>NC_041004.1:18438312-19185108 GCF_004193775.1 Glycine soja | reverse complement strand
CTCATGCTTTTATAAAAAGGTTCATCAAGTCAAGTTGAAATATGGAAGTAACCGTATTGCAAAATTAGGGCAAAAGATGAATCGAGTCACATCACTGCTTCGTCCACTTGCCAAACATATTTAGGATTGTTAATGTCCTTGTTACTTCCAGTTTCACCTTGACAAAGATGTCATGGACCATGTTGAAAATCTAAATTGATTCAAACCCATATCCTGCGTAAAAATTCGCAATACTTCAACTGTACATCATTCGCATACATCCATGCTTTTCATTGGTTGCATTGCTCATTGCATTCTTCTTGAAAAATAAAATAAAATAAAATGAACTTAATTATTGTTATAAAAAAAAACATGCTTTACGGCATCCTCACCGAACTTGTGCTAGAGCTAGAGTAATGGGTGAAGTAGAGAAGATACAAGAGAATATGAAGGCCGACATGGAGGCCATTAAAGAGAAAATGGCCACAATGATGGAAGCCATGATGACGTGAAGAAGATAATGGAACCAATGCGGTTGCAATTGCGCTACCAGCGTTGTTGCTAAGGTGAACCTGATGTCCCCATCCGGCATCAACCAAATGAATCATCCAACCTCAGATATGGTAGGCAAAGATTTGGGAAGTACGGATGACCCCATGATGTGCAAATTCAAAACAAGCACGCCTTCCCGCCATATGGTTTGCCTCCCAAACTATACACCACCCAATGTGGTGTACATTCCCAATGAGGATGTCAATAACTCCACTCCCATACTCATTAAGAGCCAACAACCTCAATCTGATCATGCACATGTCTCTCGACCCATGGAGGAGACACATGAAATTCCCCACCACGATCTAGCCAACTTCGAGCCTTGCTCGGATATGCTGCTGAAAGGGCAAGCAGTTGGTGTATACCCCTGCAAAACACTTTGGAGGGCCCTCATATCATCCACAACCACAACCCTCACGTTCACAGCGGTTAAAACCCTCATGACTATGGCAGGAATGGGAAAGTTGGATCATCTAGAGGAAAGGCTCAGGGCCATTGAAGGAGGTGAAGATTATGCCTTTGCTAACCTAAAAGAGTTGTTCTAGTACCCAATATCATCACCCTCCCAAGTACAAGGTGCTGGACTTTGACAAGTACAGGGGATTACTTGTCCCAAGAACCATCTAAAGATGTATTTTCAGAAGATGGGGAATACGCAAAAGATGAGGAATTGTTGATACATTCCTTCCATGAAAAGTCTACTGGGGTAGCTGTTACCTGTACACTAACTTGAACCTTCCCGAGTCCATTCTTGGAAGGACCTAATGGTTGCCTTTGTTAGGCAGTATTAGTACAATTTTGATATGGTTCTGGATAGGATGCAACTACAGAACATTTGCAAAAGGGGACGGATCTTTCAAAGAACACGCCCAAAGGTAGGAATCTGGCGGCCCAAGTGGTACCCCCAATGATGGAAAGGGAGACGATATCGTGATGGTAGACACATTATCGATACTCTACTATGAAAAGATGGTGGGTACGCACCCTCAAAGCTTTGCGGGATTTGGTCTTCGCAGTGAAAGGATCGAAGTGGAATCTGAAAAGAGGCAAATTTAATCATCCTGCTTAGACGAATGAGAAAACTGGGGCAAATAAGAGGGTGAGGGTGAGGGAGAAAACCCATGCTGTGACATGCCATTCCTGTACGGCCAAATTTCCCACCAACCCAACAATATCTTTACTCAGCCATAACAAACTTCTCCTTACCCACCACCCAGTTATCCACAAAGGCCATCCCTAAATCTACCACAAGTCTGTCTTACGCACTTCCAATGACGAACACCACCTTTAGCACAAACCAAAAACACCAACCAAGAAGTGAATTTGCAGCGAGAAAGCTTGTATAATTCACCCCAATTCCAGTGTCCTATGCTGACTTGCTCCCATATCTACTTGATATCAATGGTAGCCATAACCCTAGCCAAGGTTCATCAACTCTCTCTTCTAATAAATGATAAAATGAATTTCAACCGATCATTTGTGTTGTAATCTCGTTTAATCACTTTTAAAACGAAATCTAACCGATCGTTCACGCTATAACCTCGGTTAAACCAAAAAAAGTAAAATAATAATAAAATAATCAAAATATCTTGAAAAATAATAATAAAATAATCAAAATATCTTTGAATAAAATAATTAAAAAAATCAATTGGACGTTTTTCTTTGGAAGTTTCCTTGAATGAATTGATTAATAACCAAAGTGAAACTAAGACTAAAATAGACTCACAAATCAAGTTTTTCCGAAAATCACTAAAAACCGTTTTAAGGTCCAACGCCTTAAACGGTCCTCTTTGCTTTTATCGGTTAACATGGACCGTTCAAAAGCATAAAATCAACATGTGACTTTACCGCTTTTGCAAGAACTACGTAGGTCTGATTTCCTCATCGCAATTGAGGATATGTAGGAGCAAAAGCCCCGCTTTTGTCGACCACCCCAAGAGATCGTTAATGGTCCAAATGCCTTAACGTTTCTCTCCTTTCAAAAACAAGAGATCGTTAATGGTCCAATGCCTTAACGTTTCTCTCCTTTCAAAATCAAAAGACCGTTTAATGGTCCAACACCTTAAATGACCTTTTGTTCAAATAAAAAACATATTTTGCAAAAAAGACAAAAAACAAACTTAAACCAAACACTTTGTTCCGAAAGAACTACGTAGGTCTGATTTTCTCATCCCAATTGAGGAATACGTAGGAGCAAAGGGAAACACCCTTGTCGACCACAAAAAGAGAAAAAATATAAAAAGGGTATAAAGGATATAAGGACATAAAAGGGAACGTAAAAATCAAAGTCATGTTTGCACATTCGATTAAAGGCTGCGTCCCTTGTGACGGACGTGTGGGGTGCTAATACCTTCCCCGCGCGTAAATACAACTCCCGAACCTTTCACTTAAAAGTTCGTAGATCGCGTCTTTTCCGGTTTTTCCGACGTTTTCCTCAAATAAACGTTGGTGGCGACTCCGCGCGTATTCCTTTCGTGGAACACGCATCCCGCGAGTCACGCGTCGCCCTCCCGCCGAAGGGTAGGTTGCGACAGTTGGCGACTCCGCTGGGGGACTATTTTTAGAGAGTTAGGCCATTTAATCTTGTGCAAATTTTGCCTTGACTTACTCCTTTGTTGGCTTACCCTTATTATGTTCTTGTATATATAACTCTTTGATGCTTTTAGTGCATTTTTTTTGTATGCATGAGGTAAATATTTATTCATTTGATGCACACAAACACTAACACTATTTGCACACACGGTGAGTTGAAAAAGGGCCCAATACCCGGGTTCGTGGGAACATAAGGAGTGGAGGTGAATCCGTGATCATGCTAGGTCTCCGACTTGCTTGATTACAGTGAACCCTCATCTAGAGTTTTTCTCTTTGAAAACATATTGTTGCTAGTAGTCCCTACTACT
Source organism: Glycine soja (assembly GCF_004193775.1). NCBI lineage: Eukaryota > Viridiplantae > Streptophyta > Magnoliopsida > Fabales > Fabaceae > Glycine > Glycine soja. The sequence continues at coordinate 19,181,677 of NC_041004.1, read as the reverse complement.
GCAGTATGTTCTTCGAAGGGGATGATACCTCTAGAAACCATCAAGAGAGATATGACTACCTTGGGGGTTATCACTAAAAGCCTAGTTAGCTCTCTCCCTTATAGGTCCTTAAATAGGGGCATGGAGCAAACACGCTGCGTGCCATTTTTCACACTGCCATGCATAAGTATCATATACCCTTTTGCTTATATTTGTTTGTGAATATTGTCGTACTATGTACATCCCTGTGTTGTGCCTTTCGCATATGCATCATGCGTGGATTTCGTCTTTGATCCCCTCACTTTAGCAAACCGACGGAGGGTCCATGTCACCTTCTTAAAAAAACATACGTTGGGTGCCATGCTGCCCAAACGTTGTATCCAAGAAGGAAACAATTTCTCGGGCTCTCGTATTCGTAAATTGCATCTGTGTCATATGCATTTCTTCATGCATTCATCCATTCCACCCATGATAGATGTAGGAGTTTTGTTTCGCACTAGATTTTATTTCACTTTAGTAAAACATGGGATCAAGTCAAAAGCCTTCGCTTAAAAAGAGGTTCTATCAAGTCAAAATCAAGAGCTTAGATGTCACCAGTTTACGAAAGTTGGGGCAATTAATGGGTCAACTTCAACGGCAAGCCTTCCGCAAAGACTATGGTAAGATTTGGGACCTAGCTAGGGTAGAAGTCTCCATGGAACCGATTGCATCCCTTTCCCAGTATTATGACCAGCCCCTAAGGTGCTTCATATTTGAGGACTTCCAGCTAGTGCCGACTGTGAAAGAGTTTGAAGAAATCCTGGGATGCCCACTGGGAGGAAGGAAGCCATATCTTTTCTCTGGGTTCTATCCCTCCACGACAAGAGTTGCCAAGGTGGTGAAAATCTCAGCACAAGAGTTGGACCGTGTAAAGCAAAACAGGAATGGGGTAGTCGGAGTACCAAGGAAGTTTTTGGAGGAAAGGGCAAAGGCCTTGGCAAATCAAGGCGAATGGGCTTTCTTTTATTGACATCTTGGCGCTTTTGATCTTTGTAGTTGTCCTCTTTCCGAATATGGAAGGGTTAGTGGACCTAGCAGTGATTGACGCTTTCCTCGCCTTTCATCATGGCAAGGAAAGCCCGGTCGTCGCCATTTTGGCCATGTATGACACGTTCGACCGGGGATGTGAAAAGAGCGGCGCAAGAATTGTTTGTTGTGCACCAACTCTTGGCTAGCATGGAGGGGCGTCTGTTAAATGGTTCCCTCGCTAGAAGGAAGGAAAAATCAGGATTCTATCTTCATGCGAAGGATGTCCCATGAGAGGAGTGCCATCAGACGAAAGCATCACGCCTTTCATCGCACGAGGTTTCAGTGACCACAACGCGAGGGTACTCCAAGGAGTTCGCAAGGCATGGGATGCAGCGTGGAGAAAGGACAGAGAGCTTAGGGGAAGCAGTAATGGGATCATCGGCGGCTATCATAAGTGGCTGAGAGTCCGAACACAAGGACTGGATTGGCTCCCAAATCTAAAGACTGTGAGAGACGATGAGGTTAAAGCTTCGAAAGAAAGTGATGAGGTACAAGCCCTAAAGGCAGAGCTTGAAAGAGCCTGGGTAGTCGAAGAGAAGTTCAAGTCCATAGCCATCAAAGTCTGAAAAGAGTATGATGAACTAAGGGATGTCAATATGGCCACCGATGAAGCCTTGGAATGAGAAACCAAGAAGGCCCGAAAGGAAGAACACGACCAAAGCAAAGTTTTGAGGGGCTTTATAGGGCAGCAATAGTGAGCTCAAGCTCCGAAGAGGTGAAAGGAGACATCACGGGTCAAAGGCATGATCTTGAAGGACGAGCTAAAGGTTTGCCTTAGGTCGAAAAGAAATTTGTCCCAACAGTTAAGCGAGACTGAAGGGAATATGTGGGCCATCATCGATAAGTGCAAAGAGAAGCTAAATCTAGCGGCGACTCACGAGCAAAGGCTAGAGGATGAGTACGCCAAGATATCAGCAGAAAGGGAAGCAAGGGAAAGGGTAATTGATTCATTGCACCAAGAGGCAACAATGTGGACGGACCGATTTGCTCTTACTTTGAACAGGAGTCAAGAACTTCCCCCATTGCTAGCCAAGGCCAAAGCAGTGGCGGACACCTACTCCGCCCCCGAGGAGATCCACGGACTTCTCAGCTATTGTCAGCATATGATAGACTTAATGGACCATATGATTAGAAACCGCTAGGAAGTTTGTATTGTCGCTCAGATCTTGACTAGTTATAACTTTTTGAAAAAATGAGTTTATCCCACGTTTTTACTCCAAAATTCAGTGCGAATCAAGTCACTCCCACATTTTATCTCTAGCATGCATTGTATGTTGGTCTCGTCCTTTGTCACGGGAAGCCGGAAGGTCCATATCACCTTCTTAATTGTACACATGGGGCACTGCGCCCCCAAATGCGCAAGTAAGAAGAGATAATTTTCCAGGCTCTCGTGTCCGTAAAATGCATTCATATCATGCATTGCATAAGCATCTCTTCATAACATCATAATGAACATATCGTTCCTGCATTTGTCCGTTATCATATTCCAGCCTGACATTTTGCATGAGTCATGGCATCATCATGCATATGCGTTCAACAAACTTTTTGATCTGCAAAATTGCATACCATTTGTTTTCATGTTTGCTCATCCTTGTGTTTTCCTCTACAAAAACAAAAAGGGGAAGCGTGAAACTTCACACTACATTCTTAGTTGCATGTGTTAGGCACCATGAGCCAACCATGTTGGGATCATAAACCCATTTCTAAAAAAAAAAAAAACACACAACAACAAAACAAAATAATTGAACATGGTACCTAATGCATGGTTAACTAGGAAATGGTGTTTCTTCGGGCATCTCAATTTCATAATTACATTTTCCATGCATAGCTTAAAGTATGCCCGAGTCATTCATCCCTATGAGATGTTGTTGAAGTATTGGCGATCAGAATTGCCATTCCTTGGATTATAGGGTTGAACCAAGCTCATGCTTTTATAAAAAGGTTCATCAAGTCAAAATATGGAAGTAACCGTCTTGCAAAATTGGGGCAAAAGATGAATCGAGTCACATCACTGCTTCGTCTATTGCCAAACATATTTAGGATTGTTGATGTCCTTGTTACTTCCAGTTTCACCTTGACAAAGATGTCATGGACCATGTTGAAAATCTAAATTGATTCAACCCCATATCCTGCGTAAAAATTCGCAATCTTCAACTGTACATCATTCACATACATCCATGCTTTTCATTGGTTGCATTGCTCATTGCATTCTTTCCTTGAAAAATAAAATAAAATAAAATAAAATGAACTTAATCATTGTTATCAAAAAAAAAAAAACATGCTTTACGGCGTCCTCACCGAACTTGTGCTAGAGCTAGAGTAATGGGTGAAGTAGAGGAGATACAAGAGAAGATGAAGGCCGACATGGAGGCCATTAAAGAGAAAATGGCCACAATGATGGAGGCCATGATGAGCGTGAAGAAGATAATGGAAGCCAATGCGGTTGCAATTGCCGCTACCAGCGTTGTTGCTAAGGTGAACCTGATGTCCCCATCCGGCATCAACCAAATGAATCATCCAACCTCAGATATGGTAGGCAAAGATTTGGGAAGTACGGGCAGCCCCCATAATGTACAAATTCAAAACGAGCACGCCTTCCCGCCATATGGCTTGCCTCTCAACTATACGCCACCCAAAGTGGCGTACACTCCCAATAAGAATGTCAATAACTCCACTCCTATACCCATTGAGAGCCAACAACCCCAAACTGATCATGCACATGTCTCTTAAACCGTGGGGGGGACACATGAAATTCCCCACCACAATCTAGCCGACTTCGAGCCTTGCCTCGGATATGCCACGGAAGGGCAAGCAGTTGGTGGTATACCCCTACAAAACCCTTTGGAAGGCCCTCAGTATCACCCACAACTACACCTCTTGCATTCCACGACAAGTAAAAACCCTCATGCTATGGCAGAAATGGGAAAGTTGGATCATCTAGAGGAAAGGCTCAGGGCCATTGAAGGAGGTGAAGATTATGCCTTTGCTAACCTAAAAGAGTTGTTCCTAGAACCCAATATCATCACCCCTCCCAAGTTCAAGGTGCTGGACCTTGACAAGTACAAGGGGACTACTTGTCCCAAGAACCATCTAAAGATGTATTGTCAGAAGATGGGGGAATACGCAAAAGATGAGGAATTGCTAATACATTCCTTCCAAGAAAGTCTTACTGGGGTAGCTGTTACCTGGTACACTAACTTGGAATCTTCCCGAGTCCATTCTTGGAAGGACCTAATGGTTGCCTTTGTTAGGCAGTATCAGTACAATTTTGATATGGTTCCGGATAGGATGCAACTACAGAACATTTGCAAAAAGGGGGACGGATCTTTCAAAGAACACGCCCAAAAGGTGGAGGGATCTGGCGGCCCAGGTGGTACCCCCAATGATGGAAAGGGAGACGATGATCGTGATGGTAGACACATTATCGATACTCTACTATGAAAAGATGGTGGGCTACGCACCCTCAAAGCTTTGCGGATTTGGTCTTCGCCAGTGAAAGGATCGATGTGGGTCCGAAAAGAGGCAAATTTGATCATCCTACTAGGACGACTGAGAAAACTGGGGCAAATGAAGAGGGTGAGAAAGAGGGAGAAACCCATGCTGTGACTGCCATTCCTATACGGCCAAGTTTCCCACCAAACCCAACAATGTCATTACTCAGTCAATAACAAACCTCCTCCTTACCCACCACCCAGTTATCCACAAAGGCCATCCCTAAATCAACCACAAAGCCTGTCTACCGCACTTCCAATGACGAAGACCACCTTTAGCACAAACCAAAAAAACACCAACAAAAAGGAATTTTGCAGCAAAAAGCCTGTAGGGTTCACCCCAAATTCCGTTGTCATATGCTAAACTTGATCCCATATCCACTCAATAATTCAATGGTAGCCATAACCCCAACCAAGGTTCCTCAACCTCCACTTTTCTGAGGATACGACTCGAACGCAACGTGTGCTTATCGTGGAGGAGCCCTGGGGCATTCCATTGAGCATTGTATGACCCCGAAGCATAAAGTGTGAAGTCTAATTGATACGGGCTGGCTGAAATTTGAGGAGAATCGCTTGTTGAATCATAACATTGACAAGCAACACCATACATGGGGCAATTCTGGAAGCTGTTGTTATGACTCATCAGGATTTTCAAGTTTATGCCATTATTATAAACCACAGTTACAATGCTAAATGATATGGATAAAATGGACATCCTTGTCCCTCATCCTCTCACAAACGCATGTTTGCTTATTCAACTTTCACCGGAATGTGGGTGCAAGCCATTGGTCTATTTGCTCAAGCGACCTGCGCTCCTGAGTGTTGACTTCCAAGACTGTTCAATCAGAGATTACTCGTCTTGCACGTTGGTGGGGGTGCCGTAAAACAACGAGTAAAGTTCAAAACAAATAAGTTTCAAAATAAAAAAAAAAATAAAAAGGCATTTGATTGACTGTGTTTTCAAGTAAAAATATAGACGTTCATGTGACTTCATTTTATCATTCCAGAAAGTTTGTCTTCTTTGAGAAGCGAGTTGTCAAGAATAGGATGTTGGACAAATGGCCTCAGTTACCTTAAGAAAAAGGGGGGTTGAATTAAGATGCAAAGACTATTCCCCAATTGAACTATCACTCTTTCTTTTTGGATTAACAATGCACCCTTAACATGAATTACTCAAAAGAAAATTCAAAATAAACTTCTTTAAAGCAAAAGATAAATAGCAATAAAAGAAGTTTAAAGGAAGAGAGGAATGCAAACTTGATTTATACTGGTTCGGCCACTTCCCGCGCCTACGTCCAGTCCTCAAGAAACCCACTTGAGATTTTCCACTCTCTTTGTAAACTCCTTTTACAAAGTCTGAACCACACAGGGACAACCCTTCCCTTGTGTTCAAGAATCCTCTACAATAAGAGACTCTCAGTCTCTTAATCCCTTTTCAGAAGTAAGAAGAAGAGAAGAAGAAATCTCTCTTAAAAGGGATAGATTGTACAATGAAGACCAATCAAAATTCCTTATTGAATATGCAAGTGGTTGACCAAGGAATCTTTTTGAGAGGATAAGACAGTTCAGTTCAGAAAAACTCTTAATCTTTTGAGAGGATAAACTTTGTGGGCAATGAAAACTCTCTTTAAATTCGTGTTTCCAAGTCACCTTTGATGGCCATTCATAAACCATTTGAGTAGATGTGACTCTTGGAAATTATTTTCTGAAAACCTCCTCTGGTAATCGATTACAAGACTTGTGTAATAGATCACAGGCTTTAAAATTTGAATAAATTGCTGGTAATCAATTACCATCCATGTGTAATCGATTACACATTATAAATTTTGAATTCAAATTTCTAGTGACTGTTATAAACATTTTCAGCTGCTGGTAATCGATTACCGGAGAGCAAATCTCAATTTGAAATGATAGAATTCTTTGGTCAAACCTTTTGTTTTTTCAATTTGGAAACTTCTTCCAAAAGATTCTAGAAATCAACTTGATCATATATCTTGACTTTCTTGGATTCTTGTCTTGAATAAAACTTAGAAGCACTTGATCCTTTAGCATCATCAAGACATCAAAACATCTTGCTTCTACATAGGAGTCATTTGACTTAATCCATCAGCTGAAAAATCCTTCAACTATTTCTCGTCCTTGGAAAATTCTTTTTGCAAGAATCAATTGCGTCTTTCATTCTTCCTCACTACGAGGTTGTGAAAACAAGACAACAATCGGTACCTCTAAGCCCTACACTGGGGCAATGAAAGGCCTCATGCATAAACCTCAAATGAACCTAGGGGCAGATTAGAAGTTCTCACTCAATAGGTTCCCAGCTACAAGGTCATGACGAAAGACAACGATTGGTACCTCAAAGCCTTACACTGGGGCAATGAGGGGCACCGTGCATGAGCCTCAAGTGAACATAGGGGCCGATCAAAAGTTCTCACCCATCGATGTTTTTAACAAAAAAAAGGGGACAAACCCTAGGATTTCAATGGATTGATTAAACATCAAACGACTCCATTGCCGTCACTCCAAAATGGTCAAGTGACTAAATCAAAAAGAACATACACTCTGAGGGAGTTCCCGGAGAGATTTGCAAAAAGATAGGATGAGGTTGCATGAATTATCACCTTTTTCAAAAGGGCAGTCAATCTGTGTTTTCCAAAAAAAAAAAATCAAATCAAAATCAAAATCACAAAATAGGGAAAGAATGCCATGAACATTGTACAACTTTCCATAACATTGCATTGTTTCATATAAAGTCCGCATTTACCCAAATTTCACAACAAAGGTTGCATGCATTTGCATCCCTCAAAATCATGTTAACTACATAGATTCCCTACATCTAAATGTCCAAATCTTTTGAATTTGGGATGACCGGCTCTCTCGATGAGTCGATCTCTTGCTTTCTCATAAGGATGGACCCTCGGGTACTAGTACCCTGGTCTTCAGAGGACTACACTCCTCGCCAACAGAGGGCTGCACGCCCTCACCTTAAGAGGACTGTGTGTCCTCACTTTCAGAGGACTACATGTCCTCACCATCAGAGGGCTGCACGCCCTCACCTCCAGAGGACTACACGTCCTCGCCTTGAGAAGACTACATGTCCTCACCATCAGAGGGTTGCACGCCCTCACCTCCAGAGGACTACACGTCCTCGCCTTCAGAGGGCTACTCGCCCTCGCCTTGGGTACTAGTTACCCTCACCTTCAGAGGACTACATGTCCTCACCTTCGTAGGGCTACACGCCCTCACCTTTAGAGGACTACACGTCCTCGCCAACAGAGGGCTACACGCCTTCACCTTTAGAGGACTACACGTCCTCGCCAACAGAGGGCTGCACGCCCTCACCTTGAGAGGACTACACGCCCTCACCTCCAGAGGACTATACATCCTCGCCTTGAGAGGGTTGCACGCCCTCACCTTTAGAGGGCTACGTGTCCTCATTTTCAGTGTGCTCCACATCCGCACCTTAAGAGAATTTAAGGTCCTCTATCCTTAAATGCTTAACCAAGACTTGCACTCCCGGTTAAGGGACCAGTAGTTTCCTTTTAACGGTTCCTGGGCCACTCCCTGATATTGGAGGACGGCCAACTGTGCGAGCACAACCAGAGAGGGAGGCTATCACACAGCTACTATGCATACCGGGGCAAGATTTCACCCTTTCCGCTGCAAAGAGACGAGTGCGGATCATGCGCACCAACATGACCACTCTTACACAGATATAGATGACATTGCTACTTAGCAACATTCTGCCCAGCGACCGCAATGTCAATCTCCCCCTGCAAAAGTATCAGTTGGTCTGTGTCGTCCCGACATGGGTAAGTATGCATATGGTTCAACTGATTTCTGATACCATCTATTGTTTGCAGGGATCGCACCCACAAAGACACCCAGTGGACCTGAAGAAGTCCAACAGGGCCCTGGGGTTTCCAGCTCTGGTTACGGGCCTCTGTCGGCCCTACAGGGCGCCCGTTCCCCCCAGCAAGTTCATGTCGTCGTGGCATAGTTCTAGGGAGTGCCTGTCGCCCCCAGCAAGGTCATCAGGTCCCCCCTACCAATCGAGATTTCATCAAGAAGTTCTGCGTCTCCAGGCAGGCGCAGGGCGAAACACCACAGCAGCCTGGCGATGGCCGGCAGCGGGCAACAGACGCACCGCCATCACCTCTAGAGTTCACCTCTGCTCATCCACAAAAAGGTTTGAGTATTGCCTACACCACATGGCCGACCAATAGGCGACCAAGTCCAAAGCCAAAGGTAAGCAAAGTACTAGGTCAGTGACCGACAAGTCATAAGGCGTTCAGCTCAAGACGTTAAAGAAGCGCTACTAGGAGGCAACCTAGTACCTTTTAAATTTCTGCCTGCTATTTGATCACTTTTTATAGTAGGACGCACCTAGTTGCTCATGATCCTGGGAATTTAAATAAAACAAGCGCAAGCTCGGAAGGTAGTCATACCTTACAAAACATATATATGTATGTTTAGGTTGTGAAAATACCTTAGATATGCATGTATGTAAACAAAAAAATACTTCACAAAATATATATGTATGTTTAGGTAGAAAGATACCTTGGATATGAATGTATATAGCAAAAATACCTTACAAAACATATATATGTATGTTTAGGTAGCAAGATACCTTGGATATGCATGTATATAGCAAAATACCTCATGAAAAAAAAAGAGAAGAAAAAAAAAACAAACAAGAAAAAGAAATAAACAAATAAAAAAAAGAAGAAAAAAAAGAGAGAAAAAAGAAAAATAAGTTGTCTAGCTGAAAAACCAACATGCTTTTGAAAAGAGATGACTTCCAACTTTTCTTTGAAGAAAAATTCGCTGACCATAGCTAGTTTTTGGAAAAAAAAATGTGTGTACACCTGAAGGGTGAATGCTGTGAAATTTTCCCGGACGCCCGAAATGGACTTGGATGAATGCACAAATGGATAAAAGAACATATTTTGGAAACATTGGGTTGACTAAAATAGAGGAAATGAATCCTGAGCCCTAGCATCACATGACCATAAAAATTTGACACTTGAGTGTCCGCATAGGTGCATGCATGACCAGTTTTGCATAAAGTTTCCAAATCATCATTTTTGCATTTGTGTCATGGAAATAATGTGGGGCACCCCTTTTATCCTTGAGCCAAACCAAACCCCAACATGTATCATGTCTAGCCATTCTACAAACCTTGAGCCAAAATCATGACTCACTATAATCCTTACCCTCGGAAGCAAAAATGGAAAGAAGGAAAATTTCCAATCAAAGAGAAAGCAAAAAGAAAAGAAAGAAAATTCCCAACCAAAGAATGGGAGAAAGTAAAAAAAGGAAGGAAAGAAAGTTCTTGATCAAAGAAACTAGAAGAAATGTGCAGAAAGGTCTTTTGACCAGACAATATCTGAACAATACAGAATTGTCACCAAATGAACAAAAGAAAGAAAAGGAAACCATGACCTAAAGTGGTCTTCTCCCTTTGATTACCAACCAAAATCCTGTGCGACGGTGACTTGTTCGCCTCGCGCAAAACCAAAACAGAAAAGGAAAAGGGGCAAAAGCACACAAAAGCCGAAAAACCCACCAAAAGAACCCATTCCCAAGGGAAGCCTTATTGATCCATGATCACGCATGTAATTTTTGATTTGATAGGAAATAATTTGCAAAGTCAAGTCATGACATATCTATGGTTCGGAATTAGGATGAAACACTTACCTGTGCGAGATTGATACACTTTGAGTGATTTTCTTCTATTTTTGTCGAACCCAATGTTTCCTCTAAATGGTAATTTAGAAACGAAATGCTAACATCCAAAATCTCATTTATGGTTATGAGAAAATTTCATCAGCATACTCTCCTTCCCCGGTAGACGCATTGTTTTTCACTCAAAAAGGCATATGCTGCTCTAATCAGTTGGAATATTTGTCTCATTGCTAAAGCATGTTTGCATTTTAGTGGAGAAAACACCGAGACTTTTTCAAGTCTCACAAGTTATCCAGAACTACGTAGGTCTGAGTTCCTCATTGGAGGATACGTAGGAGCAAAAGCCTCGCTTTTGTCGACCACACTGCTTTCTGTTACCATGACCCAAGAGCTGGTAGCCTGCGGAGACACCTTACGGTTATCCGCACCTCGAGTGTGATTGATAAGCGGAGGCCAATATGGTCATCTGCACCCTTTCCGAAGATGTAGGCATCTTCTGGTGGAGACTTTTTCAAGTCTCACAAGTTGTCTAGAACTACGTAGGTCTGAGTTCCTCATTGGAGGATACGTAGGAGCAAAAGCCTTGCTTTTGTCGGCCGCCCCATAATCTTTGTCATACTGACCCTGAGGTCATGTGACATGCACCCTTGTGTCATCCAGAGGCGGCGGGCCCGATGACACGCGGAGATACCTTACGGTTATCCGCACCCTTGTGTCATCCAGAGGCGGCGGGCCCGATGACACGCAGAGACAAAATTTGGTCGTTCTGCACCCTTATGTCATCCAGAGGCGGCGGACCCGATGACACGCGGAGATACCTTACGGTTATCTGCACCCTTTTGTCATCCAGAGGCGGCGGGCCCGATGACACGCAGAGACAAAATTTGGTCATTCTGCACCCTTGTGTCATCCAGAGGCGGCGGGCCCGATGACACGCGGAGATACCTTACGGTTATCCGCACCCTTGTGTCATCCAGAGGCGGCGGACCCGATGACACGCAGAGACAAAATTTGGTCATTCTGCACCCTTGTGTCATCTAGAGGCGGCGGGCCCGATGACACACGGAGATACCTTACGGTTATCCGCACCCTTTTGTCATCCAGAGGCGGCGGGCCCGATGACACGCAGAGACAAAATTTGGTCATTCTGCACCCTTGTGTCATCCAGAGGCGGCGGGCCCGATGACACGCGGAGATACCTTACGGTTATCCGCACCCTTTTGTCATCCAGAGGCGGCGGGCCCGATGACACGCAGAGACAAAATTTGGTCATTCTGCACCCTTGTGTCATCCAGAGGCGGCGGGCCCGATGACACGCGGAGATACCTTACGGTTATCCGCACCCTTGTGTCATCCAGAGGCGGCGGGCCCGATGACATGCAGAGATTGACATAGTCTTCTGCACCTTTTGTTCCTCCGGGAACAACGAGTCATTTACATGCGGAAATTTTATGGTCACCCGCGACTCTCGTCAACCGAGAGGAACGAAATTAGTGTCATACCCTAATTTCGTCCGGGGATCTTTGCTTGATGACATGCGACCTTTGTTTGGTCCTTGTGAGGTGCTTGGCACCCATCATTAGGCAATTTGTGAAATTCCGGGAACAAGTCATTTACATGCGGAAATTTTATGGTCACCCGCGACTCTCGTCAACCGAGAGGAACAAAATTAGTGTGATACCCTAATTTCGTCCGGGGATCTTTGCTTGATGACATGCGACCTTCCTTTGGTCCTTGTGAGGTGCTTGGCACCCATCATTAGGCAATTTGTGAAATTCCGGGAACAACAAGTCATTTGCATGTGGAGATTTTATGGTCACCCGCGACTCTCGTCAAAACGAGAGGAACGAAATTAGTGTCTTGTCTTTACTTTCCTTTTATCTCCAATAAAAGACAAGTAAAGAGGGGCAACTGTCATACCCTAACCAAAAAAATATTGATGCACAATCCGTAAGTTTCCGTGACACACCGGAAATCAAATGGAAGCATCGTTGCATAATTAAGTGAGATTCCGTAACATTCCGTAAGTCAAAAAGGGGATGATTATGTAATCCGCAAGGTTCCGTAACATTACGGAAAGAAAACAAGTATCGTTACGAGATTCGTAAGTTTCCGTAACTTTACGTAAAAAGAATCACCAAAAAAGGTAAGGGGGGTGAACTTATCAAGATAGGGGTGTAAATAGAAATTCAAATCTAGGCCCTTCCAGAACATTTTGGAAGTTGGGTTGCTTAAGGAGGAAGCAACTGGGCGGCAAGCTCCTCCACGTTTTTGAAAAATGGTTTTCGGGGCTTCCGCGGCTTCCGTAATACTTCCGTAAAATTTCCGAAAACCTTGGGTACGCATATTCCACTTAACATTGGTGAAAGGGAAGAGAAAAAAGATGAAAATCAAAGTCGAAAACAGTTCCGTAAGGCTTCCGTAACTTTTCCGTAAAATACGAAAAGGGGGGTGAACTTAGTAATTCGGGTGCGCTTAGAAATCTTCTTCATTAAGTCTTTGGGCGGCAAGCACCTCCCTTTTTTTCTATAAATAGGGAGGGGGGAGCTGTTTCAAAATGTTCAAGACCCCTTTGGCTACGCATTTCGGCTATTTTGGGCAAAAAACACGTTTTCGTGAACAAAAATCGAGTCGAAGTGCTTCTGTAACGCTTCCGTAAGCGATTCTGTGGAAATTCTTCATCGTTCTTCGTCGTTCTTCACCGTTCTTCATTCGTTCTTCGTTCGTTCTTCGTTCTTCAACGGGTAAGTTTTCGAATCCGAGACTTTCAATTCATTTCTTGTTTTGTGTACTTTCACTTTAATTTCGTTTACTTTCAGTTTTCTTTTCTTCCGTTTTTAACGTGCTTTAACCATTTATTTAAGCCGTTTATTCGTCTAATAAATGATAAAATGAATTTCAACCGATCATTTGTGTTGTAATCTCATTTAATCACTTTTAAAACGAAATCTAACCGATCGTTCACGCTATAACCTCGGTTAAACCAAAAAAAGTAAAATAATAATAAAATAATCAAAATATCTTGAAAAATAATAATAAAATAATCAAAATATCTTTGAATAAAATAATAAAAAAAATCAATCGGACGTTTTTCTTTGGAAGTTTCCTTGAATGAATTGATTAATAACCAAAGTGAAACTAAGACTAAAATCAACTCACAAATCAAGTTTTTTTCCGAAAAATCACTAAAAACCGTTTTAGGGTCCAACGCCTTAAACGGTCCTCTTTGCTTTTATCGGTTAACATGGACCGTTCAAAAGCATAAAATCAACATGTGACTTTACCGCTTTTGCAAGAACTACGTAGGTCTGATTTCCTCATCGCAATTGAGGATACGTAGGAGCAAAAGCCCCGCTTTTGTCGACCACCCCAAGAGATCGTTAATGGTCCAAATGCCTTAACGTTTCTCTCCTTTCAAAAACAAGAGATCGTTAATGGTCCAATGCCTTAACGTTTCTCTCCTTTCAAAATTAAAAGACCGTTTAATGGTCCAACACCTTAAATGACCTTTTGTTCAAATAAAAAACATATTTTGCAAAAAAGACAAAAAACAAACTTAAACCAAACACTTTGTTCCGAAAGAACTACGTAGGTCTGATTTGCTAGTAGTCCCTACTGCTGCAGTATGTTCTTCTAAGGGGATGATACCTCTAGAAACCATCAAGAGAGATATGACTACCTTGGGGGTTATCACTAAAAGCCTAGTTAGCTCTCTCCCTTATAGGTCCCTTAAATAGGGGCACGGAGCAAACACGCTGCGTGCCATTTTTCACACTGCCATGCATAAGTATCATATACCCTTTTGCTTATATTTGTTTGTGAATATTGTCGTACTATGTACATCCCCGTGTTGTGCCTTTCGCATATGCATCATGCGTGGGTTTCGTCTTTGATCCCCTCACTTTAGCAAACCGACGGAGGGTCCATGTCACCTTCTTAAAAAACATACGTTGGGTGCCATGCTGCCCAAATGTTGTATCCAAGAAGGAAACAATTTCTCGGGCTCCCGTATTCGTAAATTGCATCTGTGTCATATGCATTTCTTCATGCATTCATCCATTCCACCCATGATAGATGTAGGAGTTTTGTTTCGCACTAGATTTTATTTCACTTTAGTAAAACATGGGATCAAGTCAAAAGCCTTCGCTTAAAAAGAGGTTCTATCAAGTCAAAATCAAGAGCTTAGATGTCACCAGTTTACGAAAGTTGGGGCAATTAATGGGTCAACTTCAACGGCAAGCCTTCCGCAAAGCCTATGGTAAGATTTGGGACCTAGCTAGGGTAGAAGTCTCCATGGAACCGATTGCATCCCTTTCCCAGTATTATGACCAGCCCCTAAGGTGCTTCACATTTGAGGACTTCCAGCTAGTGCCGACTGTGAAAGAGTTTGAAGAAATCCTGGGATGCCCATTGGGAGGAAGGAAGCCATATCTTTTCTCTGGGTTCTATCCCTCCACGACAAGAGTTGCCAAGGTGGTGAAAATCTCAGCACAAGAGTTGGACCGTGTAAAGCAAAACAGGAATGGGGTAGTCGGAGTACCAAGGAAGTTTTTGGAGGAAAGGGCAAAGGCCTTGGCAAATCAAGGCGAATGGGCTTTCTTTTATTGACATCTTGGCGCTTTTGATCTTTGTAGTTGTCCTCTTTCCGAATATGGAAGGGTTAGTGGACCTAGCAGCGATTGACGCTTTCCTCGCCTTTCATCATGGCAAGGAAAGCCCGGTCGTCGCCATTTTGGCCATGTATGACACGTTCGACCGGGGATGTGAAAAGAGAGGCGCAAGAATTGTTTGTTGTGCACCAACTCTTGGCTAGCATGGAGGGGCGTCTGTTAAATGGTTCCCTCGCTAGAAGGAAGGAAAAATCAGGATTCTATCTTCATGCGAAGGATGTCCCATGAGAGGAGTGCCATCAGACGAAAGCATCACGCCTTTCATCGCACGAGGTTTCAGTGACCACAACGCGAGGGTACTCCAAGGAGTTCGCAAGGCATGGGATGCAGCGTGAAGAAAGGACAGAGAGCTTAGGGGAAGCAGTAATGGGATCATCGGCGGCTATCATAAGTGGCTGAGAGTCCGAACACAAGGACTGGATTGGCTCCCAAATCTAAAGACTGTGAGAGACGATGAGGTTAAAGCTTCGAAAGAAAGTGATGAGGTACAAGCCCTAAAGGCAGAGCTTGAAAGAGCCTGGGTAGTCGAAGAGAAGTTCATGTCCATAGCCATCAAAGTCTGAAAAGAGTATGATGAACTAAGGGATGTCAATATGGCCACCGATGAAGCCTTGGAATGAGAAACCAAGAAGGCCCGAAAGGAAGAACACGACCAAAGCAAAGTTTTGAGGGGCTTTATAGGGCAGCAATAGTGAGCTCAAGCTCCGAAGAGGTGAAAGGAGACATCACGGGTCAAAGGCATGATCTTGAAGGACGAGCTAAAGGTTTGCCTTAGGTCGAAAAGAAATTTGTCCCAACAGTTAAGCGAGACTGAAGGGAATATGTGGGCCATCATCGATAAGTGCAAAGAGAAGCTAAATCTAGCGGCGACTCACGAGCAAAGGCTAGAGGATGAGTACGCCAAGATATCAGCAGAAAGGGAAGCAAGGGAAAGGGTAATTGATTCATTGCACCAAGAGGCAACAATGTGGACGGACCGATTTGCTCTTACTTTGAACAGGAGTCAAGAACTTCCCCCATTGCTAGCCAAGGCCAAAGCAGTGGCGGACACCTACTTCGCCCCCGAGGAGATCCACGGACTTCTCAGCTATTGTCAGCATATGATAGACTTAATGGACCATATGATTAGAAACCGCTAGGAAGTTTGTATTGTCGCTCAGATCTTGACTAGTTATAACTTTTTGAAAAAAATGAGTTTATCCCACGTTTTTACTCCAAAAATCAGTGCGAATCAAGTCACTCCCGAACCTTTCACTTAAAAGTTCGTAGATCACGTCTTTTCCGGTTTTTCCGACGTTTTCCTCAAATAAACGTTGGTGGCGACTCCGCGCGCATTCCTTTCGTGGAACACGCATCCCGCGAGTCACGCGTCGCCCTCGCGCCGAAGGGTAGGTTGCGACACTAACATAAAAGATAGTTTTCCTAAATGGGATAAGGCCACACCTATAAATAAAAAAGTGAGATTTTCATGCATGGAATTGCTTAGATGGATCGAAGTTGGATGAATGAAAGTCGCATTAGCCCAGAATATGAGGATGGCGTTGAACAGTTCTTGCAATTTGCTTCGGAAAGAGGTCGACCAAATGAAGAAGGAAAATATTATTGTCCTTGCATCAACTGTTTGAATGGAAGATGAAAACTACTCGATGACATACGGGACCATCTATTGTGTGATGGGATTAAGAAGAATTACACGACGTGGATATGGCATGGTGAAGTCACAGACATGCAGAGTGAGTCCCAATCTGAACCGTTTGATGTAGAAATGGGAGATCGATTGGAGGACATGATTCGTGACCTTGGACAAGAGACTTTCCAGCAAGCACACGCCCCTGTGTATGAAGGATTGCAGAGTGATTAAAAGAAGCCTTTGTATGCAGGGTGCAAGAATTCCTTAACCCTGTTGTCTGTTGTGTTAAGTTTGGTTAATGTGAAGGCCAGGTATGGGTGGAGTGACGAAAGTTTCACCTCACTACTTGAGGTAGTGCACAATCTGCTTCCAGAGGACAACATGTTGCCTAAAAGTTACTATAAGGCGAAAAAGATATTGTGTTCGATGGGTATGGAGTATCAGAAGATTCATGCTTGCCCCAATGATTGCATACTGTACAGGCATGAATTCCAAGAAATGTTGAAATGCCCTATCTGTGGGACTTCACGGTACAAAGTGAAGGATGAAGAACAAAGCAGTTATGATGAAAACTCCAACAAGGGCCCCCCAGCGAAGGTTTTGTGGTATCTTCCAATCATTCCAAGGTTTAAGCGTCTTATTTCTAATGAGGACGGCGCAAAAGACCTTACATGGCATGCAAATGGAAGGATTTCTGATGGAATGGTCCGTCATCCGGCTGATTGCTCGCAGTGGAAGAAGATTGATGGTTTGTATCTGGATTTCAGGAAAGAGCCAAGAAATCTTAGACTTGGACTAGCCAGTGATGGAATGAATCCATATGGTACCTTAAGCACTCAACACAGTTCATGGCCAGTTCTGCTAGTAATTTACAATTAGCCTCCTCGGTTGTGCATGAAGCGAAAATACATGATGTTGTCTAGGATGATATCGGGCCCAAGACAGCCAGGAAATGACATTGATGTTTATCTAAGTCTGTTGGTTGAAGGTCTGAGAAAGTTGTGGGACGAGGGGGTTGTAGTGTTTGATGCGTTTCGCAAGGAGACGTTCGAAATGCGGGCAATGCTTTTTTGTACCATTAATGACTTTCCAGCATATGGGAATCTCAGCAGTTATAGTGTTAAGGGTCATCATGCATGCCCCA
Source organism: Glycine soja (assembly GCF_004193775.1). Classification (NCBI taxonomy): domain Eukaryota; kingdom Viridiplantae; phylum Streptophyta; class Magnoliopsida; order Fabales; family Fabaceae; genus Glycine; species Glycine soja. The sequence continues at coordinate 19,164,010 of NC_041004.1, read as the reverse complement.
TCTGTGAAGAAAACACAAGCTACATACAACTTAAACATGGGAGAAAAATAATCTACAGTAGGCATCGCCGCTTTCTAACACCCAATCATCCTTACAGACGACTGAAAAAAGCTTTTAATTGAAGTCAAGAGCATGATATTGCGTCGATACCGTTGACTGGTGAGCAGGTATATGAGCGGGTTCAATACCTGAATACTGAATTTGGGAAGACCCAAAAGAAGGATAAAAGTAAGAGTTGCATATGGAAGAAGAGGTTCATTTTCTTTGATCTTCTGTACTGGTCTGATCTTGACGTTAGACATTGTATTGATGTTATGCATATGGGGAAAAATGTTTGTGACAGTGTGATTGGGACGCTCCTTAACATTTAAGGCAAGAAGAAGGACGGCTTCAATACCCGTCAAGATCTAGCTGATATGGGCATACGATCACAGTTGCATCCAAGGTCTGATGGGAAGAAAATTTACTTGCCCCCAGCCTGCCATACTTTGTCCAAAAAGGAGAAGATAAGTTTTTGTCAGTGTCTTCGTCGGGTGAAGGTTCCACAAGGATACTCTTCAAATATTAAGAGCCTTGTGCAGTTGAAAGAGCTTAAGATTGTAGGGTTAAAGTCTCACGATTGTCACGTGCTCATGCAACAATTGTTAGCCATGGCTATACGAGACATCTTGCCAAACAAAGTCAGGTTAGCGATAACTCGCCTGTGCTTTTTCTTCCATGCTATATGTAGCAAAGTCATTGATCCTGTCAAGTTTGATGAGTTGGAAAATGAGGCCGCAATTATACTGTGCTAGTTGGAAATGTATTTTCCCCCTGCTTTATTTGACATCATGATTCACTTAATTGTGTATCTGGTCAGAGAAATCAAATGTTGTGGTCCTATTTATCTACGGTGGATGTACCCGGTTGAGCGATACATGAAGATCTTAAAAGGGTATACAAAGAATCTATATCGTCCAGAAGCATCTATTGTTGAGAGGTACATTGCAGAAGAAGCCATTGAATTTTGTTCAGAATACTTAGAGAAGGCTAAACCTGTTGGCCTTCCTGAGTCTCGGCATGATGACAGAGTGGGTGTTAAGGGTTCAAGAGGACTACATGTGATCACTCCAAGTGTAGAACATTTGTTACAAGCTCACTTGTATGTCTTGAACAACAGTAATGAAGTTTTGCCATACATACTTAAGCATGAAGCTTTAATTGAACAGAATAATCCAAAAATGTCAAAGAGTTGGGTGTTGAAAAAGCATAACAAGACTTTCTGTGATTGGTTTAAAGATACAATCTTTGCAGATGAGAATGTTTCGGAAACATTAAGAAAGCTAGCAGATGGGCCTAAAAGAAATGTTATAACTTGGCAAGGATACGACATAAACAAGTATTCATTTTACACAAAAGCACAAGATGACAAAAGTACAATGCAGAACAGCGGGGTCACCCTAAGGGCTGAATCTCAACACTTTGCAAGTGTCAATGACGCCAATCCCTGTGTAGCTTCCATCCCTTACTTTGGGTTCATTGATGAAATTTGGGAGCTTAACTATGTGAAATTTACAGTATGTGTTTTCAAATGTAAATGGGTTGACAGCAACACCGGTGTGCACACTGATGATATAGGATTTACATTGGTAGACCTAAAGAAACTTGGTTACCACAATGACCCTTTCATCATGGCAGAACAAGCTAGACAAGTATTTTACATGCAAGACCCTTGTGATGAAAGGTGGTGCGTGGTTCTGTAGGGAAAAACAATTGGTGTTAATGTAGAAGATGATGATTCATACATGGACAGCCATGTTAGTCCTTTGACCGCACAAATCACTCCTAACGTTGTCGGAGAAGAAGAAGCTGACGACGTTCATGCTAATCATAATGATCACGATGAAGGAGAATTGATTAACATCGTCTAATGTAATTTTCTGCAGAGAGAGGTCACCAAAGCAAGTAAGTGATAACTACAGTTTTTTTTCTGATTGAGGCATCGGTATTTTGTTTTAGAGGGCACCCTTAGGACTTCATACAGCTCATGTTTGTCGCTAGTTTCATCATCCACCACCCTTACCTTCTCTGGCTTCTAACGTTTATTGTTGTTAAACCCATATTTATGCTTTATTCCCTTCATGTCTTGTTTTATCACAACTTTAGCCGAATCTCCTATCTTCAGCATAGTTGAATCTCTTGTCTTATTCTCCAATGACACACTTTGATGGTCTGTATCCCTTTTCTTCATATGTTCTAGTGCTTCAGCTTCAGAATGCATAAAGCAATCTGAACTTTCCAGTGATCACCAAAGGTTTCTGCATCAACATTGACACTCTCCACCCTCTTTGCTTCATGCTTCTGTGCTGCATTCCGTGCTTCCTCCTTATAAATCTCACATTTATTAGAGGTTGCACTAGAACGATCAGCACCAATCTGTGCTTCTTCCTCGTCTACTAGCTCAATATCTTTCCTTTCAACTTTTGTTTTGTAAATTATATTGTAGTTAACAAAAGCAAAGGTGAAACAAAAGGTATTGAGCTGGTAGAGGAGGAAGAGGCACAGATTGATGCTGATTCTTCTAGTGCAACCTCTAATAAATCTGAGAATTATAAGGAGGAAGCACGGAATGCAGCACAGAAGCATAAAGCAAAGAGGGTGGAGAGTGTCAATGCTGATGCAGAAGCCTTTGATGATCACTGGAAAGTTCAGATTGCTCTATGCATTCTGAAGCTTAAGCACTAGAACATATGAAGAAAAGAGGTACAGGCCATCAAAGTGTGTCATTGGAGAATAAGACAGGAGATTCAACTGTGCTGAAGATAGGAGATTCGGCTAAAGTTGTGATAAAACAAGACATGAAGGGAAAAAGGCATAAATATGGGTTTAACAACAATAAACGTGAGAAACCAGAGAAGGTAAGGGTGGTGGATGATGAAACTGGCGACAAACATCAGCTGGATGAAGTCCTAAGGATGCCATCCACATGTGTATTTCTCAAGATATAGTATTTATATTCCATCACGCATCTATTGACTACTGATTACATGTAATAGACTTTTTTAACATGTTTGCCCCTAATCAAATCATAATTCAATGTTTGCTACACAACACGTCACTAAAATTTGCTATGTACAAAATGACACCAACCCCTCCCCTGGTAACCCCCAATTTCATTCCTTCGTCATTCAAGGTCTTCATGTCATTCCTTCCCCGAGAGTTTGAAGTACTGTTGTCAATGATTTCTCTACAATTCCAAAAATCTAAGAAACGTTTGCTTGCATTCACCCCACTTTGACATCCTTTAAATCCCATGGAAATCTAGCTTTGAGTGCACACTATGTAATCTTGACATGTCTACGATTATTGTTACTTGTGCTACACAGTAATTTTCTTTCACGTCTTGAAAAAAATTTAAAGCACAAGTATCACAACACATCATCAACCTTAATTTGTTATCAGACTATTGATTTATCAGACTTTTTCATTACTATTACATCTTATCCTGTTTTGAATCACAATTAAAAAGCACAACTAAACCACTTATGGCTTATCCTCTTTTGATTAATCCTATTTTGTATGTTGTTGTATGTTATTGTATAAAAGATCATGGGTTCTCCACCTGCCTCCCCTCCTCCTCCTCCTCCTCCTCCTCCTCCTTCTCCTCCTCCTCCTCCTCCTCCTCCTCCTCCTCCTCCTCCTAATCCTTCGGACGCATCGACTTCGCCGTCTGCCGTGAAGCGGACACGCAAAGCCTCACGTCTACGATCATTGCCTACTAGACCACCTAGTGCTGAGAGACCAGTAGTCCATGTTGATCCAGCTACCGACAAGGTCGACGGTCCCCACAGGAAGAAATTAAGAACATATTTGGGGATTGTGGCGCATGATAAGGTGGACGTCACCTACGAGAACTGGAAGGAGGTCCCTACTGCTCAAAAGGACCTGATTTGGGAGGATATTTAGGTATTTTTCTTTTCTTATTTGATTTCGTTTAATTAATAGCCAAAAAATACATTATAGTAACAAATAAACTTTATTTGATGTTGTTAGGCAGAATTTGATATCCCAGAGGCTTTTGACAGTAGGACGAAAAGGAAGTTACTTCAGACCGTGGGCGAGAGATGGAGGTAGTTTAAATCAGACCTCACGAGGAAATGGGCCCTTGCAGCCGATCAGGACGGTGTGGAGGACACTGTCTGTGAGAAATACGACATTAGCAAGGAAAAATGGGCCCAATTTTGCCAGACTCGCAGAGACCCTTCTTGGGAGGTATGTTCCTTGCCATTTAAGTTGTTTTTTAAAAAAAAAACATTATCTTGTTATACTTCATTCTAGCAATTTGAAAGATTATTGTTATATTTTGACAGGATGTGTGCAAAAAGGCATAGGCCATCCAGAAGCAGAACACTGCCCCCCACGTTTTGTCTCGTGGGCGTTATGACTATTTGGAGCAGAAGCTCCTGGCTGAGAAGACAAAGAAGAAGCTGGAGGAAGCTGCACAGTCAGGAAGCGTTGATGGCGTCATCGACCCTCTATCCCCGATCAGACGCCACGTGAAGTGGAAGATGGCCCACACAAAGAAAACAGGGGAGATGATGACTAAGGCCGCAAAGGAAATCGCTGAGAAGATCGTAAGTCATTTACAACTAACCATTACAATTATATTTCAATATTTTGTGAATGCCATGTACCACTGTGTGTTTTCTGTGCAGGATTCCTTTAAGGAGAAGGCCACACAGCGATACTTCGTCCCCCATGGACGTCAGGATGTTCTCACCGCTGCTATTGGACATCCAGAGCACCCTGGACATGTCCGTGCTGCTGGAGCCGGTGTCACCATCAAGCAATACTTTGGATCAGCTCCACAAATGTCCCGCAGCTCTTCCTCCTTGTCTCTCGAAGAACTACAGTAGTTGACCCAGCAAATCAGGGACAAGCTAGAGGAGTCCATCACAGAAAAAGTGACGCAGCAGCTCATGACATCCTTCAGCCAGATTCATTCCTAGTGCAATCTCAGGGACTTGCACCGCCTCCCGACCCTCTGGTTGGTCCCTTCGGTCCTCGAGTAAGCACAAATGGGAGTTGTGTTGATCCCTCAGGAAACGATCCTGAGACGGGTGACTCTGATACGTGCAGCTTGTACATAGAAGCAGATCCTGCCCGCCTGGTTGCCATGGGGAGAGTTTATGAGGGATCCACTGTTGTTCATAACACTCCTTTGTTGTCTGGCCAAGTAAAGGTGAGTGTGGAGGAGGTTACAGATGCAGATGCTCCAGTTCCTATACCCACTGATGAGGTTTCCTTAGTGGGGTAGGCACTTCACACCTTCCTTGCTTGGCCGACACATCTGGTCAAGTCTTTATCACAGTAGGTACTTATTGTCCTTACTATATGTTTCTTCTTTTTAAATTAATTCATTCAGCGTGCCTCAAATTAGGCCATTTAACTTTGTTTCATGAACTAGTAGTTGTGTCTCCGGCAAAACCACCTCGAAAGCCCGATCCGGAGGTCGATGATCCGCTTTATCTGATGACATTGACCATCTCAGAGCTTTTCTTGAGGCCTTATCAGGTTAGATGGGATGCCACCGTGTTCAGGATCTTTAATCTAGATTTCCCATTCTACATAAAGCACGAAGACCTCTCCGAAATCACACACGGTAGTCAATGTCTCAGCGTATCAGTGTTACAGTTGTGGATTCCGTAAGTCATTTTATATTAGTTTTAATTACCTAAGTTATTGCTTTCAATTCATAAATATTTAACTTTGACTTAACATAAACAGGCATCTCACTGAAACATGTATATGAGCGTGGAATTCTGATATCTATGGATTCCTCGAGCCACAGTCCATTCAGAGGTTTGGGCAATCGCAGTTTGAGTCTGAAAGTTACATAAAGACTTGGATGCAGAGTTCAAAACGCGATGTCTATCTTGGAGCCTACCTAAATAGGTAAGTCACACAAAATAACTGAATTTAATTAATGTTTACTAATATACTAACCCATATTCGTCTCCACTGCAGCGGACACTGGTAGATGGTGGTCATCCTGCCCAAGGAACACCTAGTTGTCTGGTTTTGTTCATTGCATAACAGGCCAGACAACTGCCTTAAGGGGATTATTAACAAGTTAGTGTTCTTTTCAATACATTTGCATTGAAATAACTCAATGTACAACACCAGTTTTTAATTGTTACAAATCTGGAACAGTGCTTTAAAAGGTCTTGATGATACTCCACAGCCTAAATCAAAGGCTCCTGCTAGGTGGATTGTCGTCAAGGTACGTCATTTACGTAAAACTTCCACTTATATATATTTCTTTATGTGTCTGTACACTAGTTGTTTAATTAATATCCAAATTTCATTATGTATTTAGTGTAATAGACAAAAAGGAAGTACTGAGTGCGGCTACTATGTGATGCACTGGATGTCCACCATCATTTTAGGAACTTTTAGGAATAATTGGGAAGCGGTAAGTTTATTTCCAACAAAATTGATTTTTTTATAATTTGTATTACATTATTAACTTATTATGATTTATTTCATCATGCAGTATTTTAACGATCCTAGACCATTGGAGCCAGAGAGATTAAAGGCATTGCGGATCCAGTGGGCACAGTTTTATCTCCGAGTTAGAGATCAGACCTAGGATTTAGGGACATTATCTTTAGCTTAGTTTACTTTGGTTTAACATTTTTGACATTTTCTATGTAATATGAACATTGAATTCATTTGATGATTGTTCTTTATGATAAATCAATTATTTGATGTTTATTATCATTAAAACTGCTTGAAAGCAGAATAAAATGTTTATTTGTTGTGAATTGGGCTTGAAATTGCATTTTCAGGTACAATTTTGGGTTTATTGTAAAAACATAAAGTATATATAAAAAAAATACTCGAAAACAACATCGGTTATTAACAAAAACCGATGTTAATATGGTAAACAACATCGGTTATTTACAAAAACCGATGTCAATATGAACCTTAACATCGGTCATATAGAAAACCAGTGTTAACTTTTGTATATTAACATCGGTTATTCATACATAACCGATGTTACTGTTTCTATATTAACATCAGTTGTTTATACATAACCGATGTTAATGTACATAAGTTAACATCGGTTATCTGTACATAACCGATGTTAATGTACAAAAGTTAACATCGATTATCTATAAATAACCGATGTTAACTTTGTACATTAACATCAGTTTTCTATGAATAGTCGATGCTATATACAAAGACGTACAACAAATAAGTATATGCATCATCAACGTTGACATCAGTTTTCTACTGAAACTGATGTTAATATATTACATTAACATCGGTTCTTTGAGAGAACCGATGTCAATATATAACATTAACATCGGTTTTACTACAAAACCGATGTCAACTTTCGTCATGCATACACTTTTTTTGCTGTAGTTCATTGTGTTTAACATCAGTTATTTAGAAAACCGATGTTATCATATTTATGTTAACATCGGTTTTTCAAAATCGATGTTAACGATGATGCATTCAACATCGTCACTTTCAACATCGGTTTTAGAGCCGATGTAGAATGCCCTAATTAACCGATGTTGAAAGTGTAATTTCTAATAGTGATTGTAAATTTGCAATTTTGGATCAACTAATGGTAAACGGAAAGTATTGATGGTTAAGATAATAACATTGAATATGACATAGATTAAACTAATTATCCTGTGTCAAATTCCTTAATTTGGACCACATCAAGTCATTTCTTATTAATTAACACTTTTTGAATTTGATGGAAGAACAAAATTGTGAATTTTACATAACTAGAGGACTAAATGTCTATTTTAAAATAGGAGAACTAAAATTACACGATTTAAAAATAGGAGGATTAAATGTTTCTATTTTAAAATAGATTGACCAATGCGAAATTACATATTTTTAAAAATAGGGGGATCAAAATTACACAAGAGTGTGTTTGGATGAGGCAATTTAAAATTCTACAGAATTTTAAATGCTTCATTTGAAATTATTTCATTTTCAAAATTTTGTACTTGGATAAAGAAGTTAAGTTTCTTCATTTTTAGGATTTTATGCTTGGATAAAGAAATTGAATTACTTACTTTTCAAAACTTTCTTGTTTTGATAAAATATTATTATATTTGAATAAAACAAGTTTTTTAAATAAAATAATTATTTTTTCGTTAATAAATTCTGTCGTATTTGTCGAGTGTGGTATTTCAATAAATATGTACTATTTTAATCTCTTTCAATTAAGAATATATTAATTCAACTATTTAAATCATTATTCCATTTACAGCCCACTACAAATCTCTATAAGCTTACAAGGCGAAACTATTTAGCAGACAAAATGACATATATTAAATGTGATCTTAGAACCACCACAACACCAAAAATATACAAATCAGAATTCACAGGGTTTTTTCGACAATAGAATCAGAGGTATGAATGTATAGTTCCACCTTAGAATTCTATTTAAAAGTCTACAAATAAAACTATGATTTCCACCGAAGTCATTGTCCAGTAATGCAACTTCTTTTTTGGCTACAAGTTTAACCTTTCTTCATTCACAACGTTCTATGGCTGAAGCCCAAGTGAATTTCTTACTCACGATTGGGTCACTTCACCTCAAGCTGTGCAACTTGCATTGTCGGAGTTGTGATTTCTGCCATATGCTGTTTGGAAGTGACGCTTCTCTATTTAGTGGTTGTACCGCTTTTTCTTACTTACACCAAGAAAATGAACATCATATCAACCTCCAAAATGTTTTTCCATTCCGAAGCTACATCTGTGATATTATAGGTACATGCATACATAATTAGATTTGCATCAATACAAGTCTAGTGTCACATAAATGTGCATCATGAGACCTAACTTATTTTGTTTTAACAAGCTTTGATGTTGTTATTGCAGGCAATATCACAAATAAAAACAGTTTATGCTTTCGTTGGAGAGAGCTCTGCAACCAAATCCTTTATAGAGAACATGGAAAAACAATATGTTATAAGCAAAGGGGAGGCACTTGTGAAGGGAGTTGGGATAGGGATGTAGCAAACAAAGAGTTTCTATTCTTGGGCTCTCATTGTATGGGTTGGAGCTGTTGTGGTTAGAGTCGGAAGAGCAACCCCATAAGACATAATGACTGCAGTGATGAGTATTCTCTTTGGTGCCATGTAAGGAATAAACCACCTTCAGGATTGTTTAGAATGGAGAAAATGGTTAATAATTAATGACTAAATAACTAAAGTCTCCTCGTGAATTGCAGATCTCTCACTTATGCAGCACCAGACATGCAAAAATTTAATCAGGCAAAAGCTGCAGGATACGAAGTTTTTCAAGTGATTCAAAGAAAGCCTCTAATAAGTAATGAATCAGAAAGGATGATGCCTTGAAAAATCAAAGGTGACATTGAATTACAAGAAGTTTACTTTTTCTACCCACCATGGCCAGAGAAAGCAATTCTTCAAGGATTGTCCTTGTCAATTCCAACAGGAAAGACAATAGCACTAGTTGGTAGCAGTGGCTATGAAAAGAGCACTGTTATTTTCCTGGTTAGCAGATTTTATGACCCAGCTAACCATCATGTACTAAATTTTCATTAACAATCCAACTAACCATCATGTACTGAATTTTCATTAACAATCCAGTTAACTATCACGTGCAATCCCTCTACCCCTTCAATAGGTTCCCTTCAGGCAGGATTCACAGTCACTACTTTGTCAACTCACTAGCAACCCATCTTTGGCAACCTCGAAATAATTCTCTCTCAAAATTTAACCCCTCTTAAGTGACGGATTTGCTTTAAAGAGTAAAGTGAGGACTTATTAATTGAAAAATTAACGTTTGATATTCAAATAATGCATATGCATGTATTTAATCACAAAATGAACAACTCATTTTTTAATCAACGACTATAACTCCTCTCAGTCCTTAAATCTTGCCAGTCAGTCTTACATCCGACAGATCACCTCGATGGAAAAATTACATAGCCTAAGTTAGTTGTATTACCCTTAAGGGACATATAAACTGAACCATATTGAAAGGAGTCTTCTAAGAACCCACAATTTGAATCACGAGATGATGAGGACTCTTTGTCATAACATAGTATTGGAGTTTTTTCCACCAAGTGGTTGAATGCTTGGTTTTATGAGAGAAATCGAGTTGTTTTTGTTTGGATCAACTAATGGAAACTCTAGGTAGAGCATGTCAATGTGAGTAAGGGAGGACCATTAATGGCTAGACCTATTGCCATAGGCAAGCTGAAGAGCAGGGTGTGAATGTTACACAAGACAAGCAAGGTGCATGAGTTTAACATCTCAAGTAATTGCTAATATAATCATATTGAATGAGATGTAAATACAAAATTAGATGATAAATAGATAGACTTTACATTGACAATTAATAGTATTGTAGGAGTTGAACATGTAATCGTGTATGCAAATCAATGTTGCCTAGCCTGACAATGCTTAACTATTCTAGGAGAAATTTTTATTGATCATTGTAATATTTGGATTTCAATATGAAGTTCCTCTGAAGAAATATAGAGGTGGTTTCCCAAGAACCATCACTCTTTGGAGGCACCATCAATGATAACTTGTTAGTGTTATCTTCCTTAACAATAGTTTCAAACGAAAGAAATAAAATAATTTTTATCTTCCTCTTTCATGCATATTCACAAACACTTTGTGCTCACCACCTAGCTCAACCCTAAATAGAAATACAAATTTCACACAGAAATAGAACCCAACCCTGACAATGCTTAACTATTCTAGGAGAAAATTTTATTGATCATTGTAATATTTGGATTTCAATTTGAAGTTCCTCTGAAGAAATATAGAGGTTGTTTCCCAAGAACCATCACTCTTTGGAGGCACCATCAATGATAACTTGTTAGTGTTATCTTCCTTAACAATAGTTTCAAACGAAATAAGTAAAATAATTTTTATCTTCCTCTTTCTTGCATATTCACAAACACTTTGTGCTCACCACCTAGCTCAACCCTAAATAGAAATACAAATTTCACACAAAAATAGAACCCAAGCCATCTCCCACATCTCTAGTAATGGAAGCAAATTTATTTAAAATTCAAATCCAGGTAACATGACAATGAGAACAAGGGTAGAGAGGATGTTAGTGCTTAGCTTTACTGAGTTTTAAAAGATTGGCTAAAATTTTGTTAAAACATAAGCACTTAGACAATGAAGGAAAGCTGGAGTTGCTGCACATGATGTCAAGGAATCAGATCGGGCTGCACCATGCACAAGGCAAGATAAAATGTCAAATGAAGAATTGAAGCTGCAGGATCCACGATGTCGGATACAATGTCCAGGACATCCTGCCCGAAAATACTGGACACATAAATCTGTTATACCTTTAACAGATTAATGTGCAGTCAGCAACAGATTAGGCGATCTATCTTTAGGAACGAATTAAAAGATAATTAAAGTTCGAATTACAAACTTGAATAGTTCGTTCAGGGATTAAAGATTAAAGATAAAAACTAAAAGATCAAACTTTATCTTTTAGATCTTTAAGTGCAGATCTTTCAGGAGAATGATAGATCTTATCCAGCGCAAGTTGTTGCAGCCCAGATACGCACACTACTATATAAACATGAAGGCTGCACGAGTTTTCTACCAAGTCCGAGATTGAAGAGTTATTTTGTGAGTTTTGGGACTTGAGTGTTTTGTGAGCCACCTTGATGCTACCCTAACATCAAGTGTTGGACCTGAGTGTGTAGAGTTGATCTCTATTGTTCAGAGAGCAATCTCTGGTGTGTCTTTGATTTGTTTGTAAACACGGGTGAGTGATTGAGAGGGAGTGAGAGGGGTTCTCATATCTAAGAGTGGCTCTTAGGTAGAAGTTGCATGGGTAGTGATTAGGTGAGAAGGTTGTATACAGTGGCTGTTAGATCTTCGAACTAATACTATTCTAGTGGATTTCCTCCCTGGCTTGGTAGCCCCCAGATGTAGGTGACGTTGCACCGAACTGGGTTAACAATTCTCGTGTGTTATTTACTTGTTTAATCTGTTCATACTGTCATATATAATCTGCATGTTCTGAAGCGGGATGTCGTGACATCCTGTACGACATCTGTCCTCAGTATCAGAATTTCAATTGGTATCAGAGCGGGCACTCTAAATCACTGAGTGAGATCTAGGGAGATAAATTCTGATGAACATGGAGAAAGAAGGAGGACCAGTGAACAGACCACCAATTCTGGATGGAACCAACTATGAATACTGGAAAGCAAGGATGGTGGCCTTCCTCAAATCACTGGATAGCAGAACCTGGAAAGCTGTCATCAAAGGCTGGGAACATCCCAAGATGCTGGACACAGAAGGAAAGCCCACTGATGAATTGAAGCCAGAAGAAGACTGGACAAAAGAAGAAGACGAATTGGCACTTGGAAACTCCAAAGCCTTGAATGCCCTATTCAATGGAGTTGACAAGAATATCTTCAGATTGATCAACACATGCACAGTTGCCAAGGATGCATGGGAGATTCTGAAAATCACTCATGAAGGAACCTCCAAAGTGAAGATGTCCAGATTGCAACTATTGGCTACAAAATTCGAAAATCTGAAGATGAAGGAGGAAGAATGCATTCATGACTTCCACATGAACATTCTTGAAATTGCCAATGCTTGCACTGCCTTGGGAGAAAGGATGACAGATGAAAAGCTGGTGAGAAAGATCCTCAGATCTTTGCCTAAGAGATTTGACATGAAAGTCACTGCAATAGAAGAGGCCCAAGACATTTGCAACATGAGAGTAGATGAACTCATTGGTTCCCTTCAAACCTTTGAGCTGGGGCTCTCGGATAGGACTGAAAAGAAGAGCAAGAGCCTGGCGTTCGTGTCCAATGATGAAGGAGAAGAAGATGAGTATGACCTGGATACTGATGAAGGTCTGACTAACGCAGTTGTGTTCCTTGGAAAACAGTTCAACAAAGTGCTGAAAAGAATGGACAGGAGGCAGAAACCACATGTCCGGAACATCCCTTTCGACATCAGGAAAGGTAGTGAACACCAGAAGATGTCAGATGAAAAGCCCAGCAAAGGAATTCAATGCCATGGGTGTGAAGGCTACGGACACATCAAAGCTGAATGTCCCACCCATCTCAAGAAGCAGAGGAAAGGACTTTCTGTATGTTGGTCTGATGATACAGAGAGTGAACAAGAAAGTGATTCTGACAGAGATGTGAATGCACTCACTGGGATATTTGAATCTGATGAAGATTCAAGTGATATTGATGTTGAAATCACTTTTGATGAGCTTGCTATATCCTATAGAGAACTATGCATCAAAAGTGAGAAGATTCTTCAGCAAGAAGCACAACTGAAGAAGATCATTGCAAATCTGGAGGCTGAGAAGGAGGCACATGAAGAGGAAATCTCTGAGCTTAAAGGAGAAATTGGTTTTCTGAACTCTAAACTGGAAAACATGACAAAATCAATAAAGATGCTGAATAAAGGCTCAGATATGCTTGATGAGGTGCTACAGCTTGGAAAGAATGTTGGAAACCAGAGAGGACTTGGATTTAATCATAAATCTGCTGGCAGATCAACCATGACAGAATTTGTTCCTGCCAAAAACAGCACTGGAGCCTCGATGTCACAACATCGGTCTCGACATCATGGAGCGCAGCAGAAAAAGAGCAACAGAAAGAAGTGGAGGTGTCACTACTGTGGCAAGTATGGTCACATAAAGCCTTTTTGTTATCATCTACATGGCCATCCACGTCATGGAACTCAAAATAGCAGCAGCGGAAGAAAGATGGTGTGGGTTCCAAAACACAAGATTGTTAGTCTTGTTGTTCATACTTCACTTAGAGCATCAGCTAAGGAAGATTGGTACCTAGATAGCGGCTGTTCCAGACACATGACAGGAGTTAAAGAATTCCTGGTGAACATTGAACCTTGCTCCACTAGCTATGTGACATTTGGAGATGGCTCTAAAGGAAAGATCACTGGAATGGGAAAGCTAGTCCATGATGGACTTCCTAGTCTGAACAAAGTACTGCTGGTGAAGGGACTGACTGCAAACTTGATCAGCATCAGTCAGTTATGTGATGAAGGATTCAATGTAAACTTCACAAAGTCAGAATGCTTGGTGACAAATGAGAAGAATGAAGTTCTAATGAAGGGCAGCAGATCAAAGGACAACTGCTACCTATGGACACCTCAAGAAACCAGTTACTCCTCCACATGTCCATCCTCCAAAGAAGATGAAGTCAGAATATGGCATCAAAGATTTGGACATCTGCACTTAAGAGGCATGAAGAATATCATTGACAAAGGTGCTGTTAGAGGCATTCCCAATCTGAAAATAGAAGAAGGCAGAATCTGTGGTGAATGTCAGATTGGAAAGCAAGTCAAGATGTCCCACCAGAAGCTTCAACATCAGACCACTTCCAGGGTGCTGGAACTACTTCACATGGACTTGATGGGGCCTATGCAAGTTGAGAGCCTTGGAGGAAAGAGGTATGCCTATGTTGTTGTGGATGATTTCTCCAGATTTACCTGGGTCAACTTTATCAGAGAGAAATCAGACACCTTTGAAGTATTCAAAGAGTTGAGTCTAAGACTTCAAAGAGAAAAAGACTGTGTCATCAAGAGAATTAGGAGTGACCATGGCAGAGAGTTTGAAAACAGCAAGTTTACTGAATTCTGCACATCTGAAGGCATCACTCATGAGTTCTCTGCAGCCATCACACCACAACAAAATGGCATAGTTGAAAGGAAAAACAGGACTTTGCAAGAAGCTGCTAGGGTCATGCTTCATGCCAAAGAACTTCCCTATAATTTCTGGGCTGAAGCCATGAACACAGCATGCTATATCCACAACAGAGTCACACTTAGAAGAGGGACTCCAACCACACTGTATGAAATCTGGAAAGGGAGGAAGCCAACTGTCAAGCACTTCCACATCTTTGGAAGTCCATGTTACATTTTGGCAGATAGAGAGCAAAGGAGAAAGATGGATCCCAAGAGTGATGCAGGAATATTCTTGGGATACTCTACAAACAGCAGAGCATATAGAGTATTCAATTCCAGAACCAGAACTGTGATGGAATCCATCAATGTGGTTGTTGATGATCTAACTCCAGCAAGAAAGAAGGATGTCGAAGACGATGTCAGAACATCGGGAGACAATGTAGCAGATACAACTAAAAGTGCAGAAAATGCAGAAAATGCAGAAAACTCTGATTCTGCTACAGATGAACCAAACATCCATCAACCTGACAAGAGTCCTTCCAGTAGAATCCAGAAGATGCACCCCAAGGAGCTGATTATAGGAGATCCAAACAGAGGAGTCACTACAAGATCAAGGGAGTCTGAGATTGTCTCCAATTCATGTTTTGTCTCCAAAACTGAGCCAAAGAATGTGAAAGAGGCACTGACTGATGAGTTCTAGATCAATGCTATGCAAGAAGAATTGGAGCAATTCAAAAGGAATGAAGTCTGGGAGCTAGTTCCTAGACCCAAGGGAACTAATGTGATTGGCACCAAGTGGATCTTCAAGAACAAAACCAATGAAGAAGGTGTTATAACCAGAAACAAGGCCAGACTTGTTGCTCAAGGCTACACTCAGATTGAAGGTGTAGACTTTGATGAAACTTTCGCCCCTGTTGCTAGACTTGAGTCCATCAGACTATTACTTGGTGTAGCTTGCATCCTCAAATTCAAGCTGTATCAGATGGATGTGAAGAGCGTGTTTCTGAATGGATACCTGAATGAAGAAGTCTATGTGGAGCAGCCAAAGGGATTTGCAGATCCAACTCATCCAGATCATGTATACAAGCTCAAGAAGGCTCTCTATGGATTGAAGCAAGCTCCAAGAGCTTGGTATGAAAGGCTAACAAAGTTCCTTACTCAGCAAGGGTATAGGAAGGGAGGAATTGACAAGACTCTCTTTGTTAAACAAGATGCTGAAAACTTGATGATAGCACAGATATATGTTGATGACATTGTGTTTGGAGGGATGTCGAATGAGATGCTTCGACATTTTGTCCAACAGATGCAATCTGAATTTGAGATGAGTCTTGTTGGAGAGCTGACTTATTTTCTGGGACTCCAAGTGAAGCAGATGGAAGACTCCATATTCCTCTCACAAAGCAAGTTCGCAAAGAACATTGTCAAGAAGTTTGGGATGGAAAATGCCAGCCATAAAAGAACACCTGCACCTACTCACTTGAAGCTGTCAAAGGATGAAGCTGGCACCAGTGTTGATCAAAGTCTGTACAGAAGCATGATTGGAAGTTTACTATATTTAACAGCAAGCAGACCTGACATCACCTTTGCAGTAGGTGTTTGTGCAAGATATCAAGCCAATCCCAAGATAAGTCACTTGAATCAAGTAAAGAGAATTCTGAAATATGTAAATGGCACCAGTGACTATGGGATTATGTACTGTCATTGTTCAGATTCAATGCTGGTTGGATATTGTGATGCTGATTGGGCTGGAAGTGCAGATGACAGAAAAAGCACTTCTGGTGGATGTTTCTATTTGGGAAACAATCTTATTTCATGGTTCAGCAAGAAGCAGAACTGTGTGTCCCTATCTACTGCAGAAGCAGAGTATATTGCAGCAGGAAGCAGCTGTTCACAACTGGTTTGGATGAAGCAGATGCTGAAGGAGTACAATGTCGAACAAGATGTCATGACATTGTACTGTGACAACATGAGTGCTATCAATATTTCTAAAAATCCTGTTCAACACAGCAGAACCAAGCACATTGACATTAGACATCACTATATTAGAGATCTTGTTGATGATAAAGTTATCACACTAGAGCATGTTGCCACAGAGGAACAAGTAGCAGATATTTTCACAAAGGCATTGGATGCAAATCAGTTTGAAAAACTGAGGGGCAAGCTGGGCATTTGTCTGCTAGAGGAATTATAGCAGCTACTTCTATCTGAACGTGCTCAAACGTCTCAGTCAACATTAATAGCACGTTCACTACTGAGCCAAAACAAATTCAAACTCCGTCCCCCTACCTTCCTCATTCAAACTTACATTTTCGTGGCAATCTCGTTTTCATTCCCCAACACTTCTCAGATATTCACGAAACCACTCCAAAAGCTCTGCTTCTCCATGGCTACCTCACCAAAAGAAACCTCATCCCCTGTTTCACCCTCTGTACCATCATCTCCATCATCCTCCAAAACTCCATCAAACCAGGAACAACCCGAATTCAATATCCAACCCATACAAGTGATTCCTGGTCCAGGCCCTGTTCCTGAGAAACTGATCCCTAAAAGACAACAGGGAGTGAAGATTTCTGAAAACCCTAGCTTTGCAACAAGCCCTAGGGAAGTAGACACTGAGATGGATAAGAAGATCCGCAGTCTTGTGAATAGCATTTTGAAAAATGCTTCTGTCCCTGATGCTGATAAAGATGTCCCAACATCTTCCACCCCAAATGCTGAAGTCCTCTCTTCATCCAGTAAAGAGAAATCAACAGAGGAAGAGGATCAAGCCACAGAGGAGACCCCTGCACCAAGGGCACCAGAACCTGCTCCAGGTGACCTCATTGATCTAGAAGAGGTAGAATCTGATGAGGAACCCATTGTCAAAAAGTTGGCACTTGGCATTGCAGAAAGATTACAAAGCAGAAAGGGAAAAACCCCCATTACTAGGTCTGGACGAATCAAAACTATTGCACAGAAGAAGAGCACACCAATCACTCCTACCACATCCAGATGGAGCAAAGTTGCAATCCCTTCCAAGAAGAGGAAAGAAATTTCCTCATCTGATTCTGATGATGATGTCGAACTAGATGTTCCCGACATCAAGAGAGCCAAGAAATCAGGGAAAAAGGTGCCTGGAAATGTCCCTGATGCCCCATTGGACAACATTTCATTCCACTCCATTGGCAATGTTGAAAGGTGGAAATTTGTATATCAACGCAGACTTGCTGTAGAAAGAGAACTGGGAAGAGATGCCTTGGATTGCAAGGAGATCATGGACCTCATCAAGGCTGCTGGACTGCTGAAAACAGTCACCAAGTTGGGAGATTGTTATGAAAGCCTAGTCAGGGAATTCATTGTCAACATTCCCTCTGACATAACAAACAGAAAGAGTGATGAGTATCAGAAAGTGTTTGTCAGAGGAAAATGTATTAGATTCTCCCCTGCTGTAATCAACAAATACCTGGGCAGACCAACTGAAGGAGTGGTGGATATTGCTGTTTCTGAGCATCAAATTGCCAAGGAAATCACGGCCAAGCAAGTCCAGCATTGGCCAAAGAAAGGGAAGCTTTCTGCAGGGAAGCTAAGTGTGAAGTATGCAATCCTGCATAGGATTGGCACTGCCAACTGGGTACCCACCAATCATACTTCCACTGTTGCCACAGGTTTGGGTAAATTTCTGTATGCTGTTGGAACCAAGTCCAAATTTAATTTTGGAAACTATATTTTTGATCAAACTATTAAGCATTCAGAATCTTTTGCTGTCAAATTACCCATTGCCTTCCCAACTGTATTGTGTGGCATAATGTTGAGTCAACATCCCAATATTTTAAACAACATTGACTCTGTGAAGAAGAGAGAATCTCCTCTATCCCTGCATTACAAACTGTTTGAGGGGACACATGTCCCAGACATTATCTCGACATCAGGGAAAGCTGCTGCTTCAGGTGCTGTGTCCAAGGATGATTTGATTGCTGAACTCAAGGACACATGCAAGGTGCTGGAGGCAACCATCAAAGCCAACACAGAGAAGAAAATAGAGCTGGAACGCCTGATCAAAAGACTCTCAGACAATGGCGTTGATGATGGAGAAGCAGCTGAGGAAGAAGAAGATGCAGCAGAGGATACAGAATCAGATGATGATGATTCTGATACCACCCCATGACCATCAGACCTTTAGTTTTTTACTTGTTATTGGACTGTAATATTTGCACATTAATTTCATACATTCTACTTTTGCCAAATTCTGTCTAAAAAGGGGGAGTAGGAGGATATTATGCATGATTTATGATTTTGAGGGGGAGTAGTATCTATATGATTTTGAGGGGGAGTAGTATTTATACTGCTGCTGCTGATGATGATTGATGTAAGCTACTGAAACTAGTAGCTGATAGAAGATGCTGCAGTGAACTACTGCCTAGCAGAATATTCACTTCACAGCAGCAAGAGCATGGAGACAGGGGGAGCAGAAAGCTGATGTCACGTGAGATGTCTTGACATCCTGGAAAAGACTTGTAGATTTGCAACTTGCAGAATTTTGCTGTCACCACTACAGAGACTGCTGTGCTTGATTACTCTGATAATGAAAGTTGCTGATCCCACTTACATGACTGCTCGTACCTGCTCAGAAAGTGTCTAAGTATGTTTTAGACAAAATTTGCCAAAGGGGGAGATTGTTAGTGCTTAGCTTTACTGAGTTTTAAAAGATTGGCTAAAATTTTGTTAAAACATAAGCACTTAGACAATGAAGGAAAGCTGGAGTTGCTGCACATGATGTCAAGGAATCAGATCGGGCTGCACCATGCACAAGGCAAGATAAAATGTCAAATGAAGAATTGAAGCTGCAGGATCCACGATGTCGGATACAATGTCCAGGACATCCTGCCCGAAAATACTGGACACATAAATCTGTTATACCTTTAACAGATTAATGTGCAGTCAGCAACAGATTAGGCGATCTATCTTTAGGAACGAATTAAAAGATAATTAAAGTTCGAATTACAAACTTGAATAGTTCGTTCAGGGATTAAAGATTAAAGATAAAAACTAAAAGATCAAACTTTATCTTTTAGATCTTTAAGTGCAGATCTTTCAGGAGAATGATAGATCTTATCCAGCGCAAGTTGTTGCAGCCCAGATACGCACACTGCTATATAAACATGAAGGCTGCACGAGTTTTCTACCAAGTCCGAGATTGAAGAGTTATTTTGTGAGTTTTGGGACTTGAGTGTTTTGTGAGCCACCTTGATGCTACCCTAACATCAAGTGTTGGACCTGAGTGTGTAGAGTTGATCTCTATTGTTCAGAGAGCAATCTCTGGTGTGTCTTTGATTTGTTTGTAAACACGGGTGAGTGATTGAGAGGGAGTGAGAGGGGTTCTCATATCTAAGAGTGGCTCTTAGGTAGAAGTTGCATGGGTAGTGATTAGGTGAGAAGGTTGTATACAGTGGCTGTTAGATCTTCGAACTAATACTATTCTAGTGGATTTCCTCCCTGGCTTGGTAGCCCCCAGATGTAGGTGACGTTGCACCGAACTGGGTTAACAATTCTCGTGTGTTATTTACTTGTTTAATCTGTTCATACTGTCATATATAATCTGCATGTTCTGAAGCGGGATGTCGTGACATCCTGTACGACATCTGTCCTCAGTATCAGAATTTCAGAGGAGATGAGAAACCAACCTTGTTATGGAGTGTGCAATCAGAATCAAGAGAGAACAAAAGTTGTATCCGTCGTAAGAGTGTGCGGTTCGAACGAAGATTTTCGTGATTGTGAGAGAGTGGGAGCGAGGATCTCGAAATTGCAAGGGAGTGTGTGTGTGTGTGCATGGAGAGGAAAGAGAGAGACCAAGTGAGGTGTAGGTTAAGAGTGACGAGCGAGAAATCAAGGGTAGAGAGGAGATAGGGAGAAT
Source organism: Glycine soja (assembly GCF_004193775.1). NCBI lineage: Eukaryota > Viridiplantae > Streptophyta > Magnoliopsida > Fabales > Fabaceae > Glycine > Glycine soja. Next base: position 19,143,421 of record NC_041004.1, on the reverse strand, counting down.
CCAGTTGCAAAGAAATTGAAATTCTCTAATTGTTGTGAATTTCAATTTTTGTGATTTCTGTTAATTAAAATTCCTTGTTGAAATGACATAAATTCAATTTCTCTTTAAATTATTTATCCACACATGTAATTTCAACTTGAAGTATTTTCATTACATGATTAAAATAAATTATCTAGATAAAAGTCACCATCCAAATACACGACTAAGTCTCAATTAGGTTATTAATATTTTCTAGAGTATAGTATATATATATATAAAGACTACGTTACTAATATTCAGTGCTATATTAATATTTGTATTCAAGTTTATTATGAGTGTCTGTGTGTGGTAATTTTTTAATAAGTGCCAAAGGTAAAAAAATTGACATAAGCTTTACTAACTTTCACTCACATTTTTGTAATCATTGATTAAATTTATTTTATTTGATAAATATAATATTTAATAAAATAAAATATTAAATATACATAATGAGTAATAATATATACATTCTACTTTTTTTGAACTACCTAATTTTAGTGTGTTTCTTGCATTAATGGTTGTGGAGGTTTGAAAAAAATGAATTTTCATAAAAAATATCATTTTCCCCATTTCTTATAAATAATGAAAAAATAATTAATGATTTAGAGTGGTCCATCAAGTGTCAACTCTAAACACATAGTACAAAATGTTGTTCTAACAAAAAGAAAATCAATACAAACCGGAAAATTCAACCCCTTCAAAAGCACTGCAATTTGGCTCTCACTTGCAACTCGCCTCTCACTTGCATTGATTTAGAATCTTAAAATATCTTTCCTCGGTGAGAGACAAAAATGTCAAATTATGAAGAAAGGCTTATCAAAATATAATAACATTATTCACTTCCAATATTCTTTCAACGTCCAGAATTTAACATACATATGGTACAGAATAATTTTTTTCTCTCTCATAATTTCTAAATATATGTAATAATTTATATATGTTTTGTTTACCGTGATAAAAATAACTTTCTTTTAAGAAAGCAAAAACAACTACTGAGCTTATAAGAAACTCTTCAAAATAACTTTTAATTTTAATCAAGTTTTAATTTATTTTCATCAACTAATGATTTTGAAAAGCTAAAGCAAATACATGAATATATTAAAAGTGATTCTTTTAAAATTATGTTGTAACAAACCAGTTCTTATTCCTTAGAAAAATAAGAAATATATATACATAGATAGAGAGAGAGAGAGAGTGTGTGTGTGTGTGTGTGTGTGAGAGAGAGAGAGAGGAAGGAGAATTAAAAATTTGCCTAATAGACTTGTTTGATGGTTAATTATGATCAAAATTAATGTGAATTTTGAAAAACAAAACAAAATTGTTCAATTCATTTAAGAAATTAAATTAACAATGCTAAAAGAGTGAAGTGGTAGTGTAATCAAACTTCTTACAAAAAAAAGGTGTATTTAGATACTCTTCATCCTCAATAATAAGAAAGTACCTAAATAAAAATTAAAAGGTTAATTGGCATATAAGGAAAATTTTATCTATTGTAATAAATACAACAATATTTTGCTCTTTAGCATAAAGATACTAACTTGGTGACTAATTTTTGAGCAACTTCAATTAATTACTTTTATGAATATGGAAATATTATTTGAAATGCACAAATGGCCTCCGCAGACTCATGAATGGGATGATCTCTTATGCTTAGAAATAAGAGCTTAAACACCGCTACTTATCCATAATTGCAATGATGATCGTCTATCTTCTACTATATTCTTGTTTGCATTTTTTTCTTTGACTCCATTGTCAGTTTGGTGGCCAGCTTTACCATTGCATACTTAAATTTATTTTCTTCTAGTGCAAAATATTAGGTTGAGAAGGGTGTGTTTTTTAATTATATTGTTGGTTACCGTGGAATTAATCTCGGTTGTGTTTCCATGGGAAGAAGTTTATAGGCATTGGGAAAATCTTAAGCCTTTGTTTTCAATGCTCAAGTCAATAAAATATCAAGGATGCCTTTATGCTTTCTTCAACAAAATGGAAACTTATTTTATAAGTACAATGGTTTTTTTAAAGTTATGGTAGAGAATAATCACATCATCAAAGTGGATTTAGCACCTGCAAAGAGAATTAGGATTCCATACACACAAAAATTACCATCATATACATCTTGGGTATATGTAGCCAGGTGAACTTGACGTTTAATTTTAAAATGTTGTATTTTTGTCCAAATTTCTTAGATGTATATGGTGATAATTCCATTGCACATCTGGGACATATGGATAAAAATATAGTATTTTAAAATTGAACATCAAACTCACTTGGCTACATATACCCAAGATGTTTATGGTGGCCATTTTTGCATGTATGGAGTCTTAATTCTTTTTGGAGGTGCTAGGTACACTTTGTAGATGTGATTATTCTTTACCATACCTTTAGGAAGACCATTGTACTTACAAAATGAGTTGTCATTTCTTGAAGAGAGCATAAAGGCTCCCTCCTTGATATTATTGACTTGATCATTGAAAACATAAGCTGGAGATTTTTCAATGTCTCTAAACTTTTTCATATGAAAACACAACTAAGATTAGCTGCAAGCTAACTAGAAATATGATAAAAAAAATGATTTTCTTAAGCTTGCATTTTGCTATTGAAGAAAAAAAATTTAACTATGCAATGATAAAATAATGAAAACAAACTCAGCAAAATCATGTTCGGCTGCAAAAAGTAAAAACAAAAAGAAGTTCAATCCACATGTGTTGAAGTAAAGGAACTACATCAGATTCATAGAATATATTCACAAATTCAATTGTTGTTTGTGATATTTCTGCACACAGGTATAACGCAACAAAGAGTTGTTAAATTCCATGCTTCAATATTTGATTAGATACAAAATAGTATACAACCAGTAGAGTTTATGTTTGAAATATTCTCACAATACGATTTCAAAGAAATGGAATGAGAGAAAAACAAAACATAGAACAAAATACAACATCCAAATGAAAGGAAATGAAGAAAGTGAGAGAACAAAGGAGAGAGGAAGGAGAAACAAACTCAATGTTTGGAGGCACGATTAGTCCTGAATGGATTGACAAGAGTTTATGATCAATTTAAAGGAAAAAAGAGTGAGAGAAGTGAATGAAAAAAGTGACGAGGAGAGTGAATTGAACTAAAATATTAAATAAGGGTAACACTCTTTAATTAAAATTGAGTTGACCTTCCACCAACACGGTTTAATTGATGTTATTTCATATGAGTTATTGATCCTTCCTTCCAAAGTAGCGTGTGGGGACCATTACTCTCAAAGGCAATATTTTTTCATAATAATGTTTGAGATTAATATTTATGTACAATATGTGTATTTTAGACTTTTATACGATAATCAAATTAGGTATGTTTTTTCTTACACACTTAAACTAAGCATATTTTGTGATGTAACGTTTCAATGCGTTCACATGGGTGTCAATGATCTATTTAATGGGAGAACTCGTGTTCGATTCCCATCTTGTCCAAAATATATTCCATTGGATCAATAATGGTGATGTACCGGAAGTGGGATTAGTCTCTGGCCTAGTAGGTTGGGGGACACTTGAGATTTTAGACATAAGACAAAAAATTACTAAATATATTTGCATCATTTAAATATTATAATAGTATTTGTATTAAATAATATTTAATGATATTATCAAAGTATTCATCATATTTAATGTTCTTATTGAATTATAATCTATTATTTAACGATATAATATTTAATGTTGTGAGTAAATGATATAAGGTGTATTAAATAATTTAATTATATATATAGAGATGCATGCATTTATTAATTTTAACAAATAATATACTATTATTTGTATTACATAATAATTAATGATATAATATTAAATGATATTATTAAAATTTTCATAATATTTAATGCTATTATTGAATTAAATTATACATAGTTAGTGATATAATATTAATGATGTTATTAAATAATATTAATTTCATTGAAGTTTTTCAAAAATATAAAATTTAATAACGTTGTTAAATTTAATTTTAATCCAATGTATTTAATAATTGACTTAAATACAATTTTGGTTCCTAGGTTTCTTAAAATCTAAAATTTTGATCATCCTAATTTAAAATAGAGATATTTAGACCCTTTATTTTTTAAAATTCATATTTTTAGTTCTCCTATTTTAAAATAGAGACATTTAAGCTCCTACTATTCACTACTAAAAAAAAGGCTTTCTACACCGCCCTATTAACATCGGTTATTGCTAAAACCGATGTTAACGAAAGCGCAGTGACATTTTTGTAATTAAATGGAGTTACATAACATCGGTTTTAGCAAAACTGATGTTAACTATTTCATGTTAGCATCAATTATTTAAAAAACCGATGTTAACATGATGTTAAGATGAATATGGTAACATCGGTTTTGGCAAAACCGATGTTAACGAAAGTGTGGTGGCATTTTTGTAATTAAATGGAGTTACTTAACATCGGTTTTAGCAAAACCAATGTTAACTATTTCATGTTAACATCAGTTATTTAAAAAACCGATGTTAACATGATGTTAAGATGAATATGGTAACATCGGTTTTGGCAAAACCGATGTTAACTTCATAGAGTTAACATCGGTTTTGAGAAAGCCGATGTTAAGGAGTTGATTTTAACATCGATTTGTTAAAAAATCGATGTAATGTATTTGATGTTAACATCGGTTTTGTAAAAACTGATGTTAACTATATTCAATTAACATCGGTTATCCATAAAAAACCGATGTTGTTATGTTTATAAGTTAAAAATTGAGATTTCACAAGTCGCGCGCGCTCAAAAACCTTGCCCTCCCTCTTCTCTTTGTCATCCTCCTGCCTGTAATCGCTCTTCTCTTTCTCCTCCCGCCGGAAACAACTCCCTCGACACCCACATTGTCCTCGCTCGAACCCACAAAACCCCTTACACTGCCGAAAAACCCACATTGTCCTCGCTGGAACCCATAGAACCCCTTACACTGCCGGAAAACCCACATTGTCCTCGTTCGAACCCCACAGAACCCACATTGTCCTCGCTCGAAGAAAACCCTACATACATTGTTGCTACTAGGGTGCTGAAACACTCGTGGGTGCTCAAAGCTAAAAGCTTTCTCTGCGAGGTACGTAGGTTAACTTCGTGTATGCTAAGTTTCTGTGGGTGTTCATGTTTTATTGATGATGATAATAATAATAATAATAATAATAATATGTCTTCAGTTGCAGTATTGCTGATTGAGGTACGAGGAAAGCTTAAAGTTTCGTGCCATTTTGTTAGATCTCACTGCCATTGTCACTGTTTGGGTTCGAGGTAAGCTTGGTCTCTTTTTCATTTGTAGTTTACTTAGGAAACATGTTGAAGTTTGTCTTTGTTAAATCTATAGACTGCTTGGAGCACCAGTAGAGATAACTAGTGATAAGGATCCTGTTATTGTGAGTAATTTAGCTCACTATCTCATTATTTTGCATTAAGCAGGTTCATAACAAGTTACTGACACTTCTTGCAATTATTTTGGAGTTTGGGGCACTTGTTTGGTATGTCACAAATTTTCCGAATGAAGATTATGCCTACTGCATGGTGAACCTTTAGCTAGTGATGTTCATAGCAATATTATTTGCATACTTCTTTCGAATGTTTAATGACTAAGGTCTACGTTTAGTTGCGCTGGTAAGAGTTGCTAGATTTTTTGGTGGTTTTGCTTATTTTTATCATTAGCAAACTTTCCTTCCGCGAGTTGAATGGTTATGTACGTTAGATCAATTACTTGCTCGTTTAGCTTCTGTTTTATGTAAGGTTTCATACGTAGGAACACCTAGTGTTTGGCCTTGTTTCATTCTAATCGATCCTTGCAGCTCTAAGGTTTCATAGCATTCCATTAGTGTTCTGATTGGATTAAAAATATGTCATATGTTGGCCTTGTTCGGTTCTGATCAATCCTTGTAGGTAGCTGCCGGGAATTTTGTCGTTTGTGCCATGCCAGAGTTTGTTTGCTTCATGGCTAAGTTATTGCATAGATTGATGTTGTGTAGTAGTAGTGTTACAAGTTTTGTTCGCCATATAAAAGTGTTACAAGTTTCATAGCGTTACAATTTTTTAACACTGCTAGGCTCATGGACCCACACGCCATCCATGATCAAACCTTGAATAGCATTGTGCCTCCTTCTATGATTAATCAATCTATGAAAATAGTTAGAATTGTTGTCCCCTTCTTTTAACCACTTCAGTCTGGCCTTTTGTCTCAGCATGGATTCAAAAGCATAAGCTGCATTCCAGAGCTTATCCTGGAGGTATTTCTTGAGCTCCACTTCAGCTTGAGATAAGGTTCTATCATTAATACCTGCCTCCAAAATGTTCAACTCCCTCTTTAAATTCTGGATTTTTCTAGCATTAATAACACCATTGGATAAGCTGCACTGCCTTATGCAAACTTTAATGAACTTTAGCTTTTGTTTCAGGACATAACCTCCCCATCAACCCAAGAGTCCTCCCACAACAAAATTTGATCTCTTCTTCCCAACTTCCAAATAAACTGCTTAGAAACATCAGCCATACTCCGATGTTGATTAATGGATCTCAAGTCATACCACCAGTGAGAGAAATGTGGCTTTGGTGGCCCCTCTTCCAAGTCTCTCCAACCTCTATACTTCGAAATCAGAATTCGGCTCCAAAGTTGATCAGTTTGTTGAAACGTGAACCATTTCCATTTAATTAGAAGAGCATTGTTGAGGGCCTTGATGTCTTTAATTCCCAATCCTCCCCTTTCTCTAGATGCACACACTTGACTCCAAGCTACCCAAGCGATCTTCTTCCCTTCTAAGTTGCCACCCCAAAGAAAGTTTCTTTGAATGGCAGTTAGTCTATTAATCATTGTTGAGAGGGCCTTGAAAAAAGACAGATAGAACAAGGGCAATGCTGTTAAGACAACATTAATTAGGGTGATTCTGCCAGCCATAAAGATGCTTCTGTGGTTCGATTTGTTCAACCTAGGCTCCAATTTCCTAATTATAGGCTCCCACACCACCTTCCTTCTCAAATTGATACCTATTGGCAACCCTAGGTAATAGAAGGGAAAATGAAGCATGGCACAATTTAAGAAATCAGCAGCAATACAGCCCCACTCCTTAGATTGCCCAATTGCTCCAAATTGGCTCTTAGCAAAACTGATTCTCAGGCCAGAAACCATCTCATAGCTTCTAAGAATGGCCTTCACAGCTTTAACATTATCCATTGAACCTTCCCCAAAAAAAATAGTGTCGTCAGCAAATTGGAGGATATTCACTGGAACCTTTTCTTCCCCACGAAGAAGCTTTGGAAGCAATCTTTTATTGTTGCTTCCCTCATCATTCCTGTCAAGCCTTCGGCAACCTAGTCAAACAATGGGGGGGCCAAAGGATCCCCTTGTCTCAAACCTCTTTGAGGCTTAAATTCAGAGGTTGGGCTTCCATTCACTAGAATAGATATAGAGGCTGATGTGAGGCACCTCTTATTCCATCCAATCCATCTATCATGGAACCCCATTCTTCTCATCATATAAAAAAGGAATTGCCAAGACACTGAATCATAGGCTTTTTCGAAATTCACTTTAAAAAGACACACCCACACACACACACACATTCCTCCTCAACTACCTCATTAGCAACCAGAACACCATGGAGCAACTGTCTACCCTTCACAAAGACACACCCACACACACACACATACACACAGACACACATTCCTCCTCAACTACCTCATTAGCAACCAGAGCACCATGGAGAAACTGTTTACCCTTCACAAAGACACACCCACACACACACACACACATACACACAGACACACACCCGCACACACATACACACACACACACACAGACACACACACATACACACACACACACACACACACACACACATTCCTCCTTAACTACCTCATTAGCAACCAACACACACACACACATTCCTCCTCAACTACCTCATTAGCAACCAAAACACCATGGAGCAACTGTCTACCCTTCACAAAGACACACCCACACACACACACACATACACACAGACACACATTCCTCCTCAACTACCTCATTAGCAACCAGAGCACCATGGAGACACTGTCTACCCTTCACAAAGACACACCCACACACACATACACACAGACACACACCCGCACACACATACACACACACACACACACACACACACACACACACACACACACACACACACACACACATTCCTCCTCAACTACCTCATTAGCAACCAACACACACACACACATTCCTCCTCAACTACCTCATTTGCAACCAAAACACCATGGAGCAACTGTCTACCCTTCACAAAGACACACCCACACACACACACACATACACACAGACACATATTCCTCCTCAACTACCTCATTAGCAACCAGAGCACCATGGAGAAACTGTTTACCCTTCACAAAGACACACCCACACACACACACACACATACACACAGACACACACCCGCACACACATACACACACACACACACACATACACACAGACACACACCCGCACACACACACACACACACACACACACACACACACACACACACACACACACACACACACACACACACACACACACACACACACACACACACACACACACACACACACACACACACACACACACACACACACACACACACACACACACACACACACACACACACACACACACACACACACACACACACACACACACACACACACACACACACACACACACACACACACACACACACACACACACACACACCACACACACACACACACACACACACACACACACACACACACACACACACACACACACACACACACACACACACACACACACACACACACACACACACACACACACACACACACACACACACACACACACACACACACACACACACACACACACACACACACACACACACACACACACACTCACACACTCACACACACACACACACACACACCCTCCCTCCATAAATAAATAAATAAGGCCCTTACAGTAAAGTCACAAAGACACAAATACATAGACACACCCTGATGATTGGTTTACACACACCCCCCTCATACACACACCCTCATCACACACAAAGACACAAAGACACAGACACACCCTTATCACACACAAAGACACAAACACACAGACACACCCTCATCACACACAAAGACACAAACACACAGACACACCCTCATCACACACAAAGACACACACACACACACACCCTCATGATAGACACACACACACATACCCAACTACAATAATAAAGCATAAGCAACCTCCAAACCCATAATTTGAAATTTACCTTTTGTATGTTCTTTTATGTCATGAATGTAATTTGCTATATACACAACTGTTGTTCATGCTGAGTGAACCTTAGATTCCCGTTTGAGACTGAATGCAATGATTCTTGTGGATAGTTTGCATTAGTCATTGTATTTAGTCTTGAATTGTCCGTTTGGACAGTTTCGGGAGACTGGTATTTTTATGTTAGATTCATTCGTCAAGGTTATTATTATTTTCATTAATTTGATTAAATTTCGGTTCAATGCATTTCAAGTTGTTCTCTGAGTGCATACTTGATTATCGGGAAATTCATTTCACCGATGTCATGTTGTGTACTTGGAGACCAATGCAAAATGCTGCCAAAATTTAGTCAAATTTTTGTAAATAATGGTAACCCTGACGTTTGAAGCTATCATAAAAGACAGTTTTCCTAAATGAGATAAGGCCACACCTATAAATAAAAAAGTGAGATTTTCATGCATGGAATTGCTTAGATGGATCGAAGTTGGATGAATGAAAGTCGCATGAGCCCAGAATATAAGGATGGCATCGAACAGTTCTTGCCATTTGCTTCAAAAAGAGGTCGACCGAATGAAGAAGGAAAATATTATTGTCCTTGCATCAACTATTTGAATGGAAGACGACAACTACTCGATGACATACGGGACCATCTATTGTGTGATGGGATTAAGAAGAATTACACGACGTGGATATGGCATGGTGAAGTCACAGACATGCAAAGTAGGTCCCAATCTGAACTGTTTGATGTAGAAATGGGAGATCGGTTGGAGGACATGATTCGTGACCTTGGATGGGTATGGAGTATCAGAAGATTCATGCTTGCCCTAATGATTGCATACTATACAGGCATGAATTCCAAGAATGGCCTTCACAGCTTTAACATTATCCATTGAACCTTCCCCAAAAAAAATAGTGTCGTCAGCAAATTGGAGGATATTCACTGGAACCTTGTTCTTCCCCACGAAGAAGCTTTGGAAACAATCTTTTATTGTTGCTTCCCTCATCATTCCTGTCAAGCCTTCGGCAACCTAGTCAAACAATGGGGGGGGCCAAAGGCTCCCCTTGTCTCAAACCTCTTTGAGGCTTAAATTCAGAGGTTGGGCTTCCATTCACTAGAATAGATATAGAGGCTGATGTGAAGCACCCCTTATTCCATCCAATCCCTCTATCATGGAACCTCATTCTTCTCGTCATATAAAAAAGGAATTGCCGAGACACTGAATCATAGGCTTTTTCGAAATCCACTTTAAAAAGACACACCTACACACACACACACATACACACATAGACACACACACACACACATTCCTCCTCAACTACCTCATTAGCAACCAGAACACCATGGAGCAACTATGTACCCTTCACAAAGACACACCCACACACACACACAGACACACACCCACACACACATACACACAGACAACATCAGTTTTTTAAAAAACCGATGTTAACTGACACTAACAACATCAGTATTCATTTTTAACTTTCAAATAGTACTTTGACCACTAGATGCAAAGCGCCTTCAATCTCTTTGGTTCCAATGGTCTAGCATCAGTGAAATACTGCATGTTATAATAAAACATAAGTTAATAATATAATAACAATCGTAAAAAAAATGAAATTTGGTGAATTAAAAATTACCATTTCCTAATTATTCTTGAAATTTCCTAAGATTATAGTTGACATCCAGTGCATGACGTAATACCCATACTCAGTGCTTCCTTTTTGTCTATTACACTAAATACATTATGAAATTTAGATATTCAACATTAAGAACAAATTAGTCTACACAATACTAAAATATAAGTAGAAGCATATTGTTTAAATGACTTACTTTAACAACAATCCACCTAGCAGTAGGTTTGGATTTACTTTGTTGAGTATCATCAAGTCCTTTCAAAGCACTGCTGAATACAAACATTGATGCTTATTGTACAATTAAAATTTTGTTATTCTTGACTAATGCTATTGCAAATGTATTGAAAAAAAAAACCTACATATTGACCTATTAATTATGCCTTTGAGGTAGTTGTCTGGCCTATTATGCAACGAACAAAACCAGGTGACAACATTTTCATTAGGCAAAATGACGACCATTTGCCAATGTGCACTGTAGTGGAGATCAATATATGTTATTATACATTATTTAAATTCATTTGTTTGGTTTAAGTTACCCATTCAGGTAAGCTCCTAGGTACACATCTCATTTTGAATTTTGCATCCAGTTCTTAATGTAACTTTCTGATTCAAATTATGATAGGTCAAATCTCTGGATAGACTGTGGCTCAAGGTATCCATACACATCAGCATTCTCCGCTCACATACTTGTCTCAGTCATATGCCTATTTTTTTGAACATAAAGTAAATTATGTAAGAAGGTAAAACAATAAGTTAGGTAATTAACAATAATCAAAATTGACTTACCGAATCCACAACTGTGTAATAGAGATGCTTTGACATTGACCACCGAGTGCTATTTCAGATAAATCTTCATGCTTTATGTACAAGGGAAAGTCTTCATTAAACAGGCCAAACAAGGTAGCATCCCACATAACCTGCAATGGCTTCAGAAAAAGTTGTGGGATGGTCAATGTCATAAGATAGAAGGGATCATTGACTTCATATCCGGCCTATCTGCTGGTTTTGCAGGTCAACATGGGCACCCTCAATGCACTGATCATGGATAATTAAAGATTCTAAGTCATCCCCCTCCAAAGATGTTTAAAACTCTTTAACCACTTTATTTCCCCCACCAGGGATATCCAACAAGGTCACTGCACCACCCATGTACATACACAACACACAATGTATGAAACATGGGCACCATCAATGCACTAATCATGGATAATTAAGGATTCTAAGCCATCCCCCTCCAGAGATGCTTAAAACTCTTTAGCCACTCTATTTCCCACATCAGGGATATCCAACAAAGTCACTGCACCCCACATGTACATACACAACATAACATCATCACAATGTATTTTCAACATTTCATCTCAATATCATTATCAACATCATCTCATCTCAATGACATTATCAAAACCAACAAAAACATCTCTGTCGCAACCTACCCTTCGGCGGGAGGGCGTCGCGAGGCTCACAGGTGCTTCTTCCAAGAAAGGAAAATGCGCGGAGTTGCCACCAACGTTTATTCAGGAAAACGTCGGAAAAAATGGAAAAGACATGGTCTACGAACTTTAAGTGTGAAAGGTTCGGGAGTTGTATTTACGCACGGGGAAGGTATTAGCACCCCACGCGTCCGTCACAAAGGACGACAGCCATTAATTGAGTGTGCAAAGATGACTTTAATTTGTTTTATTTTCCCTTTTATGTTTTCATGTCTTTTTATGCCTTTTGTATTTTTTATCTTTTTGTGGTCGACAAGGGTGTTTCCCTTGCTCCTACGTATTCCTTAATTGTGATAAGGAAATCACACCTACGTAGTTCTTTGAGAACTAAACGTTGGTTAAGTTGTTTTTATCTTTTTTGCAAGATATATTTTGATTTGAACAAAAGGTCATTTAAGGCGTTGAACCATTAAACGATCTTTTGACTTTTTGAAAAGAGAGAAAACATTAGGGCATTGGACCCTTAATGATCTCTTGGTTTTTTGAAAGAGGTGACAAAGTTATATCTACGTTTGATAAAAGCAAAGAAGACCATTTCAAGGCGTTGGACCTCAAAATGGTTTTTGGTAATGACAAAAAGCTTGATTTGTGTGTTGATTTTAGCCTTAGTTTCAATTTGGATATTAGTCAATTCGATTAAGAAAGAAAATCCCAAAGGAAAATGTCCGATTAACCTTTTTTGATTATTTTATTTAAAGATAATTTTTTATTATTATATTATTATTTTGTCTCTTTTTGGGTTTAAACGTGCTTACGGCATGAAAGATCGGTCGGATTTTATTCTAACAGAGATTAAAAGATATTACAACTCAAATGATCGGTGGAAATTTATTTTATTTTTGATTAGGTGAGAAAATGACTTAAATAAATGATTAAAGCACGTCAAAAGGGGGTACGAAAAGCAAATGAAATAAAAACAAAAGTATGCGAAACAAGTGGGGACCACTAAGGACACATAGAATGAATTAAAAGGTTCGATTTCAGGAACTTACCGGCTGAAGACCGAAGAACGATGAAGAACGAACGAAGAACGATGAAGAATGGTGGAAAATCTTCACGAAATCGCCCACAGAAATGTCTCGGAAGTGTTACGGAAGCGCCTCAGCTTGGATTTTCTTCACGGAAACAATTTTTCTCACTAATTCAAAGTGAATCTCATATACCAGGATGGTTGAACGAATTTGTTCTACCCTCCTTCCCCTATTTATAAGGGAAAAGAGGGAGGTGGTTGCTGCCCAGCTCGCCCAGGCGAGTTGGGTTGCTTCCACCAGAAGGCACCGCCTTCTGTTGGAACATCCTGGAAGGCCCAAGTGGGCCTGATTGCTATTTGCACCCCTATTTACTAAATACACCCCCTTTGCCTTTTTTGCCGAATCTTTTTCCATAACGTTACAGAACATTGCGAATTATGTAACGATACCAGTTTTCTTTCCGTAATGTCACGAAACTTTATGGACTACGCAACAATCCCTTCTTTGACTTCTAGAATGTTGCGGAACTTTACGGATTGCCCAACAATGCTTCCTTTCGACTTCCGGCATGTCTCGGAACTCCACGGATTGCCTAACGATGGGTGTTAAGTACCTCGAAGCGGTCAAGCGAGGGTCGCATGCTATCAAACAATGGTCCCCGGACGAAATTAGGGTATGACAGTTGCCCCTCTTTACTTAACTTTTATTGGAGATTAAAAGCGAAGTAAAGATAAGATACTAATTTCGTTCGAACGAAATGTCGTTCGGCCGGTCAATATCCCTACCAGCGGAACCTCCGCCATTGCACTCGATCGTCCCTGGATGACAAAAGGTGCAGGAGACGATGTTAGTCTCTGCGCGTCAACGGGCTCGTTTGCCCTTGATCGATGAAAGGTGCGGGTAACCATAAGGCAACCCCGCATGTCACCTGACTTCATGGGCCAGGGCGACAAAAGGTGCAGAAGACGATGTTAGTCTCTGCATGCTATCGTGCTCTAGGACTGATGGATAGCAAAAGAATGTTTATACAGATAACCACTCGGGTATTTCCGCCTGCCTCCTAACTTCATGGGTTAGTATTGAAAGAGATTGATGGTGCGGAAGACGACGTTAGTCTCCACGTGTCAACAGGCACATACCGCGATTGACAAAAGGTGCAGACAAAGGGTGCAGCAGAAGACGATGTTAGTCTCTGCGTGTCAACGGGCATATACCGTGATTGACAAAGGGTGCAGAAGACGATGTTAATCTCCGCGTGTCAATGAGCACATACCGCGATTGACAAAGGGTGCAGAAGACGATGTTAGTCTCCACGTGTCAACAGGTACATATCGCGATTGACAAAGGGTGCAGAAGACGACGTTTGTCTCCACGTGTCAACGGGCACATACCGCGATTGACAAAGGGTGCAGAAGACGACGTTAGTCTCCGTGTGCTATCATGCATTGAGTCTTATAGATAGCAAAATAATGTTTGCGGGTCACCGTTGGGTGTCTCCGCATGTCACCAGACTCTTGGGTCACGGTAACAAAAGGTGGCGTGGTCAACAAAAGTAGGGCTTTTGCTCCTACGTATCCTCAATTTGTGATGAGGAACTCAGACCTACGTAGTTCTTGATAACTGTGAGACTAAAAGTCTCGGTGTTTTTCACTAAAATGTGAACATGCTTTAGTAAAGAAACAAAGCTTCCAACTGATCAACGCAACATATATATATTTTTTTGGATGAAAAACAATGTGTCTATTGGGGAAGAAGAGTATGCTGATGAAATTTTCTCATAACCATAAACGAGATTTTGGATGTTAGCATTTCGCTTCTAAACAAGCATTTAGAGGAAACACTGGGTCCGACAAAAATAGAAGAAAATCACTCAAAGTGTATCAATCTCACACGGGTAAGTGTTTCATCCTAATTCCGAACCATAGACATGTCATGACTTGATTTTGCAAATCATTTCCTATCAAATCAAAGATTACATGTGTGATCATGGATCAATAGGACTTTTTCTTGGGATTTTTTTTTCTTTGTGGGAATTTTGGCTTTGAGTGTTCTTGGCCTTTTCCTTTTCTGTTTTTGTTTAGTGTGAGGCGAACAAGTCACCGACGCACGGGATTTTGGTTGGAAATCAAAGGGAGAGGACCACTTTAGGTCGTGGTTTCCTTTCTTTTCTTGTTTACTAGGTGACAATTCAGTATTGTTAAGATATTGTCTGGCCCAGAGACCTTTCTGCGTATTTCTTTTGTTTTCTTCCGATGTTTGATCGAGAATTTTCTTTCTTTTTCGCTTTCTCCCACTCTTTGATTGGGAATTTTCTTCTTTTTGCTTTTTCCCACTCTTTGATTGGGAATTTTCTTCCGAGGGCAAGGATTGACATTCTCAACCTGGGTCAAGATTTATGACAAGTTGGGATTTTGGCTCAAGGCTTGTGGAAAGGTTGGACATGATATATGTCAGGTTTTGGCCAGCAGTTTGGGGGTAAAGGGGACATCTCACATTATTTCCATGGTACACATGCAACAATGATGATTAGGATATTTTATGCAAAATTGGTCATGCATGCACCTATGTGGACACTCAAGCATCAAGTTTTTATGGTCATTTGATGCTAGGGCTCAGGATTCATTTTCTCTATTTAAGTCAACCCGGTGTTTTCCAAAATATGTTCCGTTATCAATTCATGCATTCATCCGAGTCTATTTTGGGCGACAGAAAATTTTCACAGCATTTACCCTTCAGGTGTATACACATTTTTTTTCCAAAAACTGGTTATGATCATTGAATTTTTCAAAGAAAAGCTGGAAGTTATCTCTTTTCAAAAGCATGTTGGTTTTTTTAGCTAGACAACTTATTATTATTATTTTTTCTTTTTTCCTTCCCTCTCTTCCCTTTTTTTTTCTGAAAAGGTCGTGCGGACGAGGGCGCACACTACCTACTTACGTCTAACCACAAGGTATACGAAAAGCGCACAAAATGGTAAGTCGCAAAAAAACGGTGACGAAATAACTGAGCCATAGCGCAAAATTTTGGCAGAAACAAAAACAATAACTGAAAACAATAATGTTAGTAGCAACATAGACAATAATAGAAAATAGTAATATTAGTAACAAAAGTACGGTGAACTTGGTCACGTGGCTCCGCTCCCTCCCAATAAATCGAGCATGTCAGTCATCTCTTCATCCATATGGGATTCATCTGCCTCACCGGGGGATCCTGCAGGCTCCTCCCCTGTCTGGGCCTCGGGCCAGTCTTTGGGCCATGTGACCTCAGCCCCAAACTACTCCAGAGTAAGGCATGCAAAAGGGGCGGAACCCTACCGCTGCTGACTGAGGCTGAACCGGTAGAGACACTCATGTATCTGCACCTGCCCACGGTGGTTGGCCGCCTGCTGGCGAACCAAATGCAGTAGATAACACTCCATGCCTAGTGACCCAACGGGATCGGCCTGCCGAGGTGGTGGCAATGCGTCTGCAGCCTGATGTGCATCACCCTGCGCCTGCCTAGGCATGCAGTACTTCTCGATGAAGGCCCGTGTGATCGGCGGTCGGATTACTTTACTGGGGGTGACGGGAACTCCGAAGGACTGGCAGAGGCCCGTGATCAGCGCTGGAAACCCCAGCGCCCTGTTGGACTTATCTAGGTCCAGAGGGTGCCTGGTAGGTGCCATACCTACAAACAAATAAATGGCGTCAGCAATCACCTAGGCCACGTGGATGCTCATCCGTGTCAGGATGGCATACACCAACTGGCACTTAGGTAGAGGGAGATCGGAGTTGTGATCGCTAGGTAAGACATTGCTTAGCAGCAGTGTCATCCATGTTTGGTTCAAAGTGGTCATGCTAGTGCACATGATCCGCACTCGCCTCCCTACGGCAGTCCGAGCAAAATCCTGCACCAGTGTGCACAATAGCTGGGGCAATGGCTCCTCATCGAACCCATCGGCTCTATTCCTCCTCTGGCTGAACTCACACTACTGACCTTCCTCCAAATCTAGTGGGTCACCCAGGAACTGGTTGAGGGCATTTGCGTCAAAGGGAATCCACTGACCCCTCACCCACGAACGCATGTCTCGCACTCCCTCCTCTGTGGACCAAGCATTAGCATAGAACTCTAGGACTATCTCAAGGTCAAACTTAGCCATGGGAGTCACCAGCGACGTCCAACATCTGCGAGCTATCTCCTCCTGCAAGTCCGTATACTCATCCTCCCTGAGCTGGACACGCCTCTCTCTGTGGAACGACCATCCTTTGATGGCCTCGAAGCGCTGCTGGTGCTCGGCGCTCCGGAAACGATGACTATCAAACTCGGGGATGGCACTGGGCCCTTCTGCTGCGGCGTCTCTTCTAGACCTCTTCATGGAGAGCTTCTTCGGAGCCATTTCCTGCAAAAATGTTTATAAAGTTAGTTCAAGAAAAACTTAATCAAAATGAAAGCCAGATCAAGCCAAACAGCGTACCCTTTTTCCAACGAAGCATGAACATCCATATGAATTTCGAAAGGAATGCTTACATGTTAATGTGCGGGTTCTCCTAGGATATTCATACATTTATACCTATCTTTCTCTCGATGAACGACGCCCTACAAGATGCACCTACTTTTTTGGCAAATAAATTCCTTGCGCCATGTGTCAAACTATCCATACATATTTTCCAAGGCATTTTGCTACCTACCTACTCCATTTTTTTGTTATATGTTCACATTTCATTTACATACATGTTCATACATTTGAGAGGCAACTTCATGCTACATATATATTCGCACATATTTACATTCATTTGAAAACAATTTCATGTTGCACCTTCATTGGAAAAGCAATTTTTGTACTACTCGTTCACATTCTTGAAAGGAAATTCATGTCATATGTTCCCAATTTGAGAAGCATTTTCGTTCCATTTTCAACATATATGCACATTTGCAAAGCATTTAGCTACCTATTCAACATACACATGTACATGGTGAACAACATTTTCACACCATCTAGATACAAAGAAATCATGGTGCAGCCCAAACCAAGTGCTGGCCTTAAGGGGAGACCTCACCAACATGCTCTCACTTTCATACCTTCTTGCATTTCAAAAATCAAAGGCTTGGGTCCCTAGGCCTAAATCATATTTTGGCATATGTCCTAACTTCCGCAAGTTGTCCCCACATCCAAAAAATGGCAATCATACATGCACAAACCCAATCTATAAGCAACATTTACAAACTTATGCGCAAACACCATTGAGACATTTCACCGAGCACTTGGTGGGCACACTTTTGGGTACCAACAACAAGGGAATGGGGGCAATGTGGCTTGCCCCATCATTTCAGAACACAAGCTAGGCCTAAGGCCATCCCCTAAAACCCCTCAATTCAAAAAAACAAAGCATAAACTTGCCCCAAATTGTCTCACGGAATTGGTCAAATTATGTACCATTCAAAGCATAAAAGGCATAAATGGAAAGCTAGAAAGCAAAGGGTAGTTGCACTTACTTGTATGGAGTGACCAAAGACACTAAAAATGGAAGCAAAAGCGCAAAAATGGTGGCCTAGGGGCGAAAATCTGCAAAACCCGTGGGTGCTGCATTTTTTGAATGAGGGAGGGGAGTTTTGGGTGGAGAGAAACTCCCCCTCCCCTCGCTTTTATGTTTCCAGGTGCAGGGGTGCTCGCCCAGGCGAGCTAACCCTGTATTTTTTTTAAGACACATGTATGCGCTCTCTATGGGTCGGCGTTCGCTTACTCGAACCCCCTTAGGGTAGATTAGGCATCCGACCATTACCTTAAAGACACAACAGTAATAATAACTAGGAATTTAAAGGATACTAGGCTGCTTCCCAGTTGCGCCTCCCGCTTGTCTGGAGCTAGGCATGGGATGATGATCCATCGATCATGGGCCTAGCCTCTACTCGTGTCCGTCCCTAAGTACCTGAAAGCAGGAAATGACATTGTGCAGCAAATTGTGGCCATGTTACTGTTTACCTCGACCTGTCTCTGTCTTTGGATTTGGCCCGGTATTTGACCATTGCCTAAGACGATTCTGCTCCAGTCATAAGATAACAAATATGCCTGTGTATGTGGATGCATGAGCGTTTTCAAATGCAATAATCTTTTAGTGAAAGCTGGTCGGGTTCAGTTTCAATTAAGCGCTTGGGGCATCCCATGGACTGAGCGAAAAGGCTCAGGTTATCAAATACGGTACATATTTTAAAGCACAAAGTGAGGACCGAAACCTCAATCCCACGTTCTTTTCTTTTAAAAGACTGCGATGAGAAAATTTACAGATGACAGGAATCCCTGGGGAAACCAAGAAGAACACACAAAAATAAAAGAACATGCAGCGACTTCCTCAAATGCCCTAGATCCTTAAGCGTAGTATCGCTTGACAACATCGGAGTTCACGGGTAAAGGTAGATCCTCACCATCCATGTTGGTGAGCACTAGGGCCCCTCCGGAGAAAGCCCTTTTTACAACGAAAGGCCCTTCGTAGTTCGAGGCCTACTTTCCTCTATTGTCTTTCAGAGCTTGGGAGACTTTCATTAACACCAAGTCCCCTTCGCTGAACCGGCATGTGCGAACCTTCTTGTCAAAAATGTTCTTCACTCGTTTCTGATATAAACGCCCATGACTCATGGCGGCCAAACGCTTTCCTTCTATGAGATTAAGCTGATCGGAACGTGCTTAGGCCCATTCCGATTCCTTTAATCCGGATTCCACCAAGATTCTTAATGACGGGACTTCCACCTCAAACGGTAGCACAACTTCCATTCCATATACCAATGAGAACGGTGTTGCCTCGGTTGACGTGTGCACTGAGGTTCGGTAACCGTGTAACGCGAATGGGAGCATTTCATGCCAATCTTTGTATGACACAGTCATCTTCTGGATAATCTTCTTGATATTCTTATTGGTTGCCTCCACGGCTCTGTTCATCTTTGGTCGGTAGGGCGTGGAATTGTGATGTTGGATCTTAAACTCCTCGCACATTTCCCCCATCATCTTGTTATTCAAGTTGGTGCCATTGTCCGTGATAATCTTCCTCGGCAAACCATATCGGCAGATGATTTCCCTCTTAGTGAACCTGACCACCACACTCCTGGCGACGCTAGCGTATGACGCAGCTTCGACCCACTTAGGGAAGTAATCGATCGCCACTAGTATGAAACGATGTCCATTTGCAGCTTTGGGCTCTGTGGCCCCAATCACATCTATTCCCCACATGGAAAACGGCCACAGTGCGGCCAAGACATTCAGAGGCAAGGGCTGAGCGTTGACATTGTCTGCGAATGTCTGGCATTTGTGACATTTCATCACATGGAGACAGCAATCGCTCTCCGTGGTGAGCCAATAGTAACCCGCCCTTAAGATCTTTCTAGCCATGGCGTGCCCATTAGCGTGCGTACCAAAAGAGCCCTCATGGACCTCCCCCAGCATGTTTTTAGCTTCCTTAGTGTTCACGCAGTGTAGCAGAACCATGTCATGATTTCTCTTGTATAGTATGCTTCCGCTCATGAAGAAGCCGGCCGCCAATCTTCTCAATGTCCTTTTGTCGTTGTCGGAAGCCTCCGGTGGGTACTCTTTGCTTTCAACGTACCGCTTGATATCGAAATACCAAGGCTTACCGTCCCGTTCCTCTTCCACCAGACAGCAATGTGCGGGTCTACCACGACACCTGAACTCAATGTACGATAGGTCCCCGTGCGGTGTTAGCTGGAACATGGATGCTAAAGTGGCAAGCGCATCTGCCATTTGATTTTCCTCTCGGGGAACGTGATGGAAGGAGATCTCATCAAAGAAACCAGCCAATTCCTTGATATAGGCTTGATAGGGTATCAACTTGTGGTCTCTAGTTTCTTATTCCCCTCTCAGCTGGTGAATCACCAGTGCTGAGTCCCCGTACACCTTGAGTAGCTTGACATTGAAGTCAATTGCTGCCTGGATGGCCAGGGCACACGCTTCATACTCAGCCATGTTGTTGGTGCAGTCGAATCCCAGCCTGGCTGTGAAAGGTATACATTGATTGTCCGGAGAGACCAATGTTGCCCCAATGCCATGGCCTAGAACGTTTGACGCTCCATCAAACCACACGATCCACTTGTCTCGGTCCTTGTCTAGCTTTTCCTCAAACAAGGCCATGATGTCCTCATCCGGGAACACGGGATGCATGGGTTAATAGTCGTTGAGAGGCTGCTGAGCCAAATAATCCGCCAAGGCGCTTCCCTTTATCGCCTTTTGGGTGACATAGACTATATTGAACTCGGATAGCAACACCTGCCACCGAGCGATCCGCCCTGTGAGAGCAGGCTTCTCAAAGATGTACTTAACCGGGTCCATTTTGGATATCAGCCAGGTGGTATGGCTCAACATGTATTGTCTTAGACGGTGGGACGCCCAGACTAAAGCACAACACATTCTTTCCAGCAGGAAGTAATTCATTTCACAGGCCGTGAACTTCTTACTCAAGTAGTAGACAACGCGTTCTTTTTTCTCAGACTCATCATGTTGCCCCAGCATACACCCCATTGACTCATCCAAAATCGTCATATATAAGATGAGGTCTTCCGGGCACCGACGGCATAAGCACGGGAGGGTTCATGAGGCACTGTTTGATCCTTCCAAACGCCTCTTGAGAGTCCTCGTTCCAGTGGAGGATTAGTTTTTGTGTAAGAGTTTGAACAACAGTTCACAGATAGCGGTGAGCTGTGATATGAATCTGGCAATGTAGTTCAAACGCCCTAGGAAGCCTCGGACTTGCCTGTCGGTACGCGGTTCTGGCATCTCAAGGATGGCTTTCACCTTTTCGGGATCCACCTCTATCCCTTTCTGGCTTACGATGAAACCCAGTAATTTCTCTGACTTGACCTCGAAGGTGCACTTAGCGGGGTTTAACCTCAATCGAAATTTCCTGAGCCTTTCGAACAACTTCTGCAAGTTGACAAGGTGTTCCTCCTCGGTCTTAGACTTGGCAATCATGTCGTCCACATAGACCTCGATTTCTCGGTGCATCATATCATGGAACAAAGCCACCATAGCCCGTTGATATGTTGCCCCGGCGTTCTTGAGTCCAAAGGACATCACCTTATAACAGAATGTCCCCCACCGGGTGATGAAGGTAGTCTTTTCCATATCCTCTGGCGCCATTTTTATCTGATTGTAACCGGAGAACCCATCCATGAAGGAAAGCAAAGCGAAATTGGTCGTATTATCCACGAGGATATCGATGTGCGGCAGAGGAAAATTGTCCTTGGGACTGGCTCGATTCAGGTCCCGATAACCTATGCACATTCGCACCTTCCCATCCTTCTTAAGGACTGGTACAATGTTGGCAACTCATTCTGGGTACCGAGCGACAGCCAAAAAACCAGTGTCAAATTGTTTCTTTACCTCTCCTTTTATTTTCAAGGATGTCTCGGGCTTCATCCTCCTCAGCTTTTGTTTTACCGGGGAACACTCAGGATTTAGATGTAATCAGTGTTGTACGATGTCAGAACTCAAACCGGGCATATCTTGGTATGATCAGGCAAAGATGTATTGGTAGTTCTTTAGCAGGGCCATCAATTCTTCACGGATGGGTGCGGTCATACCCGTGCCTATCTTTACTTCCTTTTTCCCACTGTCGGTCCCTAAGTCTACTAGTTCTGTCTTTACTTGATGAGGCCCCATCTCTTGGTCCTCCTGAGCGACTATCTTCTCCAACTCCGGGGGAAGTCCCACATCCTTGTCCTCTTCACTGTCCGTCTAACCTGCTTCTTGCTTGAAATCGATGGTCAGGTCCCAGGTATTAGTACCTTCGAAGGACTCGTCGTCGGATCTGGTGTTTTAAGCGTAAAAAAATAAACATGCAAATGAATGAGAATGGGTAGAGGCGCAGGAACAGATGGAGAAAGATCTTTATATTTATAAATTCAAGAGCAAAAGACATAATGCCTTAACAAAAGGAAACTCTAAAGCCTAGGCCCAACCGTAGAGTTTAAAAGCCACAAAGGGATACATTATGCTTATCACGTAAATGTCCGAGTGCTCCTACACTCGCCAATTTCCTAGTCGGAAACCAGGAGGGCATGGTCATACCAAATCCAACCTACTCAGAGAGTCATCCTTGCATATCGCGATGACTTGGCCTTCGTGTCCTAGACCCGCACCTATAAAGCTCCTACTGATGTGGCAGGGCGGGACCCCTTCGACTTGTCGACCCAATTGCGAACTTTGGCCTCTGCTCTTCCTTTTCGTGACACTTTTCCTTATGTCCGCTTGCGTGGGTTTATAGCCTAATCCAAACTTCCCGCGGTTTCCTCTAGTGCTTACCAGGCTGGTTCTACCGCCGTTGTTCTTGCCTAAACCCATTTTGGGCTCGTAGCTATACCCCAACATTACCCGGGCCACCATCATTGTTGTATCGGACAGGCAAGGCTACCCAGAGAGGGAATCTACGGAGGCAATGCTTACTACCTCAAAGGATTGGAAGGTTGTTTCCAATGACTCCTTCGCGGCTTCCACATATGGCATAGAGGACGAGCAACTTACCAAGACGTCCTCCTCCCCCGATACAATGACCAAACGCCCATCCACTACGAACTTCAGTTTTGGTGGAGTGTAGAAGGAACGACTCCCACCGAGTGGATCCATGGGTGTCTCAAAAGACAGTTGTAAGCCGGGCTAATATCCATCACTTGGAACGTAACCTGATAGGTATGAGGCCCTATCTTCACAGGGAGGTCGATCTCTCCCCTCACCTCTTGGTGGCTGTCGTCGAAGGCACGGACCACCATGGAATTTGGCCTTAGATGGGATGTGTTAAATGGCAATTTCTCCAATGTGCTTTTGGGCATTACGTTTAAACTGGAATCGTTATTGATGAGTACCTTGGCCACAACGTGGTCCATGCATTTGGCTGACACATGCAAAGCCCTGTTATGCCCTCTCCCCTCGGCGGGGATTTCTTCTTCCGCGAAGGCGAGATAGTTGTTGGTGGTGATGTTATTGACGAGTCCTCCAAAGCCTTCTATGGAGATGTCTTGGGCTACATGAGCTTCGTTCAAAACCTTCACTAGCAAAGCCCGACGAGGCTCAGAGCTCATGAGCAGTTCCAAGAGACTCTAGCTGGGGTTTTATTGAGCTGCTCAATGACCTTGAACTCGCTTTGCTGAATAATGCGGAGGAACTCGCCTGCCTCCTCTAGCGATACTTCTTTCTTGCCATAGCCATCCCATTTTCCCGAAAGACTTTTTACTGGAATATCCTCGTCCAGAGTGGGGATCACTTTGTCACTTTGTTCTTCTGCTACCTTCGCCTTCCCTTTAACGTTTGCGGGTGGTGTTGGCAGGTCGGGGGGTGCGAACATGTGACCACTGCGGGTTACGCCACTCAGCCCCGTGATATTGGTTACCTTGGCTGACAACGAGCTGATGTCGGTGGCTTCTTCCTTCCTTTCGCTTGGAGGCGCATACCTCCACGGAACTGGGTGGTTGTTTTTGTAGGGGAATGGAACAGGTCTAACTACTGAGGGGTACTGAGGTGTTTGGGGAGCTGCGTCTCTGGTGAAATATATCACCAAAGGTTTAGGCTTTCTAAGACCCTCCTCATTTGTGGACTGCATGCATATGTACGGCTCTTCACCCACCCCCCTCATTGCCAATTTCCTAACGGCCTTGGTCTATTACCTGTTGCAACAGGTCTTCTACTGCTAAACATGCTTCCATGTTATGTTTCCCACCGGGATGCATCAAATAGGAATCTTCCTCGTGCCCACTACGGGGAATTACGCCCCCCTTTTGTAGGGCCTCGTAGATAAACCTTTTGGGAGTCGTCACGTCTTTCAAAGGTTTAGACCTGCGCGGCCTATCCAACTCGACGGCATTAACCGCTCCCCTTCCATGATTGGCAAGCGGGTTCGTCTTTACGTTGGGCTGGTCCTCTTGAAACGTCAGCCATTCGGCTTATATCAAACTTTGGACCTTGCGTTTGAAAGCCATGCACTGTTCGATTGAGTGGCCCAGGGTTTTCCCATGGTATGCGCAGGTTGCGTCAGGGTTATACCACTTTGGGAAAGGAGGCTGGTAAATCTTTCCGGGAGATATCATAGCCATCTGATTGGCGATGAGGGATGGTAAGAGGTCTTCATACGTCATGGGGATCAGGGTGAAGTCTTGGATTGGCCTTGGAGGAAAGTTCCTTACCGCGTTGGAACTGGCGCCAAAGTGGGCATTGCCAGCCGGGCGAGTCGGGGTTGGAGCCGTAGCTTGAGGGGTCTCCCTCTGGATGGGCACAAGCGCCCTAGCTTGTACGGGTGCCGAGTTGGACGGGTCCCCGACGTGAGCTGAGAAGCTTGGGTGATGTTGTGCATACTGATCGGTACCATGAGAGGTCTGCAGTGGTTTGGGTATCTCCTTCCTTCCTTTTTGCCCCAGTTGCTCCGATCCTCCTAGTGTTGGTATTTGTGGAGGAGACGTGATGCATTCCTACCCCGCAAGGGCATTGGATAGAAAACTCCAAGTAGATTGGGCCAGAGATGCAAGAGAAGGCCCTAGGGTTCTTATGAGCCTTAGGGTAGATTTCGGGTCCATGGGCTAAGTACGAGCCCACTTATCTTTGTAAATATTTGATTAAGGTTTCATTATTTTTGGGCCTTGTATTTAGATAGGGTACCCTAGAAATATAGGATTTTTCAGCCCTTGTATTTTAGGGCACCTAGACTAGTTTTTGTATTAGGGGTAGTTTTGTAATTTCATATGCACTAAGTGGATATTTGATGTGTGTGGTTGGAAATAAATTTAATTGAATTTGTAGAAGCCCAATCCAATTAAATTTTAGAGGGGGAGGTGAGCATTTGCTTACTACACCCCATTGCCACATCATATAGTCACACTTTGTGCATGTCCTTCATGCTTTTCATGCCTCATGACACCTAAGCACACTTAGTGGAGAATCTTGGAATTGATCTTGGATTAGTGGGCTGAACCATAACTAAAATTCACTAATCATAATTAGTGAAATTCTGGCTCCAAAGTTTGGCTCCAAAAATTCAATTTCAAATTCAAGTGAAATTTGAATTTCCCTCCAATTTTGTGTGACACTTAGGCTATAAATAGAGGTCATGTGTGTGCATTTTTTTCAACTTTGATCATTTGAATATTAAACTTTAGATTTCAAAGCTCATTTAGAGCACAAAATTTCGTGCTCTTCTCTCCCTCTCCCCTCATTCATCTCCTTCTTCCTCCAAGCTCTTATCCATGGCCTCCTATGGTGGTGAGCTTCTTCTAGACTCATCTTCTCCTTGAAGTGGCATCTCCTCTCTCTCTTCCTTCTCCATTCCGCTGCCATTCATCTTCCAAGGAGCAAAGGAATCTATTGATGAAGAAGATCCTAGGCCTACAAGCTCCAATGCAGCTTACATCATGTGGTATCAAGAGCATCTTCATCTAGGTGATGTTCTTTTGCTTCCTCTATCTTTTTGTTCAGTGAATTCTCTTTAATTCCTTGTTCTTCATCTTATTCTCCATGTATATCCTCCATTGTCTTGTGGTTTGGTGCTGTTTAAAGTAGATTCAAAAAAAATAAACCGATTAAATCTTAGATCTACACTTGTTCTTGCATTTCTATGGTTCAAATTTTGTAGATCTACTCTTGAATCATGTTTTTGTGTTGATTTTAGGTTCTATCAATTTTCATTCATAATATTCTTGTGCTGAACCTTTAGATCTAAATTTTGTTCCAAAATATTGATTAGAAAAAAAAACGAAAAAATCTAAGTGTAAATCACTTAATCCATGTTGTCTTAGAGTCATGTTTAGTCATAGTAATTGTCACATTATGTTCTAAGTTTGTGTTGAATTTTATTTTGTTGATTGAATTCTAGATATATTTGTTCATGTATTCTTGTCATTCTTAGCCTATCTTTTGAATTTTTAGTCTAATTCATGCATGTTATTTAGTTCATAACATGTTCTAAATCAATTCCTAGAAGTAGTCTTGTTCTTGAACTTTTTTTTTGCTTTCTAAGTTTCCTACATGATGCCTATGATGAAGTTGAGTTGTGGTGCTAAGTTGTGGCTAGATTTGTGAATCAAAATAAGTCTTAAGCTCTCTTTAATTGTGTTATTCAAGATAATTGAGCATAAGCAAACACAAATTGTAACTATCCAAGCCTTAAGCAACATAAACACTACTCTTGATTTCTAGGCTGAAATCGCTGGTGCTGGCAGCTTGAACATACGAACTTGTATAAATTACTGGGAATTGCTCACTACGTTTTTTGAGCTGAAACTTTTACTGAATTTTCTAGACATCTGAACCAAAATTATAAAAAAAAAAGAACCAAGCGATTTGGATTAAAGGATAAAATAAGAAAAATCTCACAATTTGGCAGAAAAATCAGTGTCCAGGAAAAAAAAAGAAAAGTGAAAGGAAAGTGTGCTTGTTGTTTTGGCTCAAAATTTGTTCTATAATTGGTGCCTATTTTATACCAATCCTAGTTCTGAAATTTCAATTGAAAATTATTGTGAAAACAAGTGCCAAAACTAGAGGTTTCTTGAGTCTTTTTTTTTAGAGTTTTTCTACTCTACTCTAGAGCCATTCTAGGTTTCTCTTTGAGTCCTAGCTTGCTTTTTTGTGCTTTTCATTGCTTTAATTGTTGAATAATCCTTGGAAATTTGTCTTGTTAAAACTCTACTGGTTTAGCTTTCATTTCATTTTTTTTTTGGTCTTTGGTTATTGCTTGTCTCTTTGTTTCCTTGCTTGTGAGTTGCCATATAGGGAATTGGAAAGGAGGATTGGTGCCATATCTTGAAAAATTTGAGTCAAGAAGCAAGGGGCCAACCACCTTAAGAGCTATTGGACTAAGAAGCACTCCAAATTGAGTGAAACACTAAAGAGAGAATAGCCACCACAATTGAGGACTTTTTTCTTTGTAAATTTGTAATTGGTAATTTGCTTTGCTTTCAAATTTTGTAACAAAAAGGCCTTTCATTGGAAGTAAGTTGGGAGCCTCCGCTAGGTCACCCTACTTCCATCTGTGTGTAATAATTTTAGGCAATTTCCCCTTAGGATAGTGAGTGTTTTTTTGGGAACCTTAAATGAGGTCATCCAAACACTCCTAGGATCCGCCTAGTTTGCATTTCTTGCACTTTAATTTCTTGCTTATTTTCATAGCTTATTTCCTTTACCCTCCATTGTCAAACCGCCTAGATAGCTTGCCTTTTACCAATTAGTATTTACCTTATCTTTCACACCTCTTTTAGTGTTTATTTTGGCTATTTTCAACCATAGTTTATTTTACCTTTTGTTTTCAAACCCACAACAAGAAAGAACCATAACTTAGGAACCAACATGAGTCTTCATTCTTCATCTAGTGTTAATGGTGAGGGTTCTACTCCTAAGGACCCCTTGTATAAGATATTAGATGAGTTGAGATCCCTTAAGTTGTGGAAAGAAAAACAAGAGAGAAAAGAAAAAGGTAAAAAAAAAGTGGAAGAAATAAGTCAAGATGAAAGAGAGAAAATAAGAGAGGAAGAAAGAAGAAAAATAATGAAAGAAATGAAAAGAGAAAAACATGTCTCCTATAGTAGTCATAACTCTTGCAAGAGCCTAAGTGAAGAACTTCGTGACTATTATGAAGGAAGGCATAGGTCACATCTTAGACCTCACTCCCATAGGAGAGAAAATGAAAGAAAGCCTCAAGAGGTTAACATTAAACTCCCATACTTCCATGGGAAGGACAATGTAGAGGCTAATTTAGATTAGGAAATAAGGGTAGAGCAACAACTTAAAAGGAAGTCTACTTCAAAATCTTATGGCTCTCACTCTTATCCAAAGAAAGACCAAGGTCAAGGAATCTTAAGGGTGAGACCTTCTAAGCCCAAAGATGATAAGGGGAAGACAATAGAAAAGCAATCCCTTAAGGCTAGTATGCAAGAGAAGACTAGCTCCATGAAGTGATTTAAATGTCTTGGAAGAGGACACATTACTTCTCAATGCCCCACCAAGAAAACCATGATTATGAGGGGCCAAGACATTTATAGTAGCCAAGATGAGGCTACTACTTCACCTTCCTCTAGTAAAAGTGAAGAAGCAAAAGGGGAAGAATCTAGTGAAGAGATCTACCCCCAAGAAGAAGGACAACCTTTAATGGTTAAGGAGGAGTGTAAGGAGGTAAGTGTCTCCTCCAAGAGGTTAGCTAAGAAGGAAAGACATTTTGAAATAAAGACAAATATTAAAGAAATTTCCCTTCTTAGACAACCTCCACATTTTCTCCTTTGTAAAAAGACACTTGTTAGCATTGCCACATCTCTTAGGATTGAGTTTATTCCTCAAGTAAAGGAGTTGTTGGATGAGGGTTTGGTTCGCAAGAGATTAAATCCTTGTGCTTTGTTGGTGCCCAAAATAGGTATTATTAGACACCAAATCCCTAAAATAGGTGTTGTGATGAATGCTTTGGGTGGTGCAACACTCTTTTGTAAAATCACTCGTGCACCCAACATCTTCATGAGTTGTGTACATAGGGACTCATTAGGTAGGTTTGTTCTTATTTTTAGTTTCAATAAAAACTTAGGCACTCATATGGGACACCTTAGGTTTGTCATACTTTTTGGTAGGAATAATCAACATGAAAATACAAAAAAAGGTATGTTCTATTGCTTTACTTTTCTTAATTTTTTAAATTGTGATCAAGGGGTTCCCATGAACCCTAAGAGAATAAAGGTCATTCCTGAGTGGCCCGCTCCACCAAGTGTAAGAAAAATTTGGGGCTTCCAAGACTTAACAAACTTTTACAAAAGGTTTGCCCCATATTTTTCTATACTTGTAGCACCACCCATTGAGTTGGTGAGGAACCATGTTCCTTCATGGGAAGATTCCCAGGAAATGAGTTTTCAGACCTTACCTTACTTCAACATACTAAACACCACTAATACATATGTTTTTGTTCTTTTTACAGGTGTTGAGGAAAAAAGCCCAGAGTTTCAAGAACCTCGGGATTTGAGGTCAAATCCTTTTCAAGGGGGAGGGAATGATGCAATCCTACCCCACAAGGGCATTGTATAGAAAACTCCAAGTAGATTGGGCCAGAGATGCAAGAGAAGGCCCTAGGGTTCTTATGAGCCTTAGGGTAGATTTCGGGTCCATGGGCTAAGTACGAGCCCACTTATCTTTGTAAATATTAGATTAAGGTTTCATTATTTTTGGGCCTTGTATTTAGGGCTCCATAATGTAGGTAGGGTACCCTAGAAATATAGGATTTTTCAGCCCTTGTATTTTAGGGCACCTAGACTAGTTTTTGTATTAGGGGTAGTTTTGTAATTTCACATGCACTAAGTGGATATTTGATGTGTGTGGTTGGAAATAAATTTAATAGAATTGGTAGAAGCCCAATCCAATTAAATTTTAGAGGGGGAGGTAAGCATTTGCTTACTACACCCCATTGCCACATCATATAGTCACACTTTGTGCATGTCCTTCATGTTTTTCATGCCTCATGACACCTAAGCACACTTAGTGGAGAATCTTGGAATTGATCTTGGATTAGTGGGCTGAACCATAACTAAAATTCACTAATCATAATTAGTGAAATTTTGGCTCCAAAGTTTGGCTCCAAAAATTCAATTTCAAATTCAAGTGAAATTTGAATTTCCCTCCAATTTTGTGTGACACTTAGGCTATAAATAGAGGTCATGTGTGTGCATTTTTTTCAAATTTGATCATTTGAATATTAAACTTCAGATTTCAAAGCTCATTTAGAGCACAAAATTTCTTGTTCTTCTCTCCCTCTCCCCTCATTCATCTCCTTTTTCCTCCAAGCTCTTATCCATGGCCTCCTATGGTGGTGAGCTTCTTCTAGACTCATCTTCTCCTTGAAGTGGCGTCTCCTCTCTCTCTTCCTTCTCCATTCTGCTGCCATTCATCTTCCAAGGAGCAAAGGAATCCATTGATGAAGAAGATCCTAGGCCTACAAGCTCCAATGGAGCTTACATCAAGACGTAATTGAACTTCCCTCTCTTCAAACCCACTTCTTTTCTTTCCCCAGCGAATACCAAGTCTACGAAGTTGGAGGGCATGTAGCCCACTAATTTCTCGTAGTAAAACACCAGCAAGGTGTCTACCATCATGGTAATCATTTTCCCTTTCGACCATGGGAGGGGCCACTTGGGTTGCGAGGTCTCTCCAACGCTGAGCGTACTCCTTAAAGGGCGCGCTTTCCTTTTTAACCATGTTCTGCAACTAAGTCCGATCGGGGGCCATATCAGAATTGTACTGATATTGCCTAAGGAAGGCAGTAATCAGATCCTTCCAAGTGCGGATGCGGGAAGCTTCCAGATTACTGTACCAGACGATCGCAGCTCCAGCCAAGCTATCTTGGAAAAAGTGCATCAACAACTTTTCATCCCTAGAATGTGCTCCCATCTTGCGACAATACATCTTGAGATCGTTCTTAGGACAAGTCGTCCCTTTGTACTTGTCAAAATCAGGTACCTTGAATATTGGGGGGATGACGACGTCCGATACTAAGCAAAGATCTGCCATGTCTGCGAACGGATAGTCGCCAAAGCCTTCAACGGCTCTCAATCTCTCTTCGATGAGATCGAGTTTCCTTTTTTCTTCCGCTGCCGGGGGTGGTCCTTTTGCGGACAAGAATATTGGCTGTGCTGGGAGGCTTCGAGGTTCTCCCGTGAGGTTGGGCTGAGGTAACGTGTTGGGTGCCGGCCCCTCTACGGGGACCGGGGGGTAGAAATCGATGTCTCCTTGGGCATACTCTCTACAATCCTCGTGAACCTCGTCGGACTATCGAAGAGGCTCCCCTTCAAGGATGAGGGAAGGGACATGATTCGCGTCATCACGCATGACTGGTGGCATGTAATTAGGTGGTAATCCATAAGGGTAAGCCACTCAATTGTATCCCAGATGGGGGTTGCTGAGGTGCCCAGTGTGCTTCTTTCTCATCCTACCACGTTTGGGAGAGGATGATGCGCGGTAGCTAGGAGAGTTGGGTCTGCTTCGGCAGCCGAACTAACAGCGGCAGAGGTGGCCACGTTATTCTCCATAAGTTGCCTCATTCCTAGCATGGCATCCATCATGGAAGCCATTTGCTCTTTTAGAGCTGACATGTCGGCTTTCATCTGTTCATGTATCTCCTCTTGGTCACCCATCATCCTAGATTTGGATCTGGTGCAATAGGGATGCCTTGGGGCACGTTTAGTTATGGCATTTTTCCTAAAAAAAACCAAACGTGAGGAGTACGTAAAGAAAAATGAATGCATGCTAGAGATAAAATACGGGAGTGATTTGATTCACACTAAGATTTTTTTGAAAAAAACGTGGGATAAACTTATTTTATTCAGAAAGTTATAACTAGTCAAGATCTGAGTGACAATACAAACTTCCTAGCGGTTCCTAATTATATGGGCCATTAAGTCTATCATATGCTGACAATAGCTGAGGAGTCCGTGGATCTCCTCGGGGGCGAAGTAGGTGCCCGCCATTGCTTTGGCCTTGGCTAGTAATCGGGGAAGTTCTTGACTCCCGTTCAAAGTAAGAGCAAATCGGTACGTCCACATTGTCGCCTCTTGATGTAACGAGTCAATCACCCTTCCCCTAACCTCCTTTTCCGCATACACTCAGGCATACTCGTCCGCCACTTTGTGCTCGTGGGCCGTGGCTAGATTTAATTCTTCTTGGTACTTGCTGATGATGGCTAACATGTTGGTCTCTGTCTCGCATAAACGCTGAGACAAGTTTCTCTTGGACCTTAGGCAAACCTTTAGCTCATCCTTCAAGATCAAACTGTCTACTCGTGATTGGCCCCTTTCCTCTCTCCGGAGCTTAAGCTCGCTGTTACTGCCCCACAGAGCCCCTTAGAATTTGTTTCGGCCATGTTCTTCCCTACAAGCCCTTTTGGTCTCTTGTTCCAAGGCCTTGGTGGTAGCTGTATCTACGTCTCTTAGTTTGGCATTCTCCTTTCGGATCTTAAGAGCTGCTGATTTGAACCATTCTTTGACTGATTGGGCTTGCTCGAGTTCTGCCCTAAGGGCCTGCACCTCTTCATCTTCCTCCGGTGCCTCAACTTCCACCCCTTTAGTGGTTCTCAAACTCGGAGCCAATCCAAACCTTGCATGTGGGCTTTCAACCACTTACGGTAGCCGCCGATGGGCCCGTTGTTACTGCCTCTGAGTTCCTTGTCCTTCTTTTGCACCATCTCCCACGCCTTGCGGACCTTTTGAAGCGCCTTCACATTGGTGTTATTGAAACCCCGTGCAATAGTAGGTGCGAGCTCTTCCTCTAGTGGTGCCCCTCTCATAGGGCAGCCAAGTTGTCTTATAGCAAGAATGGGATTGTAACTGATGCAACCCCTTGTCTCTATCAAGGGAACATTTGGAAATCGTCTGCATGAAATAAGAACCCCGGTTCTTCCTTCTTTCCAACGAGGGAACCAGTTGATAGATGCTCCTTCTTTGCTTGCTAAGAGTCGGTCCCAATTTGCCCCTATTTTCTCTGTGCATGAACGGTGGCTTTCTAGCGGGCAAGCATGCCTCACCTCTTGGTGAAAAAGGTGTGAAACCAACCATACATAGAGCGTTGGAGTACAGAAAACAATCCTTGCACTGCTCTTCTCACATCTTCGGTCGAAGGTGTCATATAGATCGGCTAGTATAGCGACAACCAGGTTTTCCTTGCGGTTGTGAAAGGCGAGAAAAGCGTCGATCGCTGCTAGGTCCACCAACCCATCCACATTTGGAAAGAGGACTCCTCCAAAGATCAAAAGTGCGAGGATGTCTATGAACGGGGCCCATTCGCCTCTACCTGCCAAGATTCTTGCCTTTGCCTCCAAACATCTTCTCGGTACTCCAACCACCCCACTTTTTACTTGCTTTCTGTGGTCTAATTCCTGTGCCGAAATTTGGACTATCTTAGAAATTCTAGCTAAAGAGGGATAAAATCCAGAGAAGAGGTATGGTTTCCTTCCCCCTAGAGGGCATCCTAGGATCTCTTCAAATTATTCCACCATGGGTGAAAGCTGGAAGTCCCCAAAAGTGAAGCACCTCAACGGCTGGTCATAATACTGGGCGAGGGAGGCAATGGCCTCTATGGAGACTTCTACCATGGCTAGGTCCCAGATTTTACCGTAAGCTTTGCGAAACGCTTGTCGCTGGAGCTGACCCATCAACTGCCCTAACTCTTTTAGACTAGTGATTCCTAGGCTCTTGATCTTCACTTGATAGAACCTCTTTTTAAGCGAAGGCGCTTGACTCGATCCCATGTTTTACTAAAGTGAAACAAAACCCAGTGTGAATCAAAACTCCGACATCTATCATGGGTGGAATGGATGAATGTATGAAGAAATGCATATGACACAGATGCAATTTGTGAATACGGGAGCCCGAAAATTGTCCCCTTCTTAGATACAACATTTGGGCAACATGGCGCCCGACGTATGTATTTAAGAAGGCGACACGGACCCTCCGTCGGTTTGACAAAGTGAGGGGATCAAGACGGAATTCGTGCATGATGCATATGCGAAAGGCACAACACGGGGATGTACATAGTACGACAATATCCACAAACAAATATAGGCAAAGGCGTACATGACATTTAGGACTACATGCATGGCAATGTTAAAAATGGCACGCAGCGTGTTTGCTCCGTGCCCCTATTTTAGGGACCTACATGGAAGGAAACTAAAAGGGCTTTTAGTGATAATTCCCAAGGTGGTCATATCTCTCTTGATGGTCTCTAGAGGTATCATCCCCTTCAAAGAACATATTGCGGCAGTAAGGACTACTAGCAACAATATGTTATCAAGTCATCGCGATATGCGATGATGACTCTCTGAGTAGGTTGGATTTGGTACGACCATGCCCTCCTGGTTTCCAACTAGGAAATTGGCGAGCGGAGGAGCACTCGGACATTTACATGATAAGCATAATGTAACCCCTTGTGGCTTTTAAACTCTACGGTTGGGCCTAGGCTTTAGAGTTTCCTTTTGTTAAGGCATTATGTCTTTTGTTCTTGAATTTATAAATATAAAGATCTTTCTCCATCTGTTCCTGCGCCTCTACCCATTCTCATTCATTTGCATGTTTATTTTTTTACGCTTAAAACACCAGATCCGACGACGAGTCCCTCGAAGGTACTAATACCTGGGACCCGACCATCGATTTCAAGCAAGAAGCGGGTCAGACGGACAGTGAAGAGGACGAGGATGTGGGACTTCCCTCAGAGTTGGAGAAGATAGTCGCTCAGGAGGACCAAGAGATGGGGCCTCATCAAGTAGAGACAGAACTAGTAGACTTAGGGACCGGCAGTGGGAAAAAGGAAGTAAAGATAGGCACGGGTATGGCCGCATCCATCCGTGAAGAATTGATGGCCCTGCTAAAGAACTACCAATACATCTTTGCCTGATCATACCAAGATATGCCCAGTTTGAGTTCTGACATTGTACAACACTGATTACCTCTAAATCCTGAGTGTTCCCCGGTAAAACAAAAGCTGAGGAGGATGAAGAGAAAAACTCTAGATGAGGGTTCACTGTTATCAAGCAAGTCGGAGACCTAGCATGACCATAGATTCACCTCCACTCCTTATATTCCCACTGACCCGGGTATAGGGCCCTTTTTCAACTCACCGTGTGTGCAAATAGTGTCGGTGTTTGTGTGCATCAAATGAATAAATATCTACCTCATGCACACATTTAAAAAAAACACACTAAAAACATCAAAAGAGCTTATATATACAAGAACATAAG
Organism: Glycine soja; assembly: GCF_004193775.1. Lineage (NCBI taxonomy): Eukaryota > Viridiplantae > Streptophyta > Magnoliopsida > Fabales > Fabaceae > Glycine > Glycine soja. Next base: position 19,107,330 of record NC_041004.1, on the reverse strand, counting down.
GAAAAAGACAAAGAAAAGAACAAAAGGGAAGTCATGGTTAGGAAAGCACATTGACTGATTGGCCTAACTTTCTAAAAAAAATCCCCAGTGGAGTCACCAACTGTCGCAACCTACCCTTCAGTGGGAGGGCGACACGAGGCTCACGGGTGCATCTTCCAAGAAAGGAAAATGCGCGGAGTCGCCACCAATGTTTATTCGAGGAAAACGTCGAAAAAACCAGAAAAGACGTGGTCTACGAACTTTAAGTGTGAAAGGTTTGGGAGTTGTATTTATGCACGGGGAAGGTATTAACACCCCACACGTCCGTCACAAAGGACGGAAGCCTTTAATTGAGTGTGCAAAGATGACTTCAATTTGTTTTATTTTCCTTTTTACGTTTTCATGTCTTTTTATGCCTTTTGTATTTTTTATCTTTTTGTGGTCGACAAGGGTGTTTCCCTTGCTCCTACGTATTCCTTAATTGTGATAAAGAAATCAGACCTACGCAGTTCTTTGAGAACGAAACGTTGGTTAAGTTGTTTTTATCTTTTTTGCAAGATATATTTTGATTTGAACAAAAGGCCATTTAAGGCGTTGGACCATTAAATGATCTTTTGACTTTTTGAAAGGAGAGAAAAAATTAGGGCATTGGCCCCTTAATGATCTCTTGGTTTTTTTAAAGAGGTGACAAAGTTATATCTACGTTTGATAAAAGCAAAGAAGACCATTTCAAGGCGTTGGACCTCAAAATGGTTTTTTTGGTGATGACAAAAAGCTTCATTTGTGAGTTGATTTTAGCCTTAGTTTCACTTTGCTTATTAGTCAATTTGATTAAGAAAGAAAATCCCAAAGGAAAATGTCCGATTAACCTTTTTTTATTATTTTATTTACAAATATTTTATTATTATTATATTATTATTTTGCCTCTTTTTGGTTTTAAACGTGGTTACGGCGTAAAAGATCGGTCGGATTTTATTCTAACAGAGATTAAAAGATATTACAACTCAAATGATCAGTGGAAATTTATTTTATTTTTTATTAGGTGAGAAAATGACTTAAATAAATGATTAAAGCACGTCAAAAAGGGGTACAGAAAGCAAATGAAATAAAAACAAAAATACGCTAAACAAGTGGGGACCACTAAGGGCACATAGAATGAATTGAAAGGTTCGATTTCGGGAACTTACCGGTTGAAGACAGAAGAACGACGAAGAACAAACAAAGAACGATGAAGAACGGTGGAAAATCTTCACGAAATCGCCCACGGAAACGTCTCGGAAGCGTTACGGAAGCGCCTCGGCTTGGATTTTCTTCACAGAAACAATTTTTTTCACTAATTTTAAGTGAATCTCAGATACCAGGAGCATTGAACGAATTTGTTCTGCCCTCCTTCCCCTATTTATAAGGGAAAAGAGGGAGGTGGTTGCCACCCAGCTCGCCCAGGCGAGCTGGGTTGCTTCCACCAGAAGGCACTGCCTTCTGTTGGAACATCCTGGAAGGCCCAAGTGGGCCTGATTGCTATTTGCACACCCCTGTTTACTAAATACACCCCTTTTGCCTTTTTTGCCGAAATCTTTTTCTGTAACGTTACGGAACTTTCCAAATTACGTAACGATACTTGTTTTCTTTCCGTAATGTCACGAAACTTTACGGACTATGCAACAATCCCTTCTTTGACTTCTAGAATGTTGCGGAACTTTATGGATTGCGCAACAATGCTTCCTTTCGACTTCTGGCATGTCGTAGAACCCCACGGATTGCCTAACGATGGGTGTTAAGTACCTCGAAGCGGTCAAGCGAGGGTCACATGCTATCAAACAATGGTCCCCAGACGAAATTAGGGTATGACAATCTCATATTAACATAATCATCAACGACAACAACAACTCATGTTAACATAACCATCAATAGCAACATCATCTCATATGAATATTATCATAAACACCAATGTCACCTCATATCCATTAATGTCATCAATAGAAATATCATTAGTAAGTCACACTCCGCATATACATATACAGTTCATGCCTAAGATTCACACTCCCCATGTCTTCAGACAACACAAGTCTAAAAGAAACAAAATGTTATTCATCAATAATAGATACATCGCATCCCATTAGTCAAAAACATTGTTTTCTTCAAAACCAGCATGCAACAGGGACAGGCATACATACCCATAGTTAGGTTCCCTAACCTCAAATATGGTATTAAAAACTATAAACAATAATAAACTCCCCTCACCTATCATGTGCTCTACGTCAGTTTCTCTTTGCGTCGCTCAGAGACCTCTCTCGTTCACGTTCGTTAGTCCAAAAGCAAGGTTCTACATACCAAATTGAAGGAAATTTAGTATAGATTTCAGAAACAAGGTTAATGACAACATTTGGAGTCAAATACCCCTGTCAAAACATTAAGGGCTGAGGGGTGTTTCGGATTCTACTAAAAGGAGACATCATTTTAAAATTCCGATCACGCCAATGTGACCGGGGTTTAGTGAAGGTCACGAAAATAACATGAATGTTATAAAAAGATAAATTTTACAATGTCTCATTCTCAAGGGTTTTTCAAAGGAAGTGTAAAAAGACCCTATTATAGTACCCAAAACACAAGAGGCACTAAGAGAAACTCAAACTAACTAAGAGAAAGGCTTAGAAGTAAAGATTACCTCAGAGAAGCTTTGAAATGGAGGATTGGGGGAATTTTCTCCACCGAATCCTTGAGGAGGATTCTAAGGATTCCACTTTGATTAAAATGTTCCTCTTGGTGTGGGGGTTCGACGACAAGCAACGGCAGCTCATGGCAACCACTAATGGTCATGGATGGTGGAGAAGGAGGTGTTAGGGTTTGGGTGGCGCTTGGAGGGGAGGAGAGAGTGAAAATCGTGTTTTTCACGCTGAAGAACATATTTATAGTCTGCAGAAGTCCACTTTTCGCGCTTAGCATGACAATTTGCGCTTAGCACAGCTCCCTCTACACTAGGTCTCACTCAGCGCAATTCCCTCTCAGGTTGGAATTGTGCTTAGTGCGCCCTTGGCGCTTAGGGAGACATTTTTGTTTATTTTCAAAATCCCAATGGTCAGACTGTGGAAGAATGTCTTAGGAAGCTCTAGGAAAAATCTGAAGATGATCCAACGGTTAAAGAATCCAGGAATCATGATTTTATTGAAATAGGTTTGCGTAAATTTTGAAATCTCATAATTTCAACTTAGCTCAACAAAACTCCACATAACTCAACATCCACATCAAGAAATTCACACATGACTAATTCAACTCATACCTCAACTCATTCAAGTCAACCATATAGTCAAATAACAAGATAAATACAATTAAACATTGATTTATAACTAGTAATATTTCAGAGTGTTACAACTCTCCCATCCTTTTAGAAATTTCATCCTTGAAATTTATCTAACTCAAACAAGGATGGAAAGGTTGCTCGCATCTGACTCTCTAATTCCCACATGGCATCTTTTCCTAATGCACCTCCCCAGATCACCTTGACCAAAGGAATATCCTTCCCTCTAAGGTGCTTTGTTCGTCTATCCTCGATCCTCAAAGGCAATGTTTCATATGTCAAGTTCTCCTTCACTTGTACGTCATCCAATTTGATCACATGAGATGGATCATGTATATACTTACGGAGTTGAGACACATGAAGGACATTGTGAAGATTAGAAAGAGAGGGGGCTAATGCAATTTAGTATGCCACAGGACCGACTCTTTTAAGAATTTGGAAAGGACTGATAAAGCGAGGTGTGAGTTTTTGGGATTTCAATGCTCGACCAACCCCAGTCCATGGAGTGATTCTCAAGAATACATGATCACCAACCTTGAATTCTAAGTCTTTTCTCCTTTTATCCTGATAACTTTTATGCCTAATCTGAGCAGTCCTCATCCTTTCTTGGATCAACTTGACCTTCTCGGTGGTTTGTTGTACCACTTCAGGTCCTAAGGTGAGGTCTTCTCCAGGCTCTAGCCAACATAGGGGTGTCCTACACCTTCTACCATACAAAGCTTCATAAGGAGCCATGCCAATCATAGAGTGAAAACTATTGTTATAAGTGAACTCTATCAAAGCCAGAAAACTCTCCCAACTCCTTTTTTGCTATAAGACACACGCCCTCAAAAGGTCCTCCATTGACTGAATGGCCCATTCAGTTTGGTCATTAGTCTGAGGATGGTAGGCTGAACTTAGTCTAAGCTTGGTCCCCAATGCTCTGTTCAGGCTCTCCCAAAATCTAGAAGTAAACCTAGGATCTCTATCAGACACTATGCTAGATGGCACACCGTGTAATCTGACAATCTCACTAATATATAGGGAGGTCAACTTCTCCAAGGAAAATCTGATATTAATAGGAATACAGTGAGTAGACATGGTTAGTCTGTCAACAATAACCCAGATAGAATCTAAACCTCTGGGGGTTCTAGGTAGTCCTACAACAAAATCCAAGGAAATACTGCCCCACTTCCACTGGGGTATCTCCAAGGGTTGTAACTTCCCTGAAGGTCTCTGTAACAAATGCAACAGCAAGAGGCAATGAAGGAGGAATAAATGGGAACCAAACAGAGGGACACGTGGCAGAATTAGGAGGAGAGAGGTGTAGCACAAGACTCAAAATAACCAACTCCAAGCTAGCCGAGTATGTGTGGTCCCGGAAGTAGAATAAATAGCAAAACATGGGAGTGAGTGAGGCATGGAATTTGGGTGATGTCATTCTCCTTCTCCTTTGGAAATTTGTTCTTCTTTTTTCTATCATCCATTTTTGCCATTGTTGTCTCTGTAATTGCAGGATTTCATTGAGATCCTTGCTTTTCAGTAATAAAATTCTATGTTCCTTCCTTGCATTTTTTGGTACGACTATTACATTGATGCTTTCATTCTACAATGGCTGATAATACACGTTTGAAAGAGCTTTCTACGAACATGTCTAGGGTTTTGGAAATGCTGGAGGCTGATCGGAAAGACAACAAAGCTCGATTTGAGTCCATTGAAGTTGTGGTAGAGTCATTATTGAAACAAAATTCTGGTTCCGATGAGAACCACAATTTGCCACATCCACCGTTCCAGGTGCATAATGTAAAGCTCGATTTTCCTCGTTTCGACGGATCTAAAGTGCTCCAGTGGATTTTCAAGGCGGAGCATTTTTTTTAACTACTACAATACTCTAGACCCTCAGCGTCTCATGATTGCTACAATTCACACAGAGAAAGAGGTAGTTCCTTGGTTTCAAATGACTAATAGAGCTACACCTTTTCAGTCTTGGATTGAATTTACTCGTGCCTTAGAACTGGAATTCGGTCCATCCCCTTATGAATGTACTAGATCTCAGTTGTTTAAGCTGTCACAAGCAGGGTCTGTGCATGATTGTTATACACAATTCACTACTTTTGCAAATCGAGTACAGGGTGTTACTAGTGAGGCTCTGATTGATTGTTTTATTGGAGGACTCAAACCTGATATTCAACGTGATGTAATAGCCCAATCTCCTGCCACCTTACTTTGTTGTGTCTCATTGGCCAAGTTATTTGAAGAAAAATATTTACCTAAACACAAACCATTCCAAAATTCGTACCCAAATCGTGCCCAAAACACAAGCCTAAACACAAACCTACCCTCTTCCTAGTCCGTCAAATCCACAAGCCTACCTCCCTTACTTCCTACTCCTATAAATTACAATTCAAATGCCCAAAAATCTGGAAATATAAAAAGAATGTCACCATCTGAGATGCAGATTCGTAGAGAGAAAGGTATGTGTTACACTTGTGATGAAAAGTCCACTTCTTCCCATAGGTGTCCTAACAGGCAATACTTACTGTTACAAATGGATGATGATGACAATGATGAGTTGCAACCAGATCCTTCTCCTGGGAATGAAGAAGTATTGGGAAGCTTGAGCTTGGACCATCATTTATCTTACAATGCACTGAAAGGTTCCTCAGGTTTAGGAACTATGAAGTTTAGTGGTACAATTAATGGCATGGCACTACAGATATTACTTGATAATGGTAGCTCAGATAATTTTTTACAGCCTCAAATTGCTAAGTGTTTGAAACTTCCAATTGAACTTGCTCCAAATTTCCAAGTCTTAGTTGGAAATGGGCATTCATTAGTTGTTGAAGGTTTGGTGAAGCAGCTGAAAGTCATGGTTCAGGGTCATCCCCTCCAATTGCCAGTGTATCTCCTTCCAATCTCTGGTGTTGATTTGTTCCTTAGAGCCACATGGCTTGCCACATTGGGTCCCTACGTTTTGGATTATAGCAAACTTACCTTGAAATTTTACAAGGACAACTAGTTTGTAACAGTACACAGTGATCAACCATAATTACCTAGCCCTGCTCAATTTCATCATCTAAGGAGAATGCACAATACTCATGCTATAGCTAAAGTCTTTACATTGCAGTACAAATAGGAGGATGTGCCTCAGGATAAATGGCTCGATTTACCTGAGAACATGGAGCCAGAATTGGTAATGTTACTGCACAATTACAAAAGTATCTTTAATGTCCTTACTGAATTACCTCCTTCAAGAACTCATAATTATTCCATTCCCCTGATCAAAGATGCCAAACCTGTGAAAGTGAGGCCTTATAGATATCCTCATAGTCAAAAATAGTAGATTGAAACTATGGTGCAAGAAATGCTTGCTACATGCATTATCACTCCTAGCACAAGTCCATTTTCTTCACCTATTATTTTGGTCAAGAAAAAGGATGGAACATGGAGATTTTGTATAGATTATAGAGCCCTAAATGCCATCACTATTAAGGACAACTTTCCAATTCCCACCGTGGATGAACTCGTTGATGAGTTATATGGCTCTAACTATTTTTCCAAACTTGACCTGAGATTAGGTTATCATCAAATACTTGTTGCTGAGGAGGAAAGACACAAAAATGCTTTTAGAACTCACTAGGGACACTACGAATGGCTGGTCATGCCATTTGGGCTTACTAATGCCCCAGCCACTTTCCAAAGCCTCATGAATGATGTTTGCAAAGATTATCTTAGAAAATTTGTTTTGGTTTTCTTTGATGACATATTGGTATATAGCACTACTTGGAAAGAGCATCTATCACACTTGAAGCTAGTTCTTCAATTGCTGCAACAAAATCAGTTGTATGGCAAAGTATCCAAATGTTCATTTGGATTATAGTAGGTGGATTACCTGGGACATACAGTTTCAGGTCAAGGATTCGCAATGGATAAAGATAAGGTACAAGTAGTGTTACAATGGCCAACACCTATTACTATCAAACAATTGAGAGGGTTCCTTGGACTCGCTGGATATTATAGGAAATTTATTAAATCTTATGCAGTGATAGTTGCACCCTTGACAGAGCTACTTAAGAAAGATAACTTTATATGGGAAGTTGAAGCAGATGAAGCTTTCACCAAGCTCAAAAAGGCCATCACACAGGCTCCATTTTTTGCTTTACCAGATTTTTCACAGCCATTCACCTTAGAAATGGATGCTTCTGGAATTGGTGTAGGTGCTGTTTTGAGTCAAATGCACCATCCTATTGCTTATTTTTTGAAAAAAATTGACTAAGAATGCGAAAACAATCAGCATATGCAAGTGAATTCTTTTCTATTATGGCAACCATAGCTAAATTCAAACACTACCTACTTGGCCACAAATTTATCATTAGGACTGATCCGAAGAGCCTCAGATCACTAACTGATCAAGTTGTGCACACTCCTAAGCAACAGAACTAGATACATAAGTTGATGGGTTATGATTTCACAATTAAGTATAAGCCAGAAAAAGAGAATGTAGTTGTTAACTCTCTTTCCAGATCAATTATGATGGCTATATCTCAACTGAATTGGAAATTGATTCCAGAATTGAAGGAAGCTTTGGCACAAGACACACAACTTAGCACAATTATGCAACTTTGTTTGCAGAATAGTCCTCCCAATCCTAATTATTCAATGTTTGATCAGTTGTTGTATTAGAAACTCGCTAAGCGCGGCTATGCGCTAAGCGAGTAATGTGTTCTCAGACACATAAAAATTTTTGTGTTTAGTGTGTGCTAAGCATGCCCTGTCATGCTAAGCGCAAGTATCTCTTTGATTTTCAAATTTTTGGAATTAGGCTTAGCGAGCCTGCTTGCTAAGCCAGTGTTGTCCAGTTGAGAAGTCGCGCGAAGCGCGCCTTGCCGCGCTAAGCACAAATCCTTATCTGCTTGGAAAATTTGTGGAATTGGGCTTAGCGAGCCTGCAGGAAAAAAAAATTGGATTTGTGATCACTTGCTAAGCACGTGGCTATCGCACTTAGCGCATGAGTAGATTTTCCTAAGGCGCACTAAGCGAGTCACTTGTGCTAAGCGCCCAGTCTGATTTTTAGTTTTCTTTTCTGCTTTTCAATTTGAATAAATCCCTGTCTAATCTTGTGTTGTGATTCTTTTGTATCGTAGATGGTTTCTCGTAAGAGAAAAGCCACAAATTCAATGTCTCGGCCGGTTATGATAGATCAAGATTTATATCACAGGAGGCATGGGACCGTTACTCAGATAATGTGCTTGCTAGAAACATTCTACTAGAAAGAAATGTCAAGTTGTATATCACTGAGTTTGATGATTTCAGAAGAGAATTGATTAGAAGAAACTGGCATAAACAGCTGACCAACTTGATTGAGGGAAGCATTGATGTGGCAATTATGAAGGAATTCTATGCAAATCTATATGACCCTAAGGACAAGTCTCCCAAGCAAGTTAGGGTTCGAGGGCACCTGATAAAATTTGGTGCTAATTCCCTAAACGCTATTTTGGAGACTCCAATGGTCTTGGAGAAAGAGGAGAGCATACCTGCCTAATCCAAGTGTGCTAGACTGAGGCCTGATCCTCAAGAGCTTGCAGCCTGGCTGTGTATCCCTGGGAGGGGATTTGTACTTAATGCCGAGTATCTGTCTCACTTGCATTGATTCAGAATCTTAAAATATCTTTCCTCAGTGAGAGACAAAAATGTCAAATTATGAAGAAAGGCTTATCAAAATATAATAACATTATTCACTTCCAATATTCTTTCAACGTCCAGAATTTAACATACATATGGTACAAAATAATTTTTTTTCTCTCTTAATTTCTAAATATATGTAATAATTTATATCTGTTTTGTTTACCGTGATAAAAATAACTTTCTTTTAAGAAAAAACAACTACTGAGCTTACAAGAAACTCTTCAAAATAACTTTTTATTTTAATCAAGTTTTAAATTATTTTCATCTACTAATGATTTTGAAAAGCTAAAGCAAATACATGAAAATATTAAAAGTGATTCTTTTAAAATTATGTTGTAACAAACCAGCTCTTATTCCTTAGAAAAATAAGAAATATATATACATAGATAGAGAGAGAGTGTGTGTGTGAGAGAGGAAGGAGAATGAAAAATTTGCCTAATAGACTTGTTTGATGGTTAATTATGATCAAAATTAATGTGAATTTTGAAAAACAAAACAAAATTGTTCAATTCATTTAAGATATTAAATTATCAATGCTAAAAGAGTGAAGTGGTAGTGTAATCAAACTTCTTACATAAAAAAGGTCAAGTAGATCTACTGCTCAAATATGTGTATTTAGATACTCTTCATCCTCAATAATAAGAAAGTACCTAAATAAAAATTAAACGGTTAATTGGCATATAAGGAAAATTTTATCTATTGTAATAAATATAACAATATTTTGCTCAAAAAGATACTAACTTGGTGACTAATTTTTAAGCAACTTCAGTTAATTACTTTTATGAATCTGGAAATATTATTTGAAATGCACAAATGGCCTCTGCAGACACATGAATGGGATGATCTCTTATGCTTAGAAATAAGAGCTTAAACACCGCTACTTATCCATAATTGCAATGATGATCATCTATCTTCTACTATATTCTTGTTTGCATTTTTTTCTTTGACTCCATTGTTAGTTTGGTGGCCAGCTTTACCATTGCATATTTAAATTTATTTTCTTCTAGTGCTAAATGCAAGGTTGAGAAGGGTGTTTTTTTTAATCATATTGTTTGTTACCTTGGAATTAATCTCGGTTGTGTTTCCATGGGAAAACGTTTATAGACATTGGGAAAATCTTAAGCCTTTGTTTTCAATGCTCAAGTCAATAAAATATCAAGGATGCCTTTATGCTTTCTTCAAGTAATGGAAACTTAATTTATAAGTACAATGGTTTTTTTAAAGGTATGGTAGAGAATAATCACATCATCAAAGTGGACTTAGCACCTGCAAAGAGGATTAGGATTCCATACACACAAAAATTACCATCATATACATCTTGGGTATATGTGGCCAAGTGAACTTGACGTTTAATTTTAAAATGTTGTATTTTTGTCCAAATTTCTTAGATGTATATGGTGATAATTCCATTGCACATCTGGGACATACGGATAAAAATATAGTATTTTAAAATTGAACATCAAACTCACTTGGCTACATATACCCAAGATGTTTATGGTGGCCATTTTTGCCTTTATGGAGTCTTAATTCTTTTTGGAGGTGCTAGGTACACTTTGTAGATGTGATTATTCTTTACCATACCTTTAGGAAGACCATTGTACTTACAAAATGAGTTGTCATTTCTTGAAGAAAGCATAAAGGCTCCGTCCTTGATATTATTGACTTGATCATTGAAAACATAAGCTTAATATTTTTCAATGTCTCTAAACTTTTTCATATGGAAACACAACTAAGATTAACTGCAAGCTAACTAGAAATATGATAAAAAAAAATAATGTTTTTCATAAGCTTGCATTTTTCTATTGAAGAAAAAAAATTTAAATATGCAATGATAAAATAATGAAAACAAACTCAGCAAAATCATGTTCGGCTGCAAAAAGTAAAAACAAAAAGAAGTTCAATCCACATGTGTTGAAGTAAAGGAACTACATCAGATTCATATAATATGTTCACAAATTCAAGTGTTGTTTGTGATATTTCTGGACACAGGTATAAAGACACAAAGAGTTGTTAAATTCCATGCTTCAATATTTGATTAGATACAAAATAGTATACAACCAGTAGAGTTTATATTTGAACTATTCTCACAATACGATTTCAAAGAAATGGAATGAGAGAAAAACAAAACATAGAACAAAATACAACATCCAAATGAAAGGAAATGAAAAAAGTGAGAGAACAAAGGAGTGAGGAAGGAGAAACAAACTCAATGTTTGGAGGCACGATTAGTCCTGAATGGATTCACAAGAGTTTATGATCAATTTAAAGGAAAAAAGAGTGAGAGGTGAATGAAAAAAGTGACGAGGAGAGTGAATTGAACTAAAATATTAAATAAGGGTAACACTCTTTAATTAAAATTGAGTTGACCTTCCACCAACACAGTTTAATTGATGTTATTTCATATGAGTTATTGATCCTTCCTTCCAAAGTAGTGTGTGGGGACCTGGTCGAGGCCGTACCCGAATCAAATAAACATGAAAATGCAGTAACTAGGAAGTGATCCTAGGTCGTTTCCCAACGAGCAGTGACACACCAAATGTTCATAATATACTTGCAGTAACAGTAATGATTGGGGGGGGGGGGTTTGTTTGTTTTGTGATTAAAGAACAGAACAAGTAAACTGGAATACGAAACTACTAATATTAAAAACGGGTTGTTTCCTTTGATTCAGAAACCATTCTCTTATCCTGGGTTATGGAGAATTCGTCCCTAACAGTCAACCACTTAATCCAACCCTATTTCAATTTACTAAGCAAAAATCAACTTAGGGTTGTCAGTACGTGATTAGGCACCACATACACTAGTTAGCCCTTCGTCCATTAAGCATGAACGCAAGTTAGGCTTAGAGGCAATTAATCGAACACGAAGCGTGCACTGATTAATATTCACGAATTTGGGATAACTGGTGAAGGGAAAACTGCCAGGAAACCACATTACAAGCGAAACCTCAAAGAGAGTTGGGCTTCGTCCTCAAAAGGAAACAACACCAGAAAATCTAGCCTTCCATGGATTCAAACAGAAAACGCAAATGAAACATGAAGCAGAAACGTAAATGAATAGAAACGTAAATGAGACAGAAACGTAAATGAAAGTAGAAGAAGAAGCAAGAATGAACTCGTAATTAGAAGCAGAAAATGGAAATTTGCATTAAGAACGAAAACCGTAACAAGGGAACAGAAAAACATGAAAACCTAAAACCAAAGCTCTGAATAATGAAAATAGCATAATTGAATAGCCTTCCACGAATCCCAAGGCAGCTATTTAAAAAGAGTCACTCAAAGTCACTAGGCCCTATTACAATACTCTGGCCCAAAACGAAATAAACACTGAACAACATAAAATAAAATTGCGAAATTTCCTAATTAGAAATTAATTAAGGTAAGCGCTGCTTTATTTGCCCTCTTCAAGTCCATAACCAAAATCCGGATTAAGCCCAATGTTTCATTAATTCTTGAAATTAGATTAAAAACATCAAATTAGCTAAATGAGCCCAAATATTAAAACTGCTTGATTAATTGAGAATTAAGACCAATCAGTAATTAAAATGGTGCAAAAAGGGTTTAGAAAATAGAAGAAAATGATGGCACATCAAAACCCCCCCATACTTAGCCTTTTGCACTCCTGGGCAAAATGAAACAAAGAACAAAATCCAAGGATATCAAAGAGAGACAAACAAAAACATTCACATATTTCTCAATGAACATCAAGGAATGAAAGGAATGGGTAACATCTAACATAAGGAGATCCAAAAAGTCAAAACATTCATGAAAATCATCCAAGCAACCCAATCATGGCAAAATAGTTAATTAGCTCAAGAATGAAAAGTGATAAAGCCTCACAAGATATACACTTTATCTCTCAAGTGTCTAGGCTACTATTTACCCTCAAAACACCCATGAAAGCAAACACCACATAAACTTGGCAAGATTCTAAAATTGACAATCAACCCACAAACACAAGCACATGAGGATCAAAAGGTCTTTTAAGGTTGTAATGGGGCCAAGGACAAGGTATGGAAAAATATGGAATAAGTGGCTAAATCCCAAAGGAATAGAGGAGCAATGGGGAATAAGTGCATAATAAGAAAAAATAAGAAAATAAAAAGAAGTAAAGATAAAATTTAAACATAAAGAGTAGAACCAAGAGTCTCATCATTCTTTTTCCATTTAAGATCTTATTCACTCAACTTTATTGCTTTTCTTTTTCATTTTCGATTTTTTTTTTTACTCTATATCCTTTTAGAAACAGCATTTCATTCAGCATGTCCAACATTTAACCAATATACAATGTACATCAAGTATGGCCCAAAATACATCATGAAGTATAGCCAACAAAACAAGTTATCCAATGAAACAACCCCCCCCCCCCACACACACACACACTTATTCCCAAAACAATTCCAAAGCTCCAAAATTCCTTAAGGATATGGTGATATCATGGTTTTTCACTTAAGGCTTGTAGTGAGCTTCAAAACAAGGAAAGGGAAACAAGGTTCAAAAGGGCTATCAAAGGAATTAATTCAAGGTAAGTCCATTTGGCTAGAAGCTTATAAGAACAAAATTGCCTCAATCATTTCCAAATATGCATGTGAATTAGAACGCATCAACAAGAATCAAGCCAAGGCTATTGTGCAAGCAATCCATGGGGCAAAACACACCAAATGATTATGATGATGGATGGCTCAAATTCTCACAAAGGTAAACTCATCACTTTCAAATTGACCTTTCAAAACTATCATGACATGTAGAGGAGAATCAAGGATTTCAAGTCACAAAATGCCAAAAACTTTTATTTTCAAAACAATTACCCATTTCTTGAACATATCCTATAATTCAAAGAAAAACATGCAAAGTCGTACATGCACACAAAATTGACCCAAAATATTAAACTAACAATCCGACGAAACTAACAACATTAACAAATTAACACAACTAACAAATTAACAAAACCAATAAAACTAGCAAAACCCAAGAACACTCCCCCCCCCCCCCATACTTAAACAACACATTGTCCTCAATGTAGCACAATTAAAAGATTAAAAACAATTAAATCATCAAAGAGAATCGGACAAGTGTAATAAAAGCAAAGAAGGAGATAGGAAAAGAAAAACTCCCTAAGTCATGGTGGAGGAAGAGTAGGGTGGAGTAAAGAAGTCTCTTCCACCACTACGTCCACTAAAGAAGGGTTCATGAGGAATGGCTTAAGTCGATGTCCGTTGACCTTGAAGCTCTTGTTTGTGGAGTCGCTTTTGATCTCAACTGTACCATAAGGAAAAAAATTAGTAACAACAAAAGGACCAATCCACTTAGACCTCAACTTACCACTCATGAGTCCAAGCCTAGAATTATACAATAACACTTTTTGCCCAACCATGAAGTCATTTTTAACTATCATGCTATCATGGAACTTCTTGGTCTTTTCTTTGTAGAACTTGGCATTCTCGTAGGCTTCTAGGCGGATTTCATCTAACTCACTCAGTTGCAACTTTCTTTCCTCACCAGCTTGATCCATAGAGAAGTTGCAAGTCTTCACTGCCCAGTAAGCTTTGTGCTCAATTTCCACTGGAAGATGACATGCATTTCCAAAGACAACCCGATAAGGAGACATTCCTATAGGTGCTTTGTAGGCAGTCCTATGTGCCCAAAGAGCATCATCAAGCCTGGTACTCCAATCTTTCCTGCTTGGCTGCACAATCTTCTCTAAAATTCGCTTGATTTCCCGGTTAGAAATTTCTGCCTGTCCATTGGTCTGGGGGTGGTATGGTGTGGATACCCTGTGTACCACCCCGTACTTTTTAAGCAGGGCATGCATTGTCCTGTTGCAAAAATGGGTTCCTTGATCACTAACAATTGCTTTAGGTACTCCAAACCTGCAAAACAGATTAGACCTAACAAAGTCTGCAACAACTTTAGCATCATTAGTTCTAGTGGGCTTGGCTTCCACCCATTTTGAAACATAGTCAACTGCAAGGAGAATGTAAACATAACCAAAAGAGACAGGAAAAGGGCCCATGAAATCTATACCCCAAACATCAAACACCTCACAGAATAGCATAGGTTGCTGAGGCATTTGTTGTTGCCATGTAAGTGTATTTCCTGCTCTCTAACACTGCTCACAAGTGCTGCAAATCTTCCACGCATCTTTAAAGATGGTGGGCCAATAAAAACCACAATCAAGCACTTTGCGAGCTGTCCTTTGAACACCCAGATGACCTCCCGGTGCGGAAGAATGACAGAACTGCAAGACTGAGTCAGTCTCATGATCTGGAATGCATCGTCTAATTACCTGATCACTGCACAATTTCCACAAGTAGGGGTCATCCCAAATAAAATGCTTAGCATCACTTTTAATTTTATCTTTTTGGGCCTTAGATGCTAAGGGAGGAAAAACAGAGGCAACTAAATAATTGACAATGTTAGCAAACCAGGGAGTAGAAAGAGAGTTAGAAATACTATACAGTATATACAAATGATCATCCGGGAAATCATCCCGAATGGGTGAATCCGCATCTAATACACGTTCGATCCAACTCAAATGATCAGCAACTAGATTTTGTGCTCCGCTCCTATCACAGATCTCCAAGTCAAACTCTTGGAGCCAGAGCATCCATCGGATCAACCTAGGCTTAGAATCAGCCTTCTTCAACAAGTACTTTAGAGCTGCATGGTCAGTGTAAACAATAATGCGGGTACCAAGCAAATAAGATCGAAATTTTTGAAGAGCAAAAACTATGGCTAGAAGCTCTTTCTCAGTAGTAGTATAATTCGCTTGGGCAGCATCTAAAGTCCTAGAAGCATAATATATCACCCTGGGCAATTTATCAATTTTCTGAGCAAGGACAGCCCCCAATGCATAATTTGATGCATCACACATAAGCTCAAAAGGGGCTGTCCAATTGGGTGCCTGGATGATGGGGGTGGTAGTCAACGCTCTTTTGAGGCAATCAAAAGCCTCTTTGCATCTGTCATTAAAGTCAAACTCCACCTCCTTTTGCAACAAGTTGGACAATGGAAGGGCTACTTTGCTAAAATCCCTTATAAAGCGCCTGTAGAATCCTGCATGACCAAGAAAAGATCGCACCTCTTGCACACAAGAGGGGTAAGGCAATTGTGAAATAACAAAAATTTTCGCAGAATCTACTTCAATACCCTTATTAGAAATAATGTGCCCTAAAACTATACCTTGCTCAACCATAAAATGACATTTTTCAAAATTTAGAACAAGATTAGTTTCGATGAATCTACTCAAAACTTTTTCCAAACTATTCAAACAACCATCAAAAGAGGATCCAAATACAGTGAAATCATCCATAAACACCTCTATGCAATTTTCTAAGAAATCACTGAAAATACTAATCATGCACCACTGGAAAGTACCAGGGGCATTGCACAGGCCGAAAGGCATCCTCCTATAGGCAAAAGTGCCGAAAGGGCAGCTGAATGTGGTCTTCTCCTGATCCTCAGGAGCAATAGTAATTTGCATATAACCAGAAAAACCATCAAGGAAACAGTAGTGGGATTTACCTACCAAGCGTTCAAGCATCTGGTCAATGAATGGCAGGGGAAAATGGTCCTTTTTGGTAACCTGGTTCAGCCTCCTATAGTCCATGCAGACTCTCCAACTGTTCTGCACCCGAGTAGGAATTAGCTCTTCCTTCTCATTTTTTATCACTGTGAGGCCGGTCTTCTTCGGGACTACCTGGACGGGACTCACCCATTGGCTGTCTGAGATAGGATAAATGATACCAACTTGCAAAAGCTTGGTTATCTCCTTCTTCACTACATCAAGAATCACCGGGTTGAGTCTCCTCTGTGGTTGTCTTACTGGTTTAGCTCCATCCTCTAAATTTATTCGATGCATACATGTGGATGGGCTAATACCAGGAATGTCTGCCAGGGTCCAGCCTATAGCTTTCTTATGCTTCTTGAGAACAGACAACAACTTCTCCTCTTGCTCATCAGCAAGGGAGGCAGATATAATCACTGGAAAACTCTTGCTATCATCCAAGTAAGCATATTTTAAATTTGAGGGCAGAGGCTTCAATTCTGGTGTGGTCGGCTGGACAGTGGTAGAAGGAGATGGTTTCTCAGCCTTTACCTCATAAAGAAAGTCAAAGGTATGTGTACTTCCTGAAACATGGTTAGTCCTATCTGACTCTATAAAATCAATCTCGAGAGGTAAAACACCACCACCAGACATGCAATCAATATCACTCTCAGATTCAATCTCAGCATCAAATTCAGACATATGATCAAGTACAATTTCAGACTCAATGCATGAAGAGTGAGAGGCATGCAGATTAGAATAAAGATCAGTCATGTATTCATCAACAACATGGTCAATTATTTCAGCACGAAATACAGAAAGATCTTCAGATGGGTATTTCATAGCATCCAGAATATTAAAATGAACAGTTATATCACCAAACTCCATGGACAGTGTGCCTGCATAAACATCTATCTTAGTTCTAGCAGTTTTCATAAAGGGTCTGCCTAGAATGATGGGAACTGATCCTTGAGAAAATCCATCTTCCATATTCAAAATATAAAAATCAACAGGGAAAATCAGTTCACCAACTCTAACTAAGACATCTTCTATGAAACCAACAGGATAGGCAACACTTCTATTAGCTAAATGAATTACCACATCAGTTGACTGCAAGGGACCTAGAGATAGAGAATTAAAAATAGACAGAGGCATAACACTAACAGAGGCTCCTAAATCTAGCATGGCATTGTCAAACTTACTATTCCCTATAATACAAGGTATGCTGAATGTACCTGGATCTTTACATTTTTCAGGAATTTGAGGAACAGATTTACCAATCAATGCAGAGACATTTCTGCCCATGCTAATTCGTTCACTTCCTTTAAGCTTCCGCTTATTAGTGCACAACTCCTTCAAGAATTTAGCATATCTTGGAATTTGCTTTATTGCATCCAACAGAGGTATGTTTACCTCTACTTTTCTAAACGTTTCCAAGATCTCTTTCTCTGCCTCTTCCATTTTTTTGTTGGAAACTGCTCTTGGAGGGAATGGAAGAGGGGGGAATGTGCTACTTCTGCAAATCAGAATTACCTGTGGAAGAAGATTCACCTGCACAGAAATTGTTGGGTAAATTTTTGTCATCACCTTTTTCTGGAGTAGAGTGAAGTTTGGCAGGTTCATTTGCTGATGAGGAAGGTGCTACGGGTTGAGGTCCTTGACACTGCTTTCCCAACCTCAATGAAATAGCACTGACATTTTTGGGATTTTGGATAGCTTGAGAAGGTAGCTTGTCAGAATTCTGGGACTGTTGTTGATTCAATTGTGTAGCTAATTGTCCCATCTGATTAGTCAAGCTCTGAATGGAAGCTCCGGTCTCTTGTTGAAACTGCATGTTTTGCATAGTCATTTGCCTCACAAGTTCTTCGAGGGAAGGTTGTGGAGGGGCCTCAACTGTTGGTTGTTTCTGGGGTTGTTGCTGTTGTTGGACTGGTGGAGGAATGTATGGTCTGCTTGGGCCAGCAGCATTTTGGAAGGAAGGAGCAGGCTGCTGTTGTTGTTGCTGAGGGCTGGACCATCTTAGATTAGGGTGATTCCTCCATCCAGGGTTGTAAATCATGAAGATTTTGATGATATCAAGAAGAATTTGCTTGAGAAAGAGGGAGATGTAAATCATGCAAGCTTTGATGGTGTCGAGAAGAAATCACATGTTTGTCATCATCAAAAAGGGGGAGAATGTGAATGTATGTATACATGATTTTGATGATGTCAAAGAAGAATCTAACAAGGCTGCTTCAAATGATAAGCATTTGCTTCAAGAATAATTCAAGATTGCTTCAACAAACAAAGCCTTATTTCAAGATTCACTAAAGACCAAGCCTTGCCTTAAAACAAAGTGCTTTCAAGACATTCAAGGCTCTGGTAATCGATTACCAGGAAGTGTAATCAATTACCAGAAGACAGGGTTGAGAAATAGCTGTTGAAAAAGGTTTTGAATTTGAATTTTCAACATGTAATCGATTACCATATGTCTGTAATCTATTACCAGCAACGAAACTTTGGAAATTCAAATTCAAAAGTCATAACCCTTCAAATTATAACTGTGTAATCGATAACACAAACATTGTAATCGATTACCAGTGGAAAGTTTTCAGAAAATCTGCCAACAATCACATCTTTTCATTAGATTTGTGAATGGTCATCAAAGGCCTATAAATAGGTGACTTGGGCACGAATTTTAGACAGAGAGTATTTTTGGTCCAAAATGTCTTATCCTCTCAAAAGACAATGAGAGAGATTCCAAAAGAACTTCATTGTCAAATGCTCTCTCAAAAGAAATCCTTGACCAAACACTTGCAAAATCTATAAGGATTCTTACATGATCTTCATTGTAATATTCTTCTCTTGAAGAGAGAATTCTTCTTCCATTCTTCTTATTCAATGAGATTGGTTAAAAGACTGTGAGTCTCTTGTTGTAAAGCATCTGAACACAAGGGATGGGTTGTCCCTGTGTGGTTCAGACTTTGTAAAGGATTTTACAAAGATAGTGGAAATCTCAAGTGGGTTGCTTGAGTACTGGACATAGGCACGGGTTGTGGTCGAACCAGTATAAAACTGTGTTTGCATTCTCTCTTCCCTTATCTTATTTATTTTGTTGCAATCAATTGTGTCTTGCATGTTTAAAGAACATTGTTAAATTGATTGGTGTTGCTTCTTCTATATTCTAAGCCTATCCCTCTTAAGATTATTGAGGCCACAAGGTCCAACAAGGGTTGTATCTGTTGCTGGAGAGGTCATAATTGTTCTGCTGTGGTTGATTTTGCTGCTGAGGTTGAGGAGGTCTATTGTAAATATTTGCAGCATAGGCTTCAGGCTGCTCAATTGCTCCAGGTTGCGGCATGGAAGGGCAAAGGTCTGTATGGTGGTCAGCAGAGGAGCACAAACCACAAACCCTTGCGACAGGTACAGATTTCTGATTCAAGGCCAGCTGGGTTACCAAGTTAACCAATGCATCCAGTTTGCCTTCAAGCTTCTTAGTCTCAGATGATGCAGCTGAGTTTGTAGCTACCTCATGCACTCCTCTAATGACTATGGCATCATTTCTGACGCTAAACTACTGGGAGTTGGAAGCCATCTTCTCAATTAAATTCCTGGCTTCAGCAGGAGTCATGTCTCCAAGGGCTCCACCACTGGCAGCATCTATCATACTTCTCTCCATATTACTGAGTCCTTCATAAAAATATTGGAGAAGAAGCTGCTCCGAAATCTGATGGTGAGGGCAACTGGCACATAGTTTCTTAAATCGCTCCCAATACTCATACAGGCTCTCTCCACTGAGCTGTCTAATACCTGAGATATCTTTCCTGATGGTTGTGGTCCTGGAAGCAGGGAAAATGTTTTCTAAAAATACTCTCTTAAGGTCATCCCAGCTCGTGATGGACCTTGGAGCAAGGTAACAGTCCTTTGCCACTCCCTCTAATGAATGAGGAAAAGCCTTCAGAAATATGTGATCCTCTTGGACATCTGGGGGTTTCATGGTGGAGCAGACAATGTGAAATTCTTTCAAATGTTTGTGCGGGTCTTCACCTGCAAGGCCATGAAACTTTGGAAGAAAATGAATCAGCCCAGTTTTAAGAACATATGGGACATCCTCATCAGGGTATTGGATGCACAAGCTTTCGTAGGTGAAATCAGGTGCATCCATTTCCCTTAGAGTCCTCTCACGGGGTGGAGGTTGTGCCATGTTCTCAGAATGTGCAAAATCAGAATGCTCAAAATTATAATGCTCAAGATCAGGATGTTCAAAATCACCAATAACAGAATGCACAGATTCACCAGTAATGGAATGCTCAGAATGATCAAAAGGTATAAAATGATACCTAACTAATCTATGAAATGTCCTATCTATCTCAGGATCAAAGGGTTGTAAGTCAGATGGATTGCCTCTAGTCATACACTACATTCAGCATGCACACAACTAGTTGCCTTGTCATGTAAATAAAGGTGTAGGTTTGAACTACAGCTACCCTCAAATGATATCCAAATGACTTGAAATTTTGTGAGCAACCTTATAAAATGATGAGAAGATAGCACAAAAAATTTCAGACAAAAATTCAAAGTCTAACTATGAAAGCTAAAAATGGTAAGTTAAGAAAAATAAGTGAATAAAACTTGAAAAATAAAAAACTTTTGACAGAATTGCTTTTTTTTGGACGATGGAGACCTCAGCCGGCCATAGGTATGGCCGGCCAGCTGCCACGGCGTAGGAAATTTTTTTCTACCCCAAATGCATATATAATAATTGCGATTCTGATAACCAGAGCAAAAGTTATGACCGTTTGAAGTTTTGACAAACACAAAATTTGCTACTTTTTTGGAACTTTCAAATCTGACCAAACTAAAGGCTCTAGCTATTTTTCATACAAAATATGGATTAAAAGAAGTGACCACAAAAAAATTCAGCCAAAAATAACAACCCTAGCTACTAAAACAAAAAAAATCACAAATAATTCAGCATGGGTGGTCGCTAAAATCCGTCGCTAAGGGATTTCTACTACTACTCTGGTTTTCCGCAAGCAGAAATGGTCGCTAAGTCCGTCGCAAAACACTATTCACAGCAAAACACCCAAAACTGAAACAGGGGAAGCGCTTACCAGGAAAACTGAAACAGAACACACACTAAGCAAAATACCAAGATACTAAACAAACACTAACACACATACTAACACAATACTAACAATTAAACATAAAACACGAAAGAATTAAACACACGACGCGCTAGCTATTATGAACCTTTGGACACTGCTCCCCGGCAACGGCGCCAAATTTGGTCGAGGCCGTACCCGAATCAAATAAACATGAAAATGCAGTAGCTAGGAAGTGATCCTAGGTCGTTTCCCAACGAGCAGTGACACACCAAATGTTCATAATATACTTGCAGTAACAGTAACGGTTGGGGGGGTTTGTTTGTTTTGTGATTAAAGAGCAGAACAAGTAAACTGGAATACGAAACTACTAATATTAAAAACAAGTTGTTTCCTTTGATTCAGAAGCCATTCTCTTATCCTGGGTTATGGAGAATTCGTCCCTAACAGTCAACCACTTAATCCAACCCTATTTCAATTTACTAAGCGAAAATCAACTTAGGGTTGTCAATACGTGATTAGGCACCACATACACCAGTTAGCCCTTCGTCCATTAAGCATGAACGCAAGTTAGGCTCAGAGGCAATTAATCGAACACGAAGCGTGCACTGATTAATATTCACGAATTTGGGATAACTGGTGAAGGGAAAACTGCCAGGAAACCACATTACAAGCGAAACCTCAAAGAGAGTTGGGCTTCGTCCTCAAAAGGAAACAACACCAGAAAATCTAGCCTTCCATGGATTCAAACAGAAAATGCAAATGAAACATGAAGCAGAAACATAAATGAATAGAAACGTAAATGAACAGAAACGTAAATGAGACAGAAATGTAAATGAACAGAAACGTAAATGAATAGAAACGTAAATGAGACAGAAACGTAAATGAAAGTAGAAGAAGAAGCAAGAATGAACTCGTAATTAGAAGCAGAAAACGGAAATTTGCATTAAAAACGAAAACCGTAACAAGGGAACAGAAAAACGTGAAAACCTAAAACCAATGCTCTGAATAATGAAAATAGCATAACTGAATAGCCTTCCACGAATCCCAAGGCAGCTATTTAAAAAGAGTCACTCAAAGTCACTGGGCTCTATTACAATACTCTGGCCTAAAACGAAATAAACACTAAACAACATAAAATAAAATTGCGAAATTTCCTAATTAGAAATTAATTAAGGTAAGGGCTGCTTTATTTGCCCTCTTCAAGTCCATAACCAAAATCCGGATTACGCCCAATGTTTCATTAATTCCTGAAATTAGATTAAAAACATCAAATTAGCTAAATGAGCCCAAATAATAAAACTGCCTGATTAATTGACAATTAAGACCAATCAGTAATTAAAATGGTGCAAAAAGGGTTTAGAAAATAGAAGAAAATGATGGCACATCAGGACCATTACTCTCAAAGGCAATATTTTTTCATAATAATGTTTGAGATTAATATTTATGTACAATATGTGTATTTTAGACTTTTATACGATTATGAAATTAGGAATGTTTTTTTCTTACACACTTAAACTAAGCATATTTTGTGATGTAAGGTTTCAATGCGTTCACATGGGTGTCAATGATCTATTTAATGGGAGAACTCGTGTTCAATTCCCATCTTGTCCAAAATATATTCCATTGGATCAATAATGGTGATGTACCGGAAGTGGGATTAGTCTCTGGCCTAGTAGGTTAGGGGACACTTGAGATTTCAGACATAAGACAAAAAATTACTAAACATATTGCATCATTTAATGTTCTTATTGAATTATAATCTATTATTTAACGATATAATATTTAATGTTGTGAGTAAATGATATAAGGTGTACTAAATAATTTAATTATATATAGAGAGATGCATGCGTCTATTAATTTTAACAAATAATATAATATTATTTGTATTACATAATAATTAATGATATTATTAAAATTTTCATAATATTTAATGCTATTATTGAATTAAATTATACATAGTTAGTGATATAATATTAATGATGTTATTAAATAATATTAATTTCATTGAAGTTTTTTCAAAAATATAAAATTTAATAACGTTGTTAAATTTAATTTTAATCCAATGTATTTAATAATTGACTTAAATACAATTTTGGTTCCTAGATTTCTTAAAATCTAAAATTTTGATCATCCTAATTTAAAATATAGATATTTAGACCCTTTATTTTTTAAAATTCATATTTTTAGTTCTCCTATTTTAAAATAGAGACATTTAAGCTCCTACTATTGTAAAATTGCAATTTTGGATCAACTAATGGCAAACGGAAAGTATTGACGGTTAAGATAATAACATTGAATATGACATAGATTAAACTAATTATCCTGTGTCAAATTCCTTAATCTGGACCACATCAAGTCATTTCTTATTGATTAACACTTTTTGAATTTGATGGAAGAACAAAATTGTGAATTTTACACAACTAGAGGACTAAATGACTATTTTAAAATAGGAGAACTAAAATTACATAATTTAAAAATAGGAGGATTAAATGTTTCTATTTTAAAATAGATTGACCAATGCGAAATTACATATTTTTAAATATAGGGGGATCAAAATTACACAAGAGTGTGTTTGGATAAGGCAATTTAAAATTCTATAGAATTTTAAATGCTTCATTTGAAATTATTTCATTTTCAAAATTTTGTACTTGGATAAAGAAGTTAAGTTTCTTCATTTTTAGAATTTTATGCTTGGATAAAGAAATTGAATTACTTACTTTTCAAAATTTTCTTGTTTTGATAAAATATTATATTTGAATAAAACAAGTTTTTTAAATAAAATAATTATTTTTTCGTTAATAAATTCTGTCGTATTTGTCGAGTGTGGTATTTCAATAAATATGTACTATTTTAATCTCTTTCAATTAAGAATATATTAATTCAACTGTTTAAATCATTATTCCATTTACAGCCCACTACAAAGCTCTATAACCTTACAAGGCGAAACTATTTAGCAGACAAAATGGCATATATTAAATGTGATCTTAGAACCACCACAACAACAAAAATATACAAATCAGAATTCACAGGGTTTTTTCGACAATAAAATCAGAGGTATGAATGTATAGTTCCACCTTAGAATTCTATTTAAAAGTCTTCAAATAAAACTATGATTTCTACAAAAGTCATTGTCCAGTAATGCAACTTCTTTTTTGGCTACAAGTTTAACCTTTCTTCATTCACAACGTTCTATGGCTGAAGCCCAAGTGAATTTCTTACTCATGGTTGGGTCACTTCACCTCAAGCTATGCAACTTGCATTGTTTGAGTTGTGATTTCTGCCATATGTTGTTTGGAAGTGACGCTTCTCTGTTTAGTGGTTGTACTGCTTTTTCTTATAATAGGGGCAACTTACACCAAGAAAATGAATATCATATCAACCTCCAAAATGTTTTTCCATTCCAAAGCTACATCTATGATATTATAGGTACATGCATACATAATTAGATTTGCAACAATACAAGTCTAGTTTTCAATTATAATAGTTCTTCTAGTGTCACACAAATTTGCATCATGAGACCTAACTTATTTTGTTTTAACAAGCTTTGATGTTGTTATTGCAGGCAATATCACAAATAAAAACAGTTTATGCTTTTGTTGGAGAGAGCTCTGCAACCAAATCCTTTATAGAGAACATGGAAAAACAATATGTTATAAGCAAAGGGGAGGCAGTTGCGAAGGGAGTTGGGATAGGGATGTAGCAAACAGAGAGTTTCTATTCTTGGGCTCTCATTGTATGGGTTGGAGCTATTGTGGTTAGAGCTGGAAGAGCAACCCCATAAGACATAATGACTGCAGTGATGAGTATTCTCTTTGGTGCCATGTAAGGAAGAAATCACCTTCAGGATTGTTTAGAATGGAGAAAATGGTTAATAATTAATGACTAAGTAACAAAAGTCTCCTTGTGAATTGCAGATCTCTCACTTACGCATCACGAGACATACAAATATTTAATTGATGTTATTTCGTATGAGTTATTACCTATTAACACTGTTTGATTTTGATGGAACAACAAAATTGTGAATTTTACAAAACTAGAGGGCTAAAATTGTCTATTTTAAAATAGGAGAACTAAAATTACACAATTTAAAAATAAGGGGACTAAATGTTTCTATTTTAAAAAAGAGTGACTAATGCAAAATTACATACTTTTAAAAATAGGGCGCCCAAAATTACATAAGAGTGTGTTTGGATGATCCAATTTAACATTATAAAGAATTTTAAATGCTTCAATTGAAATTCATTCATTTTTAAAATTCTGTGTTTGGATAGAGAAATTAAATTTCTTCATTTTCAGAATTTTATGCTTGGATAAAGAAATTGAATTTCTTCATTTTCAAAATTTCTTATTTTGATAAAATATTATATTTGAATAAAACAAATTTTTTTATTAAAATAATTATTTTTTTCATTAACAAATTTGAAGTAGTGGCTACAGGAAGAGCACTGTTATTTCCCTGGTTGACCATCATGTAACCTAGCTACCTTCAAGGATTTTATGACCCATTCTACCATCATGTACTGAATTTTCATTAACAATCCAGCTAACTATCACGTGCAATCCATCTACTCCTCCAACAGGTTCCCATAACAGCCAGAGAAAGCAATCCTTCAAGGATTGTCCTTATCAATTCCAACAGGGAATTAACATATCCTTTTGAATTAGCAAAATCAAGGATTACCCCAAAACATGGAGAGAATTAACATATCCTTTTGAATTGCATCAGGGAAGGTACTCAAGTCTCGCAGAAGGTGATGTAATAGCCCAATCTCCTACCACCTTACTTCGTTGTGTTTCATTGGCCAATTTATTTGAAGAAAAATATTTACCTAAACACAAACCATTCCAAAATTCATACCCAAATCGTGCCCAAAACATAATCCTAAACACAAACCTACACTCTTCCTAGTCCGTCAAATCCACAAGCCTACCTCCCTTACCTCCTACTCCTATAATTACAATTCAAATGCCCAAAACTCTGGAAATATAAAAAAAATGTCACCATCTGAGATGCAGATTCGTAGAGAGAAAGGTATATGTTACACTTGTGATGAGAAGTTCACTTCTTCCCATAGGTGTCCTAACAGGAAATACTTACTGTTACAAATGGATGATGATGACAATGATGAGTTGCAACCAGATACTTCTCCTGGGAATGAAGAAGCATTGGGAAGCTTGAGCTTGGACCATCATTTATCTTACAATGCACTGAAAGGTTCCTCAGGTTTAGGAACTATGAAGTTTAGTGGTACAATTAATGGCATGGCACTACAGATATTACTTGATAATGGTTGCTCAGATAATTTTTTACAGCCTCAAATTGCTAAGTGTTTGAAACTTCCAATTGAACCTGCTCCAAATTTCCAAGTCTTACTTGGAAATGGGCATTCATTAGTTGCTGAAGGTTTGGTGAAGCAACTAAAAGTCATGGTTCAGGGTCATCCCCTCCAATTGCCAGTGTATCTCCTTCCAATCTCTGGTGTTGATTTGGTACTTAGAGCCACATGGCTTGCCACATTGGGTGCCCAAGTTTTGGATTATAGCAAAATTACCTTGAAATTTTACAAGGACAACTAGTTTGTAACACTACATAGTGATCAACCATAATTACCTAGCCCTGCTCAATTTCATCATCTAAGGAGAATGCACAATACTCATGCTATATGTCATGCCTTAATTTCGTCCGGGGACTATTGTTTGATGGTATGCAACCTTTGGTTGACCGCTTCGAGGTACTTGGCACCCTTTCTTGCACAATACGTGAAGTTCCGAGACATGCCGGAAATCAAAAGGAAGCATTGTTACGCAATCCGTGAAATTCCATAACATGCCGAAAATCAAAAGGAAGTATTGTTACACAATCCGTGAGTTTCCGTAACATTCCAAAAGCTAAAAAAGGAGTGATTACATGACCCATAAGGTTCCGTAACCTTACGAAAAGAAAACAAGTATCGTTACGAAATTCATAAAGTTTTGTAACGTTACGGAAAAAGAATCACCAAAAAAAGCAAAGAGGATGTATTTAGTAAAAAAGGGGGTGCAAATAGCAACCAGGCCCACTTGGGCCTTCCAGATTGTTCCTCCAGAAGGAGGTTGCTTCTGGAGGAAGCAACCTGGCTCGCCTGGGCGAGCTGGGTGGCAAGCTCCTCTCTATTTTCCTATAAATAGAGGGAGGAGTGAAGAAGAAAAGGGTTCAGCCTTCTTGGCATTTCATAATCACTTAAAATTAGTAAGGAAAATTGTTTCCGTGAATAAAATCCAAGCCGAGGCGCTTCTGTAACGTTTCCGTAACGTTTCCGAGGGTGATTTCGCGAATATTTTCAACTGTTCTTCATCGTTCTTCGGTCTTCAACCGGTAAGTTCCCGAAATTGAAATTTTCAATTCATTCTATATACCCTTGGTGGTCCCCACTTGTTTCGCGAGCTTTTATTTTCATTTCATTTACTTTCCGTACCCCCTTTTGACGTGCTTCAGTCATTTACTTAAGTCATTTTCTCGCCTAATCAAAAAATAAAATAAATTTCCACCGATCATTTGATTTGTAATATCCGTTAATTTCTGTTAAAATGAAATCCGACCATTCGGTCATGTCGTAACCCCGTTGGAAATCAAAAAGAGGTAAAATAATAATATAATAATCAAAAAATATCTTTTAGTAAAATAAACAAAAAAAGCAATTGGACGTCTCTTTGGGATTTCTCTTTCTTAATTGAATTGACTAATAACTAAAGTGAAACTAAGGCTAAAATAAACTCGCAAAGTCAAGCTCGTCCGCAAAAAATCACTAAAAAGGATTTTAAGGTTCGATACCTCAGTTTTTTCTTACCAAGTAAAAATGGATCATTTTTAAGGTCCAACGCCTTAAAAAGACCACATTCCAAGTAAAAGAATCGCTTGATTTGCCCCTTTAGAAAGAACTACGTAGGTCTGATTTCCTCTTCGATGGAGGGTACGTAGGAGCAAGAGCCCCGCTTTTATCGACCTCAAAAATAAAAAAGAAATAAAAGGTTTAAATACATAATTTCACACAATCCTAATCTAAGGTTGTTGTCCTTTGGGACAAACGTGAGAGGTACTAATACCTTCCTCAAACGTAAATACAACTCCCGAATCTGGAATATTCTTCATGACTGGTTTCCTTCGGTTTTTCCAACGTTTTCCACAAATAAACGTTGGTGGCGAATCCGCGCATTTTCCTCCTTTGGAAGACGCACCCGTGAACCTCGCCTCGCTCGCCCGCAAAAGGGTAGGTTGCGACAGTTGGCGACTCCACTAGGGACCTGTTTTTGTGAGTTACGCCTATTTTAGGAAAGTGTGGAATTGTGAAACTTTTGTGTGTGCGTTTTTCTTGAACTGTGTAAAAATAAGAAATGTTGTCTTTTCCACATTTTTACATTGCATTCTAAGCACCCACGGGTTTGAGTAAAAAGGGGCCCTATACCCGGGTTCATGGAAATCTAAGGAGTGGAGGTTAATCTATGGTCGTGCTAGGTCTCCGACTTGCTTGATTATAGTGAAACCTCGTCTAGAGCTTTCTCTCTTTATAATGTGTTGTCGCTGGTATTCCATACCGCCGCAATAATATTATCTTGAGTGATGATACCTCTAGAAAACAGCCATGTGAGATATGGATCGTTGGGAGTAGTTATTAGAGACCCCTAGATATTATCCTATAGGTCCCCAAATAGGGGCATGGAGCAAACACGCTCTATGCCATTTGTTCTCATGCATTCTTCTGTGAATAGCACATGAATTATAGTTTTGCTGTATAGCTAGTGATAATTTGTCTCTTTAAGAGTAATGCGTCACTTTTTAATGCATGTGTTGGGGTGCCGCAACGCCTAGGACGTAGTATTAAAAAGATGGATCTTTTTCGGTCTCGCATATGTAAATTACCACTTGTTTGTTTTTCTTTTCGTTTCATGCATGCGCATTGCATCATTCATATCAGAGTCTTGATCCACCCCTTTTTAGGTAAATAATGGGGACAAATCAAAACGGAAAAAGATTCTATCAAGTCAAGATTAAGAGCCTAGATGTCGCCAGCCTTAAGGAGTTGGGACGGTTGATGGGACCCCTCCAAAAGCAAGCCTTCCGCAAGGTGTACGGAAAGATTTTAAATTTGACCACAGCGGAGGTATTTATGGAAGCCATTGTATCCCTCGCCCAATACTATGGCCAGCCGTTGAGATGCTTCACGTTTGGGGACTTCCAAATAGTACCGACTGTTGAAGAATTTGAGGAGATTTTGGGATGCCCTCTTGGGGGAAGAAAACCGTATCTTTTCTCCGGGCTTCTTCCCTCCTTGAGCAAGATTGCAACTGTGGTCGGAGATTCAGCGAGAGAGTTGGATTGTATGAAGCAAACTTGAAACGACGTAGTGGGCCTACCGCGGAAATACTTGGAAGGCAAGGCAAGGGATATGGCAAATCTAGAGGAATAGGTCCCGTTTGCGGATATACTAGCTTTGCTAATCTTTGGGGTTGTCCTCTTTCCAAACGTGGACGGTTTGGTGAACCTAGTCGCAATTGATGCTTTCCTTGCATATCACCATAGCAAGGAGAGCCCGGTGGTAGCTATCTTGGCGGACTTATTTGATACATTAGACCGAAGGTGCGAGAAGAACAGCGCACGGATTGTCTGCTGCTTTGTGTGTGGTTGGTTTCGCACCTATTCCAACAAGACATAAGACACCCGTGTCCGCTTCAAAGTTATCGCTCGTGCGTCGAAAAGAGAAGAGTCGATTGGGACCAATACTTGGCTGGGATAAGAGGCAGCACAATCAACTGGTTTCCTCGATGGAAGGAAGGAAAGGAGAGAGTTCTCTTCTCATGTGGGGACTACCCAAACGTTCTGTTGATAGGGACGAGGGGTTGTATTAACTATAATCCCGCACTTGCCATAAGACAGCTAGGGTACCCCATGAGGGGAGCACCGACGGAAGAGAGCCTCTCGCCTTTCCTTGTGAGAAATTTCAGTGCGCAAAGTCTCAAGATTGTACAAAGAGTCCACAAGGCGTGAGAAAGCCCGTTAAGGAAAGATAAAGAACTTAGGAGCATTCGTAATGGCATCATCGATGGTTATCATGAATGGCTAAGAGTTTACACACGAGGGTTAGATTGGCTCTCCAAGTTGAAAATTATCAACGAGGAGAACTTCGAAGCTCCGGAAGAGGATGAAGAAGTCCAAGCTCTAAAATCAGAGCTAGGAAAGGCAAGACTCGCCAAAGAAAAATTCAATTTAGTCGCTACAGACATCCAGAAAGAGTGTGCTAAATTACGAGAGGAAAATACGGCTACTGCAAGAGCCCTCGAACGAGAAACCAAGAGGGCTCACAAGGAAGAGCATGGCCGAGATAAATTCCGAGGAGCTTTGTAGGGCAGCAACAATGAGCTCAAGCTCCGGAGAGAGGAAAGAGACCAGTCACGAGTACATGGCATGACCTTAAAGGAGGAGTTAGCTGCTTGCTCAAGATCCAAGAGGAGTTTGGCCCAACACTTAGAAGCCACGGAGCAAAGCAAGCTAACTATAATAGGACAATACAAAGAAGAGTTAAGCTAGTCTTTGACCCATGAAAAAAAACTAGTAGAGGACTTCGCACAAGCGTACGCCGAGAAGGAAGCAAGAGGGAGGGTGATTGATGCATTGCATCAAGAAGCGACCATGTGGATGGATAGGTTCGCCTTAAGCTTAAATGGAAGTCAAGACCTCCCGCGACTGCTAGCCAAAGCAAAGGCCATCGCTGAAGTGTGTTCAGCCCCAGAAGAAATTCACAGGCTAATCAATTACTGTCAACACATGATAGATTTAATGGCCCATATAATTAGAAACCATTAGGTTCTGTTGTAACACTTTTGTATGATCTTGGCTAGATGAAAGCTTTGTTCCTTTTTATAAAAAGAGAAGTTCTGAAACTCATCATGTTATCTAAAAAAGGCCTTAAGGTGGATCCAAGTGCTCTGATCATTCATTAGCATATTCATGTTTGGGTAGCATACTCACCACTATTTGTTTCTTTAGGGAACTCACCATAACTAAAAAAGCACAAAGGCACCCCTATAACACTCGATCCAGAAGTAAGATGGATAACGAAGAGGGAGTGCAAGAACAGATGAAGGTCGACCTATCGGCCTTAAAAGATCAAATGGCTTCTATCACGGAGGCCATGCTAAAGCTTCAAAAAACTATAGAAGATAATGCTACGACGGCTGCTTCCAATACAGCTAGGGAAGCGGAACCGGTGCTACAGCCCGCAATAAACTAGGGCCGAGACAGAAACACGACGGGTTTCAATCGGAGGTATAGTCCTCAAGCCTACCCTTATGGTTTGCCTCCGGACTTCACTCCCCATACTGCTCCAGACGATTTGAGCCAAGTCCCTACCTTCAAGGGACAACTCCCTCCTCATGCCGACTATCCTCTACAGGAAGATGATGAAGGAGATGCCCATTTAGGCCCTCTACTTCCCCTCAAGGAACCATCCCCCATGAGTTGCCCCAACCAAACATAGTCCGCCATGCCTCGTCTCCATCCGCACTCGTTAAGGAACTTGTTCCCTTTGCAAAAGACAAGGGAAAGATTGATCTACTTGAAGAGAGGCTAAGAGCGGTAGAAGGCCTCGGCAACTATCCGTTCTCGGATTTAGCGGATCTGTGTCTGGTACCTGACATCATCATTCCCCCCAAGTTTAAAGTACCAGATTTTGATAAATACAAAGGGACGATGTGTCCAAAAGGTCATCTTCGGATGTATTGCCGAAGGATGGGGGCATATTCTATGGACGAAAAGCTTTTATTGCACTTCTTTCAAGACAGCTTAGCCGGAGCAGCTGTGGCATGGTACACCAATCTGGAAGCTTCTCAGATCCGGTCATGGAAAGACTTGGAAACTACCTTCATTAGGCAGTACCAATACAACACGGATATGGCTCTTGATCGGAACCAACTTCAGAGCATGACCAAGCAGGAACATGAGTCCATTAAAGAATATGCTCAAAGGTGGAGAGACCTAGCAGCCCAAGTCGTCCCGCCTATGACTAAAAGGGAAATGATCACGGTTATGGTAGATATGTTGCCCACGTTCTACTACGAGAAGCTGATAGGATATATGTCGGCTAACTTTGCAGACCTTGTCTCCACCGGAGAAAGAATCGAGTCCGGACTGAGAAAAGGCAAGTTTGAATATGCCTCCAACGTTGCCCCAAACAACAATAGAAGAGCCCCAATGGTGGGCACACGGAAAAAGGAAGGAGATACCCACGCGGTCACCACCGCCCCAACATGGATGAAAACTCCCCAAAACGCCCAAAACTCATACCAACACAACCACCCGAACTTTTCGATCCGAGCTGGAAGTTCCCTCCCAACTCAAGTGGAAGGGCCTCCCGCAACAGAAAAAACGACTGCCCAACACACAGCTCCAACCATTCCCCGGCCAGCGAATAATACAACTCCTGGTGTGAGCTATAACAATACACGACACCCCCCGAAAGACCAATTCTCTCCTGTTCCCATGGCGTATTCCGAGTTGTGGCCCTCATTATTGGAAAATCATTTGGTGGTGGCCATACCCGGGAAGGTCTTCCAGCCACCATACCCCAAGTGGTACAACTCAAATGCCACGTGCGCATACCATAGTGGAGCCCCCGGACACAACATTGACTCTTGCCTGCCATTCAAGTATAAGGTGCAACACCTAATAAATGCCAGCTAACTATCCTTTCAAGAAGAGGGCCCCAACGTTAAAACCAATCCACTAGCCAGTCATGGGGGAGCTAGCATAAACACCATCAAAAAGGATAGGTCGTCAGAGTCAAAGAGACTAGAAGATGTGGCTACGTCTAGACGGTTCATCTACCAGTCGCTGCAGGCAACATGCATGGTCTCTCGTGGCGGAGGCAAAAGTGAGGAATGTCTGTTTCATCTCGGGGAATCACACGACATGGAAACCTGCCCCACGATAGAAGAGTTACTTCAACGGCTCATGGACTGGGGGAAGCTTGAAGTGTCCGAGGGAGATAGGGAAGAACCGCAGATTTGCATTCAGTTGACAGAAAGGAAGATTCCCCCAACCCCCAAAGCCCTAGTAATATGTTTCACTAGGAATGTGACCGGCTCCAGCTCCAAGTACCCCCCGACAGTGCCCAAGTCGACGTCGTTTTCCTATCAAAGCAATAAGGTCGTTCTGTGGAAGTATACCCCTCCCGCTTTTGGAGAAAGAGCTGCAACCGAGGTTGACTCCTTATCAGCCAAGGTGACCAACATCACCGGCCTTAGTGGCGTAACCCGCAGTGGCCGGGTGTTCGCTCCCCCTCACTCGGCGGAATTGCCCTCCAAGGGGAAAGCACCCATGATCCAAGAGCCCGCAGACACGGCCACACCCTCAAAAGAAGTGGATCCCCCGGTGATAAAAGGAGCTGAAAAGAAAGAAGGTCTTCAAGGAAAGGCGGTGACCTTGGAAGAGGCTCATGAGTTCCTTCGTCTCATCCAACAAAGTGAGTTTAAAGTAGTTGAGCAACTGAATAAAACTCCGGCAAGGATCTCTTTGCTCGAACTGCTCATAAACTCCGAGCCTCATCGTGCACTATTGGTAAAGGTCCTCAACGAAGCCCACGTAGCACACGACATCTCAGTCGAGGGTTTTGAAGGCATTGTTAATAATATAACTACCAATAACTATATCGCGTTCGCGGAAAAAGAGATTCCCGTTGAAGGGAGAGGGCACAACAAATCTCTACATGTGTCTGTCAGATGCATGGACCATGTCGTCGCTAAGGTGCTCATCGACAATGGTTCAAGTTTAAATGTGATGCCAAAGACCACCTTGGAGAAACTTCCTTTTAATGTGTCGCGTCTAAAACCAAGTTCGATGGTAGTACGAGCCTTTGACGGTAGTCGGCAGGAGGTGATGGGAAAAATCGACATCCCCATTCAGATAGGCCCCCACACTTGCAATGTGGTTTTTCAAGTGATGGACATAAATCCCGCCTACAACTGCCTTTTGGGGAGACCCTGGATTCACGCGCTAGGAGTGGTCCCTTCGACGCTTCACCAGAAATTGAAATTCGTGGTCGGTGGACTCTTGGTGATAGTGTCAGGCGAAGAAGATATGTTGGTGAGCTACCCCTCCTTCGCGCCATATGTGGAAGCAGCGGAGGAATCATTGGAAACAGCTTTCCAATCCTTCGAGGTGGTGAGTTGTGCATCTGTAGAAACAAGTCTGTTGCTACCTTGTCTCTCTAATGCGGCCCTAATGGTGGCACGGGTGATGCTCAGGCACGGTTATGAGCCCGGAATGGGTCTAGGCAAGGATAGCCACGGGAATACCGATGTGGTCGACATTAGGGGGAACCCGTACAAATATGGGTAGGGGTATGAACCCGAGAAACCAGGAAGAAGGAATGCGTCATCAAGACTCCGGGCAGATAGGGCATGGTCCGGCCATGTTAGCCAGTGTTTCACAAGTGTCGGGATAATGTTCGAGGAAGAGGTGGCGGCAATAAGAGAGGAGTCTCCACAAGATCCGCCAAGTTTCGTGCAACCGTGCCATCCCAATTCCCAAGTGGGAAACTGGCGCGTGATGAGCCAGTTGGAAGTCTATACCGCTGATTCAATGTAATTAGAGGCTATAGATTCCTTTCTCTTTTGTTTTGTGAAACCTACCTTATTAAATAACAAAGAGATCTTGTTTCATCTGTTCTTGCGATTCCACCTTTTCTCATATCATTTTGCATGTTTTTGTTTTTTGTCTTGACTGGTATAGATGTGAGGGTCGATTCTTTGAGGATCCTAACAACGAGGGTTTGATAATCGATTTTGACCGAGAAGTAAGTCAAACAATAAACGAAGAAGAGGAAGAGGACGTCCTTTCACCAGAGTTGGAGAGGTTGATCGCTCAGGAAGAACGCGAAATGAAGCCTCACCAAGAAGAAACCGAACTGATAAACTTAGAGACCGGGGAGGGAAAGAAAGAAGTGAAAGTAGGAACTGGTATGACCGTACCTATCCGCCAAGGTTTGATAACCCTTCTTGAAGAATATCAAGACATCTTTGCGTGGTCGTACCAAGACATGTCAGGTCTGGACCTCAACATTGTGCAGCATAAGTTGCCATTGAATCCTGGGTCTTCCCCGGTTAAGCAAAAACTACGAAGGATGAGACCTGAAATGTCTTTGAAAATTAAAGAAGTGAGAAAGCAGTTCCATGCGGGTTTCTTGGCTGTACCTCAATACCCGGAGTGGGTAGCCAACATTGTCCCAGTCCCAAAAAAGGACGGTAAAGTACGAATGTGCATAGACTATCGGGACTTAAACTGAGCCAGTCCTAAAGACAATTTTCCCTTGCCACACATTGATATACTGGTAGATAATACAGCCAAGTTCACCCTTTTCTCCTTTATGGATGGTTTCTCAGGGTATAATCAGATAAAGATGGCGCCCGAAGATGTGGAGAAGACTACTTTCGTCACCCTATGGGGAACATTCTGCTACAAAGTGATGGCCTTCGGGCTAAAAAATGCTTGGGCAACCTATCAGTGTGCCATGGTAGCGTTGTTCCACGACATGATGCATAAAGAGATAGAAGTCTACGTAGATGACATGATTGCCAAATCTCGGACCGAGGACGAACACCTCGTCAATTTGCGTAAGCTGTTTGGAAGGCTGCGGAAATACCAACTGAAACTAAACCCCGCCAAGTGCACCTTCGGGGTGAAATCGGGGAAGTTATTGGGATTTATCGTGAGCCAGAAAGGGATAGAGATAGATCCCGAGAAAGTGAAGGCCATCCTTGAAATGCCAGAGCCACGCACAGAGAAGCAGGTTCGAGGTTTCCTGGGCAGATTGAATTATATCGCGAGATTTATCTCACAACTCAGCCCTACCTGCGAGCCCATCTTCAAACTATTGCGTAAGAACCAGGCGGTCCTGTGGAACAGGGACTGCCAAAAGGCCTTCGAAAAAATCAAATAGAGCCTCACGAATCCCCCGGTGCTCATGCCACCTGTAACGGGAAGACCTTTTTTTCCTGTACATGACTGTGTTGGACAAGTCTATGGGGTGCGTGTTGGGACAGCACGACGACTCTGGGAAAAAGGAACAAGCCATTTACTATTTAAGCAAGAAGTTTACCGCCTGTGAGATGAATTACTCAATGTTGGAAAGGACGTGCTGCGCCTTGGTATGGGCATCACATCGTCTTAAGCAGTACATGCTCAGTCATACCACGTGGCTTATTTCCAAAATGGATCCCGTGAAATACATCTTTGAGAAACCGGCCCTCACGGGATGAATCGCTAGGTGGCAGGTACTACTATCTGAATTTGATATTGTGTACGTCACCCAAAAGGCGATAAAGGGAAGCACCTTGGCAGATTATTTGGCCCAACAACCCCTCCAAGATTATCGGCCGATGCACCCTGAGTTCCCAGATGAAGACATCATGGCCCTATTCGAAGAGAAGTGGACGCACGAGGATATAGACAAATGGATTGTTTGTTTCGATGGGGCATCTAATGCTTTGGGCCATGGAGTAGGGGCAGTCCTTGTATCCCCAAATGATCAGTGTATTCCTTTCACGGCCAGGCTAGGTTTCGATTGTACCAACAGTATGGCCGAATATGAAGTGTGCGCCCTTGGGACTCGGCATTGGTAATACGCCAGTTGAGAGGAGAATGGGAAACTAGGGATCCAAAGTTGATACTCTATCAAACTCATATCTTGAAGTTAGCTGAATTCTTTGACGACATTTCTTTCCACCACATACCTCGAGAAGAGAACCAAATGGCCGATGCATTGGCCACCTTGGCATCCATGTTTCAACTTTCCCCACACGGGGATCTGCCGTACATTGAATTCAGATCTCGGGGCAAGCCGGCACA
This sequence comes from Glycine soja, assembly GCF_004193775.1. Lineage (NCBI taxonomy): Eukaryota > Viridiplantae > Streptophyta > Magnoliopsida > Fabales > Fabaceae > Glycine > Glycine soja. Next base: position 19,069,883 of record NC_041004.1, on the reverse strand, counting down.
TTGTTGTGCAATAGAGGAAGAGCGAGATGGGAAACCGTGGTATTTCGACATCAAACAATATGTTGAGAACAAAGAATATCCACCAGGGATTTCCGACAATGACAAAAGAACGTTAAGGAGATTGGCTACTGGTTTCTTTGTGAGTGGTACCATCCTGTACAAACGAAACCACGACATGACCCTCCTGCGATGCGTAGATGCCAAAGAGGCGAACTACATGATTGAGGAAATCCACGAGGCTTCATTTGGGACACATGCCAATGGGCATGCTATGGCCAGGAAGATCCTTAGAGCAGGTTATTACTAGCTCACTATGGAAAGCGATTGTTGTGTCCATGTAAGGAAATGCCATAAATGTCAAGCGTACGCCAACAATGTCATGTCCGCCCCTTGGCCTTTTTCCATGTGGGGGATAGATGTCATTGGGGCCATTGAACCCAAAGCTTCGAACGGTCATCACTTCATTCTCGTGGCAATAGATTATTTCACCAAATGGGTCGAAGCGGCTTCTTATACCAATGTCACGAGGAGTGTGGTGGTCAGATTCATAAAGAAGGAATTGATTTGTCGATACGGACTCCCTATGAAGATCATTACTGACAATGGCCCCAATCTGAACAACAAAATGATGCAGGAAATGTGTGGGGATTTCAAGATCCAGCATCATAACTCCACCCCCTATCGGCCAAAGATGAACGGCGTTGTGGAGGCTGCAAATAAAAATATTAAGAAGATTATTCAGAAGATGACGGTGTCATACAAAGATTGGCATGAGATGTTGCCTTTTGCCCTGCATGGATATCGAACCTCGGTACGAACTTCTACTGGGGCAACGCCATATTCCTTGGTTTATGGGATGGAAGTGGTACTCCCATTTGAGGTAGAGGTCCCTTCCCAAAAGATATTAGCGGAATCAGGTCTAGAAGAATCAGAATGGGCTCAAACACGCTACGACCAGCTCAACCTTATTGAAGGTAAGCGTTTGACGGCCATGAGCCATGGGTGCCTGTATCAACAAAGAATAAAGAACGCGTTCGACAAGAAGGTATGCCCGTGCAAATTCAATCAGGGGGACCTTGTCCTGAAAAAGATATCCCACGCTGTTAAAGATAATCGAGGGAAGTGGGTCCAGAATTACGAAGGGCCTTTCATTGTGAAGAGGACTTTTTCTGGGGGGGCTCTGGTGCTCACCAACATGGATGGCGAGGAGCTACCCTCGCCCATGAACTCTGATGTCGTTAAGCGATATTACGCTTGAAATCTGGGGCAATTGAGGAAACCGCTACATGCTCTTTTTATTTTTGTGTTTGTGTGTTCTTCTTGGTTTCCTCCAGGGATTCCTGTCCGCTGTAATTGCCTCGTCACAGTTCTTTAAAAGAAGAGAACACGGGTCCAAGGCTTCAGTCCTCACTTTCATTTAAACCATGTGCAGTTTGTAATAACCTAAGCCCTTTCGCTCAGTTCATGGGGTGCCCCAAGTGCTTAATTAAAACTGAACCTAACCAGCTTTCACTAAAAAGATTATTGCATTGAAAACATTCATGCATACGCATACGCATGCATATTTTGTGATAACAAGGGCAGGATCATCTTAGGCAACGGTCAGAGGTCGAGACAAGGTTAAAGGCAAAAACCAATCAAGGTAAGACGACGACGCGGTCACGATTTGCCACGCATTGTTGTTTCCTACTTTCAGGTACTTATGGACGGACACAAGGAGAGGCTAGGGTCACGACCAATAGGTCGTCATCCTTTGCCTAGCCCGAGACCAACAGAAAGCGCCGCTGCAAAGCAGCCTAGTATCCTTTAAAAATCTTCGGTAGTTATTACTGTTGTGTCTTTAAAGTAAATATTAAATGCCTAATCTACCCTAAGAGGGGTTTGAGTAAGCAAATGCCGATCCACAGAAAGCATTATTTATTTCCTCCTAAAAAAAGTACAGAATAGCTCGCCTGGGCGAGCACCCCCTGTACGAAAATAGTTAAAAAAAGGGGAGGGGGAAGGTTTCTGCACTCAAAAAACTTCCCCCCTCACTCAAAAAATGCCAACACCACGGGAATTGAGGATTTTCACCCCTAGGCCACTATTTTTGTGCTTTTGCTTCCATTCTTAGTGTTGCTACCCACTCCATCAAGTAAGTATCTCATTCTTGAGCTTTCAAGCTTTCCATTGATGTATCTTGGTCTTCTTTTGGTGCTCTAAATTGTGTGAATATGCCCAAGTCTATGGGGCAATTTTGGCTTTGTTTCATGCTTGATTGGTGTGAGTTAGGGGTTTGTATGGGATGGCCCTAGGCCTATGTTGCATTCTGGAGTAATGGGGGATGCCACATTGCCCCCATTCTCTTGCTATTCATGCCAAAACATGCGCCCACCAAGTGCTCAGTGAAATGCCTCAATGACATATGGGCATGGTTTTGTAAGCTTGGGATTGTGGGACTGTTTTATATGTATAGGGACAGCATGAAGGATTTAAAATGAGTGCCCGAATGCGATTCTAGGCCTAGGAACCCAAGCTTTTAATTTCAATACAAGGAAGCATGACTTACGCCTAGGAATCTAAGTTTTGGTTTTGAATGTAAAAAGGCATAAATATTAGGACATGTTTGAGAGGTTTTTATTAGAATTTAAATTTGGCTGCCCCATGAGGAATACCTTGCACCTAGGTAGCATGGAAAATACCTTTCAACGGTATGTATATATGTGAATATATGTAGAACGAAAATGCCTTGCAAAGTGTGTGAATATATGGCATAAAAATACCTTGCAAAGTGTGAATGAATAGCAAATAATGCATTTCAAAAATCTGTATGTGTAGGATAGGTAGCGTAAAAATGCCTTTCAAAATATGTATATTTGTGGATAGGTAGCATAAGGAGCCTTTCAAAAAATGTACCCATGTCAAAAATGGCACGAGAATGCTTCCCAAATGAATATATGATGTGGAATTGCCTTTCAAGTGTAGATAGATGACATAAAAGTTCCTTCTCAAATAAATGCAAGTATGTGCATGACATGAGTTTGGCTCTCCAATGTGCATATATAAACAAATATGAAACAACAAAAATGTATATGTTAATAAAATACTCCAAATATGCGTGGGTAGTTTGTGGTAGCAAAATACTTAGGATATGAACATGTGTAATTTTGACACAATACCTTGAGCATGCGTATATGTATTCTTTCCAAAAAAATATATATGTGTGGTAACTAGAATGTTTTGAATATCCTTGTATGTTGATATAAATAGTAGGATATTTTACGCATATGCACGTTGGTAAATGTTCTTTTTAAGGAAATGTGTGCACAAGTTTGTTCTAAATCGAAAAGATTAGCATACCGTTTTTTCTTTAAAGTAGCATTTCCTTGTAAACTAAACTTTCCAAATGTTTGTCCTCGCAGGAAATGGCTCCGAGAAAACTTTCCGCAACGAGATCTAGGAAGGACTCCGCGACTGAAGGGACCAGTGTCGCCCCTGAGTTTGACAGCCATCATTTCAGGAGTGCTGAGCACTAGCAGCGTTTCGAGGCCATCAAAGGATGGTCGTTCCACCGAGAGAGACGCATCCAGCTCAGGGACGATGAGTATGCAGATTTTCAGGAAGAGATAGCTCGTCGGCGTTGGACATCGTTGGTCACTCCCATGGCTAAGTTCGACCCAGATGTAGTCCTAGAGTTTTACGCCAATGCTTGGCCCAAGGAGGAGGGCGTGCGGGACATGCGATCATGGGTAAGGGGCCAGTGGATTCCTTTTGATGCAGACGCCCTCAGCCAGTTCTTGGGAGACCCGCTAGTGTTAGAGGAGGGCCAGGAGTGCGAGTATAGTCAGAGAAGGAATCGAGCCGATGGATTTAACGAGGAGGCCATTGCCCAACTGTTATGCATACTGGGTCAGGATTTTGCCCGGACCGCTGTCGGGAGATGGGTGCGGATCATGCGCACCAACATGACCACCTTGACTCAGATGTGGATGACGTTACTGCTCAGCAACGTCCTGCCCAGCGATCATAACTCCGACCTCCCTCTGCCGAAGTGTCAGCTGGTGTATGCCATCCTGACACGGATGAGCGTCCATGTGGCTCAGTTGATCGCTGAGGCCATTTATTTATTTGCAGGTATGCCACCTACCAGGCACCCTCTAGACCCAGATAAGTCTAACAGGGCCCTGGGGTTTCCAGCGTTGATCACGGGCCTCTACCAGTCATTCGGGGTTCCCGTCACACCTAGTAAGGTGATTCGACCGCCGATCACCCGGGCCTTCATTGAGAAGTATTGCACGCCTAGACAGGCGCAGGGTGATGCACTGCAGGCCGCAGATGCACCGCCACCACCTCATCAGGCTGATCCAACTGGGTCATTTGGCATGGAGCGGTATTTGCAGCACTTGGTTCGCCAGCAGGCGGCCAACCATAGGGGGCAGGTGCAGACCCATGAGTGTCTCTACCAGCTCAGCCTTAGTCTACAGAGCTAGGGTTTCGCTCCTTTTGTGTGCCCTACTCTAGATCAGTTCAGGACAGAGGTCGCATGGCCCGGAGATTGGCCTGAGGCCCAGGCAGGGGAGGCGCCCACAGAGGCTCCTGGCGACACGGAGGAGGCCCGCGTCGATGAGGAGATGACAGATTTACTCGATTTCTTGGGAGGGAGCGGAGCCACATGACCAGGGGATCCCCAGATTCATATTTTCTTTTATGTTTCCTCTTTTATCTGTTACATATCCTTTTATTTTTATAACTTGAGGGACTAACGTTAGTTTTGTTTTTTCGATTATCTTTTGTTTTGTGCATACACTTTGTTTGGACTGTTGCGTTAGTGCTTACTTCGTTATTGTCTATAATGTTTGTTGAAATTTCGAAACCTTGTAGAGTTTTCCTTTAGGAACGTCGTCCTAAAAATAAAACGAACAAAAATCATGATAATACCAAGAATAGAAAAAAAGAAAGAGGTGTTGTGAACAAATGTCGTGTCAATATATAAAGAAAAGAAAAAAGATTTTTTTATATATAAAAAGTGTATGAAAAGATTTTGTGTGCGTGTAAATAATGTGTAAAAAGAAATTCTTGTGTGTGAGCAACGAGTGTATATAAAGAAATTTTTGTATAAACCACGAGTGTATGTTGAAAAAACGAAAAAGAAATCTTTGAACAGGAATAGAGTTTGTATATAGACCGTGTTGATATAAAGAGAAAGAGTTTTAATGCGTGTGTATACAGAAAAAGTTTGTCATGTATAGGAATGTAGGTGTACAAAGAAAAGCTTTCTCATAGATGGCGATGGATGTATAGTTTTTGCGAACATAAAAAAATGAAACAAAAGAAAAGAGAAAGAAAGACCTCGAAGGTCGGCATGTTATGGTCATAGGAAGCATAAATCATTCGTAAAGAGCAAACATATCTTTTGGAAACAAGGGACTGACGCTAAGAGTTTATTTTCCAGAATAACTGAGATGAGAATGGATGGATTGAACCGATGAAAGAACATAATTTGGAAATATTGGGTCTACTTGTGTAAATCCCAAGCCTTAGTATCACAATGCCATAAAGTGGATGCTTGAGTACCCACCTAGCTGTAGCCATGACTAATTTTGCACGTTGTTCCCAAATCATCATTGTTACGCGTACCTCGTGGAAATGATATGGAAATTCAACCCGGGACCGACACCTTGACACAAGAATTTATTTTACCCCAGATATCAAAATCAGGCTCGCATGATGAAAAGACCATGTTGAGACACAACCTTAAGCTGCTTTGAACCTTGACCCATGAAAAGAATCCTCATCCTTTCCCCCAAAGAAAAGGACAGCGGAATCTCCTCAAGGGAGAGCGAATAACGAATGCTAAAACCTGAATTCCCAATCAAAGATCGGAAAGGAAGAAATGAAAAGAAAGAAAAGAAAAGGAAAAGAAGGATTCCCGATCGAAGATCGGAAGAAAGTAAAAGGAAAAAGATCGAAGGAAAAACAGAATAATTCCCGATCAATATAGGAAACCAGGAAAAAGAACAGAAGATCTTCTGACCAGATAAATTTTTCGGCAGGGCAAGTGACTGCCGGCAAAGGGAAAACCCATTTTTGAAGTGGTTCTTCCTTTGGGATTGCCATTCAAAGTCGCTCTCGATTGGCGATATCCCGCCCCACATAAACAAAGGGGAAAAGACCGAAACACCCAGCTTCCTCTCCAAAAACACTACCCTCGAGAAAATCCTATTGATCCGTGATCGCGCGTGTGATCTTTTGGTTCGATAGGAAATCATGTGCAAAATAAAGTCATGGTGCAGCTATGGTTTGGAATTAGGGTAAAACACTTACCTGTGTGAGTTTTTAAACACTATGATTGATTTTATTCCCAGTTTCAGTCTGACCCGACGTTTCCCCTGAATGTTCATTTAAAAGCTAAATGTTGGCATCCTGCCCTGCATTTTCGGTTACAAGGAAAATTATTTTTGGCATGAGTATATTGTTTCTCTAAAATGTGGTGCTCTCGTGAATGATTTATTTTTCCTTGCTAAAGCATGTTCGCCTTTTAGGGGAAAGAACCCGGTGGACCATTCAGTCCCACCCTCAAATTTTATCCGGAGTCCCATGAATTGCTTATCATTCATGCATCCTCCACCATCGAGTCTGGAGCCCCACGAATTGATTTCCTAGCGCTGTTCATCTATCCTCCACCCTCAAATCTTATCCGGAGCCCCATGAATTGCTTATCATTCATGCATCCTCCACCATCGAGTCTGAAGTCCCACGAATTGATTGCCTAGCGCTGTTCGTCTATCCTCCACCCTCAAATCTTATCCGGAGCCCCATGAATTGCTTATCATTCATGCATCCTCCACCATCGAGTTTGGAGCCCCACAAATTGATTGCCTAGCGCTGTTCGTCTATCCTCCACCCTCAAATCTTATCCGAAGCCCCATGAATTGCTTATCATTCATGCATCCTCCACCATCGAGTCTGGAGCCCCACGAATTGATTGCCTAGCATTGTTCGTCTATCCTCCACCCTCAAATCTTATCCGGAGCCCCATGAATTGCTTATCATTCATGCATCCTCCACCATCGAGTCTGGAGCCCCACGAATTGATTGCCTAGTGTTGTTCGTCTATCCTCCACCCTCAAATCTTATCCGGAGCCCCATGAATTGCTTATCATTCATGCATCCTCCACCATCGAGTCTGGAGCCCCACAAATTGATTGCCTAGCGCTATTCGTCTATCCTCCACCCTCAAATCTTATCCGAAGCCCCATGAATTGCTTATCATTCATGCATTCTCCACCATCGAGTCCGGAGTCACACGAATTGATTGCCTAGCATTGTTCGTGTATCCTCCACCATCCTATTTGGAGCCCCATGAATTGATTGCCTAGCGTTGTTCATGCATCCTCCGTTATCAAGCACGGAGCCTCTGGTGACTGGAAAATATGATTTTTTTTGTTTATTTTCCCGATCGGTTCCTTCGCCAAACATGTGTATATGTGTATATTATGTTATTGGTGTTTTTTGTTGTTTGTGTTTGTTTTGTGTTGTGCAGAGAAAGAAGAAGGAGAGGCGGAAGTCGTCATAGACTAATCACGGAAAAGGGCGAAGACGGACGAAATCAGTGTTTTATCTTTGCTTTCCTCTTATCTCCGATAAAAGGTAAGTAAAGAGGGGCAACTGCCATACCCTAATTTCATCCGGGGACTATTGTTTGATGGCATGCAACCTTTGGTTGATCGCTTCGAGGTACTTGGCACCCTTTGTTGCACAATACGTGAAGTTCCGAGACATGCCGGAAATCAAAAGGAAGCATTGTTACGCAATCCGTGAAATTCCGAAACATGGCGGAAATCAAAAGGAAGTATTGTTACACAATCCGTGAGTTTTCGTAACATTCCAAAAGCTAAAAAAGGAGTGATTACATGACCCGTAAGGTTCCGTAACCTTACGGAAAGAAAACAAGTATCGTTACGAAATTCGTAAAGTTTCGTAACGTTACGGAAAAAAGAATCACCAAAAAAAGTAAAGGGGGTGTATTTAGTAAAAAAAAAGGGGTTCAAATAGCAACCAGGCCCTCTTGGGCCTTCCAGATTGTTCCTCCAGAAGGCAATTGCTTCTGGAGGAAGCAACCTGGCTCGCCTGAGCGAGCTGAGCTCACCTGGGCGAGCTGGGTGGCAAGCTCCTCCCCTATTTTCCTATAAATAGAGGGAGGAGTGAAGAAGAAAAGGGTTCAGCCTTCTTGGCATTTCGTAATCACTTAAAATTAGTGAGGAAAATTGTTTCCGTGAAGAAAATCCAAGCCAAGGCGCTTCCGTAACGTTTTCGTGGGTGATTTCGCGAAGATTTTCAACCGTTCTTCATCGTTCGTCGTTCTTTCTTCGTCGTTCTTCGGTCTTCAAACGGTAAGTTCCCGAAATCGAACTTTTCAATTCATTCTATGTACCCTTGGTGGTCCCCACTTGTTTCGCGAGCTTTTATTTTCATTTCATTTACTTTCCGTACCCCCTTTTGACATGCTTCAGTCATTTACTTAAGTCATTTTCTCGCCTAATCAAAAAATAAAATAAATTTCCACCGATCATTTGATTTGTAATATCCGTTAATTTCTGTTAAAATGAAATCCGACCGTTTGGTCATGCTGTAACCACGTTGGAAACCAAAAAGAGGTAAAATAATAATATAATAATCAAAAAATATTTTTTAGTAAAATAAACCAAAAAAGCAATCGGACATTTCTCTTTGGGATTTCTCTTTCTTAATTGAATTGACTAATAACTAAAGTGAAACTAAGGCTAAAATCAACTCGCAAAGTCAAGCTCGTCCGCAAAAAATCACTAAAAAGGATTTTAAGGTTCGATACCTCAGTTTTTTCTTACCAAGTAAAAATGGATCATTTTTAAGGTCCAACGCCTTAAAAAGACTACATTCCAAGTAAAAGAATCGCTTGATTTGCCTTTTTAGAAAGAACTACGTAGGTCTGATTTCCTCTTCGATGGAGGGTACGTAGGAGCAAAAGCCCCGCTTTTGTCGACCTCAAAAATAAAAAAGAAATAAAAGGTTTAAATACATAATTTCACACAATCCTAATCTAAGGTTGTTGTCCTTTGGGACAAACGTGAGAGGTGCTAATACCTTCCTCAAACGTAAATACAACTCCCGAATCTGGAATATTCTTCATGACCGGTTTCCTTCGGTTTTTTCGACGTTTTCCACAAATAAACGTTGGTGGCGACTCCGCACATTTTCCTCCTTTGGAAGACGCACCCGTGAGCCTCGCCTCGCTCGCCCGCAAAAGTGTAGGTTACGACACTATAGCTAAAGTCTTTACATTGCAATACAAATAGGAGCATGTGCCTCAGGATAAATGGCTCGATTTACCTGAGAACATGGAGCCAGAATTGGTAATGTTACTGCACAATTACAAAAGTATCTTTAATGTCCTTATTGAATTACCTCCTTCAAGAACTCATAATTATTCCATTCCCCTAATCAAAGATGCCAAACTAGTGAAAGTGGGGCCTTATAGATATCCTCATAGTCAAAAATAGTAGATTGAAACTATGGTCCAAGAAATGCTTGCTACATGCATTATCACTCCTAGCATAAGTCTATTTTCTTCACCTATTATTTTGGTCAAGAAAAAGGATGGAACATGGAGATTTTGTATAGATTATAGAGCCCTAAATGCCATCACTATTAAGCACAACTTTTCAATTCCCGCCGTGGATGAACTCATTGATGAGTTATATGGCTCTAACTATTTTTCCAAACTTGACCTGAGATTAGGTTATCATCAAATACTTGTTGCTGAGGAGGACAGACACAAAACTGCTTTTAGAACTCACTAGGGACACTATGAATGGCTGGTCATGCCATTTGGGCTTACTAATGCCCCAGCCACTTTCCAAAGCCTCATGAATGATGTTTTCAAATATTATTTTATAAAATTTGTTTTGGTTTTCTTTGATGACATATTGGTATATAGCACTACTTGGAAAGAGCATCTATCACACTTGGAGCTAGTTCTTCAATTGATGCAACAAAATTAGTTGTATGCCAAAGTATCCAAATGTTCATTTGGATTATAGTAGGTGGATTACCTGGGACATACAGTTTCAGGTCAAGGATTCGCAATGGATAAAGATAAGGTACAAGTAGTGTTACAATGGCCAACACCTATTACTATCAAACAATTGAGAGGGTTCCTTGGACTCGCTGGATATTATAGGAAATTTATTAAATCTTATGCAGTGATAGTTGCACCCTTGACGGAGCTACTTAAGAAAGATAACTTTATATAGGGAGTTGAAGCAGATGAAGCTTTCACCAAGCTCAAAAAGGCCATCACATAGGCTCCAGTTTTGGCTTTACCAGATTTTTCACAGCCATTCACCTTAGAAACGGACCATTCACCTTAGAAACGGATGCTTCTAGAATTGGTGTAGGTGCTGTTTTGAGTCAAATGCACCATCCTATTACTTATTTAAAAAAAAATTGACTATGAATGCAAAAACAATCAGCATATGCAAGGGAATTCTTTGTTATTATGGCAACCATAGCTAAATTCAAACACTACCTACTTGGTCACAAATTTATCATTAGGACTGATCCAAAGAGCCTCAGATCACTAACTGATCAAGCTGCGCACACTCCTAAGCAACAGAACTGGATACATAAGTTGATGGGTTATGATTTCATAATTGAGTATAAGCCAGAAAAAGAGAATGTAGTTGCTGACTCTCTTTCCAGATCAATTATGATAGCTATATCTCAATCGAAATGGAAATTGATTCCAAAATTGAAGGAAGGTTTGGCATAAGACACACAACTCAGCATAATTATGCAACTTTGTTTGCAAAATAGTCCTCCCAATCCTAATTATTCAGTGTTTGATCAGTTGTTGTATTGGAAGGGTCGTTTGGTTTTACCAAAAAAAGCATGACTTAGTGCAGAAGATTCTGTATGAGTTCCATAGTACATTGTTGGGTGGACACTCAGGCTTCACTAGAACCTTCCATAGGATTGCATCCCAATTCTACTGGTGTGGTATGCAAAAAGACATTAAGGAATTTGTCCAAAAATGTCTCATCTGCCAACAAGCCAAGCATGATACAACAACATTACCTTCTGGGTTGTTAGAGCCCTTACCCATCCTTGACAAAATCTAGGACGATATGACCATGGACTTCATCACTAGCCTTCCTCCTTCCAATGGACATACTATCATTATTGTTGTCATTGATAGACTTTCTAAATATGCTTATCTGTCCAGTTTGAAATCTAACTTTAATAACAAACAAGTTGTTGACTTGTTCATGAAAACTATTGTGAAGTTGCATGGGTTTCCCAAGACAATTGTTTCAGACCGTGATAAGGTGTTTACTAGCCAGTTTTGGCAACAATTGTTTAAGTTAAGTGGTACAACCTTGAAATTAAGCACTGCTTACCATCCTCAAACAGATGGATAGTCTGAGGCTTTGAATAAATGTGTTGACAAGGCAAAGACAGAGACAGTTAACAGAGTCATCCTCAAGGCCTTGCAAACTAGACTCGACAAGTCTAAGGGCCTATGGAAAGAAGAACTCTACAATACTTTGGGCCTACCATTGTACACCCTAGACAACCACCAACGAAACTCCTACCGACTCCAATATGGCACAGATGCCATGATCCCCGTAGAAGTCGGGGAACCATCGACAAGGAGACTACTATTCCAGCAACAACAAAATGAGGAAAATATGAGGGTGGAACTTGAAACCACCGAAGAAGTCCTAGAAATGGAAAAGATTAGAGAAGTTGTCAAACTTCAAGTAGCCAGAAGATACAATACAAAGGTTCAACCATGAGCCTTTCAACCCGACAACCTCGTATGACAAGCCCAAGGTGAAGCCCGAAAAGATCCCCGAGCAAGAAAGCTTGGCCCTAACTGGGAAGGTCCCTTCAGGGTCACAACCAACCTTGACAATAGAGCGTACCAACTACAAGAGCTAGATGACAAATCAATCCCACGAACATGGAATGCCACCCACCTAAAGTTCTATTTCAGCTAACCTACACTCTAAACCCAATATTGTACTTTTCCCCTACTCAAGTCTTTTGTCCCAAAAATAGAAAATCTAGGATTTTGGCTAGGAGGGTTTTTAATGAGGCATATCAAGGGTAACGAAGGGAATATGTACTCAACTAAATACATTGCATAAAATTCTACATCCCTTCCTTTTCACATTGCTCTTATCAAGACAAGAGCATCCATAATCGTACTCCTAATGCTCTTAAAACCCAAGGTCTGCCCTTGGTGAGCCCTTCTTCTAGCATTATGACTCCAGTGCATGCCACCCACAACAAGTGATATGTGCGCAAGAGCACGCTACTACGTCTCTAGTACGTGTCACTTTGTAAAAAGCATATCTGCAAGATCCTACTATTAAGTCTCCAATGTGTGCCACCCACGGCGAGTGGCATACATACAAGAGCATATTACTATCATGACTCCAGTGTAGGAACCCATGGTGAATGACTTGCTGGAAAAGCATATCACCACGGTGACTCTAGTACATGCCACCCACAGCGAGTGACATGTGCGCACGAGCACCCTCCTAAGCCTCCAGTGTCTACCACCCATGGCGAGTGACACACATGCAATGTGGTATTTCAATAAATATGTACTATTTTAATCTCTTTCAATTAAGAATATATTAATCCAACTATTTAAATAAAGATTTCATATACAGCCCACTGCAAAGCTCTATAAGCTTACAAGGCGGAACAATTTAGTAGATAAAAAATGACATATATTAAATGTGATCTTAGAACCACCACAACATAAAAAAAATATACAAATAAAAATAAGCATGGCTTTTTTACATTAAAATTTGAGGTATGAATGTATAGTTCCACCTTAGAATGCTATTTAAATGTCTACAAATAAAACTATGTTTTCTGCAGAAGCCATTGGCCAATGATGCAATTTCTTTTTTGCCTACGAGTTTCACCTTTCCTCAATCACCTTTCCTACTCACATTTGGGTCACTTCAACTCAAGTTTTGCAACTTCCATTGTTGGAGTTGTTATTTCTGCCATATGCTATTGGAAAGTGATGTTTCCCTGTTTAGTGGTTGTCCCGCTTTTTCTTATAATAGTGGCAACTTACACCAAGAAAATGAACAACATATCAACCACCAAAATGTTTTTCCATTATGAAGCTACATCTATCATATAACATGTACATGCATACATAATTAGATTTACATCAATACATGTCTAGTTTTCAATTACAATAGTTCTTCTAGTGTCTTATAAATGTGCATCATGAGACCTAATTTATTTTGTTTTAACAAGCTTTGATGTTGTTATTGCACAAAATATCACAAATAAAAACAATTTATGCTATTGTTGGAGAGTGCTTTGCAACCAAATCCTTCATAGCGAACATGGAAAAACAATATGAAGCATAGGGGAGGTACTTGTGAAGAGAGTTGGGACACGGATGTAGCAAACAGTGAGTTTCTATTCTTGGGTTCTCATTATATGGGTTGGAGTTGTTGTGGTTAGAGCTAGAAGAGCAACCCTGGGAGACATAATAATTGGAGTGATGAGTATTCTCTTTGGTTGCCATGAAAGGAAGAAACCACCTTCGGGATTGTTTAGAATAGAGAAAAGGGTTATTAATTAATGACTAAGTAACAAAATTCTCCTTGTGAATTGCAGATCTCTCACTTATGCAACACTGACATGCAAATGTTTAATCAGGAAAAAGCCACAGGATACAAAGTTTTTCAAGTGATTCAAAGAAAGCCTCTAATAAGTATTGAAACAAAAGGGATGGTACCTAAAAAAATCAAAGGTGACACTAAATTACGATAAGTTTAGTTTTTCTATCCATCACACCCAGAGAAAGCAATCCTTCAAGGATTGTCCTTGTCAATTCCAATAGGAAAGACAATAACACTAGTTCGTAGTAGTGGCTGCGAAAAGTGCACTATTATTTCCTTGGTTAGAGGATTTTATGACCCAGCTAACCATCATGTACTGAATTTTCAATAACGATCCAGCTAACTATCACGTGCAATTCATCTACTCCTCCAATAGGTTCCCTTCAGGGAGGATTCACTGTCACTTCTTTGTCTAATCAGTAGCAGCCCATCTTTGACGACCTCTAAATAATTCTATCTCAAAATTTAACCATTCTTAGAGATTTGCTTTAAAGAGTAAAGTAAGGAGTTATTAATTGAAAAATTAACATTTGATATTCAAACAATGCATATGCATGTATTTAATCAAAAAATCAACCACTCATTTTTTTAATTAATGACTATAACTCCTCTCAATCCCAAAATCTTGTCAATTAGTCTTACATCCAATAGATCGCCTCAATGGAAATAATTGCATACAGTAGCCTAAGCTATCCGGATTATCCTTAAGGGATATAGAAACTAAACCATTTTGAAGGGAATCTTCTAAGAACCCACAATTTGAATCATGAGGTGATGAGGACGCTTTGTCATAACATAGTACCGAAGTTTCTTCAACCAAGTGGTCAAATGCTTGGTTATGTGAGAGAACTCGAGTTGTTTTTGTTTGGGTCAACTAAAGGCAAATCTAGGTAGAACTGGTCAATGTGGGTAAAGGAGGACCAGTAGTATTGCCACAGGCAAGCTGAAGAGTAGGGTATGGATGTTACACAAGACAAACAAGGTGCATGAGTTTAACATCTCAAGTAATTGCTAATATAATCATATTGAATGAGATGTAAATACAAAATTAGATGATAAATAGATAGACTTTACATTGACAATTAATAGTATTGTAGAAGTTAAATATTTGATCGTGTATGCAAATCAATGTTGCCTAGCTTGACAATGCTTAACATATTCTAGGAGAAATTTTTATTGATAATTGCAATATAAAGGATTTCAATCTCAAGTTCCTACGAAAAAATATAGGGTTGTTTTCCAAGGACCATCACTCTTTGCAGGCACCATCAAGGATAAGTTATTAGCGTTGTCTTCCTTAACAATAGTTTCAAATGAAAGGAGTAAAATAATTTTTCTCTTCCTCTTTCATGCATATTCAAAAACAAATGGTGCTCACCACCTAGCTCAACCCTAAACAGAAATAAAAGTTTCACATAGAAATAGAACCCAAGCCCTCTCCCACATCTCCAATAGTGGAGGAAAATTTATAAATTCAGATCCAAATAACACGACAATGCAATGAGAACAAAGCACAAATCGCAAATTAACGAAATAAAAAAGAAAGCCTAGATAATGGAGATGAGAAATCAATCTTGTATGAAGAGAGTGTGCAATTTGAATCAAGAGAGAATGAAGGTTGTAGCCATCGTGAGAGTGTGCAATCTGAATGAAGGTTGTCGTGACTGTGAGAGAGTGAGAGTGAGGGTCTCGAAGTTGCAAGGGAGACTGTGTGTGGAGAGGAATGAGCGAGAGCGAGTGAGGTGTAGGTCAAGAGTGACGAGCGAGAGATCGAGTGTAGAGAGGAGAGAGGGAGAACCAAGTTGCAAAGAAATTGAAATTCTCTAATTTTTGTGAGTTTTAATTTTTGTGTTTTCTTTTAATTAAAATTCCTTATAAAATGACATAAATTCAATTTCTCTATAAATTATTTATCCACACATGTAATTTCAACTTGAAGTATTTTAATTACATGATTAAAATGAATTATATTCAATTAAAAGTCACCATCCAAATACACTCTTATGTCTCAATAATTAATTTATTAATATTTTCTAAAGTAAATATTATTTATTTATATATTTATATAAAGACTACGTTAATATTATTCAATGCTATATTAATATTTGTATTGAAGTTTATTTTATATATATATATATATATATATATATATATATATATATATATATATATTATGAGTGGTAATTAAAACATATGGAAGGTGTGTGTTATTAAAATATTTATTGTAAATAATAAGTGTCAAAGTTTAAAAAAATGACATAAGATTTTCTAAATTTTCACTCACATTTTTTAATCATTCATTAAATTAATTTTATTTGATAAATATAATATTTAATAAAATAAAATATTAAATATGCATAATGAGTAATAATATATAAATTTTATTTTTTATGAACTACCTAATTTTAGTGTATTTCTTTCGTTAATAGTTTTTCTCTCTCAAATATCCTTAACAAATAATTTTTAGTTAAAATATAATAAATGCTAGAAGTTAATCTCTCCATTTCAGAATGACTAACATTTAAAAATTTGTTAATATTGACTGGCATTTATATTTTTCATTGACATATTTAAATTTTTATTCTAAATTTGCCCCTAATAAATTACATCAATTTAATGATTATAAGTATTGTACCTATGAATTTATCAACTACCACCATTAATTACCTAATAGTAATTACCTAATAGTTACAGGTAATACATTTATGAAGAATAAAGATTATTTGAATTATTAACTTATTTATTGTTGTTCTTAATTTGTGTAAAAAAAATCTCCAACATTAGTCATTTTAAAACGGAGTTAATGAGATAAACTTGTTCTACATTTATAGAAGATGAGTACTAATTAGCTAAAAAATAATTACCCTAAGTAGAAAGAGTACCTTATTAATTTTAAAAATAAGAAAGATAATTTTAGAAGAACAACACAAATTATTAACAAATTTAAGATTATTGAATAATTAACCAATTTTCTTTAAGGATAAGAATTAGATGAAAAAAAACCTTATATATAAAAATGAAGGGAGTATTTATAGTAAATAAACTTTTAATGAATTTTATATCATATATATAAGTATTCAATTCCATAATAATTAATTTATATTAATAGTAATTTTTGTTATCAATTTATTCTAATTTTTATAAAATTTTCTCATTCAATCACGATTTTTTATTTATATAACTCAAATTTGAGAATTTATTTTAGAAATTTGAATCCAATTTCTCTCAAATCAATGTAATGATTGTTCTACGTTAATAATGTCAATACTATATTAATAATACAATCCCACACACATATTTTCTAAACACGTACCCCATTTATTTTTTGATAAAAGTATTTTGCTGATTTATAATTTTATTGCCTAAAATACATAAGATGTGTCTTATTAAAATATTTCTCTTAAAAATAAGTGTGAAAGTTAAAAAAAATCGTGTAAAATTGACTAACTTTCAGTCACTTGTTATAAACATTTATTAATTCTAATATAATATTTAATAATATGATATATGTTAATAAAATAAATATTAAATAAATATATAATAAGTAATAATATATAAATTTTTATGTTAAATTTATTATGAATTATTTTTTCTTTTACGAAGTAAGAACTAATTTTCAAACAACAGTAAAAAATATAAAATTCTAATTTATATGTACTAATATATGCTTTGCTTTTAAATTTTATAATAACTACGTCTTGTTTAATATGAAAATAACCTATTTACTTCAAAAATCACATTAAAAAAACCTTCAAAATCACATAATCTTTTTAAAAAGTCGCGTGTTTTTCTTTTAATCTCAAACTTTAAATATAATCTAATCCTCTATATTTGTTTCACTCATTTATGTCTATAAGATTAATTAAATTACACTAATGTAAGTTAGGTGATCAATCTCTCTATATACACTAGATATGAAATCATTTTGTGTTTGTCTGGAATTAAACCATGGGGTGATACTGGGTTCTATTATTTGAATTGTTTAAACCAATGTCAGAATCATGACGGAATATATCCATTTCTTTTTATTTCATCAATATCCTTCTTCTACTTTCCCGGCCTCTAATGTATGAAAACATAATAGAACCAATCGTTGCATAATACTAATAATTAAAAAGTTTAAAAATGTCTTCCAAAAAAAGTTTAAATAGTTTTTTATTCTTAAAGATTTTTCAAATTTTGCATTTATTCTCTAATAATTTTTTTCTTGACTTTTGATCTTTTTTATTGTATGCCGTTTACTATTACGTTAGCTTTGTCAAGTGGTTCCTGAAATATTTACAAAAAAGAATTATCCAACTTTTTTTTATCACTTGGTATATTTCTCATAGATAGTGATATATACCAAGTTAAAAGAGTTAATATAACGATATGGAAATCGCACGCGTTAAGTTTGAGTATGGTGCCATTACAGAGCAACGTCGCATATTGATTTTTGATCTACCAAACTTTAAAATTTGTGCAATTCGAGACAAATAAATTTTGTAGCTCATATCTTTGTTACGGCTGCAATTTTCAATCCTAGTTTTTTATTTCTACTCCTGATTGTATTGTAGATCGATCAGATTGTTTAGAAAATAACCGTCTTCAATAAAAAAAAATCTAGTAATGTTGTAAATTTCTTTTAAGAGAAAAGGATATATATCGTATCGTCATTTCAGCAACTGTAAGAAAAAGTTTGAAAATAATGGAGCCAGAAAAGAAAATTAAAGTTGAAAAATGATTGCCACATTCTGAAGTATACGTCCATACCGCTATCGTATTCCCATTCGTAGACCCTGGGACAAAATTGTTTTGTAGTGGATGCAGATACTAATGAGTAATGACCCATTATCTTCTAATAATTATCTAATTGGTAAAAGTTGTTGGAAAAATGTTGATAAAATATTGGTACTTCCTGAATACGTATGTTGATACCGCTATCATAAATAATTAAATACTATTTGTAAATCCTGAGGCAAAACCTGTTTTGGGTGTAAATACTAGTGACTTGTTCCACTCTAATTTATCAAATTGGTAAAAGTTGCCAACTTCGGCCTAACAAAGACAATTCTTCGTCAAATCCAAAATGATTTCTTCTGGAAGGAGTTTAACTATTGGACGTAATGTATTCATATTGTAAAATTAGAAAGAAAGCGTATTTTGATTGGGGGTACCAAATTCGTTCTCAGTCATCAAGATTGTTAATAACTAACAATTCGTTGTATATTGTTATATCAATTCACTATTCTATTATTAGCTTAGCTGACTTGACTAGTGACAAATATCAAAACTTTATCTCATTGTACGATAATTTTTTGTTTTAGTTATTAAAATTCATAATTTATTTTATTTTATAAATCTGAATCTCTATTTTATAAATAAGAGTTTCTTTAAAATTTATTTTTAAATGATAGTATTTTTAAGAGTTATTTTTACTCTCTTTGAGACACATATTCTATCCTATTAATTTTTATATATTGAGTATTTAACTTTTTTATTCTTTTTTAATTTTAAATTTAAATTTAATTTGATTTAATTAAATTTCAAATCTTAATACATTGTATCATATTGATTATTGAAGATATTTTATGGTTTAGGTCAACTAAATTTTAATATTATTATTAATTAATCTTAATCTACCCTTATATTATTATAAATAAGAATATACACTCTTTTAACTTCCAGTGTTCTTTTTTTTTTCTTGATTCTCTTTTGAATATATATTTCACACATTATCCTTACATGTAGCAAAAAAAAAAAAAATTCTAACCTTTTAAACCACTATCCTTTTATCTTTGTTTCTAAATTGCTTTTGAAAATAAACAATAGTAAAAATAACATTGTATCATAATATAATTATTTATTGTAAATCTAAATATAATTCAAATGTTCAAAATATATTTATTATAAATTTTAATTATAATATTATTTATATATTTAAAAATGTTATTATAAAGTTTACTTATATAAAAAAATTATTTTGTACATTACGCTAACTAAATTATTAGTAAAAAAAAAAACTACTTCATTATCTGCATTTTTTTTCTTTTTTTCTTTCCTTCCAACGAAACACACCATGTAATTGGCAAACTTAGTACCTTTTTCATGTTCATCAAGAAGTCTAATGAGATAGTCATGCATATTTTTTTATAAACTATGTTTTAATGATAAAATTATGTTCCTAATCCATTTTATATTGTTCACACTCTCCTTCCAATCCTTACACAAAATAATACTCATGTTATTCTTTCTTTTGAATTTCTCAGTTACCAAAGTTTAAATCACGTAATATCTAGTCTAACTTTTCCCCAGCTCATTTATTTTCTTGAAAACACATGATGGTAAACCTTCCCTAAATCGTGATGTCCCACCATCTCTAAAGGCTTACATGTCCAAATACTAATAGTTTAATTATACCAAAATTAAGCATTCTTGGACTAGCCTTTTCACTTACATTCATCTATAATTTAGAATAGTATGATGGCCCATGCTCTTCTAATACTACATTCAAACATTCAAACATTTTTGAAGTGACTCAAAATTATTTAATATCTCTTGTCTTTTATATAAAAAAAAAACAAATGGTAATATTTTTTTTCTTAATTATGAAAAATTTATTAATGAATTAATTGTTAATTTTTTTTATACCCTTAATTGATTGTGAAGTCTATTATTGAGATATCACTCCTTTTCTATAAAAGTGGATGCATTTATTGAATTATTAACAATATAAGTCGTTGATTCTTAGATGATGAGTAATGTCATTATATATAACTACGGTAAAGGAAAAAATCACAACATTAGGAGATTGAATTGTGATTTATAAAATTTTCTGCAGACTTTTTGAAATACACTTCTCTTGTCTGATGAGTTTTTTAAGAGAAGGTTTTAACAATATATGCTAGTTTCAAAATAATTTAAATTCAGATCTAAATAGATAAAATAGGAAGCACAAAGAGAGAAGTTTATGTTAATTTCTCTCTTTCACTTTTCACTAAGACTACGTTCAATTCTTGGTAATCCATTGAAGTTTTCACTATCTTTTTAAAAGGTACAATTATTGTTTTCACTAGCCACTTATGACTTCACCCAAGTAGTATTTATACTAGCCTCTCCAAGCTAATAATTAACCCAAGTTTTGTTTTCTAACAAGCTACTTTTGGCTACACAAATCAAAAGAGGTGCACACAAACTAGGCTATCATCTTATAGACAGATGTACAAGATTTTATACTACAATCTTTTTCTCTTAGGATACATGAGGTGTTTTGAGAGTTTTTATAAACTTAGAGAATAGTTACATAAAATTTTGAATGCTTGATAGAGATATTCATTCATAGTTCATTACTTTAGGACTTCAAATCTTCTAGTATAAGTATTTATAGACTTGTCGAGGAAGTAATCATTGTCTTTAAACGACCTTCTTCCATTGATGTGCATCTAAAGATGGAGATGTTTGTTGGAGCATTAATTGCAACATTAAATGTTAGTCACCAACTTATCAATAAATCTAATAAAGCACTCTGATTATATTCTTTGATGGGCACTCCAAACTTAAAATTAGAAAAGCAAATCAACTTTTGTATTGTGAAGTACACTAACATAGCTTTTGGGTGCACCTTTTGATGGAGTTGGTAGTTTTATATTTGACTTCTCTCTTTCTCTTTTGCTCTTCAACAAAAAGGATCAAAACACACAACATTAACTTTGATCATTGTAAATGTTGCATACTCCAACGTTTGTCTACTATTGTTTGATACATTAGACACATACTTAACACTTGTGATCAATATGCCTTTTAGAAGCAACTTTTAAATAATACTTTTTCGCATCATATAAAAACTATTGAAGGACATAATTCATCTTATGACTCAACAACCACCACTCAAACCAATTATTTTTTAGTAGTTTTGGAATAAATTAATTTAAATTTATGGCACTATTAATTAGAGTAAATTGCACCATCACCACTGAGATATTTTTAGATTTCGCATAATACTTCCCTTTTTTAACATTTACAACAACCTCCCTTATAGAGGTACACAATGTAATATTTTTCAAAAAATTAAGAGGGCTAGTGTGGGGATAGAAAAAGGAGAGGTATTGTGTGTAATTTGAAAAAAAAGGAGATGCAAGTGTAATTACTCTTAATCATTAAAATTAACTAATTTAATTAGGACTCATTTGTGGTGGTTTTTAGTTTTAAGTTTCCAAAATTTTAAAAGCAACAAATGACCACCTTTTAGTTTTAATTTAAAAAATTTAAAAACTCATTTTTTGAAATTTAGTTGTAGTTTTTTTTCTTTCTATTTTTTAGTTTCAAAATCAACTCATTTTGAATGTTTTGAATCTTATTAAAATTACTTTAAAGGTGTATTTTTGTGGTGATGACAACAACACTGACAATGCCGATAATAATAATAATAATAGCGATGACAATATCAATATTAGTGGTAGTTGATGATTCTGGTGATGATGGTGATAATGTTAATAACGATTTTAGTGGTGTTGGTAATTACAACAATGATCATAATGACATAGTGACAATGATGGTGGTGGTGAGGGTAGAAGCGGTAACAATGTTAGAGGTGTTGACAATTACAATGTCAGAAGTGATGATGGTGTTCAGGATAGTAATGGTGCTAGTGGTAGTAGGGAGAAATATAATAGGAAGAAGTATAATTGTCAAATGTAAGGAGATTGTTCTTTTTTAAAATAATAATCAATTCTACAAATTTTTTTCTTGATTAAAAAGATGAATGTAAAAGTGTTTTGAAATTGTGTTAAAAAAATATTTTTGCTAAATGCATTTAATTTGTTTAAAAATTAAATGACCAAAAATTCAAAATTCACTACGTACCACTCCAAACAAATTCTTAATTACTGCTAATCTTGAATTAAGTATTAAATGGTTTCTTATACTCCTGACAATAACACGTTACCTCTGAATAACAATATAAGCACATAGGCATACATGTTTAGTTTTTTTTTTTTTTTTTTTTTACAAATTTTACATTAGTCGTTGACCAACACGGCTCTCCTTTTTAAATCCGAGCTTAATTAGGAAATTACAGGACTAAAATATTATTCTGATTAATTATTTTAAAAAGTAGTAAGGAATACATCTTTAATTTTACTTACTGGCTGAGCTATATCACTTGTTTTTCTGATTAACTATTTAAAAGAATAAGACGATAGACACAAAAGTAAATGACTTGTCGTAAGGAAACATTTATCATTTCCTTGCAAAAATTAAAGATATATATTAACCAACTATTTCTCAAGTTTCACAATATTTTGTTCACCTTCGCGCTGAATATCTTTGAATTATTGAAATGAAAAGTCGCGTTATGACTTTCGTTACGATGTCGACTAGTATAATTAATCAACCTCAAGCACGTCTCCCTCTATAGGTACATAACTATAATTAGAAATTATTTCTGTTTCTGTAATGACTAGTCATACCTTTGTTACCAATTACCATGGTAATATAGTAAAAATTCGTAAAACTTGATGCAATGAAAACACGGTGTAGTATCATATATAGTAGTAAATTATAAACAATATGGTATAATAATTTTCAATGCCATAGAGTCAGAAACAAGCACTTCTCATAATTCGAAATTCCCGGTTAGGTCAAAATTGTAAGCTATTGTCGAATCGTAAGTTTTCTTCCAAGCTTGTGTACATTTTTACGTTCATTGCTTCATAGCAACTTTGCATCCTCTTCCTAATCCGGCGAAAATTCAATTGCTTCTAACCAAGCCCTTTCAAATATATTTCCAACCATACCTTAAACGCGCTATTTTTGAAATGTCAAATCCCAGGTGTTACCTATATATATGGGAATCATATTCATTCCTCGGGATAACATAGACAAACATTTCTTCATTTCATTAAACTACATTTTTTGTTACAACATGAAACGTTTTGTGTTTTCTCTAGCATGGGTTTTTGCTCTTGTGCTAGCTTCTTCGTTGGCTCATGCTGCGGTTGTGGAACACACTTTTAATGTATGAGTGAGCTCGTTCTCTTTCATGTCAAAGTTTGAATTAATATTATATTTACTAAAATCTTTATGTTGTTATAAATAGGTGGAGGACATTACTGTGCAGCGTTTGTGTCGTCAACAATTGATCACTGCCGTTAATGGAACCCTACCAGGACCAACAATTAACGCTCGAGAGGGTGATACTATTGTCGTCCACGTATTCAACAAGTCACCCTATAACCTTACTCTTCATTGGTAAAAAAATTCTCCTCCTTCTCAAATCAATAATAATATATTAAATCATATAGACAGCATGTGCTACGGTAAAACTATTTAAAAAAACACAACTTGGTTTGACCTTAAGAATTAATTATATATTATTGATCGATCAACTTCGGCTATCTGCTTCATATGTTTATATGGGTTCTCTTTATCGTTTCGGTACAATTTTCATTCCCCGACACAATAGTTTTTTATATTAATAAAAAAGTAGAAAAGTTAAAACTAATTAATTACTATTTTAAGGTGACCCTAGAAGTCGATCAACCTCACATATAATGAAAGAAAAAAAAATGCTTTGACAGTATAATAATTAAACACTTAAAGAAAATTTTAAATAAAAATTCAAGGTAATTATTTTTAAAATCTGATGTGAATAGAATTAATAAGTTTAAAGAAAGTTTAACATAAAAGAAGAAGAAAAATTAAAGCAGTTATCAGTAAAAATTTCATAATGGTTAAGTCTTGTGTCTTAAGAGAAGAATATGTTTGTCAAAAAAAGAAAAAAGAAGAATATGCATGTTCTGTCAAAAAAAGAGAGAGAGAGAGAAGAATATATATGAAATATCTCATTTTCAAGGATGTGTGCTATTTATATAGGATGAGTTTTTCTACTTGTAAAACTAAATTTGGATATATTTTTCAATCCATTATATGCAGGCACGGCATTATTCAATTTTTAACTCCTTGGTCAGACGGTCCTGAATTTGTAACTCAATGCCCAATACCTTCCGGTAGCAGATACACATACAAATTTAACCTAACGGGACAAGAAGGGACTCTTTGGTGGCATGCACACTCATCATTTCTGCGTGCTACGGTCTATGGTGCTCTTTTAATTCGGCCTCGAATTGGACACTCCTACCCTTTTCCTAAAGTATATCAAGAAGTCCCCATACTGCTTGGTAATTTTCCTCATATTTTTTTATATCTTCTTGTTATTTGATTGCTTAAATATAAACGTATAACGTAGGCATGCATATCAGAAAATTTATTTGCTATGTATAATTCAACAAAAAAATAACCAACATATATATATTCGTTAATATATACTCCCTCCTGTTTTTATTGTAAGAACTAAATAAAAAAAATCTGGATTAGTACTTATTATAAGGTACAATCTAAAACGTGTCTCATCCATTATTTATTTTTTAATAAAAAAAATACATTTAGTTACAGTTAGCTTGCTATAAAATGATAGACAATGAGAGAAATATAATTTATTAATGTCTGTTAATTTTACTCACACGTGGAAGGTTTAGAAAGAAAAAAAAAATCAATACTGCTCGCAAGATTGGTTTTGAAAAAAAAAATCGATTTAAAACCAATTTAATATTTTCAACAAAATTAAACAATTTTCTTGATTTAATTAAATTATCTTCATGTAGCAGTACCTAATTAGTAGCAATGATTTATTTATAGCAATTAACAAAAGGCCTTGATTCTGAAAACCATGATTAAATTGCAGGAGAGTGGTGGAATGCTAATGTTGTAGAGGTTGAGCACAATGCAACAGAATCCCAAACAGCGCCAATCCCCTCAGCTGCGTATACAATTAACGGTTTACCCGGCGATTCCTATAACTGCTCTGAAAATCGTAAGCCCTTGTCCAACAATATTGTCAACTCTTCAATACATAATTTGGCTCATCTTGTAATATTGAACAAGAAATTATTAAATGTTCAAAATGATATATGCTTAATTTTTAATTTATTAAAAAATATATAAAGATTAGTCTTGATTATATAATCTTGGACTATATATAATAACTTGTTGAGTTAATTAAGTTTTTAGTACTCCAATTTTTTTATATTTTAATTTTTAATATCTTAAAATTTATTAGACAACTTTTAGTTTTTTATTAATTTCTTGACAGTATTTTTAGTCCCTCAATATTCTTTTACTTATTTTTAGTCATTTATTTATTTTTATAACTCTAAATTAGTTCAAATTATATAAAATGAGGGACTAAAAATTAATAAAATAATGACTAATCTTAAGTAATAAAAATAAGTAAGGACTAAAAATGGAAAAAAAAATTGAGAAATTAAAAATGCTTAAGGAAAATTAACAGGAATAAAATTTGTTAAAAAAACTTAAAATGACTAAAAATTGTGATATGAAAAAGTTGAGGTGCTTAAACACATAATTGACTCTAACTTTTTTATATTAGACTGTTACTGATATTTGACTTTTGACCATGTCACAAACTCAGAAATGTATCAGCTCAAAGTCAAGCAAGGAAAAACCTACTTGCTACGCATTATCAATGCTGCACTCAATGAGCAACACTTCTTCAAAATAGCAAATCACACATTCACAGTGGTAGCCATCGATGCTCTCTACACCCAACACTACAAAACTGATGTTGTAGTGCTTGCTCCAGGCCAAACCGTTGATGTCCTCTTTAGCACAAATCAACATGTGGATTCTTATTACATGGCATTCACTCCATACCATTCGGCCCCACAAATCCCAATCAACAACTCAACAACAAGAGGGCTGGTAATTTATGAGGGTGCCACATCAGTAGAAAAGCCCATATTGCCAAATCTACCGGCCCAAACCGACACACCAACGGCCCACAAGTTCTACACCAACATCACAGGGTTGGCTGGTGGACCCCACTGGGTCCCGGTGCCACGTCAGGTGGATGAGCACATGTTCATCACTTTTGGGCTTAACTTTGACCTTTGCAAAAATGTTTCAACACCAAATGGTTGCTCTGCAAGGCAACCTCCACTCTCTGCCA
Source organism: Glycine soja (assembly GCF_004193775.1). NCBI lineage: Eukaryota > Viridiplantae > Streptophyta > Magnoliopsida > Fabales > Fabaceae > Glycine > Glycine soja. Next base: position 19,043,198 of record NC_041004.1, on the reverse strand, counting down.
GCATGAACAATGAGTCATTTGTGTTGCCTCGGGGAAAAGGGTTATCAATGCTTGAAGCATTCTATAACAATGATGTTAACGGAGTGTACACTAGAGATTTTCCAAATCAGCCTCCGATTGTGTTTGACTATACCGACCCAAACATAACGAGCACTACAGAATTAGCCTTCAAAATCGCACCCAAATCAACGAAAGTGAAGACGTTGAAGTTCAATTCAACTGTTCAGATTGTACTTCAAAACACGGCCATTGTCTCTGCAGAGAACCACCCCATTCACATTCACGGCTTCAATTTCCATGTTTTGGCTCAAGGGTTCGGGAATTACAACGCCACTAGAGACGAGCCCAAGTTCAATCTTGTCAACCCTCAGATACGTAACACAATTTCTGTCCCCGTCGGAGGATGGTCCGTTGTTAGATTCCAAGCAAATAATCCAGGTTCGTTAATTTCTTCACTAAAATAATAAAACTAAATTTAACTTTAAATATTATAGCATATAATTTAATATTATTTATTCTTTTCATTCCTGAAAAGAAAAATTGTTTTAATACTTATAAAATATTTTTATTTTATTTTTCTTAAAGTACTTTATATTAGCTTTGAATAATTAAAAGTATTTTAAATAATAAAAAGCATATTATTTAAAATATTTTAAAGACAAAAAATAAAATAATTATATATATATATATATTTACAGAAATGAATATAAAAAAACGTTAAATTGAAAAAACAAAAATGTATTCAAGATGATATTACATTATGAATATTATACATGTTAAATTTAATTAATTAATACTACTTTCTATCCATTAATTAAATATGATTGTCTACGCATGCAGGTGTTTGGCTTGTGCATTGCCATTTGGAAACTCATTTGCCGTGGGGGCTAGCCATGGCTTTCGAGGTTGAGAATGGGCCCACTCCTTCTTTATCAGTGCCTCCGCCTCCAGCTGATCTTCCTAGGTGCTAAGCGCACGCCATGCGTTCATGACTAAAAACATTTATAGATTGGTTAATGTTTATACACATACATACTTTCATAATGTGGATTTCTAATATCATTTGTTTGATTGAGAAAAATAAGGTGTAATAAAGGAGGAAAGTTTGGCTATTCTTTCAACCATGTGACTTGATGGCCAATTGTACTCTATCAAATAACATATGTTAATCTGTCATTAATTATATTTTTTTATTTTCTCGTATGTTGTGTTATTTTCTTTTAGATAACATCGTTCTTACCGACATTTTTACGTCATAATGGTGAAAACTAATCAATAATTTCCAGATTCCATGCCATTTTTTCCCTTAACCGCAGTGTTGTCGACTACTACAATTATTAACAATAACTTATCTCAACAGCAGATATATACGGCCATGAACACTGTTTTGCACCAAAGTACTATCCATAATCACAATTTAAAAGTTCCTATAACTATAAGTTATTGTTAATAATGAACTAGCTCAATAAAATAAATAAATATTTAAATAAGACTAATCATTTCAACAAAAAAAGGAAACAAATACTTAAACTAGAGCCTTAAATTTCTCGATTTTAATTAAAAATATCAAAATATATAGGAGTATTATGATATATTTGTCAATAATATAAACCAAGATGTTCTTAAAAAAACTAGCATCGTTATCAATACATGCATATAAAATAAGTAACTAGCTTGTCGTAGAAAATTTATATCATTTCCTAGTAAAAGATATACATCAACCTGGCCAAGTTTGGGCTTTGTTAATTTTATCCCCATTCGACTGTGAATTTGGTTGAATTCTTGAAAAAGCACTCTCATTCTGACTTTTCATTACAAGACATACAGCTTACTGATCAAGCTTGACACGTCTGCGTGTACAACGCGCTTTACTAAATTACAACTTGATTCTGTTATGACCTAATTAATGTAAAACTTTAACGGTAAATAACTAAATAAGGGTTTTCATGCAACCTTAAGAGATTCTTTGACTTTAAGATATGGTTGACAAGTCGCAAACTTTAGCCTTTGTTCATTTTTTTGAATCAGATAAATATACAATTTTAATAAGTATTTTAATTTATCAATTAGAAAGTTTTTTCTACCTTGGAGTTAAACTCTTCTCACCCTAAACTTTAACCAAAAGAAAATAAGGATCATGTACGTCTTTTAAGCTGCGGACATAGTCAGAGTCAGAGGCTCATCCATCGATCACATTCAAAATTTCCGGTTAGATGATCAAAACAAGTTATTGACTAAGTGTTATTTTTTCCCCCATTGAAGATATTCCTTCTGATGGCGAACATAAACAATATTTAGCATGATAACGATAATTAATTTCCTTCTTCAATGTAGCGAAAATTCAAATGCTAATGTCAAGACCACGTTGCAATATCATAATTGCATATACTACAAAACACGTAATCGTGCTAACGTGAATTCTGAATTAGTCTCAGGAGTCTATATATAGTACTCTAATTTTTTGCTTCTTAATTTGCTTGATTTATTTCATTTATCACTCACGTTCTTCAACATGAAACGTTTCGTGTTTGCTTTGGCCAGGGCTTTTGCTCTTTTTCTAGCATGTTCCTTGGCTTCTGGTGCTGTTGTGGAACACATTTTCAATGTATTGGCTACTTCATTTTCTCATTTACTTTGAATATTGATAGATAGAAAGAAACATTCATTGCAATATATCTTGTTATTACAACATGAAACGTTTTATATATGTTTTCTCTAGCTTGGGCTTTTGCTCTTATGCTTGCTTCTTCGAGCTTCATTGGCTCACGTTGAATTTGTGGAACACACTTTATTTTTTTAATTTTTTTTAATCACCATAATATTAATCTTTGATTCTCTGTTGACATCTTAAGTATTTTTAAAAACTTCAGTCCTTGATTTAAAACTCTTGGTTCTTCGGTGACTTTTTTCTTCTTCCTTTCATGGGACATTGGTTCATGGTTCTGGAATGCACTTTTATTTTTAGTTTTTTTAATCATTGTAATTTGGATTTGTGATTCTCCAATGAGCTAGATCTTTAAGTATCATATGTTTCAATCCATTTCTTAAAACTCTTCCCCCTTCTGTAGTTTATTTGTTCTTCCTTGCATGGACTATTGGTTCATGTTGTGTTTGTCAAACACACTTTTATATTTTCATTTTTTTAATCACCATAACTAACTTTGATTTAGGATTTAGTCATATTTAAAATTTATTATCTTTATCCAGTTCTTTGGTTTTTCTTCTCCCTTTCATGGGCTAATCAAATTAAGTTTGAAATATATTCACTAATTAAAATCTTATATTGTTATATAAATAGGTGGAAAACATTACTGTGCAACGTTTGTGTCGTCAACAAGTGATCACTGCCGTCAATGGAACCCTGCCAGGACCAACAATTAACGCTCGAGAGGGTGACACTGTAGTCGTTCACGTATTCAACAAGTCACCCTATAATCTTACTATTCATTGGTATACTTTTTCTCCTCCCTCTCATATCAATAATGAAACAATATTAATTAAATCATATAGAAAGCATGTGGTAAGATAAAAACTATTATAAAAAGCACAACACGGTTTTATCACAAGAGTTAATAATATATTATTGACTTCTGTTATTTGCTTCATATGTTTATACGTGTTTTTTTTACCGTCCAATTTCATTCCTAGAAGCAAAGAGTTTTTTTATTAATTAAAAGTCGACCATCCCTCTCATTTATCTTTTAATATTTAGGAAATTCAGTCTTAAGTGTTTTCGTAAATTAGAAACATGAAACATATTTGCTTTTGAATTTTTTTAGAAAAGAAAGTTAACTGTTATGTGTTATCATACCACAAAATAATATATATATATATATATATATATATATATATATATATATATATATAAAAGGTAGAATCTTAAAAAAATATTAAATTAAAAATTTAAAAAGACTTTGTAAGTATAATAAACAGCTACCTAAACAAAATTTATATTAAAAATCAAAGAAGTTATTTAAAAAAATATAAGCATATGAGAATTATATATGGAGATTAAAGAAAGTTTAACATAAAAGAAGAACTTTCTTAAAGAAATTATTAACATTTGAGAGTGTGTTTTTTTTCTTCATGAAAAAAATACAAAGAAACTCAAACTAAGGAATCCTAAAGGAGGAATTTCAGAGTGGTTAAGACCTGTGTCTTAAGAGAAATTTGGATATTTTTGTCTACATGTAAAAACTAAATTTGGATTCAATTTACAATATATGATACAGGCACGGAATTTTTCAATTTTTGACACCGTGGTCAGACGGTCCTGAATTTGCAACTCAATGCCCAATAGCTTCTGGTAGCAGTTACACATACAGATTTAACCTAACTGGACAAGAAGGGACTCTTTGGTGGCATGCACACTCATCTTTTCTACGTGCTACGGTCTATGGTGCTCTTCTAATTCGGCCACGACTAGGACACTCGTACCCGTTTCCTAAAGTTTATCAAGAAATCCCTATACTAGTTGGTACTTTTCAGTTTCATCCTCTTGATTGATTTCATTTTTTCTGATTCTTTTTTGCTATTGATGTGAGATATCCGTTAACTTTATTAATAATTATTTTTTATGAAAAAATCAATTGATCACCTATAGTATGTCAAGTATCTAAATTAAACATAGGCTTGCATGTCTGAACAATTCTTTCCAAGTAATGATTTATCATATATAAATACTATTTATAATATTTTTTAAATTGCATAAGCTGTGTTTTTTAGGGTATATAAGCTATGTTAAAAATGCAATTATTTTAAAATGACGTGTAACTACTAAGAAAAAAAATGTATAGTCTCTAAATAAATAAATATTTTTAAAGTAATTAGAAATTGAAAAGTCGATATCCAACAATATTTTAGTTAATGAAAAATAATCTCTTTATAAATATTCTTTTAAGAGTCATAACTAATATTCAAAATCAATCTATACGTGAGTAAAAAAAATTAGTTTCTAACCTAGTCTCTAATTATTGAATTAATAACAGTAATTCTATAACTTTTTTATTGTAATCATATTATTGGTACGAAACATTTATTAATTTTGGCAATGATTAATCTCTATTGAAAAAATTAACTAATTATTTGTAAGATTCTTCTTTTCAAATTATATTTTTGTATCTATAAGACTCAAACTCGAAAGAGATCAAGTTCAGTACTAGTTCAACCAATGACTTGTTGATCCAGTAGTTGATGTACCTGAATGTTAATAGCAAAAAAAATTGTGAATAAATTGTTAATAGCAACTATTTGTGGCAATTAGCAAGTCATTGATTCTGAAAACCATTGCAGGAGAATGGTGGAATGCTAATGTTGTAGAGGTTGAGCAAAATGCAACAGAAACTCAACAGCCGCCAATTGAATCAGATGCATATACAATTAATGGTTTACCCAGCGATCTCTATAACTGCTCTCAGGATGGTAAGCCCATTGCCCAACCTTCCACTCTCATATATATAAAATAATGTGATATATTGCCAAGCCTTCAACACATAATTTGATTCATCTTGTACTAGATGAAAAACTATAAAATATTTCAATAGATCTCAATGTGACACAACCACATTTTTTTAATAACTTATCAAATAAAGATTGGTCAAGATCATAAAATTTCGGAAAATTTAACAATGATATGTAATACTTCACTTTTTTATTATGTCATAAACTCAGGAACATACCAGGTCAAAGTAAAGCAAGGAAAAACCTACTTGTTGCGCATAATCAACTCTGCACTCAATAATCAACACTTTTTTGAAGTAGCCAACCATACATTAACCGTAGTTGCCATTGATGCTACCTATACCAATCACTACGACACCAAGGTTGTAGTGCTTGCTCCTGGCCAAACCGTTGATGTCCTCCTAAGAACAAACCAAAGTGTGGGTTCTTACTACATGGCCTTCACTCCATACCATTCCGCTCCACTTGTACAAATCAACGCCAACATGACTCGAGGAGTGATAATTTATGAGGGTGCCACGTCAGCAAAGCCCATCATGCCAGATCTCCCGGCCCAAACTGACACTCCAACGGCCCACAAGTTTTACACCAACATCACAGGGTTGGCCGGTGGGCCCCACTGGGTCCCAGTGCCACGTCAAGTGGATGAACACATGTTTATAACTTTTGGGCTTAGCTTTGACATATGTCGCAGTGATACAGGAGTTTGTCCTGGGCCAGTACCCTTATTTTCTGCAAACATGAACAACGAGTCCTTTGTGTTGCCACATGGCAAAGGGGTATCAATGCTTGAAGCGTTTTTCCGGAACGATGTTACTGGGGTGTACACTAGAGATTTTCCGGATCAGCCTGCGGTTGTGTTTGACTTTACCAACCCAAACATAACGTCGTCGCCAGATACACCTCGTGAATTCCTAATCGCACCTAAATCAACGAAGGTGAAGACGTTGAAGTTCAATTCAACAGTTCAGATTGTGCTTCAGAACACGGCCATCATTGCCGCTGAGAATCACCCTATTCACCTTCATGGCTTCAATTTTCATGTTTTGGCTCAAGGGTTTGGGAATTACAACGCCACTAGAGATGAACCCAAGTTCAATTTTGTGAATCCTCAAATACGTAACACAATTGCTGTGCCGGTCGGAGGATGGTCCGTCATTAGATTCCAAGCAAATAATCCAGGTTGGTTAATTTCTTCACTAAAATAATTGAGAATTAAATATGTTTATATCTTATCATAAATTAATATTTATGATAAGTTTTGACTCTAACTCTTTAAAACAACCATTTTATAAGTCACGTTTTACGTTTGATTAATATTATAAAATTTCTTATATTAATAGTGCATAGAAACTAAACTTGTTGAATATATCTTTATTCCATCCAAATAAGATATGCAATGTTCACTATTACTTATAAATATTTTTTTAAGTATTGGTTTATGGAAAAAAAATTATATATATTGACAATTTAAATAATGTTTACAATCAATTGTGGTTTTTAATTGATTGAGCATATAATTATTGTAACATTAATGATACAAAAATTAAGCTTGATGGAAATATATTATATAAGGGTCCCAATATTCTATAAATTAAAATTAAAAAAAAAACCACAATTTTTTTAAAAAGTAAATATTATAAAAGAGATTAAGCTAATACTTCATATATTCATTTTTTAATATATATATATATATATATATATATATATATATATATATATTTCAAAAAGATTACAAATGCATTTAACTCAATAATTGAAGTAAATTAAATTTCAAATTATCTGCTATTATGTGCGTTAATTAATTTTTTCTACTCATTGAACATGATTGTGCAGGTGTTTGGCTTATGCATTGCCATTTGGAAACTCATTTGCCGTGGGGACTATCCACGGCTTTCGAGGTTGAAAACGGGCCTTCAATCAGAGTGCCTCCGCCACCGGCTGATCTTCCTAAGTGCTAAACGCATGCCATTCGTTCATGAACTATATACCTTACATTTTTAGATTAAAATAAAATATAGATTGGTTAATGTTTATACACATATTTTCGTAATGTGGGTTTCTGATTAATTTGTTTGATTGAGAAAAATAAAGTGTAATAAAGGACGAAAGTTAGGCTATTCTTTCAACCGTAAGTGTGACTTGGTAGCCACTTCTCTGAAATAACATGTTACTTTGTCATTTTAAACACTTTTTTTTTCTTGTGTGTTGTCTAATTTTTCCTTTAGATAATATAGTTCCTACCGACATAATATTGACACAATAAAGTTTACGTATAGCATATGTATTTCAAGTGGCTATATAAATAATGATAAAAAAAAGTGGCTATATAAATTAATGGACAGATAATAAATTTAACTTTAAGAGTGTTTAAGTCTCTTAATTAGTTTATTTTTTTCTTAAAAAATAACATGTTGTTATAAAATTCATTAACTCCTTTTATAATATTAAGCATATTCTCTCTTAAATATATTTTTTTTAATTTGTATTTTTATACTTGAAGTTAAGAATACACGCACTATAATTTTTACTAAAAATACTGTAATACTCATTTAATTTATGTCACGTACATACGTATCAAAACTAGTTAATAACGGCTCGACCATTTTTTCCCTTAAAAGAATTCATGTCAAGTATTTCATTAGATGTTAAATATTTTTAACAGAATTTTAAATATTTATTTTGAAATTAATATTTAATAAAAAAGTTTGAAAACTTACCTTAATACCATATATATATCCGTCCATGATCGAGCTCTATTCCTATAAATGAGTTTTTTTATGAACCTATAAATATGAGTTATAGGTTCACTGAACTAGCTAGCTCAATAAAATAACTAAATATTCAAATTATATGACTAATTATTAATTCAACACAAAAAATGGAACAAATATTGATATTAGAGCCTTAAATATGTCCGTTTTAAGAACATAAAATTTTTTATGAATAAAAATTAAAAATAATATAAAAGATTTACAATACTCAAATACTCACATATTTTGTATAATCAGTTGAACTATACCCATTGATAAGACCATGGAAATATATATTATGAAATATTTGTCAATATAAACAAACATGTTCTTCAAAATCAACATCGTGATCAATATTGAAGTATGTATAAAATAACTAAAAAGTAGAAAAATTATATTATTTCCGTGTATAAGATATATATCAACCTGACAACCTGCCCCAGTTTCGCCTTTGTTAATTTCCCCCCTTCAAATGTGAATTGTTGAAAATGCAGCCACGTATATTCTGACTTTCATTACCACGCTTGACACGTCTACGCGCTTACTAAGTTATAACTTGATTCTGTTATCACATTGAACATTAACAACTAGCAACGGTAAAAGTTCCCGAAATTTGAAATCAAGGAATTAATGGGATTGAAAAAATATATATAAATAACAAGGATAACTAATATGTTGTGATATGATTGATAAATACGATTGTCTTTTAAGTATATGATCACAAGGACTCAATCTCCTTAATTTATGTGTATGAAAAAAATATTAAATAATTAATATGTTGTGATATGATTGATAAATACGATTGTCTTTTAAGTATATGATCACAAGGACTCAATCTCCTTAATTTATGTGTATGAAAAAAATATTTTGTGGTGAGAGATCAACTTCTTAAATAAATTTTAGTATATTTTAAAAAATTAATTCTTAACTTTCGATTAAGGAATATCTTTATTCACACCAAAAAAAATATAATTAACATGGTTTATCAAGAGTCTAATTTAATTGGTTGAATAATATTTGTAAAATTATTGTAAATATTTTGATATTTATCTTTGATTGAATAAAAAAATATAAATCACAACGATCTTCATGCAACCTTAACCAAAAGTTTTTTCTTCCTTGGAGCTAAAGTCTTCTCACCCTAGAACTTAACCAAAAGACAAAGTGCCATGGTTTTTTAGCTGCTTATAGTTAGAGAGCCAGAGACCTATTTATCAGAATCAAAATTTTCGGTAAGATACTCAAAACAAGTCATTGACTTAGTGTTTTTTTTTTTTTTTGCTTAAATATGTTTTTGATCCTTGATAAATATTTTTTTTGTGTTTGGTCCCTAATAAAAATAATTTCAGATCGGATCCCTAATATTTAAAAATTTTGTCTAAGGTCCTTGCCGTTAGTTGGAATCCATTAATTGCTTACATGACCGTTAAATGATCACGCAGGCATACCACGTGTGATGTCATATGTATTTTTTGTCTAACTAAGATTACACGTAAGATTTAAAAAAAAAAAAACTAAAAACAACATCATTTGGATTTTGGTTAAAAAATTTATTTATTTTTGTCAATCCAAAGAACTCATCCTCTTCCTCTTCCAAATCCTACTCCTCTAACCACAGCCTCCCTCCCAACACAGAGAACATTGACGTCATCCCCTACTACTTCATCATCCACCTCATCCTAGCCTACACCACCCCTTCAACCAACCTTCAAAACCCTCATCCAAAACATACTTGTCCAAAACCATAAACATAAACTTCAAATCATCTCCAGCATCTTCTTTGGCTGGATCGCCACCGTCGCCAAGGAACTCAGTGTCTTCCACGTCGTCTTCAGTGGCTATGACCTCACCTGCAACTATTCCCTCTAGCTCAACCTCCCCCAGAGCACGCAGTTACCCAATAACATTTCAAAAGCCGATGGCACTGATGTGTGGTCTCTGTTTCAGAAAAGTAATCTTTCCAAATGGCTAAACTCTAACTAGATTTTGTTCAACATAAGAAGGTTTTCCTGAAAGGGTTAAAGAATATGGGAAGGGTTTGGTTGTCACGATTGGATGCCTCAGGTGGAGATTCTGTCTTATTTTGTTGTGTATCCATTTTTGAGTCACTATGGGTGGAACTTGGTGTTGGAATCGCTAAGTTAGGGGATGCCAATTCTGGGCTGGCCAATGGCGACATAGTAGTTTTATAACTGCAAGTTGTTGGAGGAAGAGGTTGGAGTTTGTGTCGAGGTTGCAAGAAGGAAGACAAAATGTGAAGACATTGTGGTTTGGGGCATTGGAGGGTGAGGAGAGGTGGTAGAGGGAGAGGATGTTGTTGGCAACCATGGTCATTCGGAGGACCAGGTTTAGGGTCATGGTGGTGAAGGTGAAAAAAAAATAGATTATGAAAACGATGTCATTTTTGCTTTTTATTTTTTTTATAAAAAAAACTACGTGTAATTCCAAATAAACAAAAATCACACGTGGCATCACATGTGACATGCCTACATGGGTGTTTAACAACCACGTAAGTAGTTAATAGATTCCGACTAACGGCAGGGATCTCGGACAAAAAATTTTAAATATTAGGGATCCAATCCGAGGAAAAAATTTATTAGAGACCAAACGTAAAAAAATGTCTATTTATCAAGGACTAAAAACATATTTAAGCCTTCTTTTTTTTCCCTTTGTAGATCCTTCTTATATGACCTATCTAAATAGTCATTTTTAGTATGATAAGGATGATTTCCTTCTCCCTAATTTTGTAAAAATTCAAATGCTTATGTCGAGACCCGACTGCAATATCATAATTGCACATCTATCTATACTATATAAAACAAGTATCCGATGTAAATTTTTTGATATCATATTCAATTTTTACTGATAAAAAATAAATAAATATGTGCTAACATGAACTCTCAATATAGACTCTAATTTTTTCTTCAAGGACAACAAATATATAAATTTTGCTTGATTTATTTCATTTATTGGCGTTCTTCAACATGAAACGTTTTGTGTTTGCTTTGGTGTGGGCTTTTGCTCTTTTACTGGCTTGCTCCTGGCTTCTGGTGCTGTTGTGGAACACTCTTTCCATGTATGGTCTCCTTCCTTCTTCTCCTTTTCTTTCCTTATAATATATGCTAAATTATTATCTTGCTCTCTTATAGATTATAATTTAGTCTCTATTTTTGAAGTTACAAAATAATCTTTTATTTAGTAAAAGTCATAAAATCATCCCTTAACTAATTTTTATAGCATCTTTACTCCTAAAGTAAGGTCTTCTTAATTTGAGTTTTTTTTATAAACTTTCTATAAAAATAAATTACTTGAGGGATCATTTTAAGACTTTTAAAAAATAAAGAATCAAATCATAACCTAACTAAAATAAAAATAAGGAACATGTGAATAATTTAACTTAATATATATATATATATATATATATATATATATATATATAGACATACATAAAATGATGTTTATGACAACACTATTAGAAACGACAACTATAAACTTATATCATTCAACCATACAGATTACATGTTACTAATCATGACTATTTGAAAAGTGATCATGTGTATTTTTTTTCATTGTTCTCTTTTTAATTAATTATTATCATTTAATGTGAAAATTCTGAACGCTAATTATAAATCATAATCATATAACCTTATATAGATTATTAAAATTAAAAGTTAATTAATAATCTCATTTGAAACTGTCTTTCTATCCATTTAGCTATATATGTAACAAGAATGTCAGCGATATTTTTTTAAAATCTCTATATTGACCTAAATTTATTAGAAATTACAAATTTTTATATTCACTTCCAAACCAAAAGAGGTAATCATTAATTAAATGAGAAATGAGACCCACCGGCATTTGTATTTCTTATAAATTTTAGCCAATAATAAAAAATATGTTAGAAAGAGAGGATAAGGAAAAGCATTGACCAACACATGGTGTGACATGGACCACATGGTTAGCCGATAATCATGTCCCTTAAGCATATGACAACAATTCGATCCATGGTTCATGTTATGAAAAAATATTTGTTAGGAAATGTTACTCACTAAAAAGAGTATATGTATCTCTATGGATTAATTATTGATCCTCAGGATAAGTATATCCCAAAGTTAAAAAAAAATGTTGCTAATATTCACTAATACACGTGACCTTTAACAATATTTTTTTTCTTAAAATTTAGTAAAAATATTACAAAAAACTTTTGGTAACATTTAAAAAATATTGTCAAATATGAATAGATATTACTAATATGCTTTTATGATATCAAATATTGTGTATACCTCATGTCACTACAACCTTTAACGACATGGGTTATACAAGATTTAATAAAATATCACGAAAACATATTAGTACCATTTACTTATATTGAACGACATTTTTTAAATGTTGTGAAATTTTTTTCATAGTATTTTTATTAAGCGTTAGGTCACCAAAATATTGTTAAAGATACGTGGGTTAGTTATTTCTCTATATTTAAATAGTAGTACGTTGTTAAGCCCTATTAGCAAGTGTATCAATTTGCACAAGTAGTATTTAAACGATAAGACTGAGTATCGTATCCAAAGGAAATTTATTTCACTTAGATGATGTTTATTCAGTATGTAAACACTTCTAGCTTTGAAAATGAAATAAAAGGTTCATTAATGATTTAATTTTCTGTAATATATTATGCTACTTAAACAATGACAAAATAAACTCAAAGCTGTAAAATGCGATAAATATCAAGGTAAAAGCGTCGGGGAGTCTTCTACCGAACTTTCTCTTGTCGTATTAAAAGGTTTTTCTCTATTTAACGTTATCCTAGTGCTCTTGCACCAACTATTTACTTAGACCATGATTCCTCACAAGAATGAGTCTAACTCTCTTAATTTTTGTTCTTGATTCCTCAACAAACTCGTTCTAAAAGAGTTGTAATACGTGCACAGTATAAAATATACTAGATTACTGCATTCTATTCCTAGATACACAGGCCTCTAGCTGTACTATCAAGTTCTAAGGATTTCAAGCATTTTCCAACACTCAAAAGCCTAACTATACATACAAATGGATGATCAAGCCACAAGCATGTAAAATAAATGCAAATAGAAGCAAAGAACACCTGAAAATAACATTAAATAGATAGTTAGAAGTTTACATTAAGAGTGCTCAGTATAATAACTCCCCAACAATGAAGTTCCTAGCCCTCCATTAACAAGGAGGACTTAATACAAGAGGAAATGAGTATTTTTGTGAAAGAAAATGTCTTCTCTCCAGCCTTAGTGCCTTCCTCTCTCTGTTTTCACGTAGTATATGTTTGATATCTTTTCATTTCCCACCAACTAAGTGTTTTAAAGGCTTTTGGACTTCTCAGCACACGAAGGCGTGCTCAGCGAGCATGTCTCACTAAGCGAGAGTAAGTGAATATCCGCTAAGCGAGCCTGGGTGCCCTAAGTGCGAGTAAAGACAACGTCCTCGCTGGGTGAGCTAGTTGTGCGCCAAGCACACTGCTCTTTGACTTAACATCTTCTAGGATTTTGCATCCGCTAAGCAAGTTGGCTGTCTCGCTAAGCGAATGAGGCTCGCTTAGCCAATCTGCCCCCATAAGCGAGTTTTTCAGCAGCATTTCACACCTTCTCTTCTTTAGCCTACAAACTGAGTTAATTTCAATATTAGTTCACAAAAATGGAGTTTCTACTTCATAAATTCATACAAGAAAATATTTATAATTTTCACAAAAAGAATCATAAATTAGAGGCACATTGCTATTTTCCTACTTATTTTTAATGCACTAAAAGCTCATGAATAACAATTAACATAAGTGCGTTTTGATTTCTTAATAAATAACAAGCTAGATATCATCTATTGCAAGAGATTTATTGAAATTTCATTTATTGCAGATGGGTAACTTTACTGTGTCGTGCTTGTGCAATGAGAAGTGATTCCAACAGTCAATGGAACCTTGCCTAGACCAACGATTTAGGTTAAAGAAGGGGAAACTGTTAGGGCACCCAACATTTTTGTTAGTACATCCCACCTAACATGTGAAATTTTAGTTTTAGCCTTTTGTAAGCCTAATCTATATGAGACTTACGGATTAACAATCTATATTGAGCCTAGGGATTGTCAATCCATAAGTGACCTATAAGATTTTATTTTTGTCTTTTTTTTTCAAAAAAAATAATTTATGAATTAATTTAAAATTAATGGTTCAAATAGAATCAAATATGTAACTTTTGCATTATAAACACAACATTCTAATCAACTAAGCTAATAGACTAATTATGTTATAAAATAATTAATATAACTATATATAACACTAAAAATTTTAATATATATTTAATTGAAAAATTATTGGATGTACCAGCAAAATGTCCCAAACAGTTCCCTAAAGAAGGTGACACTTTTGTGGTCCATGCAATTAACAATTCACCCTACAATATTACCCTTCATTGGTAAATCTTTTCACCTCAAAGATATATATATATATATATATATATATATATATATATATATATATATATATATATATATATATATATATCCAAAGATACTTTTTGACCAAATTCAGTTTTGATTTTTCAGGTTTGTATCGGTCAATGGTTTTTTTTTTCTGGCTGTGGTTATTTTTGGATCGAAGTTGGATAGGACTATTTTATGGTTAATATGGACTAAAATTATATTTTGTTCAATATTAACTAATTTTTTCAGTCAATGTCTGAGAGATGATTTTTTTACCAATATCGAATAGGATTTACATTGTATGAAATTATTTTGTCTAACATTTGTTTAGGTTATTTTTCAGCCGATGGCAATTAAAAATTTTTCAATTGACGTCGTCCGATGGTGTTTTATATATATATATATATATATATATATATATATATATATATATATATATATATATATATATATCAACACCGCCTATAGATTTTGGTAAATTTATATACCTTTAATATATTTTATAGTTAATTATTTATCTATCCAATGGTTAATGTTAAAAACTTTGGTTGGAGTTCATTCTTCCATAACTGAAAAGTAAAAATGAACACATTACAGCTAGCATACGTATATGGAACAAGATTCATTAACAGATGAAATTTACTAAACTTATACCTTTAATAACCTCTCGCAAATGATAATTTTATTATCTCTCTAGTGCTTTTTATAAGAACTAAATTTCAGTATAAAATATACTAAAATTATACGTGTTCCTTATAATAAGGATCGAAATTAATATTAATTAACTTTTGAGATATAAAATAATCAATTGATATTAGTTAACTAAAAATCTTCATGAAGATTTTATATATATATATATAATAGATGAAAATAAAAACACTATGAACAAATATTGAAGTTGACTATATAAAGTTTCACTTTGATCACCTCTCACACGTACATATTTAAAACTTGAGAGATTTAGATTTTTGTAAAATTGTTTTTATACCATAAGTTCTTAGTCAAGGTTTACTTTACTTTTTTAAACTGAAAAATCTGTTATGTCACCCTATAATTTAATAAAAACTAGACTTTTTCTTCGCGCCGGCCTGTTGTGACATATTTTCAATCATTTGAAAAACTAAGATGGTTATTTCACGTTTAGCTTACCTTTGTATTGAAGCTAATCCCAGAAAAAGACTCTTAGGTTTCTTCTAAATCTAACTTTTCCACATAGAAATGTATCTAACATTTCTGTTATTATTTTTTTTACTAACCATATAATAAATGGCTAATTATTGGACAACTATACAGTTGCTGTCACATTATTTTTATTAGTAGTAATTCTAAAGGTTTCTTTTCATGATATATGCAGGCATGGAATTTTTCAACTTTTGACTGCATGGGCAGATGGTCCCGAATCTTCTTTGTCAACTTTTGATTGCATGGGCAGATGGTAACTCAATGTCCAATATTTCCTGGTGAAAGGTATACCTACAGATTTAACATAACAGGACAAGAGGGTACCCTATGGTGGCATTCCCACTCTTCTTTTCTATGTGCAACAGTCTATGGATCATCATTCGCCAAAAGAGGAAACTCATACTTATTCCCTCCAGTCTACCGAGAAGTCCCCATATTGCTTCCTAGTATTTATTTTAGATTAAAACATATTTTTCATCTTCATAAACATAAAAATATTTAAAATTTATTCTTATAAAAATTTTAATATATTTTTTATTATTAAGAAATTAGAATGTTATTTTTTTAGTAAAGTTCAGACATCTAAATCTATATGTATAACTTTTTACATCAATTATATATATAATCGATGAAAAAAATGTAATATTTTACCATAGTTATTGTAAAAAGTTATCATTGTATCCGAACCTATATCCAGATAAAAAAATGATATATTTTCAATTTTGTACTAAAAATTTTAAAAAGACGAATTTTAAATATTTTTATATATGTGCAGACGAAAAAAATATTTTTTTTATTTTCCTTTTAATTTGTTTCCTTCGATAAATAAATAAACACTGGCTTAATTAATCCGTATTTAAATGAATGCATTAGCACATATATATAGAAGGTAGAATAGTAATATTATATATCAATAATATTACTCAAATCTCATACCAACTAGAAAAATGACTAAGGGATGGACATATGAATGATAAACATCATACTGTGTAGATAGTTTACTTTATTTGGTTAATTTGGGATCTTTGGTTATTTTAATTAGAGGATATAACATTGATACATAACTCTATGCTATATAGGTGTGTTGGCTTAGTTTTGTAAAGGTGAGTACCCTTGTACCTTCTATCCTCTCTTTAAATGAATTCCATTTTGCTCATAAGAAAAACTAGTTTCTGTGCCCGTGTAATGTACGTTTTTATTTTTAAACATTATTTAAGAATTATTTATAATATGGATTTTATATATATATATATATATATATATATATATATATATATATATCATTTTATATTGTATAAACATGGCCAACATATTTAAAGAAACAAAGCAAGTTTAATTATCCAAAAAGTATCCAATAAATGGTCAACTACCAAAAAATTAAAGACATTTATCTCGTTTTTCAATATAAAAATTAACTAAATAAGAATTAATTTATTTATATTACTAAAAATACAAAATAAACATGAATACAAAACAAACAAACAAATATTCATGTCTCTTTCTTATTATAAAATAATCAGAAATTTGAGTTGGCCAAACTTTATTTAGTCTCCTTTCATCGATTAATAAAGACAAAGAAATAGACAAAATACATGGATGTCAAGGTTTTGTCTAAAAGTGGTGTGGTATTTGAAAAATTGTTAATTGGTAAAAGGATTGTGGAGCTGCCGCGTGTATAAAGTTGTTTCAACTCAAAGAAATTAACATTAATTAAGAAAACTTCATTCCTTTCTTTCCAAAATCCAATTAGGCATGTGATTGCAATTTAAGTGAGTTTCTTGATTCCTTAATATTCAGTTAAAAATAATTTAAAAAATAAACTCATGATTGTTATATATAAATTTAAATCAATCAACCAAAAAAATATATAAAAAATATAGAAGGAAACCAAAAAACTCACCTTTAGTTGAAGGACCCTGTAAGTCAAACAAACATGTCAGAACCTTATGATAAGAAAGACAAATTAAATTCATATTAAAGTTATTACAAAAATAAATTTAAAAGTAGTAAAATTATAATAATTCATAAATTTTTCCTAAGTTATTCAAATATTAACATAATTTAAGGTAATTAAGTTGATCATCCCATGACATAAGTGTTTCTTTTCATTCTTTCGTAAAAAATGTTCTTCCTTGTTTGTTATGTTTTATTTATACTTCACATATTACAAAAATAAAACATTAATAAATTAGATGATTCGATACATTAATTAGTTTAGTTAAGAAATAATAAGTAAAATAAAGTAAATTATATTAAATTATTGCAACACTAAGCTTATAGGTAATGAAAACATAATAAAACTCAATTTTTCCTAAGTTATTTAAATTTTAACACAATTTAAGATAATTATTCATCCTATGATTTAGGTGTTTCTTTTTGTTCTTTCATGAAAAATGATCATCCCCGTATGTTATTTTGTTTTTATTATTTCACATGTTTTAAAAATAAAGCATTCATAAATTAGTTTTGTCATTACATTTATCAGTTTAGTTAAGAGATAATAAGCAAAAGTAAATTAATATTAAAATTATTAAACCAATAAATTTAAAAGTGCTAAAATTATGAAAAAGCATAATTTTTCTTAAATTATTCAAAATGTTAACATAATATCTTTTTTCATTTTTCATCTCATGAAATAAACGTTTCTTATCATTATTTCATGGAAAATGTTCATTCCTGTGTTTTTTTTTATACTTTACATGTTACAAAAATAAAGCATCATATGACTTTGTTGTGTCAATACATTAATTAGTTTAGTTAAAAAAAATAGTAATAAAGAGAAAAGTAAATTCATATTAAAATTATTACAGCATTAAATTTAAAAGTGCTAAAATTATAATAAAGCATAATTCCTTAGTTATTCAAATATTAATATAAGGTAAGTTGTTCATCTCATGACTTAGTTGAGTCGATACATTAATTAGTTTAGTTAAGAAATAGCAAGGAAGATAAAGTATAATATATTAAATTATTACAACACCAAACTTATAGCTAATAAAAATTAAATTTTGTTAAGTTATTCAAATTTAACACAATTTAAGATAAATGATTCATCCTATGATTTAGGTATTTCTTTTTGTTTCCTTGTAAAAAAAAGGTGTTTCTAATTGTTCTTTCACAAGAAATGTTCATCCCCGTGTGTTATTTTTATTTTAATATTTCACATGTTGCAAAAAATAAAATTCAAAGATTAGTTATGTCAATACATTAATTAATTAATTTAGTTAAGAGATAATACGAAAGAGAAAAGTAAATTCATATTAAAATTATTAAACCAATAAATTTAAAAGTGCTAAGATTATTATAGTTTTTCTTAAGTTATTCAAATGTTAACATAATTTAAAGTAAATTATTCATCTCATGACATAAGCGTTTCTTGTGGTATTTCATGGAAAATGTTCATTGCTGTGTTATTTATTTTTTATACTTCACATGTTACAAAAATAAACCATCATATGACTTAGTTGTATCAATACATTAATTATTTAGTTAAAAAATTAGTAAGCAAAAGAAAAGTAAATTCATATTAAAATTATTACAATAATAATCTAAAGAACATCATTATTTAGATTATTTGATAAGAAACCACTAAAGAGGTTGTAACCAATTTTATCTAGAAGAATATTTTGATCTTTTTAATGGATAATGGAGAAAAATAGGTGGATGAATGAGATTAAATGATTATAACAAAAATCTAAAAGAGGTATATAAAAAACACACTTACATAACAAAGAAAAGGACTCATATGAGGGGAGCAAAACTTTCTTTTTGCAAAAACCTAGTACACATTGACAAAATTTCATACGCTCTAGATAAGTGAAAAAATCAGCTTTAGAGACTTTCATTTACATCATTTCATTTATTTTATCCTTTCTCTTTTGTAATATATAGAAATAGAAATGTGTATGATATTTGTTGATGAATGTAAAATACACAATTGTCTCACTCTCTCTTTATGTTTTTCTTTATTTTTATCAAGTCTTCATTTCCACAATAAAAATTTTGTGTCAACATTCATTTTTTTCCAATTTATTTTTTTCTTATATTCAATGTGATGTGGGTCATTGGGTGTAATATGACACTATTAGTTTGTATACATAGGAGTAGCAAATAAGATATTATGAAGACTAGTTTTGGTTTTAAGTTTTTTTTTTCTCTTTTTTTCTTTTTTAATATTTGTTTCATTTCATGCTTTGATATATGCATGACATACTGCTTATCCATGACCTCAATATTTAAGAGTTTTTTTTTTTAATTTCTAGTTTGTTTATGTATGAAATAATAAAAAAAGATTAAAATTATACATGGTTTTATTCCGAATTGTGTGTGTAGTATTGTACATAAGATTAGTATCTAGGATGCAATCATTATGTTTTGTTAGTTCATTGCAAAATAAAAAGAGATTATCATTTTCCGCCTTTTGATTAATTCATTTATAATATTTGCAACATGAAATAAAAAAAATTTCTTTTACTTTATGCAATGGTCCGATAATATTAATTGATAGTAATTCTATCTTTAATGTTTTCATATCACAAGAGTTTATAGAATAGTCATTTGCTATCATAAATTCTTGAGGTAGAGTAAATTTAAAAAATAAAAAATTTCATAAATAATATTTTATTAAAATAAATAATAATGTATGACATTCATTGAATAATGATTCTATCTTTAAGGTGAATTGTGAGAATTTGATGACTAACTATTCGCTAGCTTAAATCCTTGTACTAAGTTTTAATAGAGTATAAGAAAAAAAGGAATTTTTTATGATAAGATTTAAGAATACATTTTTTGGGCTAAAGTAAATATTTATAATTAAAATTAATGATGTTGCACAATTAATTTGAGGTACCATTTTCTACTGACATTGTAAAATGATAATATTTTCTCTACGACTTCCAAACTCATTTTTAACTCCAAAGATTTTTTTAATAATTTTCTAATATTTTTTTTTCAATTTAAAATGTTGGTTACAACTCCATCTTAAATATCTTAAATAAAATTTTATGTCATCCGGTGTCGTAATCCCGATTGTGTGGTGATGCTTGCATGTGGATTTTTAACGGCACACAATCATTGATATAACGCCGGTTAACACTCGGGCAGAACCAAATCTGCAACAATAATCAAGTGTTTGTCGGTCATAAAAGGTCTTAATTAATGTGACTAGTAACCTCTATATATTCTTAGCATGATGATGATGGTAATCAATATATATACTTTTGAACTCAGACACAGAACATAATTTGTGAAAACCATCCATGAAATAATGGTATACTAAAAATCCTATTTTAAAATCTATTTTATAACCTCTTTTAATTCCAATTAGGATTAACTTTGCATGGATTCAATTTATGAGGTGTCTTATTCGGGATTATTGAAAATGGTAATTATTAAGCCTAGTGGTGAAACTGAGTGAGAGATTTAATCTTATCAATTAATGCACAATACAATAAATTATGTTCATCAAGTAATGAATGACAGGAGGAATTAAGAAACGACAAGATCGTGCATACAAGACCAAGTATATATGATGAAAAATCCCCACCAACCATATGCTGCTACAGGGATACCTAACCAGCAGCCTGCCTGAGAGCATTATGAAAGAACATAACAATCAAAGTAAGTGATTGCTGGACCAAACTAAATGCTAAAGAGACCTGGAGGGGAAGTGTAGGCTCACTACTACAAAAAGCAGTTTTAATATCGGCTTATTAACATCGGTTTTAGACAAAACCGATGTTAAGTTAAACGTGGTGACATATTTGTAAATAAAGTATCCTTCTTAACATCGGTTTTCCAAAAAACCGATGTTAATGCATACACGTTAACATCGGTTTTTTAAAAACTGATGTTAACTAATGATGTTAACATCGGTTTTTGAAAAACCGATGTTAACGTATGATATGTTAACATTGGTTTTCCAAAAAATCGATGTTAATGCATACACGTTAACATCGATTTTTCAAAAACCGATGTTAACTAATGATGTTAACATCGGTTTTTGAAAAACCGATGTTAACGTATGATATGTTAACATCGGTTTTCCAAAAAACCGATGTTAATATAAACTTTTTTTTAATTATTTATATATTTAAAAAAAATCATATATTGCGTTATTAATTATATTTTAATTAAAAAAATATAATAATTAATAAACAATTATAAATTCAAAAGGTAAGCATTTAAAAATTAAACTAAATATTTAAAATGAATTTCGTAATTTTAATTTTATTATTATTTAATCAACAAAATTTGACCAGACTTCACCATGTTTTTTGTCATTTGACTAAGCAAAGTTTTTTCTTCACTGCTTAAATGACCAACATACAAATGTTCAACCAATGTTTCACTACTTTGTGGTTATAAACACCACAAATAATAAAAAGTTTTCAACCAACCTCTTCGGCAAATTCTCCCCTTTAATTTAAACGGACAACCACATTTTCTAGTTCCAATGTTCTTGCAGACTAACTTATCCTTGTATTACTTGTACATTCCTTCATTTTTACAACTCACTACAACATAGATTTTCCCCATTCCCTAACCTATGAATGACAAGAACAAATCCAAGACTCTTTCCCAAATCTCAAACCCAACCCAACAAATTGTCTCGATTTTTAAAAATCTAAAAACAAAATATTTTTTTTTCACTTAAGCAACACACACATACACAAATATAAAATCAATCGACAACTAATCAACATACCTCATTAGATATGAAATGATTTGAAAAGTCAGGTAATCAAGTTCATATGTAGGATCTTTAAGCATTTTATCTTCAACCATTTTATTTGATTAATCTAGAATATTTCATCTAATTGATTGAGATGATAAAAATTATTTTGGTTATCATCAAACATGTTTCTAAAGCCACTATGAAGCATCATCAAAAAATAATATATTTTAATCCGACATCATCGAAAAAAATAATATTTTAATCCATATATTCACTACAAAGAATCATTCATCAAAAAATAAAAAAATATGACACAACAATATTCCAATAAAAAAATACAAAGAAACAACACAATAGAATTTGATAGACGACAAAATTATCATAAATTGGTGTTCGACTTTCACTTAAGAGTTATAATTGTCATGTACAACTTACCGTACCCTTGATTAGGAAATTTTTTGAAATATATCCCTATTGGGTAATTTTGAAAAAAAATTGCCTACTCTTAATAAAAAAAAACCGACAAGTTTACCTCTTACATTTTTTATTTCTCTCAAGTTGAGATATGACTTTGGCTCTGGATTAATAAACTCTTTTATCTATCTTTCTATTGAGCAGTATACTACATTACATAATACAATCAGTTTTGCACTTGCACGCATATACTACCAATCTTAATTAATAAATAATATAAAATCCAATGCTACGATATTAAAAAAAAAATCAAAACTATGGTCAGCTTATTTCTTTTCCTGATCTTATAATTATTAAGTTGAAATTCACATTACTGTAGAGTTAGTTAACATTACTGTTAACAACGATAAGTTTGGCTTTTTTTTTTTTCAAGAAAGGACAATTATTTTCCGAAATTCCAAAATGGAGTTACATTTCGAAAAATTATCAAGTCAAGGGTAAGTCGTAGATACCATTTACGACTTTAGAGTTTTTTCATTTTTTATTTTTGGTGTTTTTTAAAAGTCGTGAAAATTTCTTTGACTTTATTATGAAATCTAATTTTTTTAGAAATCGTTGGTAGATGGGCCTGTGACTTTTTAGTTTTCCTTTTTTTTAATATGTTTGAAATAGAGGTTGTAGAATATGTTGGGATTTCTTTCTTTTTTGAAATAAGTATTATTAAAATAAAAATTTATTTAATATGATTATTTTAATATTAAGGATAAAATATTTATTTACTAATAAAAAGTAAGAAAAATGCGAAAAAGAAATAAATAAATCATGGATAAACTCACGACTTCAAATTGGAATTAAACAAAAAAAAAATGAGGTTGCAAGGGGTTTCATGACTTTGGTGAGGACAATTTTTTTTACGAAAAGGAATATTAAGAACATTCTAATTTAATTTTTACAACATAGATTTTACTGTGCAAATGTGGTTTACCAATTGTTTAGATTAATAAAGATAAAAAAATTAAAAGGAATGAAAGAAAACAAATAAAAATTAAAGATAAATATAGTTGAAAAAAGTGTTGTTTAGGCAAATAGAAAAAAAGAAAAATAAGTGGAAATATTAATATTACTTGTTTGAATGAACGTAAAAGAAAGTAAAAATAAATAAATAATTATATTAAATTATTTTATATTAATTAAAAAAATACGCAAATATATTTCTAAAACAATTTTTAAAAAATTTACTTTATAAAAAATCATTTAGATTTTTAAGCATTACCTCTCATGCCCCCGTCACTAATATTAAATTATGAGTAGAGACGTAGAGTAACAAAAATATTAAATTATGCCTCATTTTGTAATTCCTTACTATTAATTAGTATTTTTTTATCATATTAGTAAATTAATTTGGAAAACAATATCTTTTCTTTTTCAATCACAAAAACCTGCAACACGTCTACGCTCGGAAAGCTTGAGGCATGGACTACGGCCAAAACGACGAATATAAACTTTTTTTTAATTATTTATATATTTAAAAAAAATCATATACTGCGTTATTAATTATATTTTAATTAAAAAAATATAATAATTAATAAACAATAATAAATTCAAAAGGTAAGCATTTAAAAATTAAACTAAATTTTTAAAATGAATTTCGTAATTTTAATTTTATTATTTCATGATTATCATTTAAATATAACACATATTTTTATAAATTGTTTGATATTAGTTAATTTGAAAATAAAAAAAAACTATATATAATTTGAAAGATAAATATTTCTTTTTAAAAAAGAGATAGTGAATATATTTTTTTAAAATTTAAAAATAATTTAAAAATGTATACACAAAAGATTTCATCGAATCATAATTAATATGAATGTTAAAGTATTTATAATAAAATTCAACAATTTTAATATACATTGTGTTATAATTGGATGACATCATAATTTTTTTTTACAAAAAATATATCGTTTGTTTGGGTTTTTGAAACTAAATTTGGAAATCCATATTATGTAAAAAATATACATTGTGTTTTTGAAACTAATTTTTTAGATTTTTTGTTTTATAATTTTCAATTTTGTTGGGTCGATTTTACAGTTTAGAGATTATTTGATTCAATTATGAACTCCCCTAATTTAATCTTTGTTAATTTTAAAAAGCCGTGGATGATTTTAAAGAATTAGAAGTACAAAAGTAACAAAAAAAAACTATATTAAGGACTAAGAATGAAATATTTTAAATAATAAATATTGAAAGAGAAGATGATTTCATCAAAAGCCACAGGAGATTATTGTTTCTATAAAAATTAAATGGAAAATTAAACCTTTATAATATTTTATTTTATTGTCTCAAATATAGACAAAAATATGACATTCATTAAGAAAGTTATTTAATTATAATTAAAAATAAGTTTTTTTTTCAATTTATCTTTCATTTAAACTCATTATAAGGATAAGAAAAAATCATTGAAATTAATATTTTAATAAAATGAAAGAAATTTTAAAGATAATAATACTAAATATAAAATAAAATAAATTAATTCTTTTTTTAATTTGAGATGAGGGAGTAATTACTAATTAATGTAATAATTATCGGCAATAATCTAGCAAGGAGTGAAAAGGGCATGGGCTGTAGTTGTACTAGGCATTTCCAAAATCAAATTCCCCGCGTAAGAGAAAAACATTGTCGCCTTGAAACAACGCAACGTTGCGAAAAATAAATTATATGTATAAATTACTTTACATTAAACCCACCCAAACTCAAATCAAAATTCAAGGCAAATGGGATCCTTCTCTTCTCTTCATCACTTATTAATGATTCCTAGGGTTCCTTCCTTCTCCCCTTTTCAAAATGCGTTTTCACTATATTTATTTATTTATTTTTATTCCTAGGTGTTTTGAAAAGCCGGTTTTGGAGTTCTCTCCTTCCGATGTTTCTTCAGGTTCTCCCCTTTTCAAAGAGGTTTTTTTTTTTTTTTACAATTCCCGAAACCGGCGTCGTTTTATCTGAAACTGTATGTCATTTTTTTTTTCAGGTATGGGAGCGGTGTACGGCATCGCGAAGAGCGGCATCGGGGTTGCGTCGATGGGTCACGCCGGAGCTGGATTGATTTTGTGCTTGGTATCCTGCACCTTCCTTGCAGTTAGGCTTTTACAGTTTTCCCCTTTCCCATTCATCAATTCTTTTATTGAATATGTTTGCACAATAGTTAACAATACCAAATAGTGGCATTGAGTGATTTATCCCAAAATTGATACAGTGGGTAGTGGACACATGAATGAGAACTGAATGAGAATTTAGTTGTTTCGAATATGTTTGCACAATAGTTAACAAACCATTGAATGAAATTTTAGAATATATAGAACTCTTTGTTATTAAGGGTAAGAGTTATTTTTATATCCAGAGAATGTACACTTGAATTATGAGAACTGAATGAGAATTTTAGAAATGAATGGAAGGTACACAATACTTTTAGATAAGGGGCCAAGGGGGTCTCTAAGCGGGCTTTGTTTGAGAGAGGCAGAGGGCTCCCAAACTTCTGGTCATTTATAGCTAATATAGATATAGAACATTTTTTTTACTATATAGCCAACATAGTACTTTGATCTTGTAATAAACTTTTTTACTCTCGCAATCTCGTAATAAAGTTTTTTTATCCAAAAAAAAAACTTAATATTTCCATTTTTAATTTTTGTTGTCTATCATTATTAAGGTCTTGATAATTTTTGTCCTAATGACACTAATTAAAAAATTAAAAAGAAGAAATCTCATTAAAATTCATATGAAAACACATTTAAAAACTATAAAAGAGTTTGCTTTTACCCATTTTATTAAAAAAAATATTTTTTGTTTTACTTCTTTAATCAATACTCTTAAGATAGACATTGATTAACAATTGTCTCATTAATATTATAAGCGAAAGTTATATTTTTTGCTTTTACCCATTTCATATCTCCTAAATCCCTTCTAAATGGCTTCTTCTTCTCTTCTCCCTTCTCGCCACTCCCCTCAATTCACCCGTGAGTTCCTTCTTCCATTCTCTTATTATAATGTCTTTCTTTCTATCATTTCTAACATCATTATTATTGTTATTTTATACTGCAGATTCAAGAGGAGCGTGAATTTGACGAGTTGAGTAGCCAAGACAGAATAAGCCACTCCAGAAGCACCCCAAACCCCCACCCTCCAACCCCCATTGTCCACAAGCACACTAAATCCAAGAAAAAAAGATAAGATTTCGAGAAAGATGGCTTTGTCTCTTGCAACAAGTGTAGACCACACTCCTGCGACAAAATCTTCATCCTTCCCTTGGATCCCATAATTATGGCTAGTGGGTATCTTGTTTATTTGCTCTCTACTATCTTTCTTCCCTTTATTTTATATGCTCTGTTGCTTCACAAATTTGTCATGAAAAAGGAGTTCTGGAGGACGACAAAGGCAGTGCAAAATCAGGTAACTTTGATGTTTTATTATTCCAAAAAATTGATTGTGTTCCTATTATTTGTTTTCTTTGGTAGCTACATTTATATTTGATGTCAAATCCAACTGCTTCTGCTTACTGAAAAAATGTTGAAAAATTGTTCTGTGCCTTTTTGTTTTACATTTAGCAGTGTGTGTTGGGTTGAATACCTTTTCTCCCCATCAAGTGCCCCAAGTGGATTATTTTGGGGTTGTCTTCATGTGTGTGAAAATTTTCGTGTTGTTGCAGTTCAATTGCAAAAGAATTTGATGCATCAAACTGTTAGGAATGAGTGATTGTTTGCTGTTAAAGATATCTTGTCTATATAGCTTTTGGTGATTGCTTTATTTTGTTTTGGGCTAATGGTGCTAGCTTAACGTGTTTGGTGCAACATAAGAAGAATTTACATTACATGCTGTCGTTCAGTTTTTCACATGCTATTTTTAATTTTAATTTTAATGGATGTGTTGGTTCGTTGATAAATTTAACTATTGGAAACCACTTTGAATCTTTGGCAACTTGAATGATTTTCCAACAGCAGTGATGAGCCTATAACATGTAAGAAGAAATCCCTACTTGGGTTTCTTCAATGAAATTTACTTGTTACGCTTGGCTTCTGAGCTTTTAAAATTCAGAAGTTATTTCATGAATTCAATTCTTTTTGGAGTGTGACTTATGTGTTATATGTTAATATCATGGAGTAAATAGTGTATAATTTCAAAAAGCTGATTCCATTCTTACATTATTAATTTATTTTTTTATTTGATCATGCAGTATTTTAATGAAGTTAGACCATTGGAAGCAGAGAGATTCAAGGCGCTTCGCATCCAGTGGGCACAGTATTATCTAAAAGTTAGAAATCAAACATTGGATGTTAGGCAACTATGTAACTTTAGGTTACTTAATTAGTTTACATATTTTGCATTACATTTTTTACAATTGTTGTTTCATTTTAACATTGAATAACCTTTGTTGATAGCTAGTTTTTTGCTAAAACCTATTTGAAAGCAGAATGCAAATGATATATGTTGTGTGCTGTGTGGTCTAATTTTAAATTTACAGGTTAAATTTTGGTTTTTTTGTAAAAACAGAGACATTATTTAAAAAAAATTCCTGAAAACAACATCGGCTTTTTGGAAAAACCGATGTTAACTGTCAACATTAACACATTCGTTAACATCGGTTTTTTCAAAAAACCGATGTTAACTGTCAATATTAACACATTCGTTAACATCGGTTTTTTTTTATAGAAAATCGATGTTAACTTACGTTAACATCGGTTTTTTTAGAAAACCGATGTTAACTGTCAACATTAACACATTCGTTAACATTGGTTTTTTTTTACAGAAAACAAATGTTAACTGTCAACATTAACACATTCGTTAACATCGGTTTTTTTTTATAGAAAACCGATGTTAACTTTCAACATTAATATACATTTTTGGGTGTAATTCATATTAGCAACATCGGTTATTTATATAACCGATGTTGATAATTTTACGTTAGCATCGATTTTTTTAAAAACCGATGTTAATGATAATACTATCAACGTCGGTACTTTCAACATCGGTTCAAAAACCAATGTTAAAAGTCATAAATAACCGATGTAGAAAGTATATTTTCTAATAGTGGCTGATCATAAATTGATAAGTAGCTCCTTGACGATCCTGAAGATCATGAAGATCATGAAGATTGTGAGATAAGGCTCCCACAACAGCTACCAATCCCTTCAAATTCCATATCAGCCAGTCAATATTCATACAAAAAGAGTATGTGTGAGCCAAATAAGCCACACGTGCTATAACAAAGGAGTTTTAGTTCTCGAAGTCAAGTGGCGATGATGTCTTGATGAATCACCCAATGATCAGATTAAGAAAACCACAACTATCTATTTAGTTAACCATCCACTATCTCCTTTGTAGAAATGCTGGCTTTACCAAATTATTATATTCAAAGTTCAAACCCAAGTTGCAGAGAGTCAACTATTTTCTAGGTCAGCATGAATCCTCGTCAACTTTCAAAAAACAAAAATTTCAAAACCCAACAAAATCCACAAGGTTTAACTCTGGCTACTCTTTGGTCCATAGACTTCATTACATTTCAAATAGCAATCAATACCAAGATAGGATGGATACTAGACATGGCAAGAAAATTCGTACCCGTGGGTACCCGTTTGAATCCGTCATAACTTTGACGGATAATATCCGAGTTGACCGGGTATGGGTTCGGTTTCAGGTTTTCCCTGATAATCAAAAGTCGGGTACGGGTACAGGTATGAGATTACTATATCAGCCCCGACCCCGACCCCGAACCCGGACCGTCCCGCCACTTAAAATTATAGAATTTTTGCATAATTTAATCAAAAGGCCTAGAATTTTTATTACTAGTTAATTTTATTTTAGAATTTTTACATAATTTAATATTCTTTTCTTAACGATTTTTTTAAACACATGCGCTATGATAAATTTATTGATATATAAGTAGTTAAAAATAAATGTTTAACAATCAATTTATTTTTTCTAACATCAAATTTTTAATATTTTCTTTACAAAAAAATTATTTTTCTAATTTGAATCGGATACGGGACGGGCCGGGGATACCTGATGCCAATAATAAATTTTAATCCGTTAGGTATCAGGTACGGGTATGAGGATATGTAGGGGAGTCGGGATCAGGGATTGAGGAGACAATACCCATCCCCGCTCCGCCCTATTGCCATCTCTAATGGATAGGGAGAATAAAATGTAATATTCACCTGACACAATGACTTCATAATGATAAATGAAATTTCCAAAATCTAAAATTTAAATACTACAACAATATATACTAACCACATAACCATAATCAAATCTAAAAAGGTAATAACTTCCAATTCCCATCTTCTCATACTGACATTCATGTATATTAGATATTTGTGAGAAATAATAATATCAGTTAATTAATCCAATAAAAAAACTATATTCAAAATACAATATTGACCATGGTATGGTAGTCAAATCAAGAATTGAAACGCAAATCAGAAGATCAATTAAAATTCATGATCAACTATTCAAAAAGTAATACAAATGTGGAGTAGGGATACATACTCAAGCTTAGATTGTATGTTGGCATCATAATAGGGGACGCAAATTCATATACCGACTTGTGTGATAGAGCCACATATCATGCAACATAGATACTATGATTTGATGTTTATGAGTTTGTAGGGTGGTTTCTTTTGTATAAGGTCACTTTGGTTCTTGGAATATTTTGGATTTAACTGTCTATGCACATTAAATTCCTAGTAACCTTGTTTTCCTTGGGAACCCCTTGCAAATGGGTTTTGGTACCCCTTGTAGGCAAATTGACCCTAGGGTCACTTTTACAAACTTTTTTTCGAAACTAGGTCTGCTTTGAAAGTAATTATCAAGGGGGTATGTTTTTCAAAGCTTTTCGTCATTACTATAAGCGAAACATCACGTGGCAGGAACATCATGGCATTTCGCCAGTGGGGTTGGCAAAACAGGCATGACATTTCGTCATTGGAGTTGACGAAACAGGCACCCATCACGTCACGACAACAGTGGGTTTTGCTGGTGGTATTAGCGAAATAGGGGTGAGAGTTTCGCGGGTTGACGTGGCGCGCATGCAGTGGCCAAACAAGAAAAAATATATACTAAAATTAAAAAGGATTTTAAAAAGGAAAGAAAAAATGTATACTAAAATTAAAATATTGACATAATAAATGAGAATTAATTTTCCTGAACATAAATGGAAAGAAAAAATATTAACTCTCATTTATTATGTAATTATTTAAAATTAATTTGATTATTATGTAATTAAAAAGGAAAGAAAATAAATTACATGATATAATAAATGAGAGTTAATATTTTTTCTTTTCATTTATGTTCAGGAAAATTAATTCCCATTTATTATGTTAATATTTTAATTTTAGTATATATTTTTTCTTTCCTTTTTAAAATCCTTTTTAATTTTAGTATATATTTTTTCCTGTTTGGCCACTGCATGCGCGTCACGTCAACCCGCGAAACTCGCACCCCTATTTCGCTAATACCACCAGCGAAACCCACTGCTGTCGTGATGTGATGGGTGCTTGTTTCGCCAACCTCAATGGCGAAATGCCATGCTTGTTTCGCCAATCCCATTGGCGAAATGCCATGCTTGTTTCGCCAATCCCACTGGCGAAATGTCATGCTGTTCCAGTCACATAATGTTTCGCTTACAGTAATGGCGGAAAGCTTTGAAAAATAGACCCCCTTGGTAATTTTCAAAATAGACCTAGTTTCGGAAAAAGTTTGTAAAAGTGACCCCCTGAGGTCAATTTGCCACCCCTTGTACCTCCATTAAAATATTTTTTGCCTTCCTTTTTTTTAAAAAAATTATTCACATAAATTTAAATAATTAAGATTAACCTTTCTTACTCTATACCATGAAACACGTAAATCAGTTGTTAAAAAGCTCTTAAAATGCAGTTACAAAAAAACTTAGTAGGAAAAGTTTTGCAGTAATGATTATACCAAGAACCAACTCAATATGGAATATGGTAGATCAAATTCAAAAAGAACCCAATAGAAGTAATTCATTTGGTAACACACGTTGAGTTTGTGGGGAAAAACCTGGGATAGATTCTTGCAAAATACATCCTTAGGGAAGGGCAAACAACTTTAAGCGTGATTAAGCCAAAAAATGAATATCAGTCTCACAATTGGGCTAAAGGACTGAATGTGACACCTTTCTATCTCGAGAGACATACATTCATAATTATTATTGTGAAGTAAATTAAAGGAATGAATACGAAAATTTCCTTAAAAATTTTCTCCCACAAAAGAATATCACATATGTGTTTCATCTTAAACTCTAAACTTCAAATATAAACATAAATTGTTTAAGCATCATTGACACTCCGAAAGTCATAGAAATTGTTAAATAGAACTAATTCAAAAGAATTATGTTGCAAAACCAACACAATAAATATTAAAACTCAAGCTTCGATGTCACATTATAGCATAACTCTATAACCCATGGAAATTGTAAAGGAGCAAAACTAAGGCCTATGCTTTTCCAACAACATCACCAACATCCAACTGAACCTCACCTGCAAATGGCAATCAACCCAAACACAAACAAAGGAAAGAAGTGATATAAACTGACATCATGATCTCGGTATGAAATCAACTCATGGATAACACTTATACATATATGTAAGTCAATCACATTTATTAGATCAACACATACAACTTTAGATGCTTATGGAATGCAAGGCTTGCCTACTTATTCTCTTAATGCATCTGGAACTAGTCAAAACACTTGCAAGAAAAACAACTTAGGAGGATATCTAGACGATGGATTGCCACACTATGGATAATTTGACACTACACTCTCAATTGAGATGAGACTGCTAGCAGCAAGTCAAGGTTACCTGCTTTACAAGTTCACTCTAACACTTGGAATCAACATGGGCTATAAGGAGATCCTACACTAGATAAGACCCCCAAGGCCAAAGCTCCACACGAACTCATTCATTACCTTTCTAGTTAGGCTCAACAACAACTTTCAAAACAACTTATATCATGTCACGTGAGATATATGTGAAGCACATGGTTTTTCATACGTCTTTATCACATGGTGGGCCCTGTCCCACATAATCTAGGGAAACATATGTTTCATTTCACAACATTACCATGACGTCACTTCATTCACATTATAAGTATAATATCATGCATCGTCTCATTCTTCATTAAGATTTTCATAACATATAGTCACATTTTCTCCTACATTACTACGACCTTTATAGAGTGTGAATATAATATATAGAGTTGTATCAATTCTATCAAGTTGCTTCTTATCTTGTTAGAAAATTAAGATAATTATCTATAACTTCTATGTTGACTAAAAATCTAGTTTAGTCATTTACTATGCCTAAAATTCAAAGCTACAAGTATGAACTGCTACCTAATTCAAACAACTCGGTTTTTCCTCACTAATTTGATCATATCTTGAGTTTTGGGAATTTGTTTTGAGTAAGACCAAAGCCATTGGTTAACTAACATCTAAGGATGCATACAACTATTATGAAGATCACAAAGTCTAATTTGATCATCTTCCTACTCGTTTTTGGTTTGAACTTGATGTTTGATATCAAGAAAATTAGCATGAGCATGCTCAAATTGACCATGGTTGTGCTCTACATTTTTGCGAAATTGGAAGTGTAAGACATAAAAATCAAACACAACCATGCTAAAAACTAACACAATCCTACTCCCACTTATTAGGAAAATTCAAAAAAGAGGATAAGAAAAGTAAGCATGGCGTGCTCATTGAAGTAAGGGTGTGTTCATCATCCTATAGGTTGATGATGAGCATCCTACAAAATAATATGAGCAATAATTTATCCCCTATTATTGGTAATTAGTGTTGCATAACTTCACATTTTTTATGTCTCATCTAGGTCACTAAAGCTTAGATAAATGATGGGATAACATTGTCCAAATTTAACCATCAAATTAAAATCTTGTAAAACTACATTGACGTAATTATAATCATTTATAGTTTTATAATTTATCAAATATCTAATTCAATCCCAAACATTAGCTCTAGAAATTTAAATTATACTTTAATTATATATATCCAACTAAATTGCCAATCAACTCACCTTACCGATATCATCCTAACAATAAAAATTAACTCCAATCTAAATCTTAAATTTCTTCATTGCTAAGTATTAGACATAAAATTAATTTAGTTAGTTACTAGAAGTTATTTGAGTAAATTAGTTGGTTACTCAAGTTATAGTTACTAGAAGTTATTTGAGTAAGTTAGTGTTGGTTATTCAAGTTAGTTATTTTCTATCTTTGTATAAATATATCAACTTTGTAATACTTTGATTAATGAATCCTAAAACTACTTTTCATCTATCTTCCATTTCTTTCATTCCTAATATGGTATCAGAAGTTTTTGCTTCCATGTCTCTTGCTTCCTATTGAAGTTATTTGTGGTTCTGCCCGGTGGTGTGGATAGTGTTGTTAGCCTTCGCTTTGTGGCGCCGAGCCCTGACTCGAGGGGGCGTGTTGTGAGTCCCACATCGGGTGGTTCATGAGGATGATTCAGTTCTTATATAATCGGGTAGGCCACCCCCTTATGAATCATTTTTTAAGGGGACTTTTCGGATGCCTGATTGGTTTTTTTTTTTCTCTCATGGCCATGGATGCCATTGATGATTAAGTTCTTATATAACTGGGTAGGCCACCCCCTTATGCATCGTTTTTTTAAGGGGACCTTTTGGATGCCTGATTGGTTCTTTTTTTTTCTCTCATGGCCATGGATGTCATTGATGATTAAGTTTTTATATAACTGGGTAAGCCACCCCCTTATGAATCGTTTTTTAAGGGGACCTTTCAGATGTCTGGTTGATTTTTTTTTTCTCTCAAGGTCATGGCTGCCATTGATGATTCTAACCCCTTCATTCTTCATTCTTCTGACAATCTTGGCATTGCCTTAGTTTCTCATCCTTTCATCGTGTTCTCTGTTGATGTGGTGTTGTGGATGAATTGGCGTGGAGCGGTTGCGGTGCTCGTTTATGCCACCGCATTGTGGTACCTCTTCGAGCGTGTCGATTACAATTTCTTGTCCTTCGTCACCAAAGTTTTTGCCAACAAGCTTTGATGCTTGCTTTGGACTCTTGGAAGCCGTTGAAGTTGGTCGAAGATTTCTCGAAATTTTTATTTTGACCAATGTATTTCCGACATGTTTCGCTATATTTCATGTTTTCATATTTTTTTTCTTTTCTTTTCTCTTTCTTCTTTAATGTTGATGTATTGTATTCTCCAAGCTAGAAGTGTTGTCAACACATTCCAGCTTGCAGGGGGATATTAGACATAAAATTAATTTAGTTAGTTACTAGAAGTTATTTGAGTAAATTAGTTGGTTACTCAAGTTATAGTTACTAGAAGTTATTTGAGTAAGTTAGTGTTGGTTATTCAAGTTAGTTATTTTCTATATTTGTATAAATATATCAACTTTGTAATACTTTGATTAATAAATGAATTGAATGAATCCTAAAACTACTTTTCATCTATCTTCCATTTCTTTCATTCCTAATATGTTTCATTCCTAATACTAAGTAACATGCAATTCAACCATAAATCCTCATTAAAATTGAAATTTGATCCTAATCTCGGAACACACAAAGCACTCCCCGAATATAACTTCAGATAAAACAAATATATCCAAACCTTTAAAAATCAATAATCAAGTAACAAAATTTAATTTTCTTAAAAAAAGTAACAAAATTTAATTTATTAACAAGTAAAATTAAAATTATTTATTTAATAATTAAATAAAAAATTAGAAAAAAAAATAAAAATAACTGTAAAAAAATTTATAAACTTTTATACAAAAAAAGGTTTTACGAAAACATTTATAATTTTTTTAAAAAAGAAAAGGTATTACAACTTTGGAGTGGTAATAAAAAACGCTTTTACCTCTTTGAAGTTATAAAAGAAAAAAAGTGATTACGATTTTAAAGTTGTAAAAAAATTAATTTATATTAAAATCGTAATATTATTTATGATTTTAATAAAAAAATAATTTAAAATCATAAGAAACATATGTTTTGACCTATTGGTAACAATTGTTATGATTTCCTCCTTTGAGTAATCATCTATCAATATACAAACAAGGCCTTGGGGTGCCACATGTCGCGATTTCGTTGACCCATTTCCTGCCCAAAAATGTCCAATCGTGCTACAGTGCCGCCCGAAATACAGCGTTTTTTGTAAACCTTATTTTTTTTTCCTTTTTTATTTTTTTCTTTTACGAATACCAACACATTTATTGTTTTTTCCTTTTTTGCGTTTACGGCCATTTCGCCTTTTCGTTGCCCCATTTGCTCTTGCTTGGTTTCGTGTTTCTTTTCTCTGCCGTGAGAAAAAAACATGGAAGACAATGCCCCGTCTTCTGCTAAAGATGCGATTTTTAGCATGACATCTCTTCATTTGCCCACTCGTCTTCGGCGTTTTTTCTTTTTGTTTTTTGCCATTTCGCTTCTTGTGTTCTTTGTTTAGCAGAGAAGGTGGACGCACATACTAAAACTGCGATGTTTCTTTTCATGCATGATTTTCGTTTCACAGAGAAGCTCGAAGAACACACTAAAGCTTCAATTTTTGAATTTTTAGAGGTACGGTTGCGTTTATATTGATCTCCTACAAAGCTTTCTGATGTTCCTTTGCTTAAACTTATATTGCATGTTATTTCTTTCGCAGAGAAGGTCGAACAAGACACTAAAGCTTTGATTTTTATCTCAACAAAACGACGATTTTTATCACCGTAGGTGCATAGACCCATAAACGGAACCCGTCTTCTGCTAAAGATGCGATTTTTAACATCACATGTCTTCATTTGTCCACCTGTCTTCTGCATTTTTTCTTTTCGTTGTTGCTTCGATGTTTCTTTTGTTGCTTGATTTTCGTTTCACAGAGAAGCTCGAAGAACAGACTAAAGCTTCAATTTTTGGATTTTTAGAGGTACGGTTGTGTGTATATTGATCTCCTACAAAGCTTTCTGATGTTCCTTTGCTTAAACTTATATTGCATGTTATTTCTTTCGCAGAGAAGGTCGAACAACACACTAAAGCTTTGATATTTATCTCAACAAAACGACGATTTTTATCACCGTAGGTGCATAGAACCATAAACGGAACTCGTCTTCGGCTAAAGATGCAATTTTTAACATCACATGTCTTCATTTGCCCACTCGTCTTCTGCATTTTTTCTTTTTGTTTTTTGCCATTTTGCTTCTTGTGTACGGGGGGTTTTCTTTGTTGCTTTAACGTTTCTTTTCTTGCATGTTTTTTGTGGGTGTTCCTGATACTTCGAGCTATTTTGTTTCGCATAGAAGCCCGAACAACACTAAAGCTTTCATTTTTATCTCAAGAAAACCATCAATTTTTATCACAAAGGTGCGTTTTCTTTGTAGTTCTTTCAAAGCTTAATTTTTTTTGGTTTATTGTTTGGGTGTTCCTCATCCTTCTACTACTTTGTTTCGCATAGAAGCCCGGACAAGACTAAAGCTTTGATTTTTATCTCAAGAAAAGCAACAATTTTTATCATAATAGGTGCATTATGTTTGTAGTTCTTTCAAAGCTTATTTTTTTTGGTTAATTCTTTTGGTGTTCCTGATCATTCTTCTACTTTGATTCGCATAGTAGTCCAGACAACACTAAAGCTTTCATTTTTATCTCAAGAAAAGCAGCGATTTTTTATCACAACAGGTAAGTTTTCTTTGTAGTTATTTCAAAGCTTAATTTTTTTGGTTAATTGTTTGGGTGTTCCTGATCGTTCTTCTACATTGATGGTGCTTTCTATCATTCCTTTTTTTTTTGCTTCTACATTTCCTGTGAATTATATTTGGTTGGACCTTTTGTGTTTCAAATGTTAAATTGCACCTTTTGTATCCATTGCTGCTGGGTAGACTGCTTATTTGTGTTCTACCTCAGCCCTAATATTTGGGTGTTCCCGATCATTCTCCTACTTTGTTGAGCATACAAGCCCGAAGAACACTAAAGCTTTGATTTTTTTTTTCTCACAGAACAAAAGGATAGATTTTAATGACAACAAGTGCGATTTGGAGGGTGTTCCTGATCATTCTTCTACCTTGATGGTGCTTTCTATCATTCCTTTTTTTTTTGCTTCTACGTTTCCTATGTATTATATTTAGTTGGACCTTTTGTGTTTCAAATGTTAAATTGCACCTTTTGTATCCTGTGGGTGTTTATTAATGTCATGTGTAGATAATAATTTGTTTGCTTTTGTAGCAATGGTACATTTTGTATCACATACTTATTATTTGTGTGTGCATTCTGTTGTTTCAAATATTGAATTGCACCTTTTGTATCCATTTCTGCTGAGTAAATTGCTTATTTGGGTTCAATTTGTATTAATATTGGAAAATAAAATTCTACTTGCAGCTTTTGTATTTCAAAAATTAATTTATACATTCTTTGGTGGATGTCTATGATTCTTTTTTCTTTAGACTTTACCTTTCCTGTGAATTATATTTGGAGAAATCTAACATGTTCAGGCAACCCTTCACAAGGCAAGACAACACTGTTATCCAAACCCGTGTTCTTGCATGCTCTGCATAGCCTTTAGCAGTACCTTCTTTGTTTCATTCTATTGTATGTCTTTGTTTTTCTTGCAATTTTTATGATAACCAATGGTTGTTTCTTATATCATTCAGTATTTCTATTTTGACAGGATGGTGAGGGTGTAACTGAGGAGGTGAAAAACAGTTACTATGTTTTCAGAAAATTAGAGTCATGATCATCCCATTTGTATGATTTTTTTTCTTTAGCTTTTACCTTACCTTTCCTGTGTATTATATTTGGTTCCACCTTTTACCATTTCTATGATTCTTTGTATCCATTGTTGCTGGGTAAATTGCTTATTTGTGTTCTACCTCAGTTGTGAATGATTTTTTTTTCCTTCTACCTTTCCTGTGTATTATACCTAAGTCTTTTATGTCAGCCCTTATTTGTTTGATTTTAGCTAAGCCTTCTATGTGAGCCCTACTATTTCTTTGATTTATTGTCTTTGGCATTTGTTGATTGTGATTTTTTTTCTATTGGTGTTTAACCATGTCATTTTGTAGATAATAATTTGAAAAATTAAGTTGCACCATTTGTACCATTTGTATTATGTTGTTTAGTTAATTTTGTTTATATTTTGGTATATCCTAATTGACATTGCTTTTTAATTTTGACCGAGACCAACAAACTACACAAATAATAGTGTTTGGCATTTCAAATACAACTTTGTTGAAATTTTGATATTGTTTGCAATATTTATTGTCCTGAATTGAAGTAATCCAAATTCAAAGTCACCGGTGATTGTTACTTTGCTGAAGTAATCCAAATTGAACAAGACCTTTTTGTATCTTTAACTGGAAAATTTAGTTTGTTGTACAAATAATGTTGTATGCATGAATATTGATTTTTTGTGTTTCTTTCTTTTGTCTTTTCAAGGTAACGTATAGACCCCTACAAAATCCCGTTAGCAGATTTTTTGGAATTTGTGTTTATACAGGTGCTAATGACTACTAACGCTTTATCCTGTGGATATCATCATGTATTATATTAGTAGTCTTTGTGTAGTGACCGTCAATATTCTGATTTCAATCTTTGAAATGGGATGTCACATCCATCATCCCTCATAATTATTATAGTACACTACCAGATGTTTCCTGACGTATAATTTCCCATGTAATTAATACAGTACTAGATGTTTGTTGAGGTGCATTTTCCCAATGTCAAAACACTACGTGTCTATTCATATTTCATACATCGGGAAGTAAAAAACATAATCGTTTCCATATACACATAATTACAATTTTTGATAAAGAGTTACTATTATTATTTTTTAAAATTTAACCTTTGCATGTAATTATTTATTACTATTTAATTATACACCAATAGTCATCATAGACTAGCACGGGAAGTGTAATAGCCTCGCAATAAAAACACAACAACAGTAACCATAATAAACTAGCACGGGAAGTGTAAAAGGTTATCGGTTACTTTGTACATTGTTAACTGTTCACCCTCCCCCTCCCATAATTAAAACGCAGTAATATATATATCTATAACCACCCAGTATCCTCAAATCTTCACCCATTTGTCGAAGGACTTTTCAAAACACAAAACACTATGAATACATCATCATCAAATGTGTCTGATGCTGTAAGTTTAACTTTTCCATCCTTTATGTTTACCTTCTTATATGTTCGACTTTGCTTCATTATGCAGCCTTCATCCTTCTATCCTTGCTCTTTTCGTTCATACTACATGTTTGATATTGCGATATTTATCTTCTCCTTTCAATGGGTACATCTTTGTTCACTTACTCATTACATAAATGTTTCTCATCTAGGGCCCATCAAATTTACATGTACCGAGAATTGTGCACCGATTTGAAACGTCATTCCATGTTCAGCAGGTTACGACTTTCACCCCTAAACATTTAGTTATTTATGTTAATATCAAATAAATAATATGCTTCAAATGTTAATGTGCAGAATGCCATTGACGTTCCTTTGTCTTATCATAGACAATGGTCCCCAAATTATCCAAATTATGTGTTATTTGACTACGAAGGAGACAAACATTTTATAAAGCTTCATAAATATGGTAACCGTTTCTATTTTGGTGATGGACTCAAGGAATTTAGGAGAACCCATGGCATCCACGAAAGTGTTTTTGTGACATCCTGGAAATTCTACCCGGAATTTTTGTAAATGGTGCATTTTGAATGATTATATATATATAAGTATTATTCAGTGTATATGCATATATGTTCCTGGTAGAAGTAGGAATAATGGGGGCAAGATACGCGGGTTAGGCTAATTAAGGAAGAGAAATCCATAACTAGAAGGTTATAGGTTAATTCTTAATTAATTAGTCTAAAAATCATCGTTTTGCGTGCGACTTAAAATTTAACAAAACCAACCTCTGAACCATGCTCGGGGTTTCATTCTGAGTGTTTTGATATATATATTACCTACTTTCGAAAACTGGCCCCGACGGGTGCAGAGAAACGCGAGGGACTGGAACCAGAGAAATGACACGCAAACCGAGGCAGGATTTTAGCATTGCAAAGGTCAGATTTTTCTCTTTTTGTGACTGAGTATGAGTCACATCAAGAGGAAAAAGTGGGCCTTTTTTGCTCCACTCAAATGGAGACATATGGCATAGCTTAAAATAAAATAATAGAAAAGAAAAAAAAAAGCCTTTTTAAACAAAAAAGCAACTCTCTCTCTCTCCTCACTCAGCCCACATTTCAGAAGCTTTCTCCCTCTACCTCACGTTGCTTTTTCTTTCTTCTTCATCCTCCATTGAAACTCCATTAAAGCTCCAACCTTTGCACACCATTTCTGCCCCAAATCGCGAAAGGAAGGCATTTTCGGAGTCGTGAAGCGCATCTCTACGTGTGGGACCTCGAAATTTCAGGTTTGGGTAGACTTCTTTCTCACTTGATTTTCGTGGGTATGGGGCTTTGGGAGATATGATGGGCAGTTTTGCTTGGTTAATGCTTTGTGATAGTTATTTGTGAAGAGATTTGACGAAAGCATGCTAAACTTGTTATGTTTGAGTGAGTCAAGCTTACCCATTCAGTTTTAGGGTTTTTATGATGATGCTTTTGATGTTGGTGTGCTGAAATTGCTTATGGAAAACTACTAGGGATGAAAAGGGTAGAGTTAACCTAGGGTTAGAAAGTGAGAATATGGTGTTATGAGTGGAAAAAGAGTGAGTTTTTGAGAGTTGGAAGGCCAAATCTGGATTTAGTGGTATTTGGAGGTTAAAGTGAGTTAATCCTAGTTTGAAATGTCATTTAGGACTTATGAGGAAGCTTGGGTTGTGCAAGAGAGAAAAACAAATGATCAAAGTGAACAAAGAGCCATTTCTAGGGTAAAATTAGGTGTTGAGGAGTCAAATTTTGATTCGGTGGAATTTTAGGTGTAAATCCAGTTTGAACAAGTTTAGATTGATGTTATAGACTTGTGTGAGGTGAGAGTTTGCTCCAAATTTACCTCATTCTCAATTTCACTTCTCAAACCTTGAAAATCCATTAAATTGAGGGGTTTTGGATACCTAGATTTTATGTTGCTTTGGTCTTAAGCTTGTCCTTGGTTTAGACATGATTGGTACATGATTTGGGACTTGTAGGATTCAATTTGGGCAAAATTGGATGAGGGAAAGAGTGGTTTTCGAAATCTGCACTTTATGCAGAATTTTGCTGTTGGAATGTGCAGCAGAATTTTGTATAAGTGCAGAAAAATGCTTGTGTATAGATGGTTGTGAAAAGGGTAGTACATATGGGGTTCTGGACATTTTCTAGCAGATCCCAACGGTCAAAATGTAGACTTATGTACTAGAGACTTCCAGTAAAATTTTCGAGTCGATCCAACGGTTAACGAACTGGAACGAAGAGAATGTTACTGGGGTAATTGAATGTGAAAAGCTGTGATGTTGGTTTGTGTTTTGGGCAGAGTTTTCTGCCTTTGCCCTGTTTTCTTGGCTGTGTTAGTTTGTGATGATTGAATGTTGAATTACTTGGATGTTGTGGAAGCTTGGGAGGATTGATGGGGACCCGGCATTGAGAGGAACGAGGATAAGGGCTACGTGGGAGTACGTGAGCTCAGTTGGAGGTGGGCAACAGGGGATGGTGGGTTATACGTGATTTGTGGATGTGGAGAATCGTTTTGCACCACCGCCCGACCGCCACCTAGTACCACATGTGATGGGTACCCCATAATCCTACAAGCTTGAAATGAGGAAGTGTGGAAGGGTGAGACTTCCTTCTTTTATTGTTGACCACAGAGTGGTACCTGGAGATATGTCGCGGGGGTCAGTAGACCTTGGGGACGTCAGGTGGGGTGCTATTGCCCAAAACCAAGCTTGACCAATCCCGACCCAACCCGGGCATAGTCATTCAGTGAGAACCTGTGATGTACCTAAGCAGGCGAGCTCCTGGCAGTCAACAGATAAAAGGAACTAAGACCACAAAGCAAGGAGGCTTGTGTGGTGGCTGGCCAGCTGTGAACTTTGATTGATATATGAGATATGGCCTCTGGTAATTGATTACCAAGGGTGGGTAATTGATTACAAGGCTTAAAAGTGAAGACAGGAAGCTAAGATGGTCTCTGGTAATCGATTACCAAGGGAGTGTAATCGATTACCAGGCTTGAAAACGAGGTCAGGAAGCTAGGAGGGCTTCTGGTAATCGATTACCAAGGGGTGTAATCGATTACCAGGCTTAGAAATGGGACTGCAAGATTATGGAGGCCTCTGGTAATCGATTACCAGTCTGTGTAATCGATTACACAGAGGAATAGGCCACTGATAATCGATTACCAGGTATGTGTAATCGATTACACAGTGCCTTTTTCAGGTTTTCATGTCCTGAAGCTGTGTAATTCGAGTTTGGCCTCTGGTAATC
The DNA here is from genome assembly GCF_004193775.1 of Glycine soja. Lineage (NCBI taxonomy): Eukaryota > Viridiplantae > Streptophyta > Magnoliopsida > Fabales > Fabaceae > Glycine > Glycine soja. The sequence continues at coordinate 18,999,827 of NC_041004.1, read as the reverse complement.
GATTACCAAGGTTGTGTAATCGATTACCAGAGATGAAAAGCCTAAAGATACCCCTTTTACTTACATGTAGTGGTTATGAGACGCATTGTGTTGCGGTGTAGTTAGATTCTCGTGAAAGAGTCTACCCCTTTCTTTTCTTTCTTGTAGATCGTGATGGCGGCGCAGCTAATCCATGATCGAGTGGAGATGGAGTGCCTAGAGGGAGCTTGGGAGACCCTCGAAGGCAACACGAGGTGCCGATTTCGGGGCACGATTCGACTACTTCATTGGTGCATCCAGATGAACCCGCGCGCACGCTTCAGCGTACTGTGGAGTGGATACTACCCACGCCTACACCATACCGTCTAATGGAGCCAGTCCAAGTGATTGAGGTAACGTCATCCGAGGAAGACCCTGAGGAGGATCTCGAGGAGCTACCTCCTGAGCCTGCTGTGGATGCTCTTGACTTTCTAGAGGGTAATGAGGACCCACTCCCTGAGGTGGATTCTCCTGAGGACGTCATGTTGGCATCCGAGGCAGACTCTACGGAGGATAGTGGCCCTGGAGAGATGACGATCAGTGGAGGCTCTTCATCATAGTAGACAGTTCTATGGACTAGTTTTATATACTTTTTGAGGGTGGGTGTATCTAGGACTGACTGTTAGGTTTACTCTTTTGTTTTTGTACGGGTAGACCTATTGTATAGGAATTTGATGATTGTATAAATGTGGCTGAAGCCACCACTGTGGACACCTTTGCTCTGGATGACACTATGTATTTTGTAAAACTCCCATATTTTGGACAGCTTTTAAATGATGAATGTACTTAGGTTTAATCTTGTTATTTGAAAAGAAAGTATTAGCAAACTTTATTTGCAAAAGAGTTTACCGACCGTATTTTATTTATTATTTTCACGTGACGACCTAAAGTAATGGCTGGTATACTCTTCCTTTTGAAACAACAAAATAGTTTAGAGATTACGAGTGGTAAGAAAGAAATGACTCCGAATAGAGTTGTGAACTGACCATTCAGGACTCTATAGTGAGGATTTTCCTTCTGCACCTAATTATTGTGAAAAGAGAAAGAAATGAAAAAGAAAAAAAAGAAAAAAAAATTACCATGGTTTTTGTTATTTAAATCATTACTATTAAACCAATCATTATTTTGGGGACGCCACAGTTCTCATGCGGTTTGTTGGAAGGGACAAAAATAGTACTTTCAGTGTGGACGTTGTGGGACCTCTACACCAAAGGGTAGTCCCAACCATAAGGCACCATGTTTTTACCATTGATGTCTCTGAAGATATGATTCAACAAAATTATCAACTGGTAGGTGTTTCTTAATTTAATCATAATCCTTTATATTATTTATTGTTAACTTCTTATATTTAATCACCGTGTTCCTTCTAACCTAGGTTCTGCCACCAGAGGCTTCAATTTATTTAATTGCATCAAAAAATATATGGTTGTGGATCGTGGTAGTGGTAGGCATCAGAAATGGATGATTACCATGAACAATGGCCTGTCATGTGTTGCTGATGTGTGGATTCATTATTTAGATGAGTGTCATTTGAAGGCTGGAGATGAGGTCATCTTTTTCTACAACATTGACCAACATCTATGGGAGGTCCTTTATAGGAAGCATGTTACATGGGATGACACAGAGGATGAAGCTGACTCCCCTTGAAGAAATATTTAATTACTTATCTTTGTTTTATTTTGATATATTATGTCTGTAATTTAATTACCCTCGGGTAATGAACAATTTTTTTTTTTTACTTTTGTTTTTGTTTAGACATTCCTATCAACAGTACAAATATTATTATGTTTTATTCTATGTTTGTGGGTTTGATTTTTCTATGCTATATTTATTATTTAGTTAGATTCAATTTTGGTTGTTTCCAAATAATATTACTTGGGCTTTCGAAAAAAGCCTGCACTTTAGTGAAGGTGGTTGTTCACCTTTGCAGAACCAAGAGACAATGAAATGTAGATCTTCAAATGCTTCAAGTACATGTAAGTTATTTTTCTTTGTCTACTTTGTGATTCATTTTTATTTACTTATTGTATACATTTATTGTTGCATACCATTGAAGTTGTCGAGACCTATTGTTTGGGATCAGAGACCCTAATTCAAGATGGAACCTTATATTTTATGTGTTTGACATTGTTCTTTGAATTATAATTACATTAACAGTCTTTTCACATAATGTTACATCTTTTTACATTAGCAGTCTTTCCGGTCTATATTATCTGTTTGAATATTTAAATTAATTTTTTGTACATTTTTTAAAAGATTATTAATATTTAACAATTAACAAATCTCAAATATGAGAATAAACATGTTGATAATATTCAAATAGGAGTATGAGCCCGGACGTTCCCACGCGCAAAACTCTGGTTAATTTAAAACTTACCCCAAATGAAAAAAAAAAATTCCTTTCCACTTTTCCAGTCAAAAAGGTTAGGACACTATCTGAGTTTTGTTACTGAAACAATCCTTAGAGTGAAGGGTATAATTGTAGTTGAACAGTTGAAACATGGACATACATCTTCCTTCGCTGTGAGCACGCTTGTGTTGAAAAAGTGCCGAAACATTTGCGCTAACTATTCTATTGTCTTGTTCTTTTCCACTTTCCACTCTTCACTTCTTAACTAACCTCACAGATGGAACCGGAAGAAACCGCCGCCGCCGCCGCCGACGGAAGCGGCGACGAGGGGCTGCTCGGGCTAGACAGCGGCAGCGGCGGCGGTGGAAGGGACAGAGTGAAGGGTCCATGGTCGCCGGAAGAGGACGTCATTCTGAGCCGTCTGGTGAGCAAGTTCGGCGCGAGAAATTGGAGCCTCATCGCGCGCGGGATCAGCGGAAGATCCGGCAAGTCGTGCCGGCTCCGGTGGTGCAACCAGCTCGATCCCGCAGTCAAGCGCAAACCCTTCACCGGTACGTAATTGGTTTGAATTTGAATTTGAATTTGAATTTGGTTTTGTTTCGGTATGGTTTAATTTGATTTTTTTCGAAAATTGACCTTCCGAGTGTAGAGATGGAAATGCAATAACGGAAATGGTTTGAATTTTACTTATAATGTTTCATGTATTAAGATCTTTTGTTTTTAAAGTTTGATGGTTTTGTGGTTCATTTTTTGAATTTGCTATGTGCATTACTGTTCCTTAATGGATAAGTCACATTTTTGCTTTGCTGTTTATGAATTATTATCATGTTGTTACCCAGGGTGATGGTGTTATTGAGATGGTGGTTGGTAGTTATCATTGGCTACAGGGTATGACTGATACCTGTGATTGTTATTTGTGTAGAGAACTCTTTGTGTCTTGTACTTAAAATGGTTATGGCGGTGTACGCTACTGTGTGTTTGGATTGGTCTTGCTCACAGGCTATGTTAGTTTTTGTCGTTTTACAAGAGGACTCACGTGGATTAGGACTTATGAGAGACTGATCTTATTATGGATAGGTTTAGTCTGACATTTGGAAAATTATGAACTTGATGTCCTGGATCGTCGTAAATTGAGTTCCAAGTGAATTTCATACTTAGTATGGGTATTCGCTATACTATAACAGTGTCTTGTCATGCACTGAGTTGGTTTTGTGTCTGGTTCGTTTTTGTTATTTTTGATTTTGAACATAGGAATTCCATTTATAATAATGGTTAAATAAAGTGTCTTTTGATCCTGAGTGCTGTTTTTGTTTTTGTCTTGTTCCAACTTAAAATTTTCAGATTTTTTGGTCAATCCAAGGTTTTAAATTGTGATTGCAGTTGTGGTTTCATCACAATCCTCGACATTGTGGAAAAATGTGGCTAATGCGGTCATGGTGAGTAAAAAAACCTTGACATTGCAGCCACAATTGCAGTTGCAGACAGTTAATCCCTATTTTCTTATTTCTTGTCAAACCATTTTCTTTTTAAAGTCTAATTCTTAGAATGCAATGTGAGATAATTTGACGATTTCACTGCATGTATATAATGTATAGCGAGCTAGCTAAAATGACATCCCATCAAGTTAAATGAATAAATTCATGTCTAAAAGCTTTAGCTCAGGCCTCAGGAAGTACCAAATTTCTTTGGAGACTATTGGTTAAAGGTGATAAAGTTTATAGATTTAAGAAAAGGAACACTTCTGTTAATGCTTTGCTGATTCACAAATGGAGAGCAAAGGAGTGAACCATTCTTCCAAGGTTCCCCTTATACAACTCAGATGCTGATTGATTTTCCAGAACTAACAAATATGAATGTTTCCACTTCTACCTAAGCCAAGACTATAATCTTATCAACTTTAGCATCCCAACCAATTCTATAACTTCACTAACTACCTATTCTCTGGGCCTTATCAATATCATCTGCTCAACGTTCAACCTTATCAGCTTGTCCACAATTTCCAGATGGTGTTTACACTATATCCTTCCCAGTGTGTTTTGCCTGTGCCACCAGGATTCCAAAATCTTGTATGTACTCGTCAATAAATCCATTTGCTGCAAGGTAGGTAATCTTTCATACAAACTGCACAATTGTCTTCCTGGGAACCTTTGAACCATAGCCACTGTCAAATTTTCCCAGGTCAAATCTGATGTCTTCTTTCTCAAGAACACGAACAAATGCCCTGCTGACCCCTCCATGATCATGAATGTGAATTGAAACTTCTCATTTGGCTTCATTTGTTGCACTTTGAAGATTTTCTCAACTTGGGCAATCTGACTCACCCGGTTGCTGCCATGGATGTTGGGCAATTCAATCTTTCTAGCCCAAGATTTTGATTCATCACAGAAGGACTCATAATTGGCTTCTTGTTATGACTCTGTTTTCTCCATATTCAGTCTTCACATGTGTCTTGTGAGTGGGTTGTTCATGGTCTTCTTGCTCCTTGAATCTTTTGCCCTGTTTCTTCATTCACCTATCCACTGATTGTTGAACTTCTTCAGTACCAACTATAATTAGCCGAATTAGAGGCCAGAGAAAGTAATTGTGCCCTGTGACCATCAGTTCTCTTTGTTTAAGAACTCCCCCTTGTTCTTCAGAGCTTTCATCCCGTGTTCCACGTCAACCCATAAGGGATCTAGTATTTGGGTTAAAATTGTTAGAGACACAACATAAAACTTCTTAGGCTTTAAAAATGGTTAATTGAATAACGGACCAAAGGACATAATCCTTCTTCCAAAGATTTCCCTTCAAGGCTATCCTTTTACGACTAAGCTACTGCCCAGCTTCCCAAAACTAACAAATCTGATTTCTGCCCTGCTCCTACTATTTAGGCCAAGTCTCTATTCTTAACTATTTCAACTGCCCAACTAACTTTATTACATTAACAAAATATTCTGTAGCCCTCATCGCTTCTTGATCCGGGGTTCAAAACCCACTGAGGCCAATTTGCTTCGTATTTAGCCTATGTTGTCCTTGCTGACACTAGATCATGGACCTCACTTTTAAAAAAGAGAGAAAAAAGAACAAATGCTAATTCAAAATAAATTATTCTCCAAAATTGACATAAAATGGGCAACTCAGGGCACGAGGCTCTCACCTGGTGGGGTTTGGGGACTTTGAAATCAAGGAGACTATTTCCCAGATTTGAACTCATAACCTCTAGAGGTCACAAAGTGGCGACCTTACCATTTCGTCAAGGCTCACCCTCAAAATGATATAATGATAAATAACTTTTGAACCAAATACACTGGATGATAATCCCCGATTTTGTAAAGATACTATAACATGTGGGAAGCAGGAGGGAAATTTGGCGTGAGTCTGTTACAAAGGAAGGACACGTGGCTGATGATCCGCATGTGGGGGTCAGAAAAAGCACACGCGTTAGGAGGGAGAATATAAGGCTGCATGAATACTCACTTTGAGGCATGTTGAAGGTGAAAATTCTTCCTGATTGCTTCTCTGATCCTTCTGATATATTCCTTCTTCTCTGTACTCCTTTATAAACCTTTTCAACTCTTCTTTAATCTTCAGGTGTTACTCTGAACTGGTGCTGGTCTCATTGCAGAACGCTGACCTTGCATTATTGATTCTGTCTCGTTCCTTTTGCTGTTGTCATTATTTCGGTTTCGTTGTGAACACTATTCCTTTGTTTGTTATAAACACTATTTTCTTCTATCAATACAAATTATACGTTTCATTGGTGCTTTCATTGTCATCATGGCCGAGCATAATGAACGTACTAGGCTTCAACAACTTCAGTCCTAAGTTTCCGCCCTCACATCTTGGATGGAAGAACAACGTTCTTGTGATCAAAGTTTTCACGATCGTTTTGATCAATTCCAAGCTGACAATCAAGCTCGTATGGATTTGATGCAGAGATCAATTGATCTGTTGATTCAGAACCAAACAACGGCCAATGGTGGTTCGAACTCACAAGGTTGTAATTCCAACACTCCAGTCTTGTCACCAACGCCAATTTCATAAAATTCTGTTGTTAAGGAGATTTTATTGGGTTTTCTGCATTTTGATGGACAAACTCCAGTCATGGAATGGATTTTCAAGGCAAAGAAATTCTTCAACTATCATAATACTCCAGATTAGGATCGTGTTGATATAGCTTCCATTCATTTTGAGAAAGATGTAATTCCATGGTTTCAGATGCTGCAGAGAATGGAGATGGTGAATACCTGGATTGAGCTTCGACGTGCGTTGGAATCTCAGTTTGGTCCTTCACTTTTTGATTGTTCTATGGCAGAGTTATCCAAACTTCAACAAAAGGGTACAGTTGCTGATTATTATTTGAAATTTATGTCATTAGCTCATAGATCTGATGGTTTGACTCCTGAGGCCTTACTTAATTGTTTCATTAGTAGATTGAACAAGGACATCCGTAGAGATGTGGTTGCCCAGGCTCCTAATTGTATGAGGAGAAGTATGTTACAATGCCTATTACTCGTTCTACTCCATTTTCACCTAGATACTCAAACTTGTCTTCTTCTAATACTCATAATAATGTCCAAAAAAATCCAGTGAAAAATAGTTTACCCCCATTGCTGCCCACTCCAAATGTACCTCCTATTCGAAATACTTCAGTAAAAAAAAAACTCCTGCTGAGATGCAATTGAGAAGAGAGAAAGGCCTATGTTATTTCTGTGATGAGAAGTTTTCATTCAACCATAAGTGTCCTAATAGACAGTTTTTGTTGTTACAATCTGAGAATGATGATGCTGAGCTTGAACCTCATGATAGTGAAGACAGATTTGATAGTGTGGCTGATAATGCGGAGGTGATTCTTGAGGATCATCACTTGTCATTGAATGCTTTAAAAGGTGGTGTGGGTGTAGGTACAATTTGATTTATGGCTTATATTGATAAACTTCCAATGAAGGTTTTGGTGGATGGAGACAGTTTAGACAATTTCTTACAGCCAAGAGTGGCTAAATTTCTCAAATTACCTGTGGAACCAGCACCTTTTTTTAAGGTTATGGTGGGAAATGGGAATTATATGGAAGCTGAAGGAATGATTAGCAAGTTAACTATCAAAGCTCAAAATGCCAGGTTTCAATTGCCTGTGTTTTTATTACCAGTATCAGGTGCTGATCTCATCTTAGGAGCTAGTTGGCTGGAAACTATTGGTCCTCACATAGCTGATTATGACAAGTTACAATTGAAATTTATGTATGATGGAAAATTTACGACCTTACAAGGAGAGAATGATATAATTCCAGGACAGACTTATTTACATCATATCAGGAGGATGTTGAATACAGATGCTGTTGCTGAGATTTTTACCATGCAATTAATTGAGCCCAATTCTGTACAATTTCCTTTATTGGAGTTGCCCACTGATATGGAACCTAAATTGGCCTTACTTCTGCATTCTTATAGTGCTGTGTTTGGAACTCCTACGTCATTACCTCCTCCATGAGCTCATGATCATTCCATTCCCTTAGTGGATGGTTATCAACCTGTTAAGGTCAAACCTTACAGGTATCCTCACAGCCAGAAGGAGGAAATAGAGAAATTGGTGAATGGTATGCTTGAAGAAGGAATTATTCAGCCAAGTAAAAGTCCTTTTTCCTCTCCAATTATTTTGGTAAAAAAAAAGATGGATCTTGGAGAGTATGCACAGATTATAGAGCACTTAATGCCATAACTATCAAGGACACCTTTCCAATTCCAACTGTTGATGAATTAATTGATGAACTTTATGGGGCAGTCTTCTTTTCCAAGCTGGATTTAAGATCCGGTTATCATCAGATTCTTCTTAATTCTGAATATAAACACAAAACCGCTTTTAGAACACATCATGAGCAGTATGAATGGCTAGTTATCTCATTTGGTTTGACCAATGCCCCAGCCACTTTTCAGAGTTTGATGAATGACATTTTCAAAGGTGCTTTAAGAAGATTTGTTTTGGTATTCTTTGATGATATTCATATATTCAGTCCTTCATGGAAGGATCATTTGTCTCATTTGGAATTTGTGTTGAGCATTTTGAAGCAGCATTAGTTATTTGCTAGATTCTCTAAATGTACTTTTGGAGTTAGAGAAATTGATTATTTGGGACACACCTTATCAGGAGCTGGTGTAGCAATGGAGACAACGAAATTACAAGCTGTTTTGGATTGGCCATTACCAAATTCTCTTAAGCAATTAAGGGGATTTTTGGGCTTGACAGGATATTATAGAAGATTTGTGAAAGGTTATGCTACAATAGCAGCATCCTTAACAACTGATCTTTTAAAGAAGGACTCATTTAAGTGGTCTGCAAGTGCAAGTGCCACTACTGCCCTTAATAAGTTGAAGGAAGTTATGACTTCAGCTCCAGTCTTAGCCATTCCTAACTTCAAGGAACCTTTTGTACTAGAGACTGATGCTTCAGCTACTGGAATTGGGGCTGTATTAAGTCAGAGTGAACATCCAATAGCTTATTTTTCCAAAAAGCTATAATCTAGAATGCAAAAACAATCTGCTTACATTAGAGAGTTTCATGCCATTACGGAAGCTTTGGCTAAGTTCAGACACTACCTATTGGGCCATAAATTCATTATCTGTACTGATCAGAAAAGCTTGAAGGAATTATTAGAGCAAAGGTTGCATACTCCTGATCAACAGCAGTGGTTACCCAAATTTTTGGGATATGATTTTGTTATTCAATACAAGCTAGGTAGGGAGAATATTCCTGCTGATGCATTGTCCAGAAGTTTTTCTATGGCGTGGTCTGAAGCAGTTGGAGTGTGGATGACTCAAGTAGCAACATTAATTAAGGAGGATGCTATTCTGGCTGCACTTTATAAACAATGTATAGAGGGAACTGTGTCAGGAACTGAATATACAGTTAAGGATGGCTTGTTGTTTTGGAAAGGCAGGATGATGATTCCTTTGAATGAGGCATTGAAACAGAAAATTATGCACGAGTTTCATGCTTCTAAGATTGGAGGTCATGAGGGAATCACCAAATCAGTTTCCAGGATTTGTAAACAATTTTATTGGCCCAAAATGCAGCAAGATATAAGGGATTTTGTGAGAAAGTGTATTATTTGCCAACAAGCCAAGGTAGAACAAGCGTTGCCAGTTGGCTTATTACAACCACTGCCAATTCCTCAAAGAATTTGGGAGGACATTGCTATGGACTTTATTACGCATTTGGCATCTTCATATGATGCCTTTATTGTTAATATAGTAAAGATGCATGGCTTTCCTAAGACCATTGTCTCAGATCGAGATCATGTTTTTATCAGTGCTTTCTGGCAACAGTTATTCAAAGCCCAGGGCACCACATTGGTTATGAGTTCTGCTTATCACCCTTAGTCGGATGGCCAAATGGAGGTGTTGAATAAGACACTAGAGATGTACTTGAGATGCTTTGTGTTTGATCATCCTAAAGCCTGGTTTGAGATGCTTCCTTGGGCTCAATTTTGGTACAACACTTCCTTTCATCACAACATTGGTATGTCTCCCTTCAAGGCTGTTTTTGGTAGGGATCCACCATCTGTTATTCCTTATGAATGTAATTCGAAAGATCCAGTTTCTGTGCAAGATTCTTTGATTACTCGAGATGCTTTGTTACAACAATTGAAATCTAATCTTTTACGAGCCCAAAATTATATGAAGCAAAATGAAGATAAGAAAAGCAGGGATTGTTAATTAGAAACTGGAGATTTGGCTTTGGTTAAAGTACAGCCCTATAGACAGCACTCAGTTGCATTGAGAAAAAATCAGAAATTAGGAATGAAGTATTTTGGTCCATTTGAAGTGGTGGATCGAATTGGCACAGTGGCATATAAGTTGAAATTGCCTGAAATAGCTCGTATACATCCTGTTTTTCACATTTCTGTATTGAAGAAGTTCATTGGTAGCTCAAAGCATCCTTATTTACCATTACCATTAACAGTGGGTGAAAGTGGTCCGATGGTTCAACCCATAGTAGTATTGGATTCAAGGGTGTTATTGAGAGACTCTTCCCAAGTGGAACAGGTGCTGATTCAGTGGGAAATTGCTGGTCCTGAGGAAGCTACATGGGAGGATGTGACTTGGGTTAAGGCAAGTTATCCTCACTTCAACCTTGAGGACAAGGTTGTTTTTAAAGGGGAGGGTAATGTAACATGTGGGAAGCAGGAGGGAAATTTGGCATGTGAGTCTGTTACAAAGGAAGGACACGTGGCTAATGATCCGCATGTGGGGGTCAAAAAGAGCACACGCGTTAGGAGGGAGAATATAAGGCTGCGTGAATACTCACTTTGAGGCATGTTGAAGGTGAAAATTCTTCCTGATTGCTTCTCTGATCCCTCTAATATTTTCCTTCTTCTTTGTACTCCTTTATGAACCTTTTCAGCTCTTCTTTAATCTTCAGGTATTACTCTGAACTGGTGCTGGTCTCGTTGCAGAACGCTGACCTTGCGTTATTGATTCCGTCTCGTTCCTTTTGTTGATACGTTGTCGTTATTTCGGTTTCGTTGTGAACACCATTCCTTTGTTTGTTATAAACACTATTTTCTTCCATCAATACAAATTATACGTTTCAGATACCCAACATATATTGGCTTCCATTCATTATATACTTTAGGATGAGATTGTGTAATATTATAAAGGACAAAACTTTGGTACAGTAACTGATAGTACTTTTCTCCAGTAAAATTATTACACTGGTTACCAAGATGTCAATTTTAGTTGCTGAGATGAAATTGATGGCTGCACTGAAGGTGGACACTTGACATCGCTTATTGAAATGAAATATGACCCTTGCTAATTTGATTGAAGAACAGTATGACCAATACCTTAGTACTATATCTTAGCTTTGACCCATTGTTAATTTAATTTATGGTTAGTTAATTAGATATTTCAATTGTGTCATCGCAAGTAATACTCCGACTATAATACTCCGCAACTAATTAGATATTTCAATTGTGTCATCGCAAGTACTATATCTTAGCTTTGACCCTTGCTTTTTGGAAGCACCGACTATAATATATTCACATCGCTGATTGTTTTATACTTACATCATTTGTTGGGTTGCCTTTAATCAACTTGTGTCTATATTTGTGTACACTGATCTTAGGTCTGACTGTTGACTTAAGGGATGATGATCTGCATTCTTGTAGTCATGTGTTTTCTGTATAGAAAGGACATTCATGAATAGAATACAGCTATCATGATCATAAAAGTGTGGTGAATTTAAAGTATAGAACATACTTATGCTTATGCTCACAGTTACATCTAAAAATAGCATACACAATTTTAGATTATAAAACTGAGGTTGACAGGTGGTGAAAGAGCAACTGATCTTATGTATCTTTCATTTTTGGAGGTAAAAACCTATTAGATAATGAAAAAGCTCAATGCTTGGGATAGGTTATATCATGTAAATAACTTTTAGTAATGGTTTGCAATGATAATCAAGAATGTGGTATTATGCATACATCTCATTTCATTTGTCAAACTGTCTCTGCTTTTGTTTGTTGACTATTAAAATTTAGTCCTCTTTTTTGTGCTAATTTTATATCTATCTATGCATGATATTAAAAGTTTAATTGCAGTTTCCTGCAACAATTATATTATAATAAATTCAGGATCTAAAATGAGAATCCGCAGACCAAAATGGCCTTTGGGAAAGAATGAGATTACAGAATTCTTTGTTAATTTTTTTTTCTTTTTCTAAAAACTCAAGTACCTCACTTTCAATACTAATCACCAGCTGTAGTAGCAACAACAACAACAATCATCATTGTCATCATAATAAGAATATTGTGAAGAGAGTGTTTTTTTTGGAACATTTCTGTTCCCTTGTGATAAATCTCCTTACTCTCACAGATGACTTTTCTGCAACCTGCAGTAACGAATAAGCCACAATTTTTTTTGTTTTGTGCAAATTTCCTTACCTGGAACAAATTATAACTGTCTACATTATCTTATGACACAGGTCATAATAAATCCTATGTACAGGAAACATGCATTCCATTGAAATATGTTGGTAATCTACATTACAGCATGCATTATATGTTACATTAGAATTATATGATATATTTACTTAGAAAGTTTTGGATTTCATCTATTAAATCTTATCATGTTACTTTCCTAAAGATATAGGCTTAACAAAATGCAACTCTTTTCAGATGAGGAGGACCAGATGATAGTTGCTGCTCATGCAATCCATGGGAACAAATGGGCAGCCATTGCCAGGCTTCTACCAGGAAGAACAGATAATGCGATTAAGAACCACTGGAATTCCACTCTGAGGCGTCGGGGAGTTGGACATGATACGATTAAATTAGAATCTGGCAGCTTCATGGAAGATGTTAGCTTGGAGAAAGCAAAAGCATCATCAGAAGACACTCTATCATGTGGGGATGTTTCTTTGAAATCCTCAGAAGGGAGAGATGTCAGTTCTATGGAGATCATGGATGATAAATCTGATGGCAAAGCACAAACTGAGGGTCAATTACACCATGAAGTCAAGGACCCACCTACCCTTTTTCGGCCAGTAGCACGCGTGAGTGCTTTTAATGTATACCACTCATTTGATGGTACGCAGCCTTCAACATCAATTCCAAGATCTGTTTCAATGCAAGGACCCGTTTTACAATCATCAAAACCAGATATGGAATTTTATAGAGCGCTTGAAGGAATTTTTGGTGACCAGTCAGTGCCTCACCAGTGTGGCCATGGCTGCTGTGCTGCTCCAAATGGTAGAAAGTCCGAAAGCTCTTTGTTGGGACCAGAATTCATTGAATTTTCGGAACCTCCATCTTTCCCAAATTTTGAGTTGGCTGCAATAGCTACAGACATTAGTAACCTTGCTTGGCTTAAAAGTGGGTTGGAGAGTAGTAGTGTCAAAATAATGGGCAACACCTCTGGCAGGGTAGTATCTAATGGATCTCAAGTACATATTGGCCATTAAAGTGCCAAATAGATCATCATTCCTATTCTGAGAGAGGACTGGATAATGGGTATGATAAAGGCTTTAGTAATGACAATCTATTTTCCTTCCAAATGTAATTAGGCAATCAAAGTTATGTGAATCACTGCTATAATGTAAATGGATTCACTAGGTAAAAGGAGGTTCATAAGTTCAAGGAACAATTATTTTGTTTTTTGGGGTGTTGACTGATTAGGACTTGATTTGGGACCCTGTAATTGCTAAAATGTTCGTTGTAAAATAGGCCAATAGGGTAAAATTACTTGCATATCAGTCAGTTTGAGTTGCCGCTGTGATGCTGTTCACTTTCTAAGAGTAAAACTCATTTATGTTAAAAGGCAATTGCAGCTTAGAGAAATCAAATCAATGCTGAAGAGTTATTGTTTTCTGTTGTGAATGGCCTAGGCTTTACTAATGTTGCTCAAATATTGGTCATGCATGATTTTAAGTTCCAACTATCTCGTGCAATGCTTACTACCATCTACCATGCTATTATCATTGTTAACTACTCGCCCTGGTCTTAAATACAAGAAAAAACACATTATTTTGTCTCAAATATAAGCTAAATTTATTTTATTTAATGCTAGTATTTTTAAAATATCTTTCATTTAATTGATATGTTAGTTGCAATGATTCTTTTGTATTCTTAATATTAAGTTCCAATGAAGAGTAAGTTAGAAAAAATACTTTTTAATTGAAATTAATGCAATTGAATGTGATTAACTAACTTTTTTAGTGTATCATAATTTTTTTCTTCTTCTTATATTTGAGACCAGAGGGACTACGAGCAATACTTGTATTATACATGTCACCTAATTCACATGATTGATCAATACGAACATTGGTCTTACATTTTAGATGTTTTTGTTCCTCCAATTGTGGTAAACTATATTTACATGAAAGTTAGTGCTGATAATAATGGGGTATTGACTAATAACTACTCCCTTTGCTTATTATAATGTAAAAATTAAAAGTGTAGTTTGATCCTTTTTATATGGTTTAATTTAAAATGTTTTAGGCATTAATAATTTTTTCATTAAAATACTTTTAAGAAAAATCAATTCTAGAATAACATGCCAGTGAGAGAAACAAAATTCATTAATATTTATAGTTTTGTTCATCGGGATAGTTTTGGAAGAAAAAATATACTAATTTAAGATAAATTCAATGCTTGTATAAAAACTTCGTACCCCATTGCCCAGAGGCTCTTCGCTATGCGAAGGTATAGGGGAGGGATGTTGTACGCAGCCTTACCCTTGCATATGCAAAGAGGCTGTTTCCGGATTTGAACCCATGACCAACAAGTCACCAAGGCACAACTTTACCGCTGCACCAGGGCTCGCCCTCAAATTCAATGCTTGTATAAACAAATAATATAAGAAGGGGGGTTGAATTGTGTTTTTAGAAATTTAAAAACTTTTCTTAGACTAATAGCATGTGTTATTGTCTTATGTAAATAGACCAAAATCACTTAGATATCTAACTATGTTAGACGATGATAAAAACAATTTTCTTTGTAAAACAAAACAAGATATAAAATCTAAAAACAAATTCAAATCTCTTGTCAGTTAAAGTAAAAGAGAGAAGAACATAAAGAATTATACTAGTTCATCTCGAATTTGAGACTACATCAAGTTCTTAGCAACCACTAAGATTTCACTAACTTATCAAAGTTACAAGTGTTCATTATCACTTCTGACTCTTACACTTGCAAGCTCTATTCCAAGCCTGACTTAAGCCCAATATTCTTTGTTCTACAAGTCATTGTTGGCTCTAAACAAATCAACAAGATTTAATTGAAGATTGCACACTGACTAAAATGCGATCGTCTTACAAACAAATATATCATACGACATTTTTAGTATTTTCTCTCATGGTATGCAAAGTGTTTTAAGAGCTTAGTATCTTTACAAGAAAGAATGAAAGAATAAGATTGCGCAAATGATTTGTGGCGTGTTTCTTCAAAGCTTTTCCTATATATAACATTCATCTCCAAGTATCTGTTGTCTCACAACGGTTGAATTCTTCCATCTATTCTTCGTTTGAAGCCTTGACTCCATTGAAGCATTTAATGCTTGCATTAAATGTACATCTCTTCTTAATGCAAAGTCTATGATGATAGGTTAGTGTGTCTTGTACTTCAGTAGAAAAATCACTTCTTTCATCATAGAAGGTCTGCAACAACAAAGTAGATCAATGTATTCCAAAATGGGAACTTCATTTATTTTTCAGAAGACTTTGATAGATCATCAGAGAATATTTTTTGCTTGAAAGAATCTACACATAGTATTAATGAAGGTCTTAAATGTTATACCAGATCGTCTTATGGGTATATCGTCTGAAATGTCAGGCACTCAAATACAAATCATGATCTAATAGCATATAAGATACAACTTTTATAATTTGTATTTATTTGCATCTAATCAAATTAGGAATCCTTATTCATCTTTAAAATATAAAAGTGTTTTGAATGAACAATGCTCTCAACTAAATTAATAATTTTTTTAATTTTAATAAATTAGTTAATTGGACCTTATAATAAAGATTAGATGAAATATTTTTCTTGCTTAAAAACCACTTTGCAAGATGATGTAATATAAAACTTAAAATAAATATTTTTATATGTCTTGTTACTTTTAAAAATTTAATTTAAATGCATTGTTATCAAAATATATTAGTATTTTAGATTTATGATAAATAATGTATAGATTAAATTAATCTGCAAGGTTTTTAATTATATGAGTTTTTAATTAGATTCATAAATTATTTTTTAATTAGATTCTTAAATTTGTATTTATTTTTTAATTAGATTCTTGGGAGGATTTAATTAAACCTTGTCATAGTTCAAGAATGTAATTAAAAATTGTGAAGTTTAAGAACGTAATTAAAAAGGTTTAGAGATGTATTTAAAAATTGTCATAGTTGAAGAACGTAATTGAAAATTGTTAAGTTTTTGTACTTCAATATTTTCACCTTGTTGGCCAGTATTCTTACATATGCAGCTTTGTAAGTTTTAAATTCAGTATTTCTCAATCCGCAAAAATTTGAACTAAAGACATTCAAATAGATAAGAGATTAAAAAAATCTATAAAAAAAAGTAAAAAAAATGCTTATTTTTTTTGCTAAAAAGTAAAAATGCTATTGTCGAAGAAAAATAACTAAAAATATTCTTGTTGAAGAATGACAGCTAAAAATCCTCTGGTTTTCTAGTTATTTTAATCATATGTACATATTTTTTTACCTTTGCAATGCACAACATAAATGTTTGTTTTATATAACTAAAATTTATAATAAATAAATACTTTTAAATATATAAACTACATTATAATTAAATTTGTACTAAATAATACTTTTAAGCATATCAATTATATTTTAAATTTGTGATAAATAATTTATAATATGATACGATATTATTTTTAACTATTGAGAATTATTTTTTTTTAAAATTTGATTTAGAAATAAAGATTAAAAAATAGATTAAAAAAATAAGAAAACTTTTTAAAAAACTCTTAAAAACACTCTTATTTAATTATAGGTGACATTTATAAGAAAGAAGTTGTAATGTATAACTTTATCTTTCTCCCTTTTTTTATATGATTTTTCTTCAATTTTATTTCCAGGTGCAAGATTCAAGGATTTTTTTTTCATCATAATTAAGATCTTTAATTTATGGATAGGACTCCGATATATACTTTATAAGTTTTGATCTTTGGATTCATTATAAAATTAAAAATTGTCCTTTGCTTTAATTGTGTATCTATAATCTTGTCAAACCATTCTGAAGATAAAAGCACAGAAAACAGAAGACAGAAGAAAAGACAGTGTTGTCAATAACATGAAATCTTTGATCTAATTTAGTTTCCGTTTACCATCGGTCTTTGTTCTCTTAGACAGCTTTGAGTGGTCAATTTTGGATCCAAAGTAACCTTTCACTTTATCCAATCCCAAATTCCACTAATTTCGAGGGAAAAGATGTGGAACAAATCAACCAAATTGTCCAACAGATCATGGGAAGTGGTTTAGAATCGCTTTCGCATGTTAAAGGTAGAACCAATACTTGGTCAAATTGAAGAACCATATGTCACGTACCCAGTTTCTTTTTTGAAAAAAAAAAAAAACACATGTTACCATTAAAGTGTATGTAGGGTCGGTGTAACAATAAGAACTATTTGAAAAAAATTATTATTTCAAATAAAAATTATACATTAAACTTTTTTTTTGAAAGAATATATTAAATCTTTTTTGAAAGGATATATTATTTTTTTTCTTTTTAATATATGGTCTTTTTGCTAATTATATGATTTTTTTTGTTAACATATAAGATATTTTTGTTTTATAAAAGTTAAAGATCAAATAATTATTTTAGGCTTAAAACTCAAATTTCATTTATGAGAAGAAAGATGATTAATAATAATAACATTATCTATTAAAGATTGTGTATTTATTATAAATTTTTTGATATTATATTTAATTTTTATGGATAAAAAATATATTATTTATTAACGATTGTGGTGAGATGCTATAGGATGATACTGTAAGGTGCACCTGAATTATGGATAGGAAAAGCTGAATTAGTAGAAGGGCTTAATTCTTAATATATGGTATTCCTGACAGAAATATGCAGACGATCATCATTGTGTTGCTCAGCATTAGTTCCTAACATCTTGTACTGTTTTTTCACTTTCTTGTATTGCATTTTCTGTCTCTCATATTCACCTTCATTTTATGTGTTCCGCAACGAGAGATTGAGAAATTTCTATTCCAATTTTATCTCACTTCGCTAATTAACCACGGACACTTACTACATAATTATTTTTTATCATTCACTTACTACATAATTTAATAATGTTTTCGGTTCATTAAGAGAAATAAATACTCATTAATTTGAAATTTGATAAAAAAAAATATTTCTGTGAGAGATCAAATTCAGTAGTATTTACAATTCAACTTTAATTTTAACATATTAATATTTTATATCAATAGTTTGGTTTAATATTTTTAAGTTGATAAGTAAAGAAGAAGTTATATAAACCTAATTGTTCACATTCAATAAAAGAAAACTTCATGTCGAGCTCGAGTTTGAAAAAATTATATTTATGTCGGTTCGATGTTTTTATTTACTTACATAACTTTTCAAGAAATTTTTTCATTGATAATATAAAATAAAATTGTATTGTCATTCAATTACAAATTATCAATATGATAATTTTATTAAATTTTATAATAATTATCTTAAAATTCATATTAATTATAATTTTTATTTATTAATATTGTAAAATGTTTTATACATATGAACTCTATTCTTTTCAATAAAACTTTTACATATACCTCTTTTCGTTGTTGATATGAGAAATGGATTTTGTGACTTTCGTCTCAGATTTGGCCTATATCGTGTAAGGTCTTATGTGTTTGTTTTCCTTTATGAGTGTTGTGTTGTTGCCTTCGAAAACATTGTTCTCAGTGACAATGATATATCGAGTACTTTACATAATCCACTATATTCCAATTACTCGAACACAACACGTATAAAGTTGCTTCAATAGTCTTTTTTTTTAGTACATTTAAATATATTGGTATGAACATGTTAACAACCATAAGTGTCATATTCAGATCAAATAGCGAAAACAAAAAAGAAAATAAATTTCAAAGGTACCTACCTCCAACCATTGCTATCGGCATTTTTACCCTTCACAATTTTAGCTTTCTAGACATTCACTCGCTTAAACTCGATGGTGTATTTTTTCTGAAGAGAGGAGTAGGCTTGGTGATCAAAACTGAGAGCACCCGATTCTATTTATAGAGCTCTGTCCATCACAAAGTTCAACCTCTGTGGATCAAAACATGGGTATGGATAATAAGATCTTGGGTTGTTGCTTAATGTTGCTCAACGTGCGTTGAATGTGGAGAGAAAATGAACCATAATTGAAAATGATTCTTCCCAAAATAGCAATAGAAATTCATTCAAAACAGAGCAAGTTTGTTCCACTAAATAAGGAAATCCAACATTCTCCCACTTGGTCTAATAGGAAACGGAATATATGAGTCATGGTGATAGGTTCTCTAATAGCGAATATTATCTTCCATGTACCACAATATATAAAGTCTCTAAATGCTAGCTCTTAACTTTATGAATAAACCATATACTTATTCCAGATCTAAAATTAATTATATTTCTCAAAATAAATAAATGAATATGTGCTTAAAACCATATGAGAAAACATCAAACTAAATAAGAGTTTCAAAAAATAACAATTGTACTACAATGAAATCACATCATGGAATCAAGTCTCATTCATACTACATGATCCTTAAAATTATTTGGTGGCATGCCTTTAGTCAAAGAATTGGCAATCATCAACTCAGTGCTAATGTGTTCAAAGACCATTTTTTTTAACATGTTTTCTTATGGCTAAGTACTTGATGTCGATGTGCTTATTTCCATTTCCACTTTTGTTGTTCTTAGCCACGAATATCGTAGTAGATTTGTCACAGTACAACTTCAATGGCCTAGAAATAGAGTCCACAACTCTAAGCTCAGACACGAAACTCTTCAACCATACATCATGCGAAGTAGCCTCAAAACTGAAAACAAACTCAACTTCCATAGTGGAAGTAGCAGTCAAGGTCTACTTGGCACTTCTCCAATATACAACTCCAACAGCTAGCATAAAAATATAACCAAATGTTGATTTTCGTGAATCAACGCAGCCAACATAGTCTGAACCTAAGTAGTCAATCACCTCTAGACAATCAGTTTGTCTGTACATGAGCATGTAATCCTTTGTTCCTAGAAGATATCTCGTCACTTTCTTTGTATCTTTCTAGTGGTCAATACCTGAATTACTGTGATATCTTCCCCAAACTCCGACTACATATGCAATGTCAGGTTTGGTGCAAACTTGAGCATATGTAAGGCTTCCAACAACTGAAGCAAATGGAATATTCTTCATGTGTTTCCGCTCAAAATATTTTTCAGGCACTGACTCAAATCAAGTTTGTCACCCTTCACAATGGGAGTTACACTTGGTGAACAATCTTTTGTGTTAAATCCCTCTAAAAATTTGTTAATATAGGTCTCTTGAGACAAACCCAAAATACCTCGAGACCTTCCCTTGTGGATCTTAATGCCAATGACATAAAATGCCTCTCCCATATCCTTCATATCAAAGTTCTTCGAGAGAAATTGTTTCACCTCATATAGAAAATCCATGTCATTAGTTGCAAGAAAAATATCATCCATGTATAACACAAGAAAACAAATCTTACTCCCACTGGCCTTTTGGTATATACATTGATCCATGATGTTCTCTTCAAAACCAAATGAAGTGATGACCTCATGAAATTTTAGATACCATTGGCGGGAGGCTTGTTTCAATCTATAGATGGATTTATTAAGCATACAGACTAAGTGCTCACTATCACTAGAGGAGAATCCTTCAGGTTGTTTCATGTAAACCATTAAGGAGAAATGAGCTACTAATGTCATAATTACTTGGAAAGAATCTTTCTTAGATACAAGAGAAAATGTCTCCGTATAGTTGATTCCTTCTCTTTGAGTGAACTTTTTGGCAACAAGTCTTCACTTATGTCTTTCAATGTTGCCTTGTGAGCCTTTCTTGGTTTTAGAGACCCATTTACAGGAGAAAAAATTTAGGGAAGTCAAGCAAATTAAATTTTTAGCAATACATTTATTAGCATGTACCTATTAATCTTTTTAGAGATAAGTATATATTTATTAGTTTACAAACTTATTGACTTGTTCAAGGATAATTCCATCAACTTATTTAAAGTCTTAATATAAAATTCACCTTTAAATAAATTATTATGTTGAGACTTATATAAATAAAAAATAGGTCAAACATTTAAAAAAAAAACCTATAATAAGTTAATAGGTCAAACTTGAGTCATATGATTATAAAGCAAGTCAAGTTCAAGCAAAGAAAACTTGATTTAACATATTTCCACTCTTAGCTCCAACAAAATTATAGTATTTTAGTGAACTTTAAACAATATACAATTAACTTTCTATATGGGAGTGTATGTGCAAGTGCAAGGACAAGGGAGATCTTATTGATATTTACCACCTTAAAGTTCACAAGGGCCTCACATTTCCACTAACTTCATGAATTGTTAAGATTACATTAGTTCTAAAAAAGAGATACAAGATTGGTCAGGTGTCGAAGGGAAAAGGAAAGGGGGGAAAGCGAGATCGCGGGTTTGAATCCTGCTGCTAGCAAAGGCTAATAATACTAACAATTGACATTCGTCAATTAAAAAAAAACAATAGTCCAAAAATATTATAAACTTTAGGTGCAATTGAGCACAGTTAGAGGTGGGAATATGCCAGGCTAGGTCAGGCTTTGAAAGGCCTGAGCCTAACCTACGATGAATCTTTGAGACCTGAGCCTGGCCTATAGCCTATCAAAGGTTTTTATTTTGACTCGGCCTAGCCTCTTTAAAAGCCTAGCCTGGCCAGATAGCCTTTTTAAAAGCCTTCTTCACAATAAATATTTAATATTTTATGAAGTAGGAACGTAATAGGAAAGTTAAAGAAAAAGGAAAGTCAATCAAAATAATGAGGAATATAAAAAGGCACATGACTCACACCTAAATTGTAATTAAAGTCTTACTTGATTATAAGAATAGAAGTTATGAAGCAGTAATGTGTAATCAAAGTCTGATAGTTTCAAACAAAAATTAATTGTATCCAAAAAATAATATTATATATTGGTAGCCAGGTCGTAGGCCTCTGTAGGCCGGCCTGGCCTATTCCCACCCCTAAGCACAGTAAGTAGAGAGCATGAGTTGTTAAACATAACATATACAATGCAACAAAAAAACACAATTATAGCAAGAAAGCATCATCACCACCACCTATTGTGCAATCAAGGAGGGAAATACCAAAGAGATTTACACCAATGGGTCATGAGAAACCATACAAGTGAATCTGATGCCACACCTTAACCCAAAACCTTAAGGCTCAGGTTTATGGGTCTTATCCTCACTTATATGATGCTCAACATTTTCATTCCTACCCGATGTGGGAACTCACCTCACACTTGTACCCTAACAATCTCCCCCTTAAATGTGAGTTTCTTCCACATGGTAGTCTCGCCCTCAAGGAAAGTCATTTTCATTCACGAGTATTCCATGGTGGCCCTTAAGGCTTAACCATGGTTTCCCCACTTCGCTTAGCCATTGCCACCAATATGCTCTAATATCTTGCACCTCTACAACGCCTATGAGACCCACTGCCTGGACTCCATGTATGGACTCACCCGCCAAGAAGACTTTTGATACAAGGGATCTCCATGTACATGAATCAACTATCGTCATCTTAATCATCTGAGTCGATCACCAAGTCGAACCATCCACTCTTATGCCAATTGTTGTACAATCAAGGGGATAAACACCAAAGATATTTTCACCAATAACCTCAAGCACACCACATAAGGAAACTTAACACCACACTTTAACCCAAAACCTTAAGGCTTAGGTTTATAGATCTTATCCTCACTTATATTGTGTTCAACGTTTTAATTCTTATCCGATGTGAGACTTCACCTCATACTTATACTCCAACACCATCTCATAAGGGTGTATGCGGGTCAGTTTGGGTTGGATTTGACCCAACCTAATCAAATTTGAATAGGCTGGGTTGGGTTTATTTTCCAAGAAAAAAACTTGAAACCCAACTCAAACCAACCCATTTGTAAATGGGATTTGTAAATGGGTTGGGTCAGTAGGTCAAAGTATTTAAATTTTCCTGTTAACGCATTTAAAATTCAATACTTTTTATAAGCTAAAATTTTTGTTAACCTCTAATGCATTATTCCGGTGTCCTTTCAAGTTTCAACATGATCGAGGTGCGATTGCGATTTGCAACTGAGTGAGGTGCAATAGAAAGAAGATGAAGTTGAAACCCTAATTTGGTGGGAGTGATTGAGTGAAATCATGAGAAACTAAGAAAAGAAGAGACAAACTCATTCTTAATTACTAAGTTTGATAACAATAGTAATTGATTTTCTAAAATTTAAAAATTTATATTATATATAAATAATAATTTAATACCAATTAAAGGATCAACAAGTCAGGTTAGTAGATTAATGGGTCCAAATATTAAAACCCATGACTCAACCCAAAACTCAATGGGTTTGAATGTGTTGGTTCATATTTTATCCAAATACAAAAAATACACAACTCAAACTGTTTGGATTAACGC
This sequence comes from Glycine soja, assembly GCF_004193775.1. Lineage (NCBI taxonomy): Eukaryota > Viridiplantae > Streptophyta > Magnoliopsida > Fabales > Fabaceae > Glycine > Glycine soja. The sequence continues at coordinate 18,976,280 of NC_041004.1, read as the reverse complement.
GAATTCGTAGGAGACCCGTACTCGTAAACACCACTACCATCTCATTACAATCATGATTGTAAGAGATTTGATGAGAATTATAATGATGACTTAGACTTTTTCTTTTGTCGCTAATTATTTATTTTTATGTTGCAACTTTTGGATGTTGTGATAACATTCTTGATTCATATACTATAATTTATTCTTATAGTTTATTTATTCATTTAAATTTCTTTTAGCTATCTTAATATGAAATAATACTCCAAGAGTTAGACAATTTAAATTAAAAATTGTTTATACTTTAAATTAATAATTATTATATTTTTAAAAAAAATATTAACAATTATTGATGACTATGGATAATGATTCTCATAAATCTGATGGTTATTAATAAATGACTAAGAATAGACAATAAAAAAATACAGAATGTTATGTTTAGATTACAAGTGAAATAGAAAGAAAAAAAAAGAATAGGAATAAAAATAAATAAATAGGATGAAAAAGATGTATTATTTAAATGGAAAGAAATAAAAACAAAAGAAATGAAGAAGTTTTCTTTTAAGTGTTTTGGATTAATGGAAATGAAAGTAATTAAAAAGAATTATGGTTAAATAAGTTTTTGATTTTAAACTATTTTAGATTTTTATTTTTAGATCCTTTTAAAAAAATTGTCCATTTTTAATCCCTATCAATTTTTAGATGACTAATTTTAAAATAAATATTTTTCATATACAACATTTTTCACAAGCCAATCTAAGTTTAATCCAACAACCACTATACTATAGATTCACACGACAAACCTTGTGCACAAAAACCACAACTCTAGAAGCAACAATCCTGTTACTGGCTACTGCTCTTTTGAGTTTCTCACTCATTCAGTTCTAATAGGAATGACTCAAATGTTTTCCCCTAGATCCTCACTTCAATGAGGTTACACAGAGTTTGGAGACTTACATATACTCTCTAAGTTGGACATAAGGTGGGCTCTAATATTATAGTGTTTGACCTTGTCCCTTTTGGCTATTTTTCTTCCTAGCAATTGGCTTCTTTGAATGAAGGTCTTTTTATAGGCTCTGTACTAATTGTTTATGACTCTTGGAGAGAATTTTAAACTTATTCAAATATTATATGAGCTTTCTCTTTCATACAACCATGTTTTGGCTATTTTTACTTATGATTCATGTAGCTTCTGAACTTTTTCATGCTATATTCTATTTGTTGCTCCCATTTTAGCATATATCTAGCACATTTTCAACATTAAATTTTGGCAATCTGTTGATGCTTACTTTTGTCTTAGGGATTACCTTATGACAACTTTTGGTACTTGTCTTGGGTGTTGCGTAACGCCCTTGATTGTCTACTTCTCAGTGGCTCTCATACTACAACACTTTACATGGTGACACTTCACTCAACATGCTTGTTGGTCATAACCCTCCACTGGTCAAAACCCTTCATTTTAGGTGTTTTTTCCTCATTCGCACATTCCCGGGAAACTTCCCAGAACGTCACCATCCCATGATTGCTCCAAGCCAAACATGCTTAATTGTGGAGTTCTTAAGTGATGGGCTACTGAAAAGTAGATGCATCTTGTTAATATAGTATTAAGTCAAAAGACATTTATGGCTTAAAGAAGAATCAGGACTCCTAATCATTTTGATTAGATGCAAATAAATACAAATGATAAAAGATGTGTCTAATATGCTATCAAATCATGATCTGTATTTGTGCGTCTGAAGTTTCAGATGATGTATTCATAAGACGATCTAGTATAGCATTTAAGTAATGCATTTAAGACCTTTATTTAATAATCTATGCTCAAGATTCTTTCATGTAGAAAATATTCTCCTCAGATATGTGAAGTCCTATAGAAAATAAATGAAGCCCACGGTCTGGAAGACACTGATCCTCATCAAAAGACGTGTTCTATTGTTGCAGACTTGCTATGATGAAAGAAACAACTTTCCTACTAGAGTACAAAGTCATGTTAACCTATCAGCATAGACTTTGCAAGGAGAAGGGACATGCATTTAATTCCAAAAAACTCCAGACTTCAGATGAAGACTAGAGTGAAGAATCCATCTGTTGTGACACAACAGATATATGAAGATAAAGGCTATATGTAGAAGAAGATTTGAAGAAATAAGACACAAATCAACTATGCAATCTTATTCTTTCCTTCATTCTTGTAAAACTTTATGTAAATTATTGTAAAGATAATAATCTCTCAAAATACCTTGTATACCTTGAGAGAAAAAACTAAAAGTGTTGAGTGATATATCCTTCTGCAAGACAATCACATATTTAGATAGTGTAATCTTCCAACAAATCTTGTCGATTTGTTTAGAGCTAGCAATGGCTTGGTAGGACAAAGAATATTGGATTTAAGTCAAGCTTTGGGTAGAGCTTGCAAGTGTAAGACCCAAACATGGTAGTGAACAATACTTGTAACTTTGATAAGTTAGTGGAAACTTGGTGGTTGCCAAGAATGGGATGTAGTCTTGGGTTTAAGATGAATTGGTATAATTATTTGTGTGCTTATTTATATTTCTTGAAATGAAAAAGGGTTTGAATTAGTTTTTAAATTTTATGTCTCCTTTCTTTTTACACAGAAAACTATTTTTCTTATCATCTAATAAAGTCTGAATCAAAACCTTTCTAAGTGATGTTAGGTTTATTTGCACCAAACGATAAATGTGTTTTCAGTCTTAGAAAAGTATTAAATTTATAAAAGCCCAATTCAACTCCCCCTTCTTGTGTTATTTGCTTCTATAGTTTGGTATTAAAGCTCAGCCTATAAAGGTTTAGTACTTAATAGTGTGTAGAGGAAAAAGTCTAGATGGAAGATAACCAACATTAGTTTTGAAATACAATAAATCACACTAGAAGAAGGGTTAAATAATGTGTTAGTCAAAACAAGTAGATGAGGTACCCACGAATGGATAAGTATCTCTTTGGGTTGCTTCCAGTCATCAAACCTATTGACGTACATGCAATAGAATGGTCAACATAAATTTATATATTTGTTTTCATTAAAATCATAAGAGTAGTCTGGGTCGTCAAGTTATGAATCGTCTAGTGTCTAACAAGTTCATCACTGAGGGAGCATCTCCTACAAGGCTACTAGGCTTTGCTAAAGAAGGCTGCCCTTACTAGAAGGATAAAATGGAGATGTACATGAAGTCTACCTAGTTTTGAATCTAGCTTATCATCACCAATGGGGATATTCCCATTCCTAAACCTGAAGCTGAATGGACAGATGATGATCTGGCCATTATGCAGCTCAACACAAAAGCTAGATATACTTTGACATGAGCCCTATCAAAAAATAAGTACAACAAGATATGTAGACTAAGAATTGCTAAAAAGATCTTGGACTCATTAAGCATAAACTATGAAGGGATTGAAGATGTTAGACTAAGAAAAGTCGTGACTCTAACCAAACATTATGAAAGCTTCACCATGAAGGATGGAGATTCTATGGATGACATGTTTTGATGACTTCAAGTTCTTCTAAACAATCTAAAAGCTCTTTAACAAACATACTATAAGGCTTAGATAAACCTGAAGGTGTTGGACAGTTTTCCCGAGGCGTAGGAACCCAAGACCATAACCATCCAAGAAGCAAGAGATCTGAAAAATCTTGCATGTGATGAGTTTCAAGAGAGAAAGGAAGGAGAGCTTGTCCAAAGCTCTAAAAGTGCATATGCAAGAATCTGATGGCTCAAACAACTCTAGTGGATTCACATATGATGAAGTAGCCCTCACGTCCAGAAAGTTGAAACAGATGATGAAGAAGAAAAACAAGTATCAATACTCCTCTAGGCGCAAGGTTCTAGATTCAAAAAGGAAAATAAGGAGGAAAGCAATATGATCATCTACTTTGAAGGTAGAAAGCCTAGACACATGAAGGTTGAATGTTCCCAGCTGAAGAAGAAAAAGAGATATTTTGGGGACAAGAAAAAGAAAAGTTTGATGGTCACTTAGGATGACTCAAATAGTAAGAAGAATAAAAATTCATACGATGAACAAGCCAACATCTATCTCGTGGAAGATACAGATGATAAGGTCAAGGTATAAAGTTGTTCTGAATTTGATACTTCTTCTCGTGCTTCATCGGACAATGAAAATGATATTCCCTGTGATGTTCTTCTTCAGAACTGTTATATAATTTCTCTTTAGTGTAACAAGTTTAAAGAAATATTCAAAGTTTCTGCTTCTAAAAACACTAATTTAAGGAAATCAAATGAAGATTTGAAAAAAAAAATCCAGACTCTAGAAGAGAGTCTAAGCCTGGGCAGTAAGCCTGATGAAACTTTCATTGTCGAAAAACTAAGGAAAAAAGTAGCATGTCTTACTAAGGAGTTTGAGAAGTTCTTTGAAAGTTCAAAGACTCTCACCACTCTTTTGAAATTCCATCAACATCCCCATGATAAGTCTGGTCTGGGTTTTGAAAAAGGGACAACATTGATGTGATCCTTACTAGGAGCGGACCGCTTGATACAAGTTATAGAGTTTTGGATGATGCCACTTCCAGAGAGGAAAGATAAGTCAAGTAGACGCCACAAGGATTACCTTGATAAGTTCGAGATTGGTTCAGCGAGGAACTTGGAGAGAAGTTCTCACAAAATTTTATCAAATACCAAAAGTTCCTTCTATTGAAAACGAGTTCCTTATATTGAAAATGAAATCAATACATATAGTGTATCTGAACAAAAAGATAGAAATATACATGGGCCTTTAAACCAGTTTGGGCCAAAATGACAACAAAAAAATAGAAATATAAAAAAAAGACATATTTGGCATGTGCCTTTAAATTAGTCTGGGCCTTCAGCAACAATTAAAATTCTTGGTAGTGTCTCTGCCTCTGAGCCTTCATCCTTCTCCACTTGGGCCATATAAGTATGTCTGATACCATTTGGTTGGAGGGTATCCACTGACTGTTTGGTCCTACTCCTGGTCATAGGTCTCTGTATTTGGGCAGTTTTAGGATTCTCATCATTTCCTTCTTCTTGGAAAGCATTTGCCCTGAAATGTTCAGAATCATCACTTGGAATATCGATCTTGTAAGCATTGTCATTAATCCTCTCTAGTACTTGGAAAGGTCTGTCTCCTCTAGGTAAAGCTTGTTTCATCTTCTTAGTCTTCGACCTTGTCATAGGACCTCCAATCCCATGTAAATGATCATTAGACGACCTGGTTGCACCTCTATCATTTTTTGCCAGTGGCTTAAAATGTAAATAAAGAAAGAATGCCTAAATCATATCCATGAATCATATGTTACAACAATTAGAAATTCATGCAAAATCAACTATAGAACATATCAATAAGGACACTCAATATAAAATTTGTGTTTGAACACAGTCACTAAAGCTTAAGGCATGTTTCCATGTTCAAATCAGTGTTTCAAAAGTTGTTCTTTTATCAAGTCCATGCAAAAACATCTAAACTCATTTGATATCTGGGAAAGCCATTCCTTGTTTTTCATTCTCAATGTTTCCAAAAAAATCACTTTGTTGTGTTCTGACCATCAAAAGTAAGTTTCAAAAACATCGATTGTTGATTCTTTCCAAAGCATGTTATGTCCAAGAAAAATTTTCTATTTAAGTCCCAAAAGGATTTATATATAATCTACAACTACACTAACAAAACAAAATATATCAAAGCACACGTAAATCAGTCAAAAACACAAACTCAAGTATGTTTCCAAATAAAAATCCAAAATAGTAAATAAGGTAATAAAGTACTAAAATTTAATACAAAACAATAAAATAAACATAAAGACAAGTCATGAATTTTTGAATTTCATGGTCAATCTCCTCCAATGAAATAATCAACAAAATCTGCCATGTCTTCATCCCCCTCCTGAAAAATAGGCATGTCCCCAGGCTATGCAATGATAGCTCTAACAAAACAAATTATACATTCAAAAACATAATTCACGACTAAAGACTCAAAAGTAATGTTCAGAAATATAAGACATAAGAGTAAAGTAACAAAAATTAGGACAAAGTTTAGTAGCACTAGGTTACCTCCCATGAGCGCATCTTTAACGTCTTTTTAGTTGTACGCCCTTGTTATGGCTTAGACTTCCTGCAATTGGACAAGTGGTGAGCCAATGGGTTTTATGTTCTCCTTCAAAATTTTCACTAGTTTCTTTTCTTCTTCAGAAAGACTTGAATTAATTATAACTTGTTTCTGTGAATCACCTGCAAGAAAAACATATTTCAAATGTGGAGGTATTGCTTTCAAATCATTTTTTTATTCTTCATTCTTACTTTTCTCTGTCAATTCTTCAAAGACAGATTGGTGGTAAGGAATTTCCTTGAAAACATCTAGTTGTTGGAGACAATCTAAACTCTTATTTTCCATAATTTCACTTATCTCCTTAATTTCTTTAGTCATTGTATTTTCTAAATAATCTTTTCTTTGAATTAACCTCTTGGAATCAGAAATCACTTCATCCAAGACATCCACTCTAAAACACTCTCTTGGATCCTTTGGGTTAACCTGTGTGTTTACTAAAAAGGATCCACTTCCATGCTTAGACAATTGTTTTGCAAGTTTTCCAACTTGAACTTCAAATTTGTAATGGAAGCATCAATTTTCTTCTGGTTTATGATGTACATCTGCATAAACTGAGTTAGAGTATCTTCCATCTTTAACATTCTATCTGATTGAGCTTGCTATTGTTGTTGTGGAACCCTATTTGAAGGACCTGCATAAGAGTTGTTAGAAGGACCCGCAAAAGAAGTGATAGTGAGACTAGAATATGCATTATTATTTTGTAGTCTTCAGCCATAAGACTGATTTGAACCTGAGCCACCTCTGTAGCCTTGGTAATTTGCTTGGAAGTTCTGTTGAGATCTCTCTTGGTTTTGCACATAATGGGCCTCTTCTTCCGATTGGCAATCTCAACTTGTTGAACTTGATGAGCTTGGGGTGTTTTTTGTGATCCACATTGTTGAAATTGTTGAGGAGGTTGGCCTATCTATTTTGTTGAGGCCACTATTTGCTTAGTCAAGAGTTTGTTTTGAGCCAGAATTACATTCAAAGTATCCAACTCCATGAGACCTTTTTTTAACCAGAGCTCTATCATGGTGACTCTGATTATCATTGGTTGTTATTGAGTCAATGTTTACAATTCCTTCCTCTAGGCTCTTACAAAACATAGTACCTCCAGCTAAGGCATCAAGAATCATTTTTGTTTGAGGTTTCAAACCACTATAAAAAAATATGTGTCACAACCTACCCTTCGGCAAGAGGACAAGGCGAGCTTCAAGGGTGCGTCTTTTCATGAAGAAAACGTGTGGAGTCACCACCAACGTTTATTCGAGGAAAACGTTAGAAAAACTAAAAAGATGAAGGTCTATGGATTTTGAAGATGAGGGTTCAGGAGTTGTTTATGCACGGGAAAGGTATTAGCACCCCACGCGCCTGTCATAAGGGACGATAGCCTTTAATCGAGTGTACAAAACATGACTTCAAGATTGCGTATTTTCCCTTTTATATTTTTTTATTTTTTTGGGTCGACAAGGGTGTTGCCCTTGTTTCTACGTATCTTCAGGTGCGATAAGGAATTCAGACCTACGTAGTTTTTTAAGTCTGAAAGTTTGTGTGTTTCATTGATTTTATGTTTTTTGAAGGATTGATTTTGATTGAGAATAAAATTCGTTTAAAGTGTTGGACCTTGAAACGATGTTTTAAACTTTGAAAAGCGGGGAGAGTCGTTAAGGAGTTGGACCTTGAAACGATCTCAAGTGATATTTTGATAAAAAAAAATTAGTTATGAGTTGGTTTTATCTTGTTTTTTGCATATTAACCTTCAACACTTTTTTTAAGATAACTTGTGGCGAAGGAGATGAAGATGCACAAAACAATAAAGAGGACCCCTAAGGGTCCATACATCATGTTCAAATCCTTAAAACAAAAACTAACCGGTTGGCGAATGAATAATGAACGAAGAACGATGTAGGAATCGATCACGGATGCGATTCGGAAGCACCTCGGCCTCATTTTTTTATTCTTCTCAATTTCACTAAACCCTTTCAATATATGAAGGTTGACCCTTTCCTTCAGCCCCCTCATGCCTATTTATAGGAAATGAGGGGCGCCCAGGCGAGCTGCTACTTCCACCTGAAGTAACCTTGCTTGCCTAGGCGAGCTGGTTACTTCACCCCTAAGTTATTTGGTGGCCCAGGCTGGGCGAGCCAGGGGTCAGAAAAAGCTTCAAAATGACCCTTTTGCCCTCCCTTTTGTGTATTTTCCGCATTCCTTACCAAAACGTCAAAAAACCTTTTGTATTGCGTGGCAACTAGTGTCAAGCAGCTCAACTCGGCTAGCAAGGATCAAAACTTTAGCAAATGATAGTCCCCGGACAAAATAAGGGTCTGACAATATGTAGTTATGCAACATAATGAAAAACTATGGTTTGGGCACCTTCGCAATAAAAGACTTGAATCTCTCCCATGTTTCACAGAGAGGTTCATTAGACCCTTGGGAAAAAGTAGCAATGGTTGATATTGCACTGATGAATCTGGACGGAGGAAATACCCTTGTAATGAATTTTTGCTTCACCTTTTCCCAAGTGTTGAGGCTTTTGTTTGGATGTGATTGGAGCCAAGTCTTTGCCTTACCTACCAAGGAGAATGGGAAAGCTCTGAGCTAGACAGCTTTAACGTCTTCGTCGGAAGCTCCCATGGTACTGCATAGCTCTATGAAGGTAGACAAATGTGTGTATGGATTGTCATGATCCATTTCAGCAAAAGGGTGTGAACCAATCAAACTGAGCAATATTGGCTTTAGCTCCACACCCTTTGTCGCAACCTGCCCTTCGGTGGGGGTGCAAAAAGAGCCTCTTGGACGGGCTAAGGGTGCATCTTCCATTGAAGCAAAACGCGTGGAGTCGCCACCAATGTTTATTCGAGAAAAACGTTGGAAAAACCAAAATGGAAAAGGTCGAGGGTCTGCGGATTTTGAAAATGAGGGTAAGGTATTAGCATCCCACGCGTTCGTCATGAGGGACGACAGCCTCTAGTCGAATGTGCAAATCATGACTTCAATATTATTTATTTTCCCTTTTATCTTTATTTTCCTTTTTTGTATTTTTTATTTTTTGGGGTTGACAAGGGTGTTGCCCTTGCTCCTTCGTATCCTCAAGTGCGATGAGAAAATCAGACCTATGTAATTCTTTAAGAATTGAACGTTGGTTAAATTGTTTTTATCTTTTTTGAAAGATTGATTTTAACCGAACAAAAGTCGTTTAAGGCGTTGGACCTTTAAATGATCTTTTGGTTTTTTAAAAGAGGAGAGAGTCGTTAAGGCGTTGGACCTTGAAACGATCTTCTCAAGTTTGAAAGGCGAGAATCGTTAAGGCGTGGGACCTTTGAACGATCTCTTGATTTTTTTTATGAAATGGAGAAGCTTATGAGTTGGTTTTATTTGGTTTTGGCTCATTAATCTTCAATCCTTTTTTAGAGATAACTTACGGCGCTAATGACCAGTTAAAATTTATTTTAGATTGATGAAAAGAGTTTATGACACAAACGATCGATCAAAACTTATTTAAACAGTGATTAAGTGAGATCATAACACCAATGATCGGTTGAATTTTATTTTAACGGTGATTAAATGAGATTACGATATGAATGATCGGTCAAAACTCGCTTTAAACAAAGAAAAAGATCACCGATGATCGAAGAATGAAGATGAAGACATACAAAGCAAGAATGGACCCCTAAGGGTGCATAAAATGAATTCAAAGCTTCGAAGTAAAAAACTAACCGGTCGAAGAACGATGAACGATGAAGAACAGCGAAGAATGTTCGCGGAATTGATCACGAAAACGTCACGGAAGTGCCTCGGCCTCGATTTTTCTCCTTTTTTCTCCTTCTTTTCACCAATTTCAGTCGAATTTGCTCACTAAGGGTGTTGAACCCCTTTCCCTCAGCCCCCCACGCCTATTTATAGGAAAAATGGGGGAAGAGGTTGCCGCCCAGCTCGCCCGGTGACTTACTCCAGAAGCAACTTGCTTGCCCAGGTGAGCTGGTTGCTTCTCCCCTAAGTCTTGTAATGGGCCCAGGTGGGCCCAGGGGTTGAGGAATGCCCCCAAATTGACCATTTTGCCCCCATTTTGAGTATTTTGCTCATTTCCTTCCGAAACATCACAAAACCGTATGGATTGTGCATTAACTGGTGTTAAGCAGCTCAACTTGGTTGGCGAAGATCCACATCTTGGCAAACAATTATCCTCGAACGAAATTATGGTATGACACCCTTGTTGTTGAAAGGAAGAATGACTATGTTGTTGTAATACTTTGGTCCTTGTTAATAAGCATAGTCACCAAGAGTCCTCCTTGGTGGTCTATTTCCTTCTTCTCCTCTTCCTCCCATACTGTTAATTACAAGTGGCTTTTCTGGTGAAGGACCAGGCGAGTCAAAGTCTAGCTTAGGCAAGCCAAGGATCAGAAAAAGTTTCAAAATGACCCTTTTGCCCTCCCTTTTGTGTATTTTCCACATTCCTTATCGAAACATCAAAAAACATTTCATATTGCGCGGCAATTGGTGTCAAGCAGCTCAATTCGGCTAGCAAGGATCAAAACTTTAGCAAATGATAGTCCTCAGAGGAAATTAGGGTCTGACAATATGTAGTTATGCAACATAATCAAAACTATGGTTTGGGTACCTCCGCAATAAAAGACTTGAATCTCTCCCATGTTTCACAGAGAGGTTCATCAGACCCTTGGGAAAAAGCAGCAATGGTCTCAACAATATAATAAAGCAAAATAGTAAATCATAAATTTCACAATACTTAAATAACTAAGTCTAATAGTGCATCACTTCTAGATAATAACTTGCAGATGTTATAGTAGTGGTAGATCATTCCCATCGAGGATTTCATGTTATTAGAGAACAAGGGTTTGTTGGACAAGTGGCCTCAGAAAATTTTAAGAAGGGGGGGTTGAATTAAGATTTCGTTGACTATTCCTAATTGAAAATTTCCCTTTCTTAGATATTCCTTAGATTCAATTATTTCTTTAATTGTAAGTTAATCGAATAAAAAATGAGGAGAAGTAAACTTAAACAAATATAAACACAATAGAAAGTAAAAGAGATTAAGGAAAGAGATCATGCAAAACCGAATTTATACTGGTTCGGCCACAACCCGTGCCTACGTCCAGTCCCCAAGCAACCCGCTTAAGATTTCCACTATCCTTGTAAAATCCTTTACAAGCAATGAACCACAAAGGACTTCCCTCCTTTGTGTTCAATGATTACAATCAAGAAGTTATTCCCACTTCTTGCAATGAACCCCAAGGAACGTTGGTCCCTTGTGTCCAGTGATAACAACCAAGAAGTTATACCCACTTCTTGCAATGAACCCAAAAGACGTTGGTCTTTTGTTTCCAATGATCAACCAAGAAGCAAATCCTGCTTCTTGCAATGAACCCAAGGAATGTTGGTCCCTTGTGTTCAATGTTTGCAACCAAGAAGACCTTCTCTTGAAAATAGTCACCAAGAGTAGGTCTCTTGAAAATCTTTTTGTAAGAATGGAGGAGAGGAAGAAAATAGAATAGCACAAGTTTTTGCCCAATGAATTTTTCTTAACAAAGAAAGTGTTGAACAAAAACTCTTAGAAAAATGTTGAGAATAAGCATTAATTAGTATTCTGAAATTCGTGTCATGGTCACATATTTAGTCATTTGATGGATCTTGAAGAACCATGTTAAAAGTTGTGACTCTTGGCAGAAACTAATCATTTTAAAAGTTGTGACTCTTTGACAATTTATTTTTCAAAACCAGTCACTGGTAATCAATTACATTACCATAATGGTGTAATCGATTACACAGTTTATTTTATCAAAAGTTGTGACTCTTCATGTTGAGGTTTAAAATCCAACGTTCAAAAACCACTGGTAATCGATTACAAATATTGTGTAATCGATTACACTATTTTAAAAATATTTTGTCACAAGTTGTGACTCTTGAGATTTGAAATTCAACGTTCAAAAACATTGGTAATCGATTACATGCCCATGGTAATCAATTACTACTTTGTAAAATAGTTATAAAACTGTTTTGGGCTTCTGGTAATCAATTACTGCCTTATGGTAATCGATTACCAGAGAGTAAAAACTCTGGTAAAATATTTTTCTTTGAAAATTTATTTTGGACAAATTGTGCTATTCAATATTTTCTTTGAAAAATTCTTTTTATACTTATCTTGATGCTTTTCTTGAGGCTCTTGCATATCTTGAGTCTTCTCTTGAATCTTCACTCGAATCTTCTTGATTCTTTAATCTTGTTTGAATGGATCTTTAATAATCTTTGGCATCATCAAAATAATCTTGGAAGCTTTGATTTTAAAGGTGATAATTTTTGTATTTGAGAATAACACACTAAATGAAGGTATGTTAAACACTAAACAGACAAAAAATAACCCAAAATGACTTACATTTTGATTTAAGTTTTTTAACTTGCTGACTCGTGAACTCGATTAGTGAACTCGAGAGTCTACTGAGTTTACTTAAATTTTATAGAGTCTACCCAAAGTATACTAAAAAAAGAGTTTACTCAAGAGTCAACCCATAGAGCGTAACTGAACTCGTAAACTTGTAAGAGTTAGTGAGTTAACTCGAGAGTTTGATAACCATGCTCAAAGGAGAATTTTTTTTCTTATCTTTTTTTTGGAAGCAAATAACATAAGAAGGGGGCTTGAATTGTGTTTATAGAAATTTTATAGTTTTTCTTTGACCAAAAACATGTTTATCGTCTAATACAGGTTTTACTGAAAACAAATACAAGATATTGAAAAAAGCTTTATTAGACTATGGTTTTCTTTATTAGATCAAAACAAATATAAGATCTAAAAATAAATTCAAACCCTTTTTTAGTCAAACAAAAAGAAAAGAGTAAAGAATAACACAATAATTTATTTTAGCTCATCTTTACCATTGAGACTACGTCTAGTCTTGGCAACCTACCAAGTTTTCACTAACTTATCAAAAGTTACAAGCATTCTTCACTATCACTTCTAGCTCACAAAGACAAGTTCTACCCCAAGCTTGACCTCAACCCAATATTCTTTGTCACTAACTTATCAAAAGTTACAAGCATTCTTCACTGTCACTTCTAGCTCACAAAGACAAGTTCTACCCCAAGCTTGACCTCAACCCAATATTCTTTGTTCTATCAAGTCACTGTTGGCTCTAAAAAAAATCAACAAGATCTGTTGGAAATTTGCCCAAATACTAAGATATGATCGTCTTACAAACAAATATATCACTCAGCACTTTAGTCTTTTCTCTCAAGGTTTACAAGGTATTTTGTGAGCTTTATATCTATACAAAAATATTTACAAGAAAGAATGAATAAATGAATGACTCGAGCAAGTTGATTCATGTCTTGTATTTTTAAAGCTTCTTCTATTTATAGCATTCATCTTCAAGTATTTGTTGTCTCTTATCATATGGATTCTTCACTCTAGTTCTTCGTCTAAAGTCTTGTGGTCATTGGAGCATTTAATGCTTGCATTAAATGAACTTCCCTTCTTCATGTAGAGTCCATGTTTATAGGTTAGTGTGTTAGGCACTTCAGTAGAAAGTTACTTCTTCCATCAGAGCAGGTTTGCACATGCAGAGTGCACCTTTTGATGAAGATTAACATTTCTAGACTGTAGACTTCATTTATTCTTCATAGGACTTTGATAGATCTTAGGAGAATGTTTTCTGCAAGAGAGAATCTCAGGCATAGAGTATTAAATGAATGTCTTAAATGCACTACTTAAAGCAATGTCAGATCGTCATAGATGGATGTATCATATAAAACATCAGACGCAAAGGTACAGACAATGATCTGACAACACATCAGACTTAACTTTTTTCATTTGTATTTATTTGTATTTAATCAAAATAATTAGGAGTCCTGGTTTATCTTTAAGACATAAATGTCTTTTGACTTAACAATCTTTTCTTTTTTATGATGTCAAACAAATACAAATGTAAAAGTTGAGGACATATATATGATATATGATATGACAGTTTAAGTGCAATAACAGTCTTATCAGATGCAATATAAGGTATAATAGACAACATGCATCGTAAGACTTTGAGATAAAGTACTTTCAATCAGAAAACTCTCATTTTATTCACCAGAGATAAATTACATAGAGAAGAATAGAGGAATAAGAGTCTAAAGATTTGGAAAATCTCCTCCTCAGATGATGCGCTCCTCCTTAGCTTCTACATCTTTTGCTTCTTCTGCTTTTACTTCTTCCCCCCTTTTGTTTGGCAACTTCTTTTTCCTCTTCTATCTTGCGAAAGAACTCATCTCCAAAATCATCATCAAAGGAGATATCTATTGGGGTTTTAGTATACTTATTAAAGAAGTAATCCCTAAAGAGTTTCTACCTTTTAGCTTTTCTTTCAACATGAGTTTTGTCTTGAAGAGCTTCAGCAAGCGACCCTCGAGTCTTAAGCAATGCTTCTTCATGTAAATGCACATACTCCCAAGATGGAGGAGGGCCATCATAAACTTCTATGGTCGTATCTTCAGTAAAAACAAGGATCTCATTATCAGAATTCACTTTCTTCAATGATGGGCTTAACTTGATGAATGAAGGTGAAGGTGGAGTGTGAAGTACCTAAAACACACTAAAAGAAAGGAGGGTTGAATAGTGTGATAGATAAAAACTTTTCTTTTTGAAAACATTGAAATTTTTCTCAAATATATATCAATGGATGATGGGTTTCATCCAAGGGGTTCAAAATCACTTTGTTTTAAAAAATCAATTCACAAAACTTAGACATAATAGTGTAGAAAAACACATAGGTTTTATACTTGTTCACCTCAACTCTTGGGCTACGTCTAGTTCTTCTTCAAGACTAAGGCTTCTACTAATCAAAACTTTGATTACAGCCAAGTATTCTCTATACCTCTTCTAGCTACAACAAGTACTCTCTAAGCCACTTCTGGCCCTACCCTTAATCTCACCCTAAGACTAAGACTCGAGTATTTTTTTGTCACGAAGTGATTCCTGACTTTCACAAACAATAAATGTTTGATAGAATGTGTTTTAATCACTCAAAGAGTGTTTACACAGTAAGTTTGATGCAATCCTCCCAAGGAGGTGACCCATCACAAAAGCCATGGCTAGGAGATTCCAAGAAGATTGGGCCAGAGATGCAAGTGAAGGCCCTAGAGTTCTCATGAGCCTTAGGGTAGATTTTAGGCCAATGAGCTAAGTATGAGCCCACTTACCTTTGTACATATTAGATTAGGATTTCATTATTTTTGGGCCTTGTATTTAGGGCTCCATAGTGTAGGGATGGTACCCTAGTAATGTAGGATTTTTCAGTCCTTGTATTTTAGAGCACCTAGACTAGTTTTCCTATTAGAGTAGTTTTTCTATTAGAGTAGTTTTGTAATTTCACATTCATTAAGTGCACTATTTGATGTTGATAACTACTAAATAAAAGTGCTTTTTATAATGAAAAATAAAGTGAAATTGTCTGCAAAAATAATTATTTAGCAGTTATTTCTGCTTAATTGTTAGAAGTGATGCTTTTCCAAATTATGGCTTGCAGATATAAAAACTGGAGGGGTTAAAAGCAAAAGGCTACAAAAATTATGAAGAAAAAGTGAGGATTTAGCATCAGGCCCAGCCCAAGGCCTGGCCATGCTAAGCGCGCAAGCAAGCACTTGCGCTAAGCGCACAACACGCGCTAAGCGCGAAAACGTGCACCTGTGCTGAGCGAGCAAAGCGCGCTAAGCGCGAGTACGAAGGCCCAAATCCACTTCAGGAACTATAAAAAGAGAGTCAAGCCAAGGAGAAAGGACACACAGAGTCTCAGAGCACTCTCATACCTAGCTAAAGCCAGAGAACTCTTCCTTAGGGAATTTTATTCACTCTCTCATCATTTTTTCCCTTCTTCCATCCCTTCTCCTCCACTAATTCTTATACCCCCATTTCAGTGTAAGGTCCTCAATGACCATGAGAGGCTAAACTCCTAATTAGGGCATGGCACGCCTAAAAAGCCAAAGAGATGTATTATGTATTCCATATTTATCAATACAATAGGTGTTTTCTATCCTATTGTCTTTTTCTATTTCTATTTCATGCATTATTCATCTTTACATTATGTTAGGGGTTAGATGCTCGACAGAGGGTAACTCTAATAAAAATATAAAGAAAATATGCATGTATCAGTTATAAGGGTTAGGCGCTCGACAGAGGATAACTTCTAATAGAACAAAAAGAAAAGATATCATAATGAAATCATTGGTAGACATAGGATGATAACATTATGCTCATGCATTAAAGCACACATCTAGAATCAAAGCTTCATGCATTTCATCTATTGAATCTTTGCAAAGGCATTTGGGAGATAGGTAGGTAAAATAGGTTTGTCATCGTGAGGTATCAAAGCCAAGTAATCGAATATATGTGGGTAGGATAAATTCACCTAATTGATAAAGAAAAATCCAAAAATCATACATCCTAGGCAAACAAGACATGTTAGGTCCTAACATTCTCATTCTATTGAATTCTATAATTATTTATTTTACTTTTATTTTCTCTACCATTAGTTGTTATCTGTTACCATTCTTTTACTTCTTTTACACCACTCTTTACTTCTTCCCTTATGAATTGAAAATTATATGATACAAATACAAAACAAAATCCCTGTGCAATTCGACACTCAGACTTCCAAGTTTTACTACTTGGACATTTGGTGCACTTGCCTAACAGTTAACAGATGTGTGTGTGTTGGAAGAGAAATTTAATTGAATTGGGAGAAGCCCAATCCAATTAAATTTTGGACCATCCTCAGCGGGAGGTGAGCATTTGCTTGCTACACCCCATTGTCGCATCATATAGTCACACTTTGTGCATGTACTTCATGCTTTACATGCCTCATGACACCTAAGCACACTTAGTGGAGAATCTTGGAATTGATCTTGGATTAGTGGACAGAACCATAGCTAAAATTCACTAATCATAATTAGTGAAATTTTGGCTCCAAATTTGGCTCCACAAATTAAAATTCAAATTCAAGTGAAATTTGAATAGAAATTCAAATTTCCCTCCAATTTTGTGTGACACTTAGGCTATAAATAGAGGTCTTGTGTATGCATTTTTTCAACTTTGATCATTTGAGAAATTACACTTGAAAGTTCAGACCTCATTTGAGGCATAAATTTTGTGGCCCCCTCTCTCCCTCTTCCTTCACTCATCTTCTCTTACCTACAAGCTCTTATCCATGACTTCCTATGGTCGTGAGCTTGTTCTCGACTCATCTTCTCCTTGAAGTGGTGTCTTCAATCACCTTTCCTCCTTCCCCATTCTGCCGCCATTGATGTTCAAGAAGCAAAGGACTCCATTGATGAAGAAGATCCAAGGCCTACAAGCTCTACATGGAGCTACATCAAAGTTTGAATAAAATGGAAACTTGCTAACTTAGCAAAGCTATGGTTCACTCAATTTGCTCAGGTTTCTTCTGTCTAGCTAAACGGACATCATTACAACATTTTGTTTGTTTTGACTCAAATAATTCTCTAATGATTCGAAAACTTCATTACAAACATTTTCAAGCTTTATATAGACTTCAAAGCTTCGATTTGTCGAGAGATCCCAGCTAGCCATTGTCTAACAGCTTGGGCACTTTACACGTCGCATATTACAGTGTGGACAGAAAGTGTGAGGACCACAAACATCTTCTGCAGCGTATCTTCAGAGAAGTGTATCTTGCTAGTGTATTCTTGTATTCAGAGCTGACTTTTAGTTGACAATTCAAATACAATGTTAATAGTACAGGACAAAAAGAATAAAGAATGTCAAGACAAGACAATTCAAAACTTCCCTCTTGTGCGCTATGGCACGTATTGCTTATTGAACCATGGACATTACTTTATGATGATAACTCTTAGTTCTTGAGGATCAAGTAACAATTCCATGGCTTTTGGACTATGAGCCAAGTGTTGACTAGATGTTGAGGCAATATCGTCCAATGACTGATATTTCAGCTATCGTCCACAGCCTTTCTCCTCATGCTTTTTGCTTATATCTCGTAGAGATAGATAAACTTGTAACTTAAGCATGAAAGGTTAACACATAAAATTTATACATTGTTAACATTAAAACCTTAGGGACTTAACGATTTGGTACAGTCCAATTTGACTTGAACGCAGCCAAACTTAATAGAGTTTGTAAGATCAATAGAAAATGAGAAGCTGCGCTCAAACACAACAATAAACTCTCTCTTCCGTACACAAACATGTTTTGAAGGTGAATTAACCTCAAAGAGATTGTGATTGGTTGTCTGATAACAATGTTCGGTCTTGTGATGAACTCCATCTAATGGTGGCTTCTCTTTAGATTCCAGACTAGAGCAGTGAGCTCCCAATTTGTAATATCTTTTCAGAGCTAGCCAATCCTTACTTGTTAGATCCCTCTTCTGTTGTAAAGCAGCTACTTCATGCTTGAAGAGTCTACTTAGCCTTGTCTTTACATAGTGGGTTGAGGGTGTATATTCATCATCTTCAATGAGAATCTCTTTGCCCTTGTAGCAGTCTACTTTGGGAATCAGAACTGGCTTGTCTGTTGTTATCTAAAACTTAGTTGCAAAGTGTAAGATACAAAAATTGAGACCCTAGCATGAAGGGCATATGGACATTGAGCCTTTGCAGCCATTTGAAGGAAGCTTGCCTTGCCCTAATCTCTTCTTTGTACTGGTTTAGGTACAGATGCAACTGCGAGCCATAATCTGAGAATTCTCATTCTTCAAGGTAGATGTCTTCTATATGGAAGGACTCCCTAGACTTCTAGGGAAGAACCACGTTGAAGATTTCCATCAGACTAAGAAGTTGTTGAAGGTCTAAAGGAGTGGAGAAAGTCATTTCATCATAGGCAACCTTTTTGCTTCTCCAGATTGTAGCTCTTGGAGGATAGACCTACCTTTCAGACAATATGTGCTCAAAGATGATGTTTGTTGAAATCATTTGTAACTTAGTTTTTAAAATCATAAAGTCGACTATATGCTTAGATAATTGACTACACCGAGGCCTTGTATCTTAGAATTAAGATTAGCTTAGATAATTGACTATTTGGGTCTAAAGCTGATTTCACTACCACATTTAATCGATTATTTGTGAAGTAATCGACTATATGTTCTTCAAAAAACTCAAGTGATGTGAAGAACAATTTAATCGACTATATCTATTAGATAATCAAGTATTTCTGTTCTGGGACTATAAAATGAGTTTTTTAAAAGGAACTTGTGTGTGACACCCATTCTCTTATATTTTCACTTCATTTTTCATTGAGAGAAACTCATAAACTTATTGTGTCAACACCCTTTAGGTCCTTTGATAAAAAAACTTATTTTTACAGAAGAATCATTGGATCTTTGTTGTACAATCACGAAGAGATGTTGAAATTGCATAGTAAGTGTTTTCAACTTTCATATCTTTCACTAATCTGGTGAATTCTTTACTTAATTTGTGATTAGTTTGGTGAATTCTTTACTTAATTTGTGATTAGTTTCGTGTATCTTGAGTGAGTTACTCAAGTGTGATTTATATAGTAGGTTTCTACATGTAGATTTGTTTTTGTTGATAGGTTTTTAAGAGTTTTGCATGTGTGGTTACATGTGCATGTGAGTTTGGTTGTTAAACTCAATATTTAGTGGATAGATTCAAGCTAAGGTTGTTGCATATCAAACTAGATATAGATTTCTTTGAAAACAAATCAGTATCAATCTCTTAAGCATCTTCTCTCTAACCCTTCATCTTTTAATTACTTTTTGCCCAAGGTTCTTTACAGATTGGTTGTGATATTTGCTCTGTATCATTGAATCAACCTATTGTGTTTGGAAGTAAAAGGATATTTGCATAACATCTCAATCTCTTGATTCAATTGGTTTAAAGGAAGCAAATTGCAAAAATCTTTAAAAAAAGGGTAAAAAAAAAACATTTTCAAACCTCTTGGTTTAAGTTTTTGTGTGTCATTATTTCTAACACTACTCTTATGGTTAATAGATAGATAACCATATATTATATAAATTTGACCCTTATAAAACATAGAGAATCTGAGCCTATTTAACCAACTAATAGAAAAGCAATGCAATAAATTTTGAAATATTCTAATTAAGTAATAATGGATTTAGCACCATTTGAGTTGGCATCATTTGTATTCATGACAACCATGCATGCATGCCAGCTACTTGGGTAGCATTACTAAGGGGCAAAAGCCTTGTGAAACTCGCTTAAAGACGTGTCTTGAAGATATAACATCCGATATCTATATACTTTGTCCTTTCAAAAAAAAAAAAAAAACTAAATTTGTAGCATTGTGTAAGACACTCTTGTTATTACAATACAGAGTTTGTAGTGCATGTACAAGTAATGGCCAAGTATCTAAGCAAATTACATGTAGCAAAAGTCAAAGGCACAAAATATATTGAATTAGGCTACACATAAATTGAGAGAAGTTAGAATATATATATATATATATATATATATATATATATATATATATATATATATATATATATATATATATATTTGGTGGATTACTCAAATTAATAAGAAAGCGGTGCGGTAAAATTTGGAATATTCTATAAAAGTGGTCCCATCGTTATTAACACCATCTGAGCTGTATGCTAAGAAAATATATTTCTTACTCCATTATTTTTAATAATATTTATTTAATTTTTAATCAATTAATAAATGAGAAAGAGATAGATAATTCCCCTTATTTCATGACAATTTAAAAGGGATAAATTTTTTTAGTATGTCTTGCAAGAATAATTCCACACCTTGTTTTCTTCTCCCAAACAAACGATGAAATTCCCTGTTTTTTAATATTTTTTCCACTCTATTTCTGTGCCAATTACTTATACTATGTGTGGTTGGATGGAAAGAAAATAAAAAAAAAAAAAGAGGGAAAGAAAAAGAATTTTGAATGAAAAAAAAGTAAAATAAAAACTAATTTTTTATTTTTAGAAGTCTAATTTTTTTTCTCGCCTTTCTTTTAATCTTTGTCCCACAAAACAAAAAATTATATATTGCTATTCATATTTTCTTTTCTATCAATATTCTTGATATTCAAAACATCCCATTATGTTTGTCACAATTTTTATTTGTAGAGTTTTTAAAGCTAAAATATATTTTGAATTTCTAATATAAATATATTTTTAATTTATCCAATACCTAAAATAAATTTTTTTAATTTATCATAAATATAAAATATACTTAAATTGATTTTTAATTAATAATAACTTTTTTGTTACACTGGATAATGTTCCGTAAATTTGATCTTGGCAATGTCTGAGACTATGACCCGCAGGCTCAGTCCCATCATCATCATATAGAAACTGAAACAACCATTGGCGTAATGTGAACTAGTCCTCTTCCTTTCTGATATATATCCAAGGTTTTGAAATACAGTTTTCCTCCCAATATATAGTAATATTTATGTGGTTTGGAGTAATTATTAAGATTATGGCACAAACTGTGAAAGCTAACATCACACCAAGTTACCACTTACTTTATTAATGTTAATCTTCTCCATCTTTTTTTTTTCTTCAATGCCCCACACCTCTTGTTTCTATGCAAAACCTGCGTATGTTTCTCTGTACTCTCACTGCACGTTCTGTTTTTGTCTGCAGTGTCACTGTCCCTGTCTTCTTCAGCCACACCAAGAGTCCCTCTCTTGCACACCAATCTTTGTTTGAGACCCTTTTTCTCTCTCTCTTTCTAACCAGCATTGGAGCCTTGAAAGCATGGAACTTTCCTTAACCTGTTCCATAACTTGAAACTTCTAGAATGATGCATTAATTAAAGGGGTTGCAAGCAAACGGCACCTAATCCATTTCTCAATTTTTTTATATACCCTCCAACTTCTCTCTTTTTTTTTTCTTTCTTTTGTTTTTGTTATATATATATATATATATATTCTTAGTAGAAGAGGTGCTTAAACTTTGAGGTTTGAAAATTTTGTTTGTGTTTTTATTGAAATGTCAAGTCTACAGATGTGTCATGTGGTAGATTTGGAGCAAGGGAGTCTCAGTCACCACCACCGTTCAGTGAGTGGCAGTGACATGAGCATGTGCTTTTCTGATGCTGAGAATGGTTCATGCTATTCCCATTTCTATTCAACAAATGGTGACCCTTATGATGATTACACATTTGGTTGTGTTTCTGATGCTGAGGATGGTGGTGATGTTGATTTAAGGAGGGCTTCTTCTGTCACTGATTCTGTGGAGGTGGAAATTGAAAGTGGTGCTCCTGAAATTAAGGTGCATTTAGCCAAAGTGGAGAGGGATTGCAGGATTTGTCATCTTGGTTTGGAGAGTGATGATAGTCAAGAAGAGTCCGGAGTTCCCATTGAATTGGGGTGTTCTTGTAAGGATGATTTGGGTGCTGCTCACAAGAATTGTGCTGAGGCCTGGTTCAAGATTAAGGGGAATAGGTGAGTTTAATATTCTTTAATTTAAAGCTTATCTTTTCTTAGGTTGTGTTTCGTTTTCAATTGGAACTTGGAAGTCTCAAAATCTGCTGCAGAAAAAGTAAAATTGGAAAAGCCTCTTGTTTGGTTTTCAATTAGGCCAATTGTAAACTGAATCTTGCCTCAATTTCGCCTTGAAACTCAATTTGAAATGGAAGTAAAAGGAGAATTGTTTTTGCAAACGCATTTGTGAAATGAAGTTCGTTCAAACTTAAGTTTACAATTTTTAATCCAAAGATGCTCTTAGTTGGATTGTGAACTTGGTTTTTATTTTAACTTTCATAATTTTAGAAAAACAGAAAATACAAACCCTCCTTTTTCTTGATTTGTTGCATTGGGAATTTGAGCTTATTAACTAGTCATGTCATGCCATGTCACTGCTTGCAGAAAATTTTACAATTTAGTGACATCTTGTATTTAGTGGAAGGGTATGGATATGATACTCAAAACTTTAGTGTAGAAAAATTCTGAAATGTAAGTGAAGTATTTAGTAGGCAATTTAACTTATGAATGGTTTAATTGAATTTTGAGTATAAGGAACAAAACTTTTAAGGCAGAAAATTCCATCGTTTCTTCAAGAGTGGGGAATGTTATAGAAGATTACATTATTTAAAGAAGACTTAAAGAGTAAGGCATAAAGCATTAGTCAGTCTTACTGATTAGCTGAGTTGTGCAAGCAAAGTGGGATTCCTTGTTGCTTTGTCCCTTTTCTGAAATTAAGGAATTTTCATATTATTTCTTTTTCATTATCTTTATCTCAATCTAAGTGGAGATTTGACACCTTCGCCCTTTTGTTCATGTATTTGGGATTTATTTTTGTTGTCTTGGTGGATGCTTATAGCTTGATGATGTGTCACCAATGATATTTTAACCCAAAATGTTAAGGATTTGTGAAAATTTGTTCATTTATGATGTATGATGATATCAAACTTTTAGTATGCTTAGTTGTTTTACTCACCACAAGATAGATCCTAGTCAAAGAACTTTAAAGTTAATTATTGTCACACTGCATGTAAAGGTTCAGCATGTCACTTGCAGATAGTAGAACAGTTAAAACCTGTACTCATTGTAACTGTGCTAATCCCTGATTTTAATTGCAATACATGAATTCTAATTCAATATAATGCTATAATTTTTTCCCCTTGTTTAATGCATGGTAGTGAACCTATTTTATTGATGAATTATCTCTTCTCCATGTTTGGGACCATCTATGGAGGCAACTATGGTTAACAGTATAACATATCTAGTTGCTGATGAAGTGGAGGGAGGAATGTGAGGTGGTGAACTAGTGGGGCCATGGTCACCCCTAATTTTTGTGATGTTTTTTGAAATTACTATAAAAATTATTTTGTGGTCCCCTATATTAAAAATATTTGTCTTATCTATATAATTTATTTATTTTCTCTTATATTATTTCTGTACTCAATACAGTTATGTAGTTATTTTATTTATAAAAGGATAATAGTTATATATTAATTTCTGGCATATGTCTGTAACCAAAAAAAAAAATATCTTGCATATATAAATGCACATAAAAGTTTAAAATTTCTTTACTAAGCCATGCTATTTGATCATAGCCTCCCTTAAGCCAAAGTTATGGCTCTGCCCCTGCAAGCGCATGATTAGTGGCTTTATTAAGTGAAACAGAATATGAATATGTTCTCTGTTCTTTCTTTGACATATCGATTGATGCTTTTGTTTTATTGATAGAAAATTCTTGAAATAATCTTTTTCTTAATGGGTTTAGAAGAAGCTGCATGGTTTACCTTACCACGTGATTTTTTCATTGTCCCACCAAAGACAAGTGTAGATTTGTAGAAGGTATCAAGTAGGAATCAGAATCTGTCTGGTATGACATCTTAGTAGAAACACATAAGTTAACTGACAAACACTTTCATTCAATTTGAAAAAAATTCCTTGGTTGCAATAGTGAGGAATAATTGCTCCACCCATCAACTATGCCCTTATTCTGTGTATGAGCTTCTAAACTCTTAAGGATTTGGTTAATGTACTAAGTTTGTGGTTGTTGAAAATGTGGCCTTTTCTTTTCTGTCTAGTTTCTATCATGCATTGCCAATACTATGCGAGTTCTCTTTTGCTAGTTTATTTTGATTTTTCAGTTTAGGAGGGGATAATAATGCCCCTGATCCTTATACAGAGCATGTACTCAATGGTACCAGCAATTTTTCACCTGTGCTCTCTCTTTCCTGTTTCACTTAAAGCAATACCTTGGTGGGATTTATCATATCTACTTTCTTCTAGTTGTGTAACCTCACAATTATAACTGTAACTATTTATATGAACATCTACCTCTTTAGTTAAAAAAATAGGTTAAATATGTTTTTAGTCCATGCAATAGAATAAAATGAATAACTAAGAAGAGACAATTTATTTTTGAGAGACTAAAAGTGAACATTATTTCATTTGTGAGGACTAAAATTGTTTTTTTTGTCACGGACTCTCTGTGAGATTGGTGTAAAGTATCTATTGATTTTTTCAATGACTAATTTCAGTTAGAAAACATGACTTTGTTGATGACTAAAATTATATTTAGCCCTTAATTATTTTTTCTAATTTTTTTGTTTGTTAAAATTCAGGACATGTGAAATATGTCATTCTGTTGCACGGAATGTTTGTGGGGCAAATGAGGAGACAACACATACTTTGAGTGACAGCAGCAATGCTAATAATGCAGCATCCACAATCTCAACATCAACAGAACCTCGAAGATTTTGGCAAGGCCATCGCTTCCTGAATTTTCTGCTTGCTTGTATAGTTTTTGCATTTGTCATATCGTGGCTTTTTCATTTCAATATGCCCTCCTCGTAATTTTTCTAAAGCATAACTTTTTTTCTTTACTTATATTTTAAAGAAAAATGAAATCTAATTTAATGGGGGAGGGGGTGAAGAGAAAGAGGAAGAAAAATAGAAAGGAGAAACCACAATCTAAAATAGAGAATTGATTCTTAGAGATAATTAATGTTCTCATTTTAAGGCCTTACTGGGGCTATGTAAGTAGGCATTTATATCATCCTTGCCTCTATGCAAGTCAACAGTTCGTGATTTCGTCATTTATGTTGTGCAGTCTTCCTATAATATTGGGTCTTTCTTTATAGTGCTTTCTTATTCAGACAAAGGTATATAGCAGAGCTTGTCTATGTTTAGAAAAAAAAATCCCCCCTATTACTTTATTTTGCAAATCAATGTGATTTTGCATAAATATTAAATGTATATTATAGATATGATTGTTTTAAAGTGGACAACTCATTTTAGTCGGTAAAGTAATCTATTAACATTAACAATGTACCAAAAGGAAGGTTTTTTTATACCACATGTTATGATTCTATAAAACTTTTCCCTCCTTTTTCAACAATTTCAAGCCATTAATTTATCTTTTAGTTAAACGGTCCATATCATATAGTGATTAACAATTATTTTTTCCTGAAAGTTTCTACTATTTTGAGTCTCTCTAGGATATATTATGTTATCTTTTTTTTTTTCCTATCTCAAATTATTATAATATCTATTTATTTATTTTATTAGCAATGTCTATTTATTTATTTTATTAACAAGGGAATGGAAAGGAAAAAATTTAAGTGATTGGACACAAGTGATTTATGTGTTACAGTTAATGTTAAGTCAATCGAATATTATCTCAGTTTGATTTTTAACGAAAATAATTTTTTGTCAGATTTTATTTACCTTCTAATTTTTCAATCGAACTTCATATTAGTCAGATTAATTTTTTTCTAATGAAAAGGATTAAAACAAAAAAAATTAGTAAAGGAAGGTTTTTGGTGTCACATGTCAAGATTCTATAAAAATTTCCCTCCATTTTCAACAACACATCCAAGTCATTAATTGATCTTTTAGTTGAACAGTTACTCTACAGTGATTAACAAATATTTTTCTCAAAAAATTTCTTTTACTTTGAGTCCTTTGAATGTTATTTATTTTTATAATAATATGATTATAATATTTTTTTAAAATGACTATATTATCATTAAAAAATAATAATATTTAATATAATATTAATATATATATATATATATATATATATATATATATATAAACATTTTGGTCATCAATCTATTAACTCTATTTTAAGGGAAGGTTTTGGGAGAACAAAAGGTCATCTTTTAGATAATTTTTTTTTCTCTCAAACCCTCTCTCTCTAATTTCATTTTTTTTCAATGTTTTATTATTTTTATTTTAAAATCTTATGAAATTATTTATAGTTAAACACTGTATAAAATCATGTAAATAGTTTCATAAATAAATATTTTGTTGATTAATATTTAAATTATCATATTATAATTTTCATACTGAAATTTAATTTAAATATAATTAATTAAAAATTTTAAAATTTTGAATCTACTTTTAATAATTACATATACGAAATTTTTTTTCATTATTATTTGTATATACTCTTATAATATTTTACAAAAATATATAAAAGCAATTTTAATATTAATTAATTTATTTTATAAGCAAAGAATTTCATTAAAATAAAAACCAGTAGCACAATAAATGCCAAGCTTACAAGTCAAAACAAACAAAATAAATAAAGCATAAACACGATGGATACAGCTTTTGCCCAACCCCCTAACTCACCAAAACTCCCGTCACCCAGACAAACATCATAATAACAATGAGCTACATACACCAGCAACAAATTAACATAAGGAAACAATATTAAAACACTAAAACCGTAGTGATATGTCCCATAACATTTCAATTAATATCAATGCATGCTCTAGGATTCAACACCCATTCAGATAATGGATAAGTGAGACCCCCCTTTGCCTTATTCTACTGTCATGAACGGAATTTAATGAAATCAACAAGGCATTCCTTTTTTGTGTTTGTTGATGTAAGTATCCAAGAATTATGGCTCAACTATATTGACCATATTACCACAAATCATACCGCCATCCAATACTTTTTGTTATCTACACCACAATGATGGAAATTTTGGAACAAATGACGCACAATTATAATAAGTATATAACAACTAATAACAATTATAATAGAGTTAGAGACATTGAAGAGAAAATGAAATTCATCCTTAATATCTCAATTGAATCACCAACCTGAAATGAGAAAGATATTACTCTCTGGTTGGTTGTTGGAGTTCTCACATGATATTGGGTTATGGTAAAATTGTCTAATGGGGCAATAATTTTACAAGCACATGACAAAAACAGATTCCTCATTTAAACAGTAAGTGAGATTCAATCTATCATAAAAATAATCACATAATAAATTCAAAACTAATATCCATCAATTAATAAATCATAATTTATTTACATAATTAATATTAATAATCATAAATTTAATCTAATAATTAAACAATGTTAATCCACAAAATTCCAACTGCCAATCCATCAACCCCAAAACTATAAGAAATTCACCATCGCATCCTTATGTAATGTCACACTTAGTCCCCAACATCTCAAACATGCCGGCCAAACTCTATATGTAATCTCATTGTTAGTACTAATTTATTAATTTTATTTTTACTACAAAATAGATTTAAACTAATTATCCAAAAGTAACATAAATTAAAAAAATAGAATCATTTTTCTATGATAAAGACTACTTTCTACTGGAGACAATCCGATTCCAATCAAATACAAAAGTTATCGACAATAAAACTCTCTAATTATTTAATAAAGTTGCATACTAAGAACTCCAACAATAATATATTTTTAATTTATAATAAATTTTTATTGTTAATGTATAAAATATATTTTTTAAAACTTAATATATATTTTTTTTATACTTATATTATTCTATTTTTATAGTCTTTCCAACAAGCTACATTTTAATGGAAAAGTAAAAAAAAAAAAAAAAAAAACACTACATTTTATGGAACAGAAACTAAAAGGTTCAATGGTTAATGAAATGATGCATTAAATATTTAAACTTTTGGAATTGACAAATTTGCAGCCATTAAACATTTCGTGAACCACCAAAGCCTATATCACAATTAACATACTAATAAACAAGTGGTGTGGTAGTTTTTGGAATATTCTAATTAACTAACTAATTCAGTAGCATCAGAGTTGGCATCACT
This sequence comes from Glycine soja, assembly GCF_004193775.1. Lineage (NCBI taxonomy): Eukaryota > Viridiplantae > Streptophyta > Magnoliopsida > Fabales > Fabaceae > Glycine > Glycine soja. The sequence goes on along the minus strand of NC_041004.1, from coordinate 18,947,718 downwards.
GTGATGTTTGTCAATCATGCATGTTGAACTTGGAGACTAAATGTTAAAATTAAGATAGGATTGGTGCGTGCTTTCGTGTGTGTATTAGCATCCATTTGAGCTAACATCATTATGATATGTTCCAACCATCAACCATGAATGTTCAACTTGAAGACTAAATGTTAAAAGACAAGATCGATGAGTGTTCTAGTAAATATATGTCAGCTGCTTGGGTAGAGCACCACTAAAGGGAAAAAGTCTTGAGACTAAATTGAAGACGTTCCCTAATTAACATGACAACCAATATCTAAAACTGGATTTTCAAACTATGTGCAAGGTGCTCTTGTTATTACAATAGAAAATAGTAGTGCGTGTAAAAAAATGGTCAAGTCTCTAAGCAAAAGAGGAAGTCACTGCATCTCACATGCAAAAGAAGCCAAATGATGAAGATTAACTTACAAATTGCTTGATTTGGACAGTTTCAGAAATCAACTTTAAGAGCTCCATGGATGAATGTTCAAGAATCCGAAAAGGAAAAATGGAGAAGAAGTAGAAAAAAAAAGTAGTAAAACAACACCATGATTGATGCAAATAGATAAGTCGAGAAGGATTCACCGTTAAGGATTTCATATCGTAGACAAGAATCATGATTCCATTGAAGAAACTCAAGAAGCTTCAAACTCTCACTTAAGCAAAGGTTAATTTCATTAAAATGATTAAATTGTTTACAAGAGGGAATAATAGACAATATATTCCTTAATTAATAGACCTAACAAAGGTAATTAGAGCAACATTAGGTCTTAATTATAATGTTCAAAAGGCCCAAAATTAAAAAACACAACAAAATGTGCAAATACAAAAAATGTTGTTTGGGAGCTCATGCTAACGTCCCGAGCTTAGCGCAAGAATGGCAACAAAATGGTGTTTTATGTCACTCTATCGCTAAGTGCCACCTAATCCTAAACTAAGCATGAGATTGGCAAAACCCAACAAACTTGTTGTGATCCTCAAGCTAAGTGCCAAGTCCTAGGCTTACCATGAAGATGATAGAATTATCAACACATGCTTGTCAAGGACATTGAACACATAAACTTAGAGTTCTTGGGTTAATTCTTCTTATATTTTGTTACCTAGGCTTTGATATCATTTTAAATTCTCTCAGTGAAACAAAGGTAATAGACACATAACATATTGAATTAGGGTACACCCATAAATTGAGAGGAGATAGAAAGAATATATTTAGTGGTTTACAAATTGTTTTTGATTGAACATATACATGAAAAGCTAGGAATTATATTGAATTCATTCTACATCTCACGAAGAATTAGAACTTATGTAATAAACTAACAAAAAGGCGGTGTGATAAAATTTAAAATATTCTAAGAAAAAAAAATTCAAAAAAATAATTAATTAATCATATTAATTATATCAATCTAAATCAAAACTATTTTTTTCAACTTATATATCATTCATTGGTACATAGTATAAGGAAAAAAAAGTTATCTACAATCTCAATTAAATAAATAATATTTGTAAGATAAGAACATCAAATAAGATAAAATTAATTAAAATTTACTTATGTCTAATATTTATACAAAATGATTTTTTTCTCTCTAGACCAAAATAGTACATCCTATATGAGACCTTTTGTAATTGGAAAGCCTAAAAGTTTGGAAGGAAAATTTTGCAAGTGAATTGACACGTCCTACACTTCCCATGTGACACCTTTATAAATTGTATTGTTCTCTTCTTGGTCCATTATAAATTGTACTGCATAGATATATAATTTTGACAGTATTGTCATTGAATGGAGACAACAAAGGACATGCAGGTGGAAACAAAAGAAGGAAAAAGAGGGTGCACGCGTATAAAATTTCAAATCAGTCACTGTATTTTGTCCCGGGCATTACGGAAAGCCAAAAAAAAATTAAAAAAGAAATTAAAAACAAATAAATCATGAAGGAAATTGGAAGCAAAGCCTAAGAAAAACTACTTTAAAGGGCATGAAATGAAATAATGCTTAAGACAACAAAAGAAAAAGAAAAATCTATACAACTTTTTCAGTTTTTGTTTTTTCTGGCTTCCATGTTAGTCCCGTCTTTGAGAGTCTCTTGTGCATCATTTTCCATTCCGAGGCTGAAAAGACAAGCTGCTTGAAGATACAAAGAAGTAGGCCACTCTGGAGATACCACTTGGGCTTGCATTGCATCCCCAAGGGCTTCTTGTGCCATGTCATTCATTAAATAAGATAAGCAGCGTCTTGCATACACTGTAGGTGACACCATGGTCCCTCCATCTATGAACTGAAAAAAAAAAAGTATAAGATATAGATAAGTAAATAATGCTAGAGTTTAATTTATTTATTTATTTGTCTTGGCCATAGGTATCCTCTGTCAGAGACACTCATCATGGATATAGATAAGTAACTAATGCTAGAGTTTTATTTATTTATTTATTTATTTGTCTTGGCCATAGGTATCCTCTATTAGAGGCACTCATGTTGGAGCCTGATTGGACCTAGAATAACTCCACAATACAAACATTTGATGGTTAGGTTAGAGTTTACTTTTTATGTCTTACATTTTTATTAATAAAAAATCATACTTTTAAAGCAGTTATTTAAAATTCAACAAATTGATTATATATATATATATATATATATATATATATATATATATATATATATATAAAATCAATTAGCATGTAAAAATATTTTATAAATTAGCAATAAACTATTTTCTCCTTGTTTTATTTTTAAACCATCACATCTACAAACAACTTAAGGCTAGAAGGAAAAGGCCTAAACAATATCTACTAATGCCCTGCTTGATTATGTAGTGGGAAACCCCAAACATGATTTTGCTACCCAAACATGATTTTGCTAGGAAAAAAAATGGTTGTCAAGTAAATATAAAGTTTGTTCTTAAAAATACATTTGATGTAGAAGTAAGAAAAAATCATTAAAAATGTAACTTTTTCATTTGTGGGTTAAAAAATTTATTTTGAATTTACTTTTGAAAGAAAATTTCTTAAATATAAATCACTTTGCTTTAAAATTACTTTTAATTAAAATTATTTTTTCAAATTCAGGATGATGCAAAATTAAGTTAACAAACGATAATCCAAATTAGATGTTTAACAAGACAGTATGCAACCATCAGTCATTGCAACTCTGCAACATTAACATTAAGCATAGCTTCCAATTTAAGCAAAAAGTCCTTAAATTAAAATCCTCTTACTTGAGTGTAGCAGTCAATGGCAGTAACAAAGTCCTTAGCTCTAAAAGCAGTATCTCCATGCTTCTTCAAATTCAAGGTCTCTTGCATTTGACTGGTCCACAATTGAAAGGAAAGCTGCAGTTTCAACATTAAGAAGGATCAACATTAGAGTTGGTAACAATAAAAATAGAGGGAAAAAGTGTGTAAGCAAACCTCATTGGCAATTCCTTCATCATCCTTGTAACCAGTTTTCTCCAATATTTCATGTATTGCAGTAAGGTCCAGTCTCAAACAAGCTTCACCAAAAGGTGTCAATGACAATTGCTTTGTTGAGGATGCAGTTTCTTGCTGGAGACCCATCAGAACATATGAAGGGACCTGCTCATATACTATCCAAATGAGAAATTATAATCTTCCCAAGATAGGTATAAGGTTCTCACATTGCTTATATAACATTTGTTTTTGTCATAGATGCTTATACAACATCTTAACAATTAAACTACATGGAAACACTAGCATAATTCCAAATTATGTGCAAATAAGAATTTAATTTACATACATTGTTAACATAAAATATTTTTACGGTGAAATCTAACAAGACATTGAGAAAAAAAAAAAAGTGATACACTGACAATGTATGTATAGTTTTCTATTGTCATCCAATCGTAATCTACAATGTATGGTAAGTTTATTGAGTTTTACAATAATTACCTTAAAAGTCATACAAAAGATGATTTGTGATTGGATATCAGTCTAAATTTATTTTACATTATGAGTGCATAACCATTAAATTCTAAGACATTTTTTAATCTCTACATCATATTAATAAATAAATGATAAGGCAAAGTAGTCAAATCTCATTGAATATCGGTGTAAATATGCTTTACAATAATAATGTATATAAATTAAACTTTAATAATCATCATATACTTAAATTTCAATTCACTTTAAGTGATAATCAGTCATCTTAAGAAACACAACAACTGGAAAAGAATATGGAAAGTATGGAGGTACTTCATCAGCATGATTAGACGAAGTTTCCCAAATGCTGCTAAAAAATTAGGTTCAAAAATAAGGGAAGAAGAGGAATATTTGTGTAATAATAGAAGTAGAATAATAGATATATGAGACCTAAGCATAAACTATTATTCTAAAAGCTTATCATGCATGGAATATACCTCTGTTTCTTTCTGAAGTGACAAAAGAGATGCAACAAGAGACTTTGCATTTGGCCTCTCACGAGCTTCATATTGTAAACAACGAGAAGCCAAACGAACCAACTCAGTTCCATCATCCTTTGAAAAGTGACCCTCTAAGGCAGAATCCATCAACATCAAAAAGTTTTTGCCACGAATTAAGTCAAGTGCCTGTAAAAGAACAAAAGTGAATGCTGTGAATATCATATTTTTGTTCTTCATTGAGTTTGGTACATCAATGAACCACCTAATTTATACTAGACATGGTCTGCGTGAACATTAAAGATTTAACACAGATATTTCTACGTAGAAGTACTATTTTGCAACTTGAAATAGATCCAAATAATTAATACACTATGAGTCAATGACTAATATACCAAAAGATTGTAAACTGGTATTTTTTTATTTTTTTGTAGTTATTGTAAAAGACTATAAACAATATACTAGAAAAGTTTCAAAATATGTCACATGAGAATTTCTATAATAGCAATTTCTTGCTTATGATATTGATATAAATTATAGTGTGTCCCACACGCTGAATGTGTATTTTAAGCAACTATATCAGCCATTGACACCATCATTGTCCAAAATCAATGGTGTGAAGATCTCATGGAATTTTAGTTTTAGTACTTCATAATGGAAGGAAAAGCTTACATGGCTTGGTGGAATATGTTTACCACTCAAGAGATCTAGCAGCAGAGTTCCAAAACTGTAAACCACACTCTCTGGAGTCACTCTACCTGCATATAAACCCAAATGTACCAAAGAACAACAGTCACATACTAAAATATGTAAGCATACGCAAAATAACTCCAGATATGTTTCCCTCATCTAAAAGAAGGATTTTCCTTAGGGTAAGGAAACAATAAAAAAAACAAAATAAAAAGAAAAGACAAGATGAATTTCTAGATAAATTCCAATATAATTTGGTCAAATTTTATATTTCTAAAAACGAAAGTCAAAAGCAATTAATTTTTTACTTATTTGCAGAAGAGGATGTAAAATTAAATACAGGCCCCCTTTGTGATACAATAAAGATCCTACCTAAAACAGAATAGTACAACATTGCCAATGGCTCTTTGACCATTCTGAAGTATTTCAGACTAATCTATACTTTTATGGCTGATTCAGTGGCAGATTTCTCAGATCTCTTTCAGTTATGCCAAAGATCAAGGACATGCTTTCTCATGCAACCAACACACACAAACATCCTAAAAACTTTACCAGTCCTTAAGTACTCAGGAGGGGTGAAAGCCAGGTTTGTACTGTAACTCTTGCCATCTCTACTGTTCTTCATGAGACCAAAGCAAGACAACCTGGGATTAGCATCCTGTGTATACAACACAAGCCAGTCCAAGTTACAAATAGGAAGAAACAAGATTTAGTTAGAACTTGGAAGCATTTATTAACCACCAATTATACCTGATCAAACAAGATCCTGTAGGCATTGAGATCATGATACAAACCCCTTCCTTTACTAGTGCAATATTCTAGAGCTTGAGCTAAGTAGAAAGCCACCCTCAACCTCATTGCCCATTTCATTGGTTGTGCCTCCCCTGCACCAAATAGACCATGATTTATTTTTGTTCAGAATTAAAAGGCATATGACCACAATTTAAGGAAATATTTAAAACCCAACAAAGATTAACATAAAAGTTAATGGTATTCACAAAGAACTCACAATGAAAGAGATGCTTGGCCAGAGTTTCATGTGGCATAAACTCTGCTACTAGCAGCCTCTCTTCCCCTTCATAGCAATAACCAACCAAATTTGCTAGACGTTCACTTCTAAGGCTCCCCACTTGTTTGGCTTCCTCCTAAATTCACAAGACATTATGTCAAATTCAATAGAAGAAAGAAAAATGCAAGAAAGTTAAAGTTTCTTTAAATTGCAGTCCGCAAACGTATTTGCAGCCTCAATATCAAGGTTTTGGAGATCTCCATGACAGCATCACAACCACAATTGTGACTACAGCATGGAGATCTCCAAAACAGCATTGCAACCATAATTGTGGCTACATCAGCTGCATTCGGAGATCTCCACAACTACATCGCGACCACAATTGTGACTATATCAGCTGCATTTATCCACAACAACGTTTTAAAAAACTGTCTGTGACTGTGATTTCAGCCACAACTTCACCGCAACAGTAATTGTGGTTGCATTAGCCACGTTTACCCACAATTCTCATAATATCAAGGATAGAGACAAGACTGCAACCCCGACCGCAACTGCAATTTAAAACCTTGGTCCACAATTATCTTTAGAGGCCTTTTAAAACTGGACAAAAGTAGTTAAAAAGGGAAAAAATAAATGAAGTGTGAGTGCAAGTTACAAACGAGGAATTGGCGAGAATCAGGCCAAGCAAACTTGTTGAAACGTTTGATGGCTATCCACTGTCCATTATCAAGTTTTCCTTTGTAAACAACATTTGGAGCTTTCTCACCATGCTCAGACACTATGTTTTCTGAGGAGAACCCATTTGTGGCAACCTTCAGTTGCTCCAAATTGAACTCACCAAAACTTGGCCACAATTTTCTCTCACCCTTCTCGCCATTTTCTGCAACAAAGACAACATTTTTAAAAGGAAACAAGAGTTTCTAGACAAAGGGTGGTGTGTGCATGTGAGAGTGTGTGCTGAAAACACAAAAACAAAGAACAACACAAACCTTGGTCAGAGGATTCAAGGACAGAAGGTTTGAGGTGGGAGTGGAACCAGCAGAAAGAGAATTTAGAGCAACGAGCCCCCATGTAAGTGCAAGAGAGGAAGAAGAAAGAACAAAAAGGTGCAGTTGAGGGTTGAATGCTAATGAAGAATGATCACACAGTGGTCATTGTTGTGAACCTTTTGTGTTTGTTTTGTTATGCTTGAACATAAATGGCAAAGAGTACACAATTCAAAAGGTTCCTACTAATAGTACTTAAGGTGGCTTCAACAACTCTTCTTCATTTGTACCTCAATTGCTGTTGCAGTGTACACAACAGTGACAACACAAATACAAGACGTTAATGTTTTTACAATTTTTTGTTATCACTTTCTTCTTATGTCTTTCTCTATCCCTTTCTTTGAAACAGGCTTTTTTTTCTTCAGTGATTCAATTTGTAAAGGGCCTTTCCCAATCTTGGCTTTCTGGTTTTGGCTTTTTGCTTTTCTGCTTTCTCATCATTTTGCTTAGCATTTAATAAAAGGAAATTTAAGAATACCTTTTATGTGAATTTGTTTGCAATCTATTATTATTATTGTTAAGTACAGTATATGTGAATATCTTTAGTGTAAATGAATCCCATTTCCAATCTAATGAAAATTAATTTGTATTCTTAACTCCAAAAGTCCACTATTTAACCCAGTGTTATAAATATCATTCTCATCAGGGTTATAAATTTTATTTTACTGTGACATCATATTATTAAATAAAATGATATGGTAAAACAATCAAATTTTATTGAATATTTATATAAAAATATTTTACACTTATAATATGTTAATTAAATACAATAGAAAATTAGTACAGTGATTATTATATCAGCACTAGTTCAATTGTATAATTGATTCAATTCAATAGTCTACTCGAGTCTCAAACCAATTATCTAACCTCTTCAACTTAACACAGTTGTTATAACACTAATTCAATTATTTAAGACAAATTTTGAATTGCATAATTACTTATTACTATTTTTTTCTTAAGAAAAACGATAAATACATTGCATTTGTGATACAATGTTATTTTTAACTATTGGTAATTTTTTAAAAGAAAAAAAGTTATATTAAAAATAATTACTTTAAAGTAATTAAAATGGTAATTTATGATTGAATGATAGCGTAAAATTATTTTACACTACTATGGCTGCATACACATTAAATACTCTTTAAAACTAAGGATATTGAGAATAATAGATTGAAATAGATATATTAAAAAAATCTTAAAAACACTCTGAACGCTCTCATCAAAGAAAAATATCAAAAAAATGCTCTTGTTAAAGGAATGACACCTATAAACATTCTCATTTAATACAGTTATTATAATTTATATTTAAAAAGTGATTATCCAATGAATATGAGTTAATTAAGTTTATGGGAAACACCATAAATTTGATTTTCATATAAAGCATCATTAAGAAAACGTGATGAATTATAAATATGATTAAACTTCATATTAAAAATTAATCTCAATCAACTTAAAGGATTGAAATTTATGAGAATATCTTAAAATTTTATTAGAAAATTAAATATTCTAATTATGATAATTATATATATATATATATATATATATATATATATATATATAAAGTGATTTGTTCACTTCTAGAAACCAGTCAAATACACCTTTAATAACAAATTTGATTTTGAGTTACTATAGACAATAATAAATAAGAAAAATAAAATAAAATCACGTTTAGAATTTTGCGACCCTCCCCAATACAGGCACACTAAGAGGACACTTGATAGGAAATAATTAAAACCTTTAGTTGATTATTTATATAAATTTCTTGAAAATCAAAGAGTAAGTAATATTTCTATCAAAAACTTTAATTATATATCACATTAAATAACCTAATCAAAGAGTAATGTATTTTTATCGCAATAAAAAAAAATTAACTTCAAATAATTAAAATTTCACCTCCTCCATCAGAGCAATTTTGTGAAAAACATAACTAAAAACTATTTTCAAAAAGCATTATTTTCAGTCAATGTTATTTCTTAAAAAATAAATCAAACGTCAAAAATAAAGTTTCCCAACTTTAGATTCCTTGATTGTATATACCTCGATGTGTGAGGTAAGGTTAGACTTATGAAATATAAGGCCTAGAAATTATCATACCTATTTAGCTTGATATTATTTTTTATTAAATATAATTTTGGTTTTCTTATTTTTAAAAATATGTATTTTTATTTTTTATTTTAAAATTGAGATATTTAATCTTTTTTATTTTTTTAATTTCTATAGTTTAATCCTCCTATTTTAAAATAGAGAGCATTTAATTTTTTATTTTATAAAATTCATTTTAATCTTTTCATCAAATTCAAAAATTGTTAATCGATAAAAAATTTACTTAATGTGAATTTAGTCATATGAAACCATATAATTTATTTAATCTATGTGATGATCATCATTAATTATACGTCCTGAGTTAGACTCCATGTTAATATCCTCTTGATTTGAATTGTTTATGTGTGATTGAGTGAGAAAGTAAAATGATTCATAATCGCTAGAATTAGGTAAGTTTACAATAAGAATTTGTGTACAAGTTATACGTTAATCATGACAGGTGCAATTCAAAGAAAGCAACACTTCACGACTTTTGACAAATGTATGAAAAAACAAATTTAAAAACATATTGCCTTAGTCAATGATATAATATTAAAAAAAACTAATTCTTTTCAATTAGCGGATAATATTCTTTGTACAACTTTTGATAATTAAAAACTATATATGGTGGATGTCTCTCATATCTTTAGACAAACCACTCTTTTGGAGCACTCACCTCCAAACCAGGCATGAAATTCAACGAAATTGTTAACAAATTCAAAGCAATCACTGCTCTGACCTTCACCCTCATTTCTTTTACCCGTTCATTTTTTATTGCCACTTGCTAGTGATTATTCCACTTCATTGTGCCAATACAATTTTGACCTAATCTACTAGCACTTTTCTATTTGTCATGTTACAATTCATGTTTCCTTTTAAGTGTTTAACAACAATTGTGATTGTTTTCTGGGGAAAATTCCGTGTATAGCAAATCATTAATGAATTTGGAGTCTTTGAGGCTATTAAATAATATGATATGGATATGTTGAAGAAAGAGGGATGTAGTAATTTTCATCAAATGAGAGGACATTGAGAAGAAAATTTTGATTAAGAACTTGTCACTAGAAAAAGTATCAAGTAAAGTCTTTATATGTATAAAGTTAATGATAACTCTATTTCAAGGCTCGGGATATGTCTCTCACCTAATGAATTTAATCAATTTATCATTCAAGTATCGAGCTCATTTTGAAGCCTACGAAGCTATACATGGATTTGTGACATGACACAGAAATTGACCCAAAGCCAAATTATATTCTAAAAATTGTTAAGACAAGGACACAGCACGAGTATACATGTAATTGAAAATTTAAGGAAAATAACCACTCCCGCACATAAGCTTCAAAATCGTAATATCTTTATATGTGTCACATATTTCAAAAATAAAAATTTGGGAGAAATAAAATTAATATATTATAAAAGAACTCTGGCCTGCATTATTTTCTTCGTTAAAAATTACTTAAAGTTCAAAATAAATATAATCTCTTTATGACGTCATTGTAATCCCCTAAGTTTTTTTTTCAACAAATTAAGTCCTTTTACTTTTAAAATTAAGTAAATTTATTAGTGTTTTCATAAAAAATTATAAAAATTATCAAATTTTCATTTTTTATTCAAAATTCGAACTAATTGATTTGATTAAATAGTTCAAAGTTATTATTTGATTAAGAATCAAACCAAAACATCAAACTGCATTCTAAATAAATAAAAAATATATATCAGTTAGAAGAAAACTAATAAATGGTATAACCTTTTTTTAAAAAAACGTGAACACTCAGCATCGATTCAAGAGATACAAGAGATAATTATATAACATAGTGTACAATGATTCTGCAATAAAGTAATTAAATGTGAATTGATTGCAGATTAGAAAATTCTAAATATAGAATAAATTTCTTAAATATGGTTAGTTGCAATCTGGTTTATTTGTGAGATTGATTAGTACCACTTAAAGCATATTAGTCTTCCAACAACTTTCCATTATCAGTAGCACAATCATAGGGATCTGGTTCCAACGACTCTTTGTTTCCTTTTTTTGCATGATTGTCATTATTAGTAGCACAATCATAGGGATTTGTTTCCAATAGCTCTTTGTTTCCCTTTTTGCATGATTGTCATTATTAGTAGCACAATCATACAGATTTGTTTATTTGTTTCCAATGGCTCTTTGTTTCCTATAGCACAATCATAGGGATTTGTTTTCAACTGCTCTTTGTTTCCTTTTTCTGTATGATTGTCATCCAACAGCTGATTATTGTTAATATCCTCCCTCAAACGAGGTCGAGGTTGAAGGCAGAGTTTGGTCCGAAAATGCATGAGTAGCTTTGGACACGGGCTTAGTGAATAAATCAGCAACTTGATCATGGGTAGGAATGTGGTGAGTGACAAGATGGCCAAGAGCAACTCGTTCACGGACATAGTGATAGTCCAATTCAATGTGCTTGCTGCGGGCATGAAATACGGGATTGATGGTCATGTGGAGTGCACTGAGATTACCATAGTATAACTGTGGAAGGGATGGTAGTGAAATGCGAAGGTCTTGCAAGAGAAAGGTAAGCTATGTGAGTTCAGCGGCAGTGTTTGCCATGGCCCTATATTCAGCTTCCGTGCTGGAGCGAGAAACTGTGGGTTGTTTCTTAGCACACCATGAGATGACATTTCCTCCAAGATAGATACAATAACCGGTGGTGGAGCGTCGAGTGGTGGGACAACTTGCCCAATCTGCATCAGAAAAAGCAAAAAGATCAAGTGTGGTATGTGAAGTAAAGTGGAGACCTACATCAATAGTTCCCTTGACATATCGTAATATACGATGAGCCATTTGTAAATGCACAATGGTAGGAGAGTTCATAAATTGGGACACAAAATTAACACTATATGAAATATTAGGGTGAGTAAGAGTGAGATATTGTAAAGATCCAACAAGCCCACGAAAGTAACTTGGATCATCAAGGGGAGTGGTATTGGACGTCATCTTCATCTTAGCTTCAAGTGGTGTGCTCTTTGGTTTACAATCAACCATGTTAGCTCGTTCAAGGATGGTAAGGGCATAGTGTGACTAGGATAGATGAAGATCATCAGTTGTCTGTAGTATTTCAATGCCAAGGAAGTGATGGAAAAGGCCCAAGTCCTTCATGGAAAATTCGAATTGTAGAATTTTAATGAAGTCAGAAACTAGAGTGGTAGTGGATCCTGTGAGGAGTATATCATCTACATAAAGGAGAAGAATTAGTGATCCAATATTTGAGTGCCAAATAAATAAGGATGGATCAGCCTTACTACAAAAGAAACCATATTTAAGAAGAAAAGAACTAAAACGATCAAACCAGGCACGAGGTGCTTGTTTAAGGCCATAAAGAGCCTTTTGAAGCTTGCAAACATGGTTGGGGAATTGAGAGTCAGCCATGCCAGGAGGTTGCTCCATGTATATGTTCTCAGAAAGCAAACCATGCAAAAACGCATTTTTTACGTCAAGTTGTCGAATGAGCCAATTCTTAACAAGGGCTATGGTGATGATTAACCGGATGGTGCCTGGCTTGATTACAGGAGAGAATGTTTCAGTATAATCTACTCCATTAACCTGATGATATCCCTTTGCAACAAGACGAGCTTTGAGCTGATCTAGGGATCCATTAGGTTTGAGTTTTGATTTGAAAACCCATTTAGAGCCAATAACATGCAGGTCACGGGTGCGAGGAACGAGTTCTCAAGTTTTATTTTTGTGTAAAGCCTCAAGTTCTTCGCACATGGCAGCCTTCCATCCAAGATGAGCTAATGCAGAGCGAATATTATATGGGTTGCGTGGAATGTCTGGAGATGACATAGTGATTAAGGCATACTTAGGATTTGGCTTTGTAATTCCGTGTTGTGAGCGAGTAACCATGGGATGAGTAGGTACAACATGTGGAAGTTGAGTCTGGGTAGAAGAGGCAGATTCAAGTGGTTGTATTGAGGTAGAAGGTCTAAGCTCAAGGTTTGACTCAATTGGTGAGTGTTGTGACTCAAGGTTCTCATGTTCAGGCAATGAGGGTTGTTCTGGTTGACCAAAAGATGCAATAGGAAGTTGTAAGGCAGGAGATTGCATTAAAGGATTTGAGCATGGTGGGGCGAAAGCAGAAACTGTTGTTATTGTTGTTAGGTCTGCACAAGAACTGGAGTTAGTATGAGGTAGCCAAGAATCAAATATGCTAACTACATGTTGTGTAGGAGAGGAAATCGTATGATGACGATTAGTCTTATATGGAAAGAATGACTCATCAAAAAACAACATGTCGTGAGATAAAAAATTTCTTACTAGAAGAATGAAAGCACTTATATCCTTTATGTATATCACTATATCCAACAAACACACAAGGAAGGATTTTAGGGTCGAATTTGTTACGTCATGTATCCCAAGTGTAAGGAAAACATTTAGAACCAAAGATACATAGCGATGAATAGTTAGGGTGTGTGCCATGTAAGACAAAGTAAGGAGTTTCAAAATTAAGAGAAGATGACGGAAGTCTATTAATAAGAAAGACAGTTGTAGTGAAAGCTTCAACCCATAGACATAAAGGTGCACCACTATGAAATAGCATAGTCATACCTAATTCGCGTATTAGTCTATGTCTCCTTTCAACCATACATGTTTGTTCTAGTGTATATGGGCAAGAAACTTGATGTATAACACCTGTTAAATGAAAATGAGTTGAAAGTTTGGAGTTGATGAATTCACCTCCTCCATCAGAATGAAAAACTTTGATTTCTTTGTTAAATTGTTTTTTAACATATTGTTCAAAAGATAGATAAGCATTAACAAAGTCAAATTTATGTTGTAAGGGAATGATCCATATGTATTTAGAAAAATCATCAACCAAGCATGAATAATATTTGAATTTACTAATAGATAAGACAGGAGTCGGTCCCCATAAATCATAATGTATTTTTTCAAAGATAGAAGAGCTAGAGTGTTCAGAAGAAGAGAAAGGCAATTTAGTAAGTTTTCCCAATTGACAACTATCACAAAGATGTTCAGATTTCAAGGTTCCAACTTCCAACTACATCAATTAATCCTTTGTTCTTTAGTAATTGTAAAGCCTTTATTTGAGGATGTCCTAAACGTTGATGCCAAATGTCTATTGATCTTGATTTGAAACGATTAGAAAAATATGATTCTGGCATAGGGGAAAGAACATATAAGTCACCCTTGCGCCTCCCAGTGATAATCGACGATTAGAAAAATATGATTCTGGCATAGGGGAAAGAACATATAAGTCACCCTTACGCTTCCCGATGATAATCGGTTTCCCTGTTTCTCGTTCCTTAACACAAAAATCAACATTAGAAAACTCACAATTAATAGGAAATTGTTTTGTTAGTTGGCTTATAGAAAGCAATTTTTTTGTTAAATTAGGGACAAGTAAGACATTATGAAGAGGTAGAGTAATATTTTTTTGCTTAATGAATGTGTCTCCAATACCATGAATTGGGAGAGAAGAACCATCACCAATAAGCACAGAGTCTGTACCTGAATATTGTTGGATATTACTCACTATATTGGCTTTACTTGTCATGTGATTAGAGGCCCCGGTGTCAGAGGTCCATTATGTTTCAGCAATTGTGTTGTCTAAGGTAAGGGCTGCAAGTACTTGAGGTATATCATCAGATTAAGTTGGTTTCTTGGACACCCACCAACATATCTTTGCTATATGGCCCATTTTATCACAATATTGACATTTTTCATTTCGATATTGTTCTCGTTCTGCAGGAGTCATACGACGTTGTCCGGGTGGAGGAGGAGGTCTCTGTTGTGAGCTCATAAAGGTTTGGTTTTATTTTGGTTCATGGGTTGTTGAGCCTGAAATCCTCTCCCAGTTGACGTGAAGGTTTGAGAATTCCTTTGATGTTGGGAGGAAAACTGACGAGATCGTTGTTGTTCGCCATAGAAAGCCACTTGAGGAGTGGAAGAGTTGTGCGTATTGGAATGATTGGAGAACCAATTGCGACGTTGATCATGGCTTTGGAGTTGTGAGATTAACTCAGAGTATGATGGCCTTGGAGGTTTTAGCATAGTTGTTGTGAATGTTTCATACTCGTGCCCGAGGCTTGTGAGGAGATAGAAAACTTTCTCTTTGTCTGGGACAGGTTTCCCAATTGCAGCAAGGTTGTCGCATAAACCTTTGAAGGTGCGGATGTGTTCACCAATACTTTGATCATCTTCCTTGCGGAGGTATGTGATTTGTTGACGGAGTGTGAATTCACGTTCTTGCGGGTCTTCCGCATATGAATATTTAAGTGCAGTCCAAATGGCATGGGCAATGTCTAAGCCAACAACGAGTCCAAGTGCTTCCTCAGAGAGTGTTCCAATTATCCACCCTCGAAGAAGATGATTTGTCTTGTGCCAAGCAATGAATTCGTCAGTTAATTTTGGAACAAAATTTTCTGTGTTTGTTGTGTCATTGGAATTTTGTGTGGTGTATTGAGGGGGGGCTGGATCATCATTGGTAAGGTGACCAACCAAGTCTTGACTTTCTGCTAATGTTAAGGGTTGTTCACGCCATAGTGGATAGTTTGTAAGTGTGAGTCTCAGAGTGATGAAATTGCTAATATTTAGAGATAAGAAAGTCATGGTGTGGCAAGGTGTTCACAAAGGCTCTAGATACCAAGAAGAAAACTGATAAATTGTATAACTTTTTTTTAGAAAAATGTGAACACTCAGCATTGATACAAGAGATACAGGAGATAATTATATAGCATAATGTACAATGATTTTGCAATAAAGTAATTAAATGTGAATTGATTGCATATTAGAAAATTCTAAATATAGAATAAATTTCCTAAATATGGTTAGCTGCAATCTAGTTTATTTTTGAGATTGATTTGTGCCACTTAAAGCAGATTAGTTTTCCAACAACTTTCTATTATCAGTAGCACAATCATAGGGATTTGTTTCCAATGGCTCTTTGTTTCCTTTTTTTGCATGATTGTCATTATTAGTAGCACAATCATAGGGATTTGTTTCCAATGACTCTTTGTTTCCTATAGCACAATCATAGGGATTTGTTTCCAATGACTCTTTGTTTCCTATAGCACAATCATAGGGATTTGTTTCCAACTGCTCTTTATTTCCTTTTTCTGGATGATTGTCATCCAACAGCTGATTATTGTTAATAATTTTTCCCCATTTCAAATTATAATCTCACATCCTAATTTTTTTAAAAGAAAATGTTTAATTTTTTACTAAATTTATAATGTATTAAAAATTTTATAACTCAAATTTATCAGGAATCTCTAAATACTTGAATAGAAAAAAAAAGTGTTTTAAAGATTACAAAAACTCCAAATTTTCTTCAAATTGAAAATAAAAGAATTTAATTAACTAAAAAAATAAAAGAAATAAATTAAATTACACGTACTCCAAACTAAAAAATATAAAATACAATAAAGCATTGAAATTTTAAATGTTGATATTCATCATTTGTTTATGTCATGTTCGGCAGTGATGTATCCATGCGGTTGTCAAATGAAAAAAAAAAAAAACACGTTCAAATGTGTATCAAACATGTGTTACGGTATGTCATATCTAACACTATCCATCACAACACTCGAACAATATATCCATGCATAGTAGCTTGCATCATAGCCATTGTTGTTGCTAGTTGCTACCATAAGTAACTTGTTGGTAGTGGAGCCCAACTACTAAGGGTTGGGCGTCCGTGCTCTTGTGTCAGGGTTGACGTGTGCCTTGAAGTGCCACGTAGCATGACACGTGTACTTTGTGGACCCTAGACAATACATAAGCCCCTAAAGCTCTGAGTCGACTTTCGGGCGAAAGAGATTGTCCAGTGTCGAAAGGGATTGTTTGATGTCGGGGGTAGTAGCTTGACAAGTAAGAGGGTGGCAAGTCAGTCGAGCCCCCAAGCATGGACAAGTATTGTCCGGTGCCGAGAGTGGTAACCTCGATCAATGTGGCAGTTGCAAGTCTGTCAAGCTTGACAAGCCCCCGAGCCTGGACAAGTGTTGTCCGGGCTGCTTATGTTAGGTTGTCTGAGGTAGACATGTTTTTGGTTTCACAGGCAAGGTCTGAAGTGTCAGGTGAGGGAAGCCTATCTATTTGACAATTTTATCATTTTCTTACCATTGAGAGTGCATTGAAGACACACATTACATTTTGTCTATTGTTGTAGGCATGTGCGGCGCATGTGCAGTACTCTCATATATGTGTCCTTCATGAAGTGGACACATACTAAAGACTTGATGCGTGGGTGAGTGGGGTTGTGTCGTCGTGCGAAAAATTAGGGCACCACTTCCGCTTTCGCTAGTTACCGAAGAGTCAATCCCCTCTTTAAATGGAGTGGACATTTGATTTGTGGCCACCGTCACTTTGAATTTTTGTTTTCTTTCTCTCGAAATCTCTTTGCTTTCGTGCTTGCTTCTTGTGATTTTCATTCTTCCTCTTTAATCCCTCAAGGTATTCCTTCTCTGATCATGTCTTCATTTATGTCTGACTCTGCCATCGACATGGGTGGTAACGATTCTGGGGATTCAATTCAACAACCCCTGATGGACCAGGAGGTTATTTTCATTGGCAGTTCCTCGAAGGAGGATACTCGTTGCAATGCCTCCGACAACGAATCCTCTTCCTTGGAGAGGTTAAGGGTTTCGTGTCATACTGGTGGAGGCACCTCTCGTCTCCACAGGAAGACGTGGCCTTCCGCTACCTCCCCAGCCAGGGAGCTTATCCCGGTCATTGTGATTCTCTCCCCTTCGTTTTCTAAGGGAGCAAGGACAAGTGGTAGGGACATTAGGGCGTCTCCCCACGTGCGACGTAGCCATAGTGTTGGGTCGCCATCATCCTCACCTATTGTTACTGGATATGATTGCGTGAGGGATGATATTTTGAAGTATAAGTCCTCTCTCACCTTTGCGGTGAGTGTCGCTGCTATGCAATGCCAGGTGAAGCTGGCAAATCTTGAGGACTCCTGGAAGGTAGTCGTCCAGCCTTGCAGGAGTAATGACTTCTCTTTCTTGAGGGCAGCATCGGGCAATTCACCCTTCTTCTTCATATACAGGTGTCTATTTGAGGTCTTGGATCTCATTCTCCCCTTGACCGCATCCCAATGTGCTCTGCTTAACCATTTAAACGTGGTCTCTTCTCAACTCCACCCAAACGATTGAGCCATGGTGAGGGCCTTTGAGATTTTGTGCCCCTTCTTCAACATATGGCCCAGTGTGCCAATTTTCTTGTATTTCTTCTAAATGAAGTTGACTGGCAAGATTGGTTGGGTTTCCTTGAACAGTGTATCCAAGAAGCTATTTGAATTTGATTCAAACATCTTTCATCACTTCAAGTACCATTTCTTTAAGGTCCTGGCTAATGGTTTGTCACTAATGTTCAACAGGGACGGGGAGCTCTTTTTCTCGTTCTATTGGTAGTCTGTCCCCATCAAGTTTAAGTCATTTGACAAGGATCTGTTGACTCTTATGGAGAGGGTCGACAAAGATATTTTGGAGCAACTGTCGGCCTCATTGAATGCACGGGCCATTTTGTCTCTTCCCTCGGAAAGTGATCCTCTTGTTGCCTTGAACCGTAAATGTTTTGTCTTGTCTTTCTCCTTTGTGTCTAAACTACATTGTGGCTTGAATTGAAATTTGTTATGTTATTGCTGCTTGTTTTATAGGAATTATGGATGTCTTCCCTTGGAGGCCACTTGTGAAGCAGGTTGGACCTGCTAATGGGACTGTGCCATCGTCTATAGTCGCTCCTGTAGCTAGAGAGGGGGTCGATTTGTTGTTGAGGTTGTCCCTATTGTTGGTGCTACTGAGGTCACCCTCGGTGCTCCTTCCTCTATTTTGGCTAAGAGGAAGCGAGATGGTGCCACTAGGGTGTCGGGTTGTAAGAAGTCGAGGGGGCATTTAAGCCTTCATGCCCTGAGTTGGTGTGCCAACTGAAGTTTTTGCCCTTGTCGTTGTTGCAATCCTTGTTCCTGCTAAAGTCGTTGTTGTTACTCTTGCTCTTCCTCCTCCTCCCGCCGTGCATGTTTAGGAGGCTATTCCAGCTGCTGAATTTGGGGGTGACTGCTTCGGCTCGTTCTGTTGTAGCGCTTTCGTCTACCATTGTTGCATCCCTGTTGAGTGCTAGAGTGGCAACCATGGGTGCTCCTGTGATGGCACCTCCTCCTTCTTTAGCTTCACCGGTTCCTCCCTCGGTTGTGTTGACTTCGACGTCTTCTTCCTCCTCTTCTTGTCCCCATGTGCCGTTACATAACATCTACACCTCGAACGATGTTGATTCCCTATGTGGTATAGGGTATAAGCCTAAACAGAAGACTCTGGTTGGCTTTGTGTTAGCCTTTCATAAAAATTTGATTTGATCAGCTCAGGTCCAGCATGCCATGAATTTGCCAAGGTCTTCCTTCAGCGATGTTTGGCGATCTTGGAAAAGAATGGACAACAGCACCAAGAGGCTCTAAGCAAGGTGGCTTCCTTGGAGGCATAGGTCGCCAAATGAAGGCTTATTGCTCGCACAGTTTAGAGAGTGGAGCGCCCAAAGGTAGCGAGTGATATTGTCACCTTTGCTGAAGTTGTGAAGTCAAACCACCAATTGTCTTCTAAGGTTGGCTATGTTTTGATCAAGTTGTTGCACAACAGGTTGGACGGTGATGAATTGTTCAAACGTTGCAAGGGCTTGCAAGAAGAGAAAAAGGACCTCGCTAGCAAGGTGGAGGGCATTACGATGGAGAGGGACAAGCTTTCCAAACTGATTGTTGAGTTAGAGGCTCAACTGAAAGGAGAATGAAGTCTTTGACAACATAGGAAGCAAGACCTTGGTGATGTAGGGAGCAAGACCTTGATGATATAGGGAGCAAGACTTTGGCGGTCTTGTGTGAAGTAAAAAAGTAGATGATATTCTCAAGTTTGAGTTCAACCTTATTAAAGGTCTTGCCACTCATGTGGTGGTGTTTTCTTTCGCCTTGCAGAGCTTCTCCTCTGATGCTTGTGAGGAGTTAGTGTGATTTGCACCTAGTTAAAGGTCTTGCCGATCATTATGGTGGTAGTTCCTCTTGTAGAACCTAGACCTTTGACTGTGGTCGTCGTGGTTCTTAAGGAGTAAGTTGACCAAGGGGTTGCCTTGGGTTTTGTAAGAGAGAGAGAGAGATAACAAGAGACCGCATGGTATGTTTACAGCGGCCCCATGGTGGACGCCAAATGTACTTACTAAAATCCGGAGCTGGGACATGTCAGGGTAGACAGGTCAAAGGTGGACTCCAAGACTTTGCACTTCGGCTAGAGAGCGGCCCTTGTTATGAGGACAAGAAGGAAGACTTGTAAAACAAAGGATTTCAATGCTCAAGTAAGTATATGAGTTAGCAGAGTAAGTGAGACTACATAAGTTTGTGAGTAGGTGTGGGTGTGTGTGTGTGTGTGTTTGATAGCGTGTTCAGGGAGTACGAGGAAACCTAGTACTTATAGTGTAGAGAAGGAGTTGCAGGTACTTGTTGATAGGGGTTGTTACGGTGACGTAGCATCCCTTTTAGATAATTATCGACTTATAGATAATAACTTATGGCTTATACATAATGATAGAGATAATATATAACTTAGAGATAAAAGCTGGTAGATAACTATTAGATAATGCATAACTTTGGAGATAATTGAATATCTGCTAAGAGATAAAGATATGACATTATATTTAAATAATAAGATGTTAAAGATAACATGTTGGTTGTGGAGTCTGACTGTTAAGGGTTGAACGTCCGTACTCTTGTGTCAAGGCTGACATAGAGGATTGATGTGTATCTCGGAATATCACGTAACATGACATGTGTACTTTATAGACACTAAACGATACACATAAGTATTTATTGTAGAGTAGAATTGAAAAAAAAATTCACAACTATTATATTCGAAATAAAAAAAAAATATTTGTTGTATTTTAAATAGAAAGATTAAAAGACAAATAAAAGAAATTGAATATCATTTTTATATAAATGTTCACGTATTTATTTCTACATTGAGAAATTAATTTTAGATTCATAATTAATTTAAGACGACTTTTAGTAACTTTTGTTAGATAAACAAAATTTATATTAAATTTCACTACTAACTTACTTTTAAAATAAAAAAAATATTTAAATATAAATTAGGTCACTTTAAAGTTAATTTGTTTCAAAATTAACTTTCCAATGTGTCACTCAAACACACTACTTAACCGTTAATTTTTTCATAAGTGTTATAGCTACACTTTTATCTTCAGGGGCTCAATTCAATCACATCTTTCTCGACTTTCTAAAACAATTTCCATTCATCAGAAAAAAGGGCCTCTTCATCATAAAAATCACACCACACTAGACAGAATTGAGAGCGCATGACATGATCTCGCAGCCAGATATATAATTGACCACACCAATTTATTAAAAAACAAAAGCACAACACGAAATGAATGAATGAATGAACCTCCCCAATAAAGTGAGAGGGTGGTGTGATTATTATTCATACCACCTATGTGGGGATCAATACAGGACCCTCATACAGGGAAAGGAGCAGCACGTAAAGGAAAAAGAAAGTGGTCGTTAGATTATGGAGTCTTAGACATGCCTCAATGATGATGCTCTTGCTGCATTAATTGCATCACTCTCTATGATATTGTTTGTCTCCCATAATGAGTGTGCACCCCTTTTCTACATTGACTAGCTTTTTACAGCTTAAATTGCGCAAGCACCACCCTTTTGTTGGATTATTAGATCGTTGGATATGTTTTATGCGGGAAATTAATATATCATATAATCATATGTTTATATTATCCTATATATCGAGTAGTAGACCCTTTGCTTTTGTGTAATATAGAAGGACCACACCCACTTGCTGACTTGCATGACTAGGCTAGCATTGCTTAGCTGTAATTACAAATGCCATCCTTCAAATTTTCAATACACAAAATGACATCATTTTGGATACCTTAATGGGTATGACGACTCACTAATTAAGTGTGTTTGGTTTCTTGTCGAAACCAAGTTCAACGGGGGTTTTCCACTTTCCAAAGACGAGAAAATAGAAGAATATATTTGGTTTAATGTTGGGTTGAACATACATACATTTCCATGCATGTTTTGTGATAACTAGGAATTCGAAACTTTTGATTTAACGTCTGTTTGGAAATTTTCTAACGATAAATTAAACATGCACGAAGTCTTTTATTACTTTAGAATGAAAGTTAGTTATGTTGTACGTTCAACGTAATTGTGTTTCATACACGCACTAAGAATATGTTTGGTTAAAAGTTATAAATGTGAATTCCAATAAAAGAGACTGTGTGCTCCAATGTATAAAATAAGAAGAAAAACTCGTTGCTTTGAAAATTTTCAATTTTAATCCAAACATGAATAAGTTTTTTTAGGGAGAATCTAAGTTCAATTCTTATAAAATATATCTTTAGAGAGAAACTTACAAGTTACAAGAATATAAATGTTTTCAATCTTCCTATTATGAATGGCATTCTCAGCCTTTCTTATGTCTTCTGCGGGTTGCATAACTCACGACTAGTAGTATAGGATTGGGATATATTGTGTTGTAGTTGTTAATCATGCCTTATGGTAATTGTTCTGTTTGTACTGGTGGTACTAAAGCTTGTAAACTTTGCTGATACTGTTGTATTCTGCTGTTAGACCACTTCTTGTGGATTGTAACATGTTAATAAAATTTACTTTGTTGGCAGCTAAAAAAAAAAAACAACAATACTTTAGATTTCTAGATTGAGAAGCCAAGGACTTCAATTATAGTAGTTAAAAAAATCTCATCGTTTAAATGGATTTTCATCGATGATTTTTGTCTGTATTAAATAAATTGAATTTGCATGGGTCTCATGGTAAGCTTAATTATCTACATAAAGTAGACACGTCTCCCCTTTTAATACTCAACAAATCTTCCTGTTTTTGTTTATCAAAGCATGCCACTTTCTCCTTAAAAAACGACTTCACTTTTTTTGTTTAGTTCTTGAATTTATAATTTATTTATGTGAATGAGTAGTTTTAAAATTTATAAAACTTATTCCCAAGTTAGTTTCGTGACTGTTAGCCAAAGATATTAAAACCACTGGCATGACGTGAGTTGCATAAATTTATAAGCATGCTTGTACACATAAAATAAATAAATTTAACAACTAAACCACAAGTGGGAGATATTTCATGGGGCTATCGGTCTTGCCTTAAGAAAATATTTTATGTTTTCATTAATAATGACACAAATATAAACTCTTTTCCTGAAAGAAAATTGGTGGAAATATCACTTTATTGTTTTTATCATTTTCTGTGCAAATCTTCGAAAATAAAAAAAAAATGACATTTATAAGTTTATTAACAAAAGGGAAAAGCATTTCTTTATACCTCATCACCATACGTTTTCTATTGGCTCTAATTTTAATATGAATAAATAATATATGTATTAATAGTATAAAACTTTTTTTCGACTAGTGTGATAAATTTGTTAATTTATTTTAATAATTATCTAAAAAATTATACTAAGAAATATTTATGATTAATGGATAGTGTAAAGACTTACACAATGCATTCCTATCAAACTCTTTATATTCTATTGCTGTATTTCCCAAAACAGGAAAAAGGTTAAAATTTTAGTTATATTCCCAAGTGTATAGTTATCCTTTTGACCAATATGGATGGGAAAACAAGATCTCTATGTATCTCCAAATGTTGCACATATAACAAATAATGATGCCATACCTTTGGAAGGTCCTTAGAGCTACTTTTCATTATTAGGCAACAAACAAACACCGCAAGCCGAGAGAGTAATCTCAGTTGCGATAAATGAGGCTATGTATACATGCATGGATGATGGCCACAAGCTATAAACCTAACACCTCACACTTGCTGGATTGGCAATAATAATGTTGAGAAAAACAATGCCCCATTTGGATTAGACCAAGTGCTTCAACAAAGGAACAAAAAAAAAGGCCACAAAACGCGTTAAGCGGTGTAGAGGGCTGCCCCATGTGACAAGTATATGATGCATGTGACATGTTGCATCAGCAATGAGTTAATGTTGTGAAAGGAGAAACTATTTGAATAGAAGGGTACCTAAAACATCCAAATTGGGTTTGGAGACAAGGGGCAAGGAATGGGACAATGGACATAAAAGAGCATTGTGATGCGTAAAAAAGCACATGCACGGTCAAAGCATCATGTGCTTGCTCATGTCACTTGTCACCATTTAAAATTTTAACCCTTTTCCACTTTCAGCCCCTTTTCAACATGCAAAAAGCCAAAAAGTGTAGACCCTTGACACATTACATTTTACTTTAACGAGTAAATTATACTTCGTATTCCATAAGTTTTTCTCAAGTTACACGTCACATTATTATTTTTTTCCCTATCTAAAAATATTATCCTGATACCCTTTAATAAATTACACTACACCTCCTACAAAAGAGACAAATGAGGTAAATATAATGATTAAAAAATAGAGAGTGCTTGTATAATTATACGAAACCTCAAAGATGGTTAGTGTAATGTACTCTAGTTTAACCAGGAAAAGTTGATCTAGGAATTAGAATTTCCCTTACTTTTTTTTGCATAACACATGCCTATCAGTCTATTACATAGTGCTGATCATTAGGTTGGTTACCATGTGATTGCAAGGAGATTTAACAACCAACAAAAACAAAAGACTCTACAGCATTATGCATGTGGGATCAATGATGTAGGTAAAAGAGGGAATGGAAATTTTTCTATGGCACATGCTGATGGTGTATAGATAATTTAACCATGACATGGAATCTGAGCTGCAAAATGTTGAAATGCACAACCCAGTTTCAATTTCACTAGTACAAATTGGGGCGTACTAATTTGAATTAACAGGTGAATGTTTCAGACAACAAATCCTTCAAATTGAAGGTTGGTTGCAGCTTTTCCATCAGCAGCAATCTTTGCAGTGGATCCAATTTATACAGCAGAGGCTCCTATATCTATGCACCATTCATGGCAGAATCTGCATGGAGTGTATTGCCATCTTCCATGATCTTGCCATTCACTTGAGTTCTCTGCCTCTGAGCAAACCAAAACAACCATGTTATGTCCAAATCAAAGACAAAGACATGACATAAATGTAACAAGGGTAAGGACAAGTGCATTCAAAGTACCCAATCTGCAGGGTCTCCAGAATTCCCATTCAATAGCTTGTGGTTCTCCTCTTTGGTCCTATTGTCTTTATCTTTGGTGCTCAAAGGTAGCAAGGTTGCAGCTGCAATTGACCTGTCTGGTAATTCTGCAGAATAAAGTCAGAACAGCAGCAAACGGCAACCAAGTAAAGACAATAGCTATGTAATTAAGTGCATGTGACAAAATGTGCTAACCTGGCAATTTCTTGTCAATGAAAAACACCACCAAATTAACAGTGTACCTGCCAGCCATGGACCAAAAAGATCAGCACAAAAGCATAGGCCACAGTTTTCACATTACAAAGCAAAATATATGCTCATTACCAGGCAACAACTACATCAACCGTGTAATGTTTGCGAGATGCTACTATCAAAAGACTCTGAACCACAGCAAGCAACCACCCTAGCTGTTTTATTGACCTAGTGGTTCATCATATCAACAGTTACAAAATCAGAATTCAAATTTAAACACAACAGAATATGTGACAGGAAGGACTTAAAATGAGATGAATAATAAATGATGAATGCTACCAACATACTCCTTCTAACATAATTTCTTATTCGTTAAAATTTATCGAAAACTATTAAATCATGAGTGAGATGGAAGACATTTATAAGCCAATTTTACCTTCGAGTGCCATATTTCTGATACGTGAGCACAAAGACAAGAGTAAAGATCATGTGTGATGAGAATATCAAATCACCACATCCATAGACCACGCCACGCGGAACTGTACATATAATTGAAATGAGTGCCAAAACAAACACAAAGGCATCAAATATGAACACCTTCAATACTATAATGTATACTCACAATTAATCAAGAGCACTTCAAGGACAGTATCTGGACGGGGTAATGTGGCAAGTTTAGAACCCTGCATGATAATTTAAGTAGTCTAAAATTATAAGAATCTAAAAGATAAATAATAGAATATCTTGCATATATATGCTATTTACACTGATTAAAAGAATACTTAAACACATGTGACATGTTTTGCAAACACATTGTCAAACAATTGTACCTCACGGCAATGGTAGTTTGGACCCGGAAGTTGTGTAGAATAAAATGTGATTATGCGAAGAACTTGAGAAGCCTGCAGTACACAAATATGAAGTGAGAAAACTGGCATATTCCCATATACAGAATAGGCACTTAACTCTATCTGAAGCATTTAAATGGCCAGAAATATACTGTGATGACCATACAAGAGCAACGCATGATGACATCAGATATAATCAAAGTTACTCATGTTAGCATTAAAACCTGCATTTTATGCTTGAATCATCCTAATTCATTGATCTATCACCCTAAGAACTTATTTATTCAATTAGCATTTCCAAAAATTTAAACAATACTTATTAAATATGAGATAATGTGATCAACACTTACAACTAAGAATGCTAAAACCCTGCACCATATTAGAACTGTGTAGATCTTTCTGTTCTTCAATATGAATGGATGAAATGTCCACTGCAAAATCACATATCAAAGAATATATATGAAACTTCAGAAAAATAAATAAAGAAAAGAAAATTATATTTGCTTAAATGAGGAGATCACAAAAATAAGCCATACAGGCCAAAAGGGATTTTTGAAAAAGGAAAACAAGCCACTGAAACAGGGATAATGTTATGCAATATCAGAAAATATCAAGCAAAGATTTAACAGGAATAAAGCCACTGAATCAAGATTAAAATAATCCTTCACCAAATCTGCACAAAACCACTAAGAAGAAACTTCAAACCACAAAACTAAGAAATGATATTAGCTTTTATTTTATTTGTCATTTTCTTTTTATTTTCCAACAAGTCATTCTCAATAGTCAGTACAAACACCTTGAGTGTAACTTTTCAAGCCTCACAAAGCCACAACGAATACAATATATAAGAGACTTAACAGTTTAGTATTCTGACTTCAAGGAAACACCAGAGGGTGGCAGTATAGCACACATTCATGATCAAGCCATATTTACCTTGAGAATTTATCACACCAAAAAAAAATGTTCATAGCAGAATATAGAATTGTCTCCACGAATTTTCATGTCATAGGTAGGCAAAATATAACCTATCACATAAAAGGTGGGCAGTAAAAAGGTAAATACTGACACAACACAGTAATACAGTTAATATATGAAAACTTTGACAGAGAACGGGAAGGGTGGATTCTTTTCTTACCAAGACAAACGATATAAAAATCATGGCAAACAGTGTTTCACTTATGTAAGCTTTGTCTTGCCCAAGCTCCTGTAATAACAGCACCAAGATTAAAAATTTCAAGGGCATTCTTATCATTCTATGTACTGGTTTTTCCAAGAGAGAGAAACGGGAATGACAATTACAAACCGGAAGAAGGAAGAATCCAACATCTTGTAGAGTAGGGCCAGGCCTATGTAAATAATGAACTCCTCGGGCAGCCAAACCATGTATATACTGTAGAGAAACAGTTAAAATTCAGACATCAAACATTGCAACAAATAGTATGTCAAGTATCCAAGTAAAACAATGTACTATACTGTGTTACACTTTATGCATACATAACATAGACAAGAATAGAAACACAGAAACATATACTTTACAAAAAATTGTCATTCTTATTTCTTTTCCATTGAACATTGGCCCTCAATATCTTCCCTCAACAACTAGCTGCAAACTATCAAATTAGTTTCCAATGATGGAAATGAAACATTTAATCCTCTTCCCAGAACCCAAAGTTTCACAGAGAAGTGAGGATAAGGTGAATTTTGTTTTTAAGATGGAAGAACAAATAACTTATCATCTAAAGCAAATCATCATAGTTGCAGAATATGACAAAAGATGCTTCGAGCAGTTACAAGTTCCTAAAATTCCCAAATTAAAACACTCAGACATCAACTCTGACACTTCATAATCGCTGACAAAATAAGCTTCGGTAATCAAAGCAAGTGATAGTAATAGTATGGTAACCCTCATGCAGAAACCAGAAACAAACAAAATAAAACAAAAGCAAGCAATTGTAGCACTAGCCACACCAACAAAAACCATGAACAAGAAAAACTGAACTCCATGTAGCATGCAAGTAAAGTTCCAATCCACCAACCATAAAACACTTTCAGAAAATTTCCCTCTCCCCATCAAAGGAAAACAAAAGGGACATTCCACACAAAAGGTAAAGCACAACTTGAGCAACCACACTCAGCCATTGCAAAAAGGTTGATCAAAAGAGGGGGGAAAAACCTGACAAACAAGACCAGCCAGAAGGTACTTCCAATTCTCAGCAAGGAGGTTGACCTCTGTAGTCGTCTCTGCACAAATTCTCTTCCATAGCTACACAAACACACACCAAACACCAAAATAAACATCAACACAAGAACACAAAAAAAGAAACAACAACACCAAGAGAGGGGGGGGGGGGGGGGGGGGGGGGGCGGGGGGGGGCGATAAGCAACCTTTGAAGCCTCACGACCAATGTAAAACGACATGCTATTGTCCTTGATGTTGTCGTTGATGAGCTATGCGCGCAAGGAGCACTTCCATATTACTTCATAACCACACTGATGATAGAGTTAACATTGATTTGCCAATATGAACGATGCCCACATAGAATTAATCCCTTTTTAAACTTCCCACTATGCAAAACAGAAACTTTGGCCGAAATAAAACACACCCAGAAAGAAAAACGCAACAGGGTATCCGAATCCGAATCAGGAAGGGAAAAAGATCAGAATTTTGAGGTTGATCACAAACAGAACCGTGCCCCCAAATGAGAGGAATGATCACAAGAAGAAGGAAAAAAAATACAGAAGAGGTTTTGGTGGGAGAATAATCAATGGGGCAAATGGAATCGAGGCGCAATGGTCAAAAGGGGTTTTCGTTTCTCTCTCTATTTTCTCTCTCTGATTCTTCTTCTCTTTCTCGCAGTGTTTTTCTGACTGCTACGCACGCGAGATGAACACGGCGAGACAGTTGAGAAGAGAGTAGAAAATTATAAAGAGTGCCCCTATTTTTTATATTTCCAATCCAAACTATTTTAATCTTCTTCCTTTAATTTACACAAAAATTGATAATAATAATAATAATTCCTAAAAAAATACTATAATTCTTTCCATTTTAAAAATAATTCTAATAAATTGTTAGACTGTCATCCACGAAAGATTATATATGATAAATTTATTATTTTTAATTAATTACTTTAAAAGTAATTTTTCTCATAATTTTTTATTAGTTAATAATATAAAAATATTTACATGAAAAAAGTTGTGTTCATCTGTTACCTAAAAAAAAGTTGGGTTCATATGTATTATTTTATTTGCTATTTAAGATAATACACATATTTTAAGAAAATAATTAAGTAAACCATTTTTATGATAAAATAATTTAGGGAGTGTATTGGATAAGGATTTTAAAAAACTATTTTGGCAAAAAAAAAATCTTGTAAATCGTAAAGATTATATAATAATATTATAACTTATCAGATTTATTTACAAGACTTTTATGATAGTTTAAATTTTAATGAATTTATATTATAAGAATTTAAATGACTTGAAAAGATTTTATAAATTTATAAGATTCGAAAGGACTGTGTGAATTTTTAAAAATATATTCAAAATTATAAGAGTTGGTGAAAAAAATAATAAGAAATGATGAGGTTTGGATAAATAAAAGTAAATCTAATATAATTTTTTTAACCTTTTAATTGTTATATTGATTCTAGTTTTATATCCTCCTATATTAATATTTATGATAATAACATTTTTTCATTCTCACTTTTGGATTTAAACAATAGATTTAAAATCATACATTGATTTTTTAATTTTTTTTAATTATTACAATTAGTTTTTGATAGATCTAATGATGTGTTAAAATGAAGTCTAATAATAAACATATACTAAAAGGAAGGGAATAGTGAGGGTGAAAAATTGTTAGGAGGGCTACTAAATTATGTGGATGAAAAAAATTAAGGATGACAATCATAAAAATATTCCGTCGAATAGGCGATGGGAATAGTTAGTATAAGAAAAATATGATAAACTTTAATTTAAGTTAGACAACAAAGGAAAAAGTACATAAGAGAAGAATATATTTGACATTTTTTATTCCAAAAAAATAAAAGAAATCTTGAATAATATTAGAAAAAGAAGAGGAGACGTGTAATGAGAGAAAAAAATATTTGATAATCAATAAAAAAAAGAAAGAAAAAAGTCTAACAAAATCTCAAGGGTTTGGATAAAATTATTTGATAGATGCTCTATACTAAAAAGTCTTATTAAATCCATCAAAATCTTTTTTAAAAAAATTTATCAAAATTTATATATTTTTTAAATCGAAAGACTTTTTATAAGTTATAAAAATCTTAATTGAATATCATCAAATTTTATTGTCTTTTTTAAAAAATCTTAATTGAATATCATAAGACTTATTTATACTATTTTAAAATCTTAATTAAATAACAAAATTTTTTTATTAAAAAAAATCCTTTGAAATCCTAATCAAATACTCTCCCTTATCTTACTAAAATATTTTTACTAACAACAATGTATAATTTTTTTAAAGAACTATAGTGTATAGTTAGAAATATACTTTTATTAGTGTATTTAATATTGGAGAATATTAATAAAAAAATTAAGATTTTCTTAATGTTTTATACTCAAAAATAATTTGAGATAAAAAATGATAAATAAAATGAAATTT
Organism: Glycine soja; assembly: GCF_004193775.1. Taxonomy (NCBI): domain Eukaryota; kingdom Viridiplantae; phylum Streptophyta; class Magnoliopsida; order Fabales; family Fabaceae; genus Glycine; species Glycine soja. The sequence continues at coordinate 18,916,705 of NC_041004.1, read as the reverse complement.
TTTTCATTATTTATTGATACGAAATATTTATCATTGATGATAATTAATTTCCATAGAAAAAATTCACTTAACTTTTAATAAAATCTCCTTTTTTTAATTAAACTTGTATTCACAACATTTGGTTTAAATTTGAGAAAAGAGTGTAAGATACATTTACATAATTTTTAGAAAATAAATGAGAGTATACTAGTTATTTTCATAATAATCATCTATCTATAACAATAATGAAAGAAATATCCCATTTTAATTTATATCTTTAATTTACCTTTTTTTAGAAGAATTTTGAATTTACCTATTTGCCATTTATCCCTTTCTCTCTCCTATTTTATGTTTTATTTCCAAAAGAATATTCTGTTCAAGTAGGTAATGTCTGTCTTTCTATTTTTAAAATCAAATAATAAATTCATGTTTTTTATTTGAGTAATAAGTAATAACAATAATAAAAGGAATATCTCATTTTAATTTATAGCAAAAAAAATCGCATTTTAATTACCTATTTAGTCATTTCTCCCTTTCTTTCTCCCTTTTTACGCCTTATTTCCAAAAAAAACAAAGTGTGCCTATAATACATTCATGTTTTTAATAATAATAATAATAATAATAATAATAAACTTTGCCTTGACGCCAACCTTTTTATCTCTTGCTGAGGCTGTTACCACCAAAATGAGTGAATAAGACCAAATCCACAAAAACAAATAGAATCTTCTAGCTTTTGAAACAATCAGCACTGCTAGTTAATTAATTATTAATTAAATAAATTAAAATGAAATCCTCGCTGTTATGTTTTTATCTGAAAAAAAAAATCAGTAACAGTGACCCGATTAGGATAGGATTCGGTGAGAATTGACTTGAGAATTGAGACAGCAAGAGCCAATTAGGCTAGAGAACTGCTAAAAAGAAAGTAGGAACACTCTTTAACATATTTTTTATTAATTAAAATTGATTGAAAATTATAAATTTAAGAGAATTATTAAATAAAATATAAAATTTACTAAATTTTGTAATTTTTTTAAAAAAATTAAAAAATAAAAAATATAGTATTGAACATGTTTCTAACATTCCTCATCAGGCTACGATGAATCTGCCTTGGAGGCGCAAGGCTTGCGTTTTCCTCTAACAAAATTTAAATAAAATAAGAATAATATTATATTTTTCTATAAATTATCCTCTTACTTTGTAAAGAAAATGTTAAATATAAATATGTTGTAGAAAAATTTAGAATTATTTATAAAATAATCATAGCAACGTCTTTTACTTTATTTTTTTTCTTTTTAGAATATTTTTATATATTTCTTGTTAGAGTTTAATTGTTCACACGCTTTCGGTGTAAAGAAATTTATATTATTATCTAGGTTGAAATATGTGTTTTTAAGTGTTGGTTTTTATATTTTTAAATTAATGAAATTTGTCTCGCCACTTTATTAATCAGTGATGAAGTATTGGGTAGATACTACCCTAAACACGAGGTGTTAGACACAAGTAAAAATTTAACACCTCATTAAAATATTATAAATTAATTGAAAATAACATAATTTTTTTAAAAAATGTACTTCTTCTCTTCTTCTTTTTCCTTTTTTTTTTCTCTGGTTTAACCGAGATGTCTCTATCATCTCAAGATATTGTTGTTCATGGTGTCCCTAGCTTTCATCTTCCCTCACTGTGCGATTTCGAAGATCTAAATTTTTCTGGTGGCAGTGTTAATGTTCGCACAACGAGCGGCGGCCTCCGATGAAGCGTAACCTTTCACCACCTCTTGTTTAAAGATCTGCATTTTCCTGTGGTGAAGTCGGTATTAATGTCTTCCGCACACCGAGTAACGGCCTCCTATGAAGCGTTACAACAAGTGTAACGATTATTGGGTTTCTATACAAAAAATATACAAATTCTGAACCTATCATTAACAACACAAATCAATCTCACCAACCTCAAAATCTACGGTAATCCAAAGAAAAAAGCATCAGACGCTGGCATTATATTTAGGATAGAGAAGAGTGTACTTTATTAGCTATGGTTCTTTCAAGTATGCTAACTCGGACGGAGCATTACAGCTAGCCACAGTTCACTATTTGCCTCTGGGGTGAGGTTCAGTTGCATTTTGGGGAGAAGATAGAATAGAAGAAAAACGGTTTTTATTATTTTATTATTCTCTTATTTTTAATTTTTGATGTGTTGTCACCTTTTAATGGTGTGATATATAAGGAAATGTGTATGCAAGACTTTCTCTTATTAGACTTATAAAAAATTCATGCAGATATTATTTTAATGCAAGAAAATGGAAGAAACTTTAAACAATTCATATATTTATATTTTTATTATAACTTAATTATTATTCTAATAAAATAATTAACATAATTAATATTCTTCAATAGTAATATTCTTTAATGTTTCAATTCTTCTCCTCTTCACTTCTCCATTTTTTAATACATCAATTTTCAATTTTTCTTAACATTTTAGTACACCATTTTAGATTTTTTTCTACTTTTACTTTCCCGCCTATCCATTGAACTTTTTCACTTCCCTAGATTTACTACTTCTAACCTCCTCTTTTTCCCTTCTTCACACCCTTCTTTCTTTTCTTTGTTAGACCTCCCCAACTTTCACTTTCCTCATTTTCTTTCTCTTTTTTTTTTCACCACGCCACATCCCAATTTCTTTTCTTTTCTTCATCATGGCACCACCATCACACCACGATCATCGTGGTTTGTATTTTAGATGGTTGTATTTTTTTTATATATATGAGATGATTGTGTTTTTTGATTTGTATTATGAGATGAGATGTGTTGATTGTTCTTTTTTTCATTGTTTTTTCTCTTTTTTTTTTACATGGGTGGTTGATGTTGGATAATAATATTTTATCGTTAAGCACAAATTTCTTATATAAGATGCTTTTTTTTAAGAAATTTGTTTCACTACGAAGACACTCTCCACTAGACAGTCTCTTCACGAAATTATATTTTCAAGTGGAGGAACTAGGTAAGAACCCCATGCTGAAAATGCTCTTAGTGACCATGATGAATGCAATAAATGATTTGATTTGTGACAATATGAAATACTACTATAATTTATGATAGTTTTGAATCCTTAGAACTTACATTTATAATTTCTTTAAAATTTTAACATTTTATTAAATAGTCTTTTACCACTACAAAATGATCATATTGCATAGATCTCAATTGGCCATATTCTTCACTACCTCAATCCTAAACCTTGACCTCCCACCAATCTCTTTCACCTTTTTTTTTCTTTGCAAAAAGAAGAAAAAAGAAGGGAAAAATATTATACTAAAAACAAAATTTGTAGTCCCAAAAAAGGAAACCCTCATATAGCCTTAATGTCATAGACTCATAATGACCCTCACATTACAACAATGAAGAGTTTGTCATAGTGGCCCTGAGGATCACATCCTTCAAGTCAAAATGGTGTAAGATGTGCAATCCTTTCTTTGAAGCCAACATCACTCTAAGACTTAAAAGCCACAACCTATAATTAACAATCCTCAAAAGTTCAAATGTTCCTAAGACCAAAACACCCGATAAGCAAATTTTAGATTAAACATAAGGAAGATGTCATCACAACAACACATGCAAAAAGCTCAAATCCATGTAATCGATGGTGCCACTAACAATTGTGCTCATACATCTTTGTGAGCATCATAAAGGTGGAGTCCTTGTTCAATTGAGGATGGAGAAGAAAGGTTGGTGAAGCTTCTCTCAAACATTGCAATTAGGGTGAGGATGGAGGACTTGAAATAGAGGACTAAACTAGTTCCCCAACCATTTGTGACTATAGTCATTGATCAAAGAAGTGCTTGATGGTGTCATTAACAATTGTGCTTATATGTCTTTGTGAGCATTGTGGAGATGAAGTCTCCTATTCAAGTTGAGGGTGGAGAAGAGAGGTTGGTAAGCTTCTCAAATACACACCAATTTGGGTGAGGATGGATGACTTGGAATAGAGGACTAAACTAGTTCACCAATTATTTGCGACTATAGTCTTGATCATAGAGGCACCAATGTTCTCTTTCACCTTAATTGAATTCATCAATCTTGCATGGAGGACCAAGATCCTACAACTATGACCATTATAGTGACATTGATTCCACAAAGCTTGGTAAACCCTAGCTTCTCCATCACCAACTCACTATTGAATTTTGTTTTCGATGTTATGGAAATTTTTAGAGATATGCAATGGTTTTGTAGTGGTCATCTTCAGTGGAGGAAGAAGAATCAAGTGGAAAAGAAATTAAGATTGAGTTAAGAGTTTGAATGAGAGGGAGAAAGGTTATAGGGATTTAATCTTTAAGTTTGGTTCATTGTGGAGAAATAAAAGGAAAAGGGCGGGGGATTTGCTTCATCTTTCATTCACACTCCAAATAGCAATGATGAAAGAGATTAAGGTTTAGGATTGAGTTAGGGAAGAAAGAGGTGATTAGGTTAAGAAGGGGGCAATTGGGTTCTCTAAAGTAGGATCATTTTGTGGTGGCAAAAAAAAAATGTTAATAATTAAGTTTTAAGAAATTGCGAATGCAAGTTTTAAGGGTTCAAAATCGTCAAAAATTGTATTTTAGACCACAAATCAAAAGCATTAGCAAACTTTTTGCCATGTCAATATGAATGTGTATGATCATTATAGAAGCTAGTAGATGTGACTAAATTCTCAAATTTTGGGAAAAAAATAAAAGAATAAATTCATCAATTTAAAAATATAAGGACTAAAATCAAATTTTAATGAACGTATAAATACCAAAAACACATTTTGTCCTATTAACTAATTACTTAAAAAATGCTTTTTTATATATCTTTAAAATACTCTATCCATCCCTTTTTATAAGACCTTTTCAACTAATTTGCACTCCTTAAAAAATAGTTAATTTAGTTAATCAGATTAAATTTATTAACTATTTGCATTGTTCTTCCAAATTTACCCTTTAAGTTTTTTTGAAATTATTTATCTCTCTATTTTTACTTAATTGCTTCCCACATAATTAATTAAATTTAGAGAATGTATAAAACAAATGTTCCAAGACAAAATAATTAATGTAGATGAGTGAATTCTCCAATCTTAGTAAGGGAGAGAAATTAATAGAGTAAATACAAATATCACAAGAAGGGGGAATGAATTGTGATCTTAAAAACTTTTTAAGCTTTTATCGAAGAAAACAAAGTTATTGTCTGAAAAATTTTGTAAAACAAATAACGGATTTTTACAAAAACTTTCAAATGATGAAATACAAACTTTGCAATGAGAAACAATTTTTAAGTAAAAAAACAAATTCAAATCCTAAATTAGTTTAAACGAGAGGAAAGTAGAAAGATAAACAAACAAAAAGATTTATACTGATTTGTTTCAACCATAGAGATTACGTCGAGTTCTTGCTAAACCACCAAGAGTTCATTAACTTCTCAAAGTCATAAGTATTTTGTCACAGACCGCTTTTGGCTTTATAAATCAAACTCTACCCCAAGCTTGATGCAACCCAGTAGTCTTTGTCCTAGCAAACCACTCTTGGCATTATACAAATCAAACAATTTTGTTGTTTGTTTACACAATGACTAACTTTTAAGTGTCTTATAGACGAATGTACAATATCAACACTTAATATTTTCTCTTAATATGTTCAAAGTGTTTTGAGAGTTTTTTTTAGAACTATATAGAAAATTTAGAGAATATTTTTTACACAAAGTATATGAATGTTTGCGCGTAGGTTCGTAACTTCATTTCTTCAAAGCTTCTAGTATTTATAGGCATTCATCTTTAAGTATTCATTGTCTCACTAGATGAATTTCTTCACTTAAACTTGCGTCTGATGCTTATGGTTGTTGGACAATTTAATGTTTGCATTAAATGCATGTCCTTCCTCATGTAATGAAACCACTCTGATTGGCTTTCATGTAGGACACTTCCGCAGAAAACCACTTCCTTTTGGCCAGAGCAAGCATGTCATAACAAAGTGCGTTTCTTTTGATGCTTGTTTGCCAATTTTAGAACTTAAATTTCATTTATTCTTTATAGAATTCAACATATCCTAAAATAATATTTTTGCAAAATGAATCTCAGACACAAATAAATAAATGAAATCTTAAATGTCATTTGACATATGTTATATCAAATCATGACTTTAAACTTATTTTTGTTTGATGGTTCAGATGCAGGATCACGAAACATGATCTGATATAGCATAAGACACAATTTTTAACATTTATAATTATTTTCATTTAACCAAAATAATTAGGGATCTTAATTTGCCTCAAGACACAAAAGTCTTTTACTTAACAAAGAGTTACTTTAATTAATTTCTAGCATTTATTATTTTTTTTTTCAATTTTTTAAATAATTTACAAGTACTTTAAGGAAAATTAATTAATGTATCTAAAAATTAAAAAAAAATTATAAAAATGGACAAATAATTTCTTGAAAAAAATCTTATAAGAACAAACCAGAGGGAGTATTTAATCCATAAATTTATCACAAATAATAGTTTGTAATTTAATGACACCCCATATATTCTAATTAACTTTTTACTATTACATCTGTAATAAATATATGCATTGAATTTTAGTCCAAATAAAATGAATTAGTAATATAACAAAATGAATTAGTTGATATAAATATTTTTATAAATATTAATTTTTCTTTATTAATGAAATAAAAAATATTTTATTAAAAATTTAGAATTTAATTTTTATATATTGTTAATATAAAAATTTACATTATCAATCAATTTGAAATAATAATAAATATAATTTTAAAAAAGTTATTTTAAAAATTAATAAATTTATCATATTATTAGTAAACAAATATTTACTAAAAAATATTAAGTATTTTTATTAATATTATTTAAATACTTATGAACAAGAAATTAAGAAAGGATAAAGTTAGCATAAAATAACATAATAAAAAGTGATAAAAAAGAAAATAAAAAAACAATTTTCAAATCTCAATGTCTCACTCCCTCCCTCGTTTTGTTTGGGAATTTAAATTTTGAAAAGTGACAGGGGAAGAACGTGCAAGTTTTTAACTCGAGGACGAGAAAATCTTCAGATTGAAAAGAACGATACACCCACGAGAGAGGAGGAGCATGACACGTGGCGAAAGATTGAAAAGGGAATCCAAAGAATCTACGATCTATCAACCGAATGAAAATAAGCACGGAAATGGCAACAGTAGCGAGTGGGAAGAGAGGCACTGTCAGTGGAGTGGTGAATTTCAAACGTACTAACTAAAATATTATGTGCTACAACTACTATTATACCAGCTTTTAATTTCTTAATAAAAAAAAGTGTTATTCATGGTATAAATTTTTTAATATAGTGATTCAATTATAATTTATTATATATAATAAATTTAAAATTATTTATATTATTAGTACATATACATTAAACTAAAAAAAATATGCATAGTTTTTAATTTGGAAATTAATAATTTGTTAAAATATATTTTTTATTTTTATAAATATAAAAATATATAGAATTTATTTCTGTAAAATTTTAAGTATATTTTTTCATCATCATAAAATTAAAATGTGTCATTTTCAAACCTAGAACAATACTTAAATATTCAAAACTGCATGTATTATTTTTTTTTCATCGATTATATGTATGAAATATGTAAAGAAAACATTATATTTATATTGATTGTATGCATAGAGGGTGTAAAATACCATTATAGTAGCTTTAGCTTTGCCCAAACTTATGTCCAAACTAAAAAGTGACATATTTTAATTTTGTAAGTATGTAAACTTATACTACAAGTTTCAGGAGAATAAATTTTGAACATTTCTATACGTATGAAGACGTAATTTATGTTTTAGCCATAATGATATATGCACTAGTATCTTGGATGCATTTCTTTTTCCCATGAAAGTGGTGCAGACGACACATTAAGGATCCACCAATTTTATAAATAATCATTTTTAATAAGATTTTTTCGGTTAATTACATTTTTTTTATCAAAAGATTTAAATCTGAGATTAGTTTAGTATTATTCGGACCAACAATTTGTTATAAATAAAATGATAAAAAATTAGAAAAAATTAGGTAGATAAAAAGAAGAAAGAAAAAGTGAGTGTATATTGATAAATAATTTTTTAATTATTTTAGTCTTAGTTTAAGACGTAATTTCATGATTTATATAATTATGTTGTATTTTTGAAAGAGTATTGGACAAAACCTTTTTGTTTGAGTGCCATTATGAATTGTCGTAAGCCACGACTCCATCCAACCTGTTGCAAGGTCCTGCCAGCAACAAAGCATTAAGCACCATCCCTTCCAGCCCCACGAAGTTTCATTGTCCAATAACTTTTGATTTCCGATCCTTACAAGATATATACATACAAGAAGCTTTTCATGATCAGGCCAAAGATACGAGTATAAGATGAGAGAATTTTAACTACATAGTTAATATAAATTATTAAAATTAAAAAAATAATTTAAATTATTTTAACTATTCAATTTAATTAACTTTCATCTTTCAATTCTTCAATATTAGGGATGGAGGCAAGTTTAAATCACAGCAGGGTAAATACATGACTTGTAGAGCAAAACAATTGTGAGACTTGTAAAATAGTATTTGGGTTGAATTGACCTTTTGTTAATTGGAAATTTTGGTTAAAGGTTTTGAAAACAGTTCAATCAACAAATAAGCTTTTTAATGAGATTTCACATTAACCAAAATACCATTAATTAAGGGTTATTTAATCAAACTAATAACAAATTTTATTTTCAATTGGAGGAAATGTACTCAATTCGATTTAACAATTATATAGGTTTTAACAAAGTATTTGTAATTCTAACAAAATGTTGAATTCTTAAGATCAAATACAATTCATTTCAATTTACAAGTATTCAGTACATGCACAGAAAGCATTTATAGATATAGATTCGATAATATAAAAAATGCAACGGATTTAGAATACTCAGAAAGAATGAGTCATATATAGAAAGATAAATGCGAGAAAGTAAACCTAAACTAAACTAATCAAAAAGTAAAAAGAAAAAATTGGGTCAGAACGTTCATCTTTCCATAAAACCTGGTTTCCACGAGTTCGGCTTAATTGGTATACAAGAGTAAGTAGTGTATGGTTCAAAAAGCCAATAGAAATTACATATATTCGCCTATTATAGAAGAATAAAAATAAGGGATAAATAAACTGCCTAAAAACACATGTCTTCTATTCTATTATTGTAATTTTGACTCAAACGATTTAAAAGACCCATGTCTATTTTTATCTTTTTGTTCAGACACACTATAAATATTTGTTTTTGTTTTCAATAAAAAAACTTTTGACATTTGATAAATTTTGGTGAGAGTTTCTCTTTAGGTTCCTTGTTGAATCAATTATCAGACTTATCAAAGTAATCCTTGTGGCGTTTACTTGACTTATCTTTCTTCATCGGGAGTGGCGTTATCTTTTTTCACTGAAAATGACGTCATCCAAAAACTCTACCGCCTGTATTAAGCGATCCACTCGTAAGGTTCATATCAATAAATGTCCTTTCAACATTCGAAAACATATTCTGGATCGCTCAAAGTGGTTCTTGGATGTCCTTAAGTAAACATCCCTTTATGACTAAAAAATTATCTCGGAATGTTCATCAGTAAACATCTCTTCTTTACTCGAAGTACATATTCTTGATTTCACACCTTATGCAATCACATGACCCTCTTCTAATGAATTGAAATTATATTCTCAAGCATATTTATACTGTCGCATGCTTCAAAGTAATTTATAATTGAAAATATTCAATTGACTTTCCACGCTAGGTAATTATGTAAAGTTTAAAACTCTATAAAAATCTCTGAGAATCGACTCAATTATGATCACAACACATTTAGAAGCACAAATCTAATGTTTGTACCTCTAATCAGATGTCTTTGATTAATTTTTCTTAAAGGTAATTAGACAAGGGGACCCAATTGAAAAAAAATAATAAAAGTTCAGCAATCCAATTAAAAGAAAAAAAAGTTCAAGGTACCTAATTCAAAATTTAGTAAAATCAAAGGATCTGTAAAATAATTAAGCCTTTTTTAATTGGGAAAAATTTAATGTTTTGGTTAGTGAATTTTGAGCAGAAAAAGGTTTTAAATGATTTAATTGATTGAATTTCTTAGACCAACTTTACTTTGTTTTAAAAATGAAAGAACTTAATTGGATAAAAAAAAACCTTAAGAATCTCAATACGCATTATCTAAATTAAAGAGAAAAAAAATTACAATTACGTCTAAAAAATGGATTCATGAATTAATTATAGAGATACATCAACAAAAAAGAAAAAGAAAAGACAATCCTTGAACTAAGCAGCAAATCAGCATGCTTAATGAATAGTATCACAGGGTGGAATATCTACTTTCACAACTTTCTAGCTTCATGCTTTTCATAATTTCCAAAGCAAGATCACAACACTGGCCAATCGTTTCTTGTTACTAGTTTTTATTATTTTAACAACCCAATCAAGTCAGAACCATTAATCACTACCGCATTTCGATAAAATTGGAGAAAGCACCAGAAGAGAAAACAATAGGTAAACCTAAATTAAAGCAGTAAAAAAATATGATAAAAAATCTGTTGCCTCACTAATGCCTGCAACTAAATTTATAAGCCTCTTCGGACGTGATGCATGACGCAAAAACAAATTGACAAAGTCAAACTTTGTTGCAAATGATTTGAATATGTTTAATCTCTTGGCCTTGGAAACAAAAAAAATTCTCCATCATCAACCATGCATCTTCTTGATTCATGGCCCACATAATTCTTCATCCAACTTCAATCGAAAACATATCTGACAATAAAAAAATGATAAAATAGATTAAGTACACTCGAATAGCTAGGCTCATAGCCATTCTCTACCTTCATAGAAAAAATTGACCAGGTCAAAGGGTTGATGTGCAGTCCACTTTCCCTTGGTTTTAATTTGATTCTTTCAATTTGTACCTGCCTTGTGGGGGCTTTTTGTTATAATGTATGTTTTTTCTTGAAAAATTGAGGCAAAAAGGAGATCGTTGGTTGAGATCCTTCAAAGTTGAAACTATATACCAACTTACACCAATGGATGCTCTTAAATGTGGCTGTACGTCAGTGCCATAGGGAAATAAAAAAAGCATCAACAGCTGATTTCACAAAAAGGAAATACCTAATGTGATTAAATATTGTGCTTGCTTTCTTGGATATAAGCTTTATTGTTTCCTCGAATGTCTTTTATATTCTTGATATTTCCTACACGCATCAAATATTGCCTAAGGCATTTTATTTTATATAGGTACAAACAAAGTGGCTTAGGACATGGTTACTGAATTAATTTAATTAGAATATTAATATAAATATTATTATCTCGAAGATCATGTTATTAGAATCAACTAGGCGATGATTATTTTTTTCCAATATCCATAAGATTGGTGTGAAATACTCATTAATTTTACTGATGATTAATCTCTATTAAAAAATCTAATTATTTATCTTTAGTGGTGTGGTATTTTTTTAATTATTTTTTTATCCATAAAATTTGAAAATTGTATTTAAAAAGATTCAATCTAATATCATTCAGATCAACCATTTGTTTGTGACAAATGATACGATGATTGCTGAGCATTAGTGTAGTTGAATGGAATATTATCACATAATATTAGATATGCCAGTCCTTGATTTGGCAGTTTAACCGTTTCTTGATTTTATGAAAAATATTAAGTGTTGCCACTTTGGCAGTTTGCGTTTAGCAAAATCACATGTATGCATCAATCAGACATACAAAACAGATAAACTAGAACTAATATCAATCAAAAACCACATAATACGAGTAGTGATAAGATCTTAGGACACTTGGAAAACATGATAGACATAAATCATGTGAGAGTGGAAGAGAAACTCTCACATGTCTTAAAATACTTATAATGTTCTGATTTTTTTAACACCATAACAAATATATCTAAGAATGAGTTTGCTGAATGTTCTGGACTCTAATCCATTGAAGGGTCCACCTTAACTGCTTCACCTGTTCTTTTGTTTTAGAATCCATTATTATTTTTTAATTATCATAAAAAAACAATCCAACCTTTTCCAATTAGGTGGGTTGACTACATAGATAAAAAGATCCTATAATGCTCTATGGCAAAATTATGTTTATAATAAAACCATTGGCCTCATTCCCTAAAAAAAAAAACCGTTGACCTCAAAATCCTTGTTAATGATTTCTCTTACAATTTTTGTTGGGTCTCTTTCTACTTTTGATGTATCCTCTGTTTGATTTACTCTCCTTATTGCAGTTTCTAAAAAATTTCTCCACTCATACAAATCACTTAAGATGAGTTTCAACCATCTTTGTGACCATAGGTGTTATCACATCTTTCTTTCTAATGTATTGATTTGTAACTTTCATCTTTTCCAGTTCGTTCACTCATCCATGATCCAACATAGCAGTTGAATAAAATTTACAATGCAACAATTGAATAAGCTTTTTATCTAATGGATTTATTATCTGATACGTGCATTCTTTTCTAAACCCTAAAACTTTAACAATTACAAAGAAATTTTCCTTTTTGCAACCTGTAACTATACAGAAGCAAAAACATCAGAATGAATAAAATACGGTCCATAGTATTTAAATTATTATAACCTGGCACACTATTGCTTCATATATATAAGTATCCAAATTTGGGCAACAGCTAACAAGAGGAAGCGTTGCTACTCATATATATAACCTGGCACACTATCTTTCAATGAAATTATTTCTATGGGAAGCGTTGCTACTCAACCAAAGCCTCATAGGCTAAGACATCCTGCTCATATAGTTAGGTTCTATTAAGCCCAAATCCATGTGATTTTAAGACTAAGAGAATCACATGAAAAATAATCACGGGCACTCTTTTTTCCAGTCACCTAAGATACATCACTTAATATGATTTTGAGTTTTGGCATCATGTTATAATATTTGAGCTCAGCTTCCCACTGCCACTCCCTAATAAGTAAAATAAAATTCACTCACTATCACTCTATCAGAAGAGAAACAATAGCTGATGGGGTTTATTAACCTTGTTAATCCAGAAGAGGGTGATGTAATTGAATCAGGAACAGTGTGTGAATGGAAGAGCAAAATTAATGTAGTTTTGGTTGAGTTGTGCCATAACAGGAGAGGCTGTGGTAACTGGTAAGTGTCTGCAAATAAAACGTAAACCCAACAATGTGGAAAATATACTTCAAAATCACAAACTCCCCATAAAATTCCAGCTTGCTTACCACTTTTTTTAACACTACAAAACAACACTAAGTTTCTGTAAAAGGCTCCCTTGTTCCAACTCAACCCTTGCACTTTTCTTTGGTACCGTGTGGCTGAAACATCAACACTTCAGTAACCTTTGAAACTGAAGCCAATCCAACGTCCTTGCCACACTCTTTTCTGGGGTCTTTATCTGTTGAGAGCCTTATTGATACCCATGTGAGACATAATAAGACAAAAATCCAAATGCAGTCAGGCATCCAAGGAAAAATGAATTTCAACAAATCTCATCCTTAAGAATTTCGCATGACATAGATACCATGAAAACTTGAAGACTCACCCTTGTTAATAATTAAGTTAATGCAGCATGGACATACCACTTGTTTTGAATGGTGAGGCAAACAATTGTGAAAATTAATGTCCTTGGAATTTCCTTCAATATGGTTTTCTAGCATGAAGCATCATATCTTTTCCAAAACTTTCAAGCTTTTGAGCATTACCAGTAATCTCCACAGGAACACGAACCATTGGAGAAATGATGAAACCTGCTGATATCTCTGACTATGATGTTTCTCTCTGTAACCTTAGAAATAAATTTTAATGCAGAATGACAATCAGAGCAAACTCTTAAATTTTTTTTGACAATGATCGGCATACCAGTTGGGCAGGTTAGTAATGAAAATGCCACGGCAATCCTCTCGCTGTGATAATGAAGAAGCTTCTCCTTCAAATTGTCATCCATGTCAATCAGAACTGATTCTGTTTGAGGAACATAACCGATTCGCTTTATCTGATCAAGAAGATTATCAAGCTTTTCATAAATTTCTTTCTTTTGAGGATGAGACCAGTCTTCAACCCCAAACACATGGGTTTTATTTCTAATATCAACCCAACTATAACCTGGCAACTTATTCATGTTGCCATCTTTTATCATCTTTCTCAAACTTTGTACATCTTCCCATTGTTTTTCTTTTGCGTAAATATTTGAAAGCAAAACATGAGCCCCACTATTTTCAGGTTCAAGCTTCATCAATTTGTCTGCTGCAAATTTGGCCCTTTCCATGTCCCCATGAATTTTACAAGCACCAAGGAAAGAACACCAGCCAAAAACATTTGGTTCAAAAGGCATGTTGTTTATAAAGTCTTCTGCTTCTTTAAGCTTTCCAGCTCTACCTAGCAAATCAATAACACAACTGTAATGCTCTTCTTTAGGGACTACCCCATAAATCTTCTCCATGGAACTAAAGTAGTTTAACCCGTCCTCAACCATTCCTGCATGACTACATCCTTTTAAAAGGTTAACAAATGTTACTGCATTTGGTTTCAGTCCCCTGTGGATCATCCCATTAAAAGTTTCAATGGCATTTCTTCCTAAACCATGCTGAGAAAAAACTCCCACTAGTGTATTCCATGCTATTTCATCAGGATTTTCAATCTCATCAAACAATTGGATTGAGTGGTCAAACAACCCACACTTTCCATACATATCAACTAGTGTTGAAGAAACAAAAGGGTCTCTTTTAAAGTTGAATTTGACAACTTGACCATGGAGCTGGCTCCCATGTTCTAGCTTTGCTTGGTTAGCACAAGCCTTGATCAAGCTAGTGAATGTAAATTCATTAGGTTCAATTCCCCTCCTCCGCAAGTCAACAAAAGTGCTTAAAGCCTTCTCAATTTGATCCATCTCAACATAACCATCAATAATAGCAGTCAAAGACACTATACTTATACAATCAGAATGGATTTGGAAGACATTTGAAGCACTTACCATATCTCCAGACTTTGAATACATATCTGTCAAGGCATTTCCTATGAAAGTCTCATATTCGAATCCAAGCTTCAAAATGGTTGCATGAAGGGACTTCCCAAAACTAGAAGCTTTAAGTGCACTGCAAGCACTCAAAGTACTACAAAGCACATGCTGATCAATAAAAACATCATCAGTGACCATTTTCATATAAGCCGTTAAAGCTTTCTTAAAATCTCCATTTTTCACAAAGCCATCAATCATTGACGTCCACAACACTGCATCCTTACAAGGCATTTCCTCAAAAGCTTTACATGCATCAGACAACTCCCCGCACTTTGAATACATATCAGTCAAATTACTACCCACAAACAGTTCACAGCCAAACCCACATTTGACAACAAGGCAATGCACCTGCGTACCAAACTGAATTGCCCCAAGTGAGGTACAAGCTTGAAGCACACTTGAAAGTGCAAATTGTGTGGCTATTTCTCCTTCAATCCTCATTTGACAAAATGAACTCAAAGCCTCTTGAAACCTCGAATTATGAGCAAACCCAGTAATAATGGATGTCCAAGAAACCATGTTTCTCTGTGACATTTTGTCAAACAGTTTGATGGTGTAATCAAGCTCTCCACATTTGGAATACAAATTGAGGAAGTGATTGCTCAGAAAGGTGTTTGGCAAACACCCTCCTCGAATCAGCATAGCATGCAACTGCTTTCCTTTGTTTAACTCTTTGGTTCGTGCATAGGTTTGGATAAGGTGAGCCACTGTTTTGGTGTCACTTAGTTTGTGGCCAGATCCAAAAAGATTCTGAAAGTTAAAATGCCAAATCAGAGAAAAATTATGTGAACACAGAAAAGAAAAATTGAATAAATGAAGTGCAAATAGATATACATACATACATACTAAAGTTGTAAGCTAATCCCCCAGAAAAAGAGTTATTATGAGAATCAAACTCTAGAACTAAAAAATTAAGCACTTTTGCATTTCTCTGTCATGATTTTATACCTTTCCATTTGTAATAATTAAGAGGGCCTATAGTTTCAGGTGCTAAGTTTTAACAGGGACGATGTCATGTAAAATTATTTTGATTAGGATATGTATAATAATAAAAATTTATTGCTATCAAATGATGTCAATTACCCTTGAACACATTCGGCTGGTTTCATGCATTTTGTCACATGTTGGGTGAGCGTGTGGAACGTTTTGAACACTTAAAGAACATCACTGTTCATTTGTGTGCCTTCTATTGAAATTCTGATTTCGCGCAACTTTATATTTATGATCTAATATGTTATTTTTTTTTCCTTTTTCCTTTTCTTTTTTGTTTTCCAACATATCTTCTCCGTGAGGAATAGTTTTGTTTGAGACATAATGAGTACTAAATATGAACACCTTTTTCAATGACAATTCAAACCTTAATTAATTATGTTGTGAGAGATTAGTCCCTTCCACTATGATCTAGATGTGAAAATGTTTGTCTTTAACATAAATGCAAAAAGATTTAAACCAAATGGTTTGAATCCTTCGAAGTTCCATGAAGATGGGCTCTTGGATTCGTTTGATCATGAATCTTTTGAGGTGTGCGAATCATGTTTGTTGAAAAAGATGACAAATACTCCCTCAGTCCCTTTAATTGTAAAATCTTTTTCAAAACTTTGTTTGTGTTTTTATAAGACCATGTCTAATTTATAGATGCATTAATTATTTTTTCCCTACATATCTTACTCAATTATTTTCGCTCCAAATATTAATGAGAAACAAGTAAGTGAATAAAGAGAGAATAAAAAGGTAATTTTTGAATGATAATATAAATAATCGACAAATTTAATGCAATGACTACTTTTCTTAAGGGACACGAATTAGTTAAAAGACTTTTATAATTAGGAATGGAGGGAGTATCCCATTCACCGGTCAAGGTGAGATGACTAGTGATATTTTGGAACTAATATATAGTAATGTATGTGGACCCCTGAATTGGCCTGCTAGAGGCGATTTTCCTTTGTCACATTTTACTGATGCCTTTAATGTTGAATTCATATTTCTTGTTTTAATTATGACAAACCATTAACTATGTGAATTGTAAGGATGATGGAATGTGTGTGATGAGTAATAAATCTGCTAAGTGTTTCAGTGATACATGTGCATCAAAAGCACAGATGAGCAAACATTTTGATGAGTTCAAAATAAGCTCAGAAAGGGTGTCTTAGACAAGTTGTCAAGAGTAAAGCCTCTGAAGAATTGAATGAAGTCCATCTACATGATGAAAATTGGTGCTTCCCTTTGAGTACTAAACCTTAACCTAGTGCAAAGATAACAACAAGGCCTTACTAAGAAGAGATATCAAAGGCTATGAGAGTTGACCACATTAGAATGAAGTTGTGTCAAAGTCAAAATCATAATGATGAAGGAAATGACTTTGAGAATGTAAACTCAAGTTGAAGGGAGCTTTGTGAAGACTATTGAAGCTACCTAGAGAGAGAAAACTCAAGTTGCATCTTTGTGTGAGAAATCTGCCTTTGCTGCTTCAACACCTCTTAGTGAGAGAGAGACCCACTTCTGCATTTTTGTTTTAAGTTGTAATCTATACTAAATAGAAGTGATATTTGCTTATTTCCTTAGAGAAAATCCCATGTATAAAAGAGATTTTGTCTCTGTGCAATGATACACATAACTTTGTTGTAAAAGTCCCGCAAGTGGTTGGCAAGGTGAAAATCTAGTGTGTTGCTAGTCTAGTTATTGGCAGGTTGTAAAAATCCAGTGTAAAAGTTCTAATACAAAAATATTTTGTGCATTTTCTTTTCCCTTTCTCCTTTTTACTGTGTTGTTTTTGCATCCACATCAAATAATTGGGTTTTGAACAATAAAGTGTTTTCATCTAAACCTTTTCAATTAAACAAGCATATTGAAACTTGGTTCTGAGCTACTAAAAATATATTTTCCAAAATCTATTGTATTTACAGTTTAAGCTTATAATAGTTCTTCAATCTAAACTAATATTTTCTGAACTAACTCAAAATCACCAAATTTTACAAAAAAGGATTCTAAGTTTGTGAAAATACAATTCAACCCCCTTCTTGTGTTATCTTTGTCACTTCATTCTATAGATATGACTTTGTGTATCTCATGAAACACAAGCAAGAAATCTTTGAAAAGTTCACTGAGTTCAAAAAAATAGGTAGAGAACCAACTAGGCAAGATTAAGGCCATATGATTAGATCATGGTGGTGAATACTTAAGCCATGAGTTTGATAACTATACGAGGGAGTGTGAGATTTTATCTCAACTCATTCCACCCAGAACAATGTAATGGAAAAATGTGTTTGAGAGGAGTTATCAAACCTCGTTAGACATGATACAATCTATGATGAGTCATTCAAACCTCACTCTTTCTGGGGACATGCTTTACTTACATTGCTTTCACACTTAATCGTGCTTTGTCTAAGGTGGTTGAAAAGACACCATGTGAGATATAGATGGGCTGAAGGCCTAGTACATCTTTTATAAGTACATGAGGTTGTCATGTTTCTGTGAAACATATGATTTAAAACAAACTAAAACCCAAATCAGACTAATGTGTCTTTGTGGGATACCTTAAGGAAACTAAATGATATTATTTCTTCAACACCTTCAAGGACAAAGTGTTTGTTGCTAGGACTGAAGTATTCCTTGAGGAGGAATACATCTCCAATAGAGCTAGTGGTATCAATCCAGATCTTAGAGAAATCCAAGTGACGTATTGATCCACTTGTAATGGAATAAGAATCGACACCACAAATCATTGTGGACCAATTTTCAATTCAAGTAGCACAAGAGCTACATAGATCGAATAAGTCTTGTCACTAACTTGAGAGTTATTGACTTATGCTCATCCTAGAAGGTGATGTGCTGCTCACGGATCAAGATGAGCCTGTGACATACCAAGAGGCCATTATTGGGCCCAAATATGAGAAATGGCATAAGGCCATAGGATCTGAGATGGAGTCCATGTACACTAACCAGGTTTGGACCTTGGTTGATCCACCTAAAGGGGTAATAAGGTGTAAATGGGTCTTCAAGAATAAGATTGACATGGATGGTAAGGTGAGTACCTTTAAGGCGTGGCTAGTGATAGAAGGTTTCAAGAAAGTTCATGGTATAAACTATGACAAGACTAAGGGTGTTCATGGGTATGGGTCAATTCGTGACCCAACCCGAGACAATTAAGACTCGATCATATATGATTGGGTAATAGACTAACAGGTTCTATTTTTTAACGCGACTCAAGTCGATCCAACTCATATCATATAATTAGATTTATTATTATATATAAATTAATTATTAAATGCAAAACACATTAATTAGTTTTTAGCTTACTTTGTTTATTAAATTAAACCATTCATGATTTTTTTAAGTTGTCTTTTTATCCCTATCTTGATTTTGTTTATGTTTTTTCATGCTAATACAATACTTTCTTTTTATATAAAACAAAATATCATATTAGTATTGAAATCATTAATTCTATTAGTAAAATATTGTCACAATTTGATCTCTTTTGAGTGCATTTAGTCATTATGTACTTACAAAGTCACAATGTAACTCATAAAAACCAAGTCAATAGAGTGAAATTTATTATCTACTCATAAATTTTAACACCCCCCCCCCCCCCCACCCCAAGGGAATATGCTATAGAAAATTTAAAGATGCCCACCAAAAGTTGGATACAAACTTCCTTCATTTATATGTTATTGAAATAGTCGAAACTTGGATACACTATAAAACTTAAAAAACTAAAATCGAAATAACATAACAAACACACAAAGAAAAACATAAAAGGATATATGATATAACATAATGACATTTCTACCTAAATTATAGCATAACTATTGTCCAACCATGAAAACATCTCAACACCTTCTTATTCTTCAGACTTATGGATTTCTTTAGCCCTTTTGCAGCTTACTTAGTAGCAGTGACCTTTTTAATGTAGGCATGGAGCATGGAGCCTTCATAAGGGGTTTGGTTGTTCTTGTTATGCTTCTTGAAATTCTGGCGCCGCTTGGTGCCATTCCAACGATTCTTGATGGTGTTCTCAGTCCTACCAGGCAACCTCTCTCCAATCTTGGTCCACTTGTTCCCATATATCTTATGGGCTTCGATTAAGATTTGGTCTTCCTCCACGCTCCATGGGCCCTTCTATAGAATTAGTTAATAGACACAAAATGTGTGGTTATATACTTGAAATTTCATAAAGGATAATTCACATAAGTATGAGAGATGTGATCATTTTGGCTTTTCTTGAATGCAAGGGTTAGGTGATGAAATGTATAATGAAATTATGTTACATATGAATAAAAGCTATATTGAAACAAAAGCACCAATTAGTGTGTTTTAGAGATCATCATAAATTTTTCTCTAAAAAAGGATCCCGTCATAAATTGACTAGGAAATTCACATATTTTGACTTAAAGGTCATCTAGAAAACAAAACATTAGATGCAAATTTTGAAAACCAAGTGAAAGATTAAGAGGACGTGTTAGAAAAAGAATGAAATATTTAAACAATTTTTTATATAAAAATATCATAAAAAATCATAAAAACTATTTTTATAAAATAATTTTACACTAGTACTTAATTTTTTTTTACTAAAGTATAGGAGTAAATATCAAGCTAGAAGTCACAAATAAATTAAATTAAAATCTTATATAAAAAATAATATTTAATTATATCAAATAGTAAAGGTATTTAGAAGAAAAAATGACCAATAAAATTTCTCAACGAAAATTAGTCATTGACAAAGCTGATAGATACTTTACACAAATAACATGAAAATCCAAAAATTAATTAAAAATATTAAATATAAATGGACAAAAATTGACTTATTTAAATTCATGTATTTCAATAAACGTGTAATAATAAGAATAAAATATTGTTAAGATGTTACATGTTACAAAAACAATCAAATGTAAAAAAAATATTAAATGTCTATCATAAATATTCTAAAAAGATTATGGCTAAAACATATATTGATTAAATAGAATTAATTAATTGCATGTTTATACATCTTATTTCGCACAAAATATATTTAAGTTTAAATAAATTGCAATTATATATAGTAAAAGTAGCTTAATATCATTTTTCAATCATATAAAATAATTCCAAAACTTGTCTTTAATATTATAGTTAATTAATTTTTTATTTAGAATATATGTTGCTTTGAATAAAAAATACGTTAAAAATTTAACTAACTCTATAACATTTTACTCACATTTGTGAGAAAAAGAGACAAATATTAAATAACAATATTTTTGTTTGATATTTTTTTTCAAAAACAGACTAAAATATCAGCTTCGAAAAATTTGTCAAAAATGAATTGGAATGTTATGAAAGTGTTCTTAAATGATTTTTTAATGATTTTTCTTAAAAATATATTTTTAGTCATAAATTGAAAAAATGAAAATTTAATTGAGTGTATTTTTTATTAATTTTTGAGACGAATTACTATTAAGTAATTGCATGTTTATCTTTAGTTTACTACACAAATATATGAGCTAATTGTTTATAAAAGTTTAAACTTTAATATCATATATGATTGACCCAAAAAAAATGTAAGTATGTTTATGTGATAAATAGAAAAGAGAAAACCTTAATGTTTGGTTGAAGATGGTTGTACCATCTTTCTCTGCACTGTTTACCAATCCTACCATGCAATAACTTTGCAATTTGCGACCATTTCTTCGGCCCAAATTGATTTACGAGTTCCAAAAGTGCACTGCAAACCCATAAATTCAATTTAATTAAAAAATTATGAGTTTTTCAGAACTAATAAATATTGCAATGAAGTGAATAAAGGAAAAACTTTTCAATGAATTAAAATCAAACAAATCATATAAAATTTAATCACACAACTAAATTTATTTTTCTTTTTATTATTATTAAGAAACATAAAAAAATAAAATAAAATTAGAGATAAAAAATCACACACATCCACCACACCGACACCCGCACACACCCACACGCACACACACACACACACACAATTCTCATTATTAATTATGGTCACTATTTTATTGATTTTTCATAATAAAAAAGAGAAAAATCAAAGAAATTTAGAAAATAGAGAATAGGAAATTTTGTGCATAATTAGGTGTATCATATATGCATATACCTGTCTTCTTCTGAAGTCCACTGCCCTTTGATTATTTTATCATTAGCAATGTTGGAATCATTTGTCATCTTTACCTTCCAATCAATGTCCTGGTGATATTCACTTATCCCCCATTCGTACACATTAGAGAGAGAAAAAGGCAATGGTGACTTGGAAGAAGAAGCTTCATATGGATGCATCATGGCGTTCTGTGAAAAATCCAATATGTGTTTGCCTTTGTGATGACCATATAAAGCCTCCATTTTGTTGTTATTTGGGTCTAACGTTACATGGTGGTGATGGTGAATGTTAACAAAGCCACCTAGGGAAGACCCATCACCCAAAGAAGGGGTTGGTATCCCATACATTGGGGTGGTGATCGAGTTGGAGGGACCATTCATAATAAAGGAAGGGTTATGGGATACTAACCCCTCCATTTTGTTGTTGTTTGGTGCTAAAGTTACAGGGTGGTGATGGTGAACGTTAACAAAGCCACTCAAGGAAGACCCATCACCCAAAGCAGGGGTTGGTATCCCATACATTGGGGTGGTGATGGGGTTGAAAGGGCCATTCATTGCAAAGGGAGGGTTGTGAGTAGGCCCATTCATGATGGGATCTTGAAAATGGTGAAAAGTGTTGTTAGGATGAAACATGGCGGGTAGTGGTGGTGACAGTGGAACATGAATAGAGTTTTGGGATGGAAACATTGCTTGAGTTTGTGGCATCAAGCAGGAATTTCTAGGGAAAAGGCTTGAAAGGTATTGTGGCCTTTGAAAGCTTGAACCAAAATCCATGCTGAAAAGCTTACAACAATTGTGTGAGATATGAAAAAAATGAGAGAGCGAAAGAGTGAAATTGTTGTAAGTGATGTAGGGAAGAGGGGGTTCTTATTGTTATAAGCTATAGTGGACCAAGAAAATGACAAACAGAGTGAGAGCAAATGTCAAAAATAGCCCTTGAATTATAAGTTTTCTATGATTTGGATTCATAGTTAGTGCGACTCTTGAGATTCTACTTTTTGCTACAGTAAGAAAGTGAAGTTTTATTTTCTATTTCTTTTATTTTTTTTCTATGAGTAATGAATGATTCATAAACTCATTCATATGAAATGCATTATTACATAATAGGATAACCCTTATTCCAATTACTTTTTAGTAAGAAAGCGAGCTTTCTTTTCCATTTCTTTTTAATTTTTTTTAAAGAGTAATAAATGATTCATAAACTCATTTATATTATATGCGTTATTACATGCTAGGATAACCCTTATCCAAATTACTTTTTAGTAAGAAAGCAGAGTTTTGTTTTTCATTTTTTTTAACAAGTAATGAATGATTCATAAACTTATTTATATTAAATGAATTATTACATGGTAGGATACCCCTTATTCCCATTAATTTTCATGTGACACATAATTGAGTTTTTTTTTTAAATTTCATAAATTGAAAATTTTAGTTATAAGTTGTGTAAAAATTGGTTTAAGATCATATAAACACAATGCTCTAGGATTATGTAATTTAGTAAATCACATATTATGTTTACATTTTTTCTTCTTTGTGTCTCTTTCTCAATATATAAAATAAAATTGAATGTCTACAAATCATATTTTTGCTAGTACATTGTCTTTTCTATAGTAAATAATTTTTTTTTAAAAAGAAAGGAGTTATGGTAAGCTTATTACAAAGTCTTGTATTTTAAGGATGATTTTTGGACAATTGGATCTAATTAGGACAATTCATAATTGGAATGGCTCTAAAATTTTAAAATTTTCAGGGAATAGATAGAAAAAATGGCCTGGTTTTGGTACTAAAGAACTGTAATTGTAGTTTGATAAGTAAAAGTTATTAAAGTGGGTATATATATATATATATATATATATATATATATATATATATAGTTAAAAATAGAATTTTCTTATAATTGGATAAAATTTATATGAATTTTATTAAATCTAAAAGAATGAAAATTAATGAATAGCAATGATAGTCCTACATGATTTGATAAGATCAACATAGATATTATTTAATAATAAAAATGTGTGAAAAAAAATGCATTATGGAGTACTAGTAATATGAGTATAGCATTAAAAATATTTCATATACTTTTATCATTATTTATCTAATAAATATCAATCCACCTATATAAGGACAAGAAGGAAAGACAATGTAGTTTTATTTTCTATTTAAGTGATTTTAATTGAAAGACTATGTTCATTAACTTTGTTATGAGAAACAAAAAATTACATTATATTATTTTTTCTTATTGTTGTGTAATAGAAGTTATTGTTTAATTTTCACTCAATATTCTTATAGGAGTATTTGAGGATTTTATTTTTCTTCAAAATATTAAGTTTCATATATTTTTTATGATTGTAATTATTAATCATTGAACAAGTAAATTTATAAATGAGCTAATATAGAGTAATTTTAATCAAGAATTTTGAGTTTGAATCTTTATACGTGCAAGAAAGAGTTTTGTTAATAGTGATTTTATATGACTTGAATCAAATTAAATAGATGTGCAATATAATGTGTACTTTTCTCTTTTTTAATATTTTAAATTGAGAAAAAAAACTTTTTATGGAAAGTTAGGAGACCTTTTAAGAAAAAAAAAACAAAAATGTATATGGTGAGATACAAAGTTTCATCATGACTTTAGTAACAGTGTAACTAACCAGGGTAAAAAAAAGTGCAACTAACCATGTATATGCCAACAAAAAAACTTGAGGGCATCATAATTAATTTTGAGTCAAGCATGTAACAATATCATTTGTCTCTTTTAGCATCATGTTTGAAAATTAAAAATAAAGAAATAATTAGGAAAAACAGTAACTGTCCCTTGAAAAATTCAATAATCCTTGACTTATTTAATGTCTCTCTTTTAATTTAATTAAAGTATTTATGGTGAAAGTATTTTTTATGAGTATTTATTGTGAAGTCTTTAAATATTAAAATTAATTAATGAATTAAATGCTAGAGTTTTAAATGTGAAGATACATTTAATATAATAATAAATAATACATGCACAAATTTTTACAATGTCATTCAATCACACATAATTATATATGATAAATTTGTTGACTTTTATAATAATTACCTTATTAGTTATATTAATTTTTTTTATTATTTGATGATAAGTTTTTTTACACCCACAATACATATTTACTAAGCTTTTAATATAATATATTATACACATAAATGGTTAACCGTCACACTTATGTTAGTTTATCAAACTTTACATTTTATTTAAGAATTTAATTTCAACAAAGAAAGAAAATAATGATTTTTTATTTCATAATAAAGAAAATATAACTTTATAATTGTATTTATCTTATTGTTGATTATTGCTAGAGTTGTTTAGAATAAAAAAGTTTTAGTATGTATATGGGCTTGGTGCAAATGCTTCTATATGCTTAACCTAGTATTATAAATGTGAGGGTAGCTACATAATGAAAATGACCCAACCCATATTTTTGGGCTTTTTTCGTGTGCAACCTTGGACATCAATTTTTGCAGCAAATGACTTGCATTTTTGGGATAGAGTATCACATTTTTGAGGTGTAAGTAAAGGCCAGTTGGTTTCGTGTCTATTCATGATGTTTTGGGGGTGTTTCGAGGTGTTATAGTGTGAGCAAGTGATGTAGCTCCATGTGGAGCTTGTAGGCCTTGGATCTTCTTCATCAGTGAAGTCCTTTACTTCTTGAAGATCAATGGCAATGGAATGGAGAAGGGGGAAAGATGATTGGAGATGCCACTTCAAGGAGAAGATGAGTCAAGAACAAGCTCACCACCATAGGAAGCCATGGAAGAGCTTGAAGGTAGGAGAAGATGAGTGGAGGGAGAAGGAGAGAAAGAGCATGAAATTTTATGCCTCAAATGAGCTCTGAACTTTAAAGTATAATTCTCAAATGATCAAAGTTGAAAAAATACACACATAAGGCCTCTATTTGTAGCCTAAGTGTTACACAAAATTGGACGGAAATTTGAATTTCTATTCAAATTTCACTTGAATTTAAATTTGAATTGGTGGAACCAAATTTGGAGTCAAAATTTCACTAATTATGATTAGTGAATTTTGGTTATGGTTCAGCCCATTAATCCAAGATCAAGTCCAAGATTCTCCACTAAGTGTGCTTAGGTGTCATGAGGCATGTAAAGCATGAAGAATATGCACAAAGTGTGACTATATGATGTGACAATGGGGTGTAGCAAGCAAATGCTCACCTCCCCCTTAAGATGATCCAAAATTTAATTGGATTGGGCTTCTTACAATTCAATTAAATTTATCTCCCAACACACACACATCAAATAATGCACTTAATGCACATGAAATTACAAAAATACCCCTAATACAAAAACTAGTCTAGGTGTCCTAAAATACAAAGGCTGAAAAATCCTACATTACTAGGGTACCCTCCTTACGCTATGGAGCCCTAAATACAAGATCCAAAAATAATGAAACATTAATCTAATATGTACAAAGATAAGGGGGCTCATACTGAACCCATGAGCCCAAAATCTACCCTAAGGCTCATGAGAACCCTAGGGCCTTCTCCTGCATCTCTAGCCCAATCTTCTTGGAGTCTTCTATCCAATGCCTTTGGGGGGTAGGATTGCATCAAAATGGGTCAAAAGTAGTGATGTGGATACGAAGGATAAATGGATCTTAGCCTTGCTCGTCAATTTTGTTGATCGATGGACTTAGAGTCTGTCATTACCCGTTGTAAAACATTAAACAATGAAGGAATTATGAGATGTTTTTTTTTTTAAAGTCATATATGGAAAATTTGATAATTTGAATCGGACTTAGGCTTTTTAGCAAGAAATTTTTTGTCCTAAACAAAATAAGCAAAAATTGATGGATTAATTAGAGTTCAAGAAGTACACTGAAGAATTGACTTCTCTCCTTGCTTGCAAATCTATAGAGGAGATGGTGATCCAATAGAAGAAGCTTATAGCTCTAAGCTGACTTTCTAGTCATGATTCAAAGTTTAAGGTGGTTCACTCTTAGATATTATCTAGTCAACATATGGATAGTCTTACTAATGTTTTCTTTTGTGTTATGCGGTCCTCTTTTCAAGGCTCCCGTTGCACTTTAGAGGGTGATTCCCTTGATAGCTCTACACTAACAATTCAATCAGTAGGTAGTGGTGGTTGAAGTCAGGAGGTCATGGAAATGATTGAGGTTGAGGTTGTGATGGACAAGTAACATGTTATGGTTGTGGGGAAGTGGGTCACTATAGAAATCAATTTCCTTTTTCCTCACAAAATCAACAGTACTCACGGTCATAGACTCATGCAGTATCGTAGCCTGAAATTTCCATTGAATCAAAGGAAAGGTGTACAATGGTTATGAATGATGACAAGTTTCATAGATATACCTAGTTTTAGATTTCTCAACAATCATCTTCACGTTACACTTATCGATGGGTCTAGTGTTCATGTTAAGGGGAGTGAGTGTACTACCCCAGTTCCTACTTTACCATTGTCTTATATTTTGTGCTTGCCCGAATTCCCATGTAACTTAAATTGATACTCCAATGATCATGAATGTATCAAATTAAGACAGGATAAAATGAAGTGTAGGGATGACTAACTTAAATATAAACTAATCTATTGGAGGTTACCCAAAAAGTTTAATCATGCAGTTTGGTATAAAACATTCACTACCTAATCCACTAAATACATGTGGATGATCATCATTGTATATTCAATTAAATTAAGATTGATAATAAAAATAAAGTAGAAAATTAATTAACATAAAATATTAAGGAATTTGATTAAGAACAAAGGAAAAAGTACAATTGGATAGTTATATCATAACCCCTGGACTAGGGGAGACTAGCTGCTCATGATAAAAGCAAGACTAGAAAGCCTAGAAAAAATGAGCATAGACATACCTATAGGGAATGGACGAAGATCATGATCTGTCTTCAGGTGTTGCCCACGCCTTAGAAACGCTAAAAAACCTTTCGAAGCTCTCAAAAACATAAATTAAATACTATATTTCCCATTTTTTTCATAGTACAAACTCCAACTTCTTATTTATAAACTCCTAAAGATAATTACTTTAATTAGATACACTATATATAGATATTTTGATATGATTTCTAAAGATGATTACTTTAATTAGCCATACTATAAATAGATATTCTAATATGATCTCTAAAGATAATTACTTTAATTAAGTGCACTATTGATAAATATTCTGATTAGATCCCTAAAGATAATTACTTTAATTAGACGCTTAAAGATAGTTTCCTTAATTAAGTTCACTATGGTCATGGTGATATCCACCATGGCCATTATCAGAATCCTGACACTGAAGCTTGAGATGTTGTGAAATGACGAGGCCCCTCATGATTGACCACGACCCTTGTGATTGACGAGGGACCTTGTGGTTGACCATAACCGTTGTTGGATGTTATGACATTTTGGGACGTTGCAAACTGATTGCAGCCTTCATGATGTTGACAATGGCTGCTTAGGTACTATTTTTGTTTTTAGCTTGATTGCATGCATGTTTATATATGTATTACCCTAATGCAATGCATGAATTTTGTAGGATGGCTAGGGACCATTTGTTTGAAGTCAAACACATCATATAATTTGGAGACAAATTTACAATGAACTTGCAAACTCAAGAATGCTCATGTAAGAGTTTTGTAGGATGGTTAGGGACCATTTGTTTGGAGTCAAATACATCACCCGATTTGGAGACAAATTTACATTGAACTTGCAAACTCAAGAATGCTCATGCAGGAAATGGATGCTTATCGGCTTACCATGTGTGAATGCTATATGTTTCATGAATATGAGGAACCTAAACCCTAGGGATTACATCCCAAAATTTTACAGGAAAAAGGCCTATGAAGCATGCTACCAATACATTATCCACCTGACTAATGGAGATAAGGTTTTGGACATTACTCAATTCACTAATATGCAACCACCTCCACCCAAGAACGTGTCTGGTCGGCCTAAAAAATCAAGAAGGGAGGAAGTTGGAGAAATATCTAGCAATAATGCAAACATGATGAACAGAAAACTGACTGAAAGGGTGTTGTAGGAGGTCTAGACAAATTCGCCACAATAGAACTACTTTCCCATTAGGCCCCTTACCAGCTAAAGAAACCCAATCATTGAAAATGAACAAACCCAAACCACTATTGCACACATAGAAACCTAACCTCAACCATCCACTAACACCCACTCAGATGGACCCACACAAACCCAACCACTTTTACCAACCCAAACCCAAACCCATCAACCCACCTTAACTGAAGTTTAGCAAGGTAGACCCTTTAGGCCAAAGCTGCAAGCATGGAGGAAAGCTTAACCATCCTAAAATGAAAATTTGGATTAAGGATGTTTTTGTTGAATATAATTAGATACCTTTGAATATATTTATTTTTTGGATGACTGGTATTGGTAGAAATGTCTGGAAAAATGTGTTAGAACAAAGCATGAAGAGTATGAAGCCTTAGTTTAGTTTTGGTTTGATATTTTTACAATGACTAACACATTTTGATATGTGAGGCATTTGTATTGATTGTTTTTAGTATAGGCATGTGTGTGTTTTAGTTTTTTTTTTTTGTTTTATCTTTTTCATGCCTTGAGTTTGATCAGTTATGAAGTAAATGAAGATTTTTTTTTCTCTAAGTTTCTTAAGAACTCACATCTACTTGAAATTTGTCTAGCAACATCAAATTAATCGATTGTCTCACTTGGTAATCAATTGCCCAAGCTAGTTTTAGAAGAAGGAAGGTTTTTCAATTTAGGATAATTGACTACCTCATTTGATAATTGATTATCCAGCTCCTGAAAACTAGAGAAGCTCTTTGTCTGAATCTATAATTGATTACCAAACATGACAATCGATTATCTAGTTAGCACAGAAGGAACTGATATTCTTATATTGAAATGAATTAATCGATTACCCTTTTTGATAATCGATTAACCAGTTTTTGGAATTAAAAAACAAAGGGGATTTTGACAAATTAATCGATTACCTATTTCTATAATCGATTATATCTATTTTAGTTGTCAAAATTTATAAATACCTCTATGTGTTTTCTTCTTAAGAGGATTCTTCATTCATTCAAAATTTGTGAAAAACATTTCAATAGAGTCTTAAAGAAGAATATCACTGCAATACGCCTGAAAATTGAAGTTGATCAAAGAATCACTCATTTTACAATCATGTATTGATCAAGTTGTGAAGAAATAATGAAGATCGAAGAGTTACACATTTAAGGTGTATTCGATCCTTATCTTTTAATCTTTTTAGAATGTTGTTCTTGGTTAAAGTTACTAGGGATGTTGAAGAATTGATAGGGTTTCAATTCTGGATCTTTTCTTGTAGGTTTCAAGAGAAAGATTTGTTTTCTATTAGAGAATTGTATGTGCATAATGTTTGTACTAGTATTCTCTATATAATGGTTGTTTTAAGAGGACTTAGAACAAATTGGATGTAGGTCCAGATTGGACTAAGCTAGTATAAACTTTTGTGTGATTCTATTATTATCTATAACTCTATGTTTTGTAATCATCTTGGGTGTGGAATCAATTTCAAATGATCATCATAAAAGTCTTTATTTTCTGAAGATCTTTTAAGAAAAATTTGATCAATTTAAAGGGTTTTTAATCGGTGTTAAGAACGATTTTGTAAAGATTTTCAAAGAGTCTATTCAACTCCCCTTCTAGATTCTTAGCCTGACCCAACAATTGGTATCATAGCTAGAATCTTGAAAGTTAATCAAGATTTTGTCAAAAGTTTCAAATTATGGTTAGGAATCAGTTGCCATTGGCTGAAGGTGCATCCATTAACAAACCATCATTGTTTTGTGGCACAAACTACCATTTTTGGAAGGTTCAAATGAAAATATTCATGGAGTATGTTAATAGAGGCATTTGGAGTGTAGTGGCTAATGGATTTATCATTCCAACCCATGTAGTTGATAACAAGACTGTAGAGAAACCTTACGAATCTTGGTCATAATAAGAGATTAAAAAAGGTAAATATGATTCCAAGGCAATGAACATTATACATATGATGAGATTTTTAGGGTGTCCGCGTGAACAATTGCCAAAGAGATGTGGGATTTAATCCTAGTCGCACATGAAGGAACACCAAAAGTAAGAAGAGCTTGAAAGAATTTGCTTATTCAAGAATATGAAACCTTTAGGATGAAGGAATGGGAAACTATAAGGAATGTGCATAAAAGATTTACACATATTGTAAACCATCTCAAGGGTCTTGGAAAGATTTTTGAAGAAGAAAAGATCAATGTCAAAGTGCTAAAATCCCTTAAAGAACATGGCAGCCAAAGGTCACAACAATTTTTGAATCAAAAGACCTTGCCACCATGTCACATTTTAAATTTTTTAGGAAGCTAAGGGAATATTAAATGGACTTGACAAGAATGGCTAAAGAAAAAGCTATAGATGAGAAAAGTAGAGGTTTATCATTGAAGACTAGCCTTCCATGAAGTGGCGAAATTAAGGATGGCAATGCAGAAGGGTCGAATGCTGAAAATCTGAACTTGCTTGTGAGAAGGTTCAAAAAATTCCTTAAGAAAAAAAGAACTATGGAAACATAACCTTTCAGCCTAAGAAGAATATCAAGAAAGGAAGAAACCATCTTCTTTCAACGGATACACTTGCTTTGAGTGTGGAAATGGTCATATTAAGGTAGATTGCCCCATCTCCTAAAAGAAGCAACAAAGAGATACAAAGAATAAGGCTTCATTCAAAAAGAAGAAGAAGACATATATCGCTTGGGATGATGATGAATCAACAACTTACAGTGAAGAGGATGAAGCAAATTTGTTTTTGATGGCAAACAATAAAGTTGAAAGTGAGGTAACCATTTCTGATTCAGAAGATGATGATAATTATGTTCAGCTACTAGATGCTTTCAATGAAATGCATCAAGAAGAAAAAAAGTTGGCCATTGCAAATAATCTTCTAAAAGGTAAACTAAGGTGGCATGTGAATACACTAATGGGGATTCAAAAAGAGTTGTCGGAAGAAAAAGAAAAAAAATGATATTTTAGTAAAAGAAAAGAATAACTCTTCTTGTAATTGCACTAACACCACTAATATCACTTCTCCTTGTGAAGGATGTAAAGTTTTAGAAGTAAAGGTTGAATACTTAATAAAAAAAATATCCAAGTTCACTATGGGGAGAGATAATTTGGAAGCATTACTTGCACAACAAAAATATGCTATCGAAAAGGCTAGGGTTTAGGTTATACACACAACAAGAAGCATAAAGCTTACAAAAATTTCTTTAACTTTACACAAGCTTCTACCTCACCCTTCATGATATGTCATTATTGTATGAATAAGGGACATTCTTCTTTTAGGTGCATGGTAAAAAGGAATGGAGTTCCAAGTGGGAAATTCAATTGGATTCTCAAGGGAACTAACAAGGTCACTAACCAAAAAGGACCCAACACAACAGGGGTACCTAAATCTACCTTCTAAATTTGTTTGTAGGTATGCCTAACGGCAGATACACAACTATGGTATCATGATAGTGGTTGCTCAAGGCATATGACAAGAGACAAGTCAAAGTTCATGTCTCTAAAAGCTAAGGAAGAAGGATTTCTAACATATGGTGACAACAACAAAGGAAGGATTCTCGGTGTAGGTAATATTGGTAATTCTCTGACTATTTTCATAGAGAATGTCTTATATGTTGAAGGGCTGAAACATAACTTGTTAAGCATGATCCAAATGTGTGATAAGGATTTTAAAATCATTTTTAACCAATAGTGTTGCACAGTAACTGAATCATTTTCAAACAACATTAAATTTATTGGTAAACCGTATTGACAATATCTATATGCTTAATGTAGAAATTGCATCTCACTCCAACATGGCTTGTTTAATAAGTAATGATGATCTCTCTTGGTTTTGGCATAGGAGAATAACTAATATCCATATGGATCAACTGAATAAGCTAGTCTCTAAGGAATTGGTCAGAGGTCTCCTAAAGCTCAAATTTGAGAAGGATGGGTTATGTTATGCATGCCAAAAGGAAAAGAAAACTAAAGTATCTTTGAAATCTAAAAGGCAATTTCTACCTCTAGAGTGCTTGAACTTTCCCATTTAGATCTTTTTTCTCCTTCTAAAACCATGAGCATCAAAGGGAATTAGTATGCTTTGGTTATTATAGATAATTACTCTAGATATACCTGGACTCTATTCATATCTTCTAAAAGTAACACTTTTAAAGATTTCAAAAACCTGCCAAGCTTTTCCATAATGAAAATGATTTCAAAATCAAAAGTTTGAAAAATGACCATGGTGGAGAATTTCAAAATGTGGACTTTGAGTTGTTTTGTGAACAAAGTGGAATTAATCATAACTTTTCCGCTCCAAGAACACCATACACAACAAAAATGGGGTTGTGGAGAGGAAAATTGGGCCCCTTGAGGAACTAGCAAGGACCATGCTTAACGAGAATGATCTACCTAAATATTTTTGGGCCGAGCCATTAACATAACTTGTTATGTACTCAATAAGGTGATGATTAGACTCATTCTGAAATTAACTCCTTATGATGTATACAAGGGCCGAAAACTAATTGTGTCACATCTCAAAGTTTTTGGTGGTAAGTGTTTTATTTTGAATAATGGTAAGGAGTTACTTGGGAAGTTTGATTCAAAGACAGATAAAGTTTTACTCTAGAGTTATTCTACAAATAGCAAAGCATATTGAGTCTTTAATAAACATACACTAAGAATAGAAGAGTCTATGCATGTAGTTTTTTATGAATCTAACCCCTAAAGATTGGGACAAGTACCTCTTTATGATGATGATGTAGAAAGTCCTAAAGAATCCTCTCCTACAAGCAAAAAGGCAGTGAACAATAACCCTTTTGAAGGATACTCACTACAACACAACTGTCTTCCTAAGGAGTGGAAAGAACCTAAGGATCTTTCTATTGAAAACATCATAGGTGATATTGCAAAGAGAGTTTCTACTCGACACTGACTAAATTTGTTTTGTGAATTTTATGCATTTGTGTCTATGATAGAACCTTTAACTATTGAAGAGGTGCTTGTTAATGAACATTGGGTGATGGCTATGCATGATGAACTGAATTAGTTTAAAAGAAATGAAGTTTGGGAACTAGTACCTAGGCCTAGTAAGACAAACATTATAGGTACAAAATGGGTTTTCAAAAATAGGCTAAATGACATGGCTTGATAACTAGGAACAAAGCAAGGCTAGTAGCCAAAGGTTATAACCAACAAGAGGGTATAGACTTTGGTGAAACCTATGCTCTGGTAGCTAGATTAGAAGATATGAGATTATTACTTGCATTTGCTTGTATTATGGACTTTAAATTGTACCAGATGGATGTGAAGAATGCTTTTCTACACATATACATTAAAGAGGAAGTCTATGTTTCTCAACCTCCTGGTTTTGAGGATCATAAAAATCCTACTCATGTGTATAAGCTTAAGAAAGCTCTCTATGGACTTAAAACAAGCACCAAGACAATGGTATGGGAGACTTACCAACTTTCTCCTTGATAAATTTTTTTAAAGAGGACAAGTTGATAAGACATTTTTTATTAAGAAATCCTCTCATGACATCTTGCTCATGCAAGTTTATGCAGATGACATCATATTTGGCTCCACTAATAAATTTCTTTGTGAAGATTTTATGCATAAGTTGCAGGGGGAGTTTGAAATGTCAATGATGGGAGAGCTGAACTATTTCCTTGTTTTTCAAGTGAAGCAAATGAACCATGGAACTTTTCTCCATCAAACCAAGTATTGTAAGGAACTTCTCAAGAAGTTTGATATGGATAAAAGTAAGGAGGAGACTACAACTCCTATGACTATAAATTGCTACCTTAGTGCGGATGAAAAAACGAAACTCATTGACAAAACAAAGTACAAAGGTATCATTGTTTCTTTACTCTATTTGACTGTTTGTAGACTTAACATTATATTTAATGTTTGCATGTGTGCTTGCTATCAATCATGTCCTAAAGAGTCTCATTTCTTAGTAGTTAAGAGAGTTATGAAGTATCTTAGAGGAACCTTAGATGTCAACTTGTTGTACCCTAAAGGTGCTAAGATCTCTTTAGTGGGATACTCGGATTTTGACTTTGTTAGATGAAAACTAGATAGGAAGAGTAGTGGTACTTGTCACTTATTAGGACTTGGCCTAGTATCTTGGAATATCAAGAAGCAAGCTCGTGTTGCCTTATCTACGGCTATGGCTGAGTACATTGTTGTAGGGACTTGTTGTGCACAAATTTTGTGGCTTAAACAACAACTTTCTGATTTTGGATTGCATTTAGAGCACATTCCTTTAAGATGTGATAACACAAGTGCCATCAATCTCACCAAAAATCCTACCATGCATTCTAAGACAAATCATATAGAGATTAGGCATAATTTCATTAGGGATCATATTCACAAGAGTGATTGTGATATAGAGTTTGTTGATACAGACTTACAACTAGTTGTCTTCACTAAACCTTTAGCAAGGGATAGGTTCTTCCACCTTCGTAATGAACTTGGCATTGTAAGTCAGTCTAATCTTAAGCCAATTAGGGAGTATTCATTCATGTACATGCATTTACATTTTTTTAATTGGTTGTTACATGTGATTTGTATTCTTGAACATTTAACATTCATAAAAATCACTTTAGAATGTTTAACTCTAGAAACTTATGTTTTAGCATGCATGATAATTGATTAGCATATCATGTAATTAGTTCTTTCGAGCTGAGGCAGATATCTAAGCTCTCTGGGTAAACTTGTAATCGATTACCAACTTGGGCAATCGATTATTTCAATGAAGACAAAAAGTCTTACTCTCTATCTGAACCTGTAATCAATTACCACCTTAAGCAATCAATTACCAGGCATCTGGAAAATTTTCATCAACTGAAAAGATGCCTCCCCTGTCCTTTTTAAAGCTTACATTGACCTAGAAATCTCTCACATTCTATCTCAGACTTATTTTTTGAAATCTTAGAAAGTACCTTTGTTAGCCTTTCCACCTTCTAATCACTTAAACCTATTTTTCTACCTTCATCCTCAATCTCCATCAATGGAAAATGATAAGAACAAGAGGATAAAGAGCATTGGACACAAACCCACAACCCCCAGAACAAAGAAGGATGAGGAACTATCATAGGCTGGTTCTTCAGTTAGAGGAAAACGGGTAGCACAGTCTCCCTTACCCTACTTCACCTAAGGCAACTCCTTGGTTCTCTGAAGAACATTATGAGGCTTCATACAAGTTTAGTTATGTGAAGAAGATGATTCAACTAAAGTATGTCAGTTTGGAGTGGCTCAGAAGTAAAGGCTTCAACTTTTTCTGAGTTGATTGAGTATCATGAGTTGAAGAAGCTAGTGGAGATGAAGGACACCTACTACAAAAACATGGAAAAAGTTTTCTGTAGCGTAACTCATATTGATGGTGATACTAGGTTCTTGTGTGTTGAAGTGAAAGGGCAACGAATTCTGATGGCACCAAAGGTTTGGTTTGACATTGTTGGGTCTTAAGGAAGCTGGATTTAATTTCATAAAGGTCAAAACATACAAGTCTATGATGAAGAATCTCTCTACCTATGTTGTTGTTGTTACAAAAGCAAAGGAAAGGAACACATTGGTACTGGATTGTTAATGCTTAAGCACAAGCTTTTGGCCTATGTGATTGCTTTAATTATTACTCCAAGGGGGAGCAATCATGCTTAGTTGAGTGAGGAGGATCTTCTCCTTATTAGTCTTATGTAAGGGAAGCTGAAGATCAACTGGGTCAACATTATTGTTGACATCATGTTGAAGATGAAAAGGATTGGCTATTTCAAATGTCCTTATGTAGTTTTGATCTTTAGGATTCTTGACTCTTTTGGGTTGATACCTGAGAGGAAGTCTTTGGTTTTGTTGAGGTAGAATTTGAAGGGAAGACCAAAGTCTTAAAGCAGATGGAATACATCAAGTTTGAAGAAGCGGGGATTGGAAGGATTGAGAAAAGTAGAGAAGATCACACAAAACAAGAAAAGGCTGAAGAGAAGCCCATGAGCCCCTTTGAACAGATGATGTTAGCAAAGATGGATGAGCTCATGAGGATACTCAAAGAAGACTATGTTGAGCTTAATGAGTGCTTTGAGTCTATCTCGAAAAAGTTGGATGGCGTGGATGCTATGGGAGCACCTCATGTGGATGATATCTAATCCATCCTTAATTACCCTTTAGGATCCCCTTAGGACCTTAATATAATTGGCCTCACATCTCATAAGCATATAATCTAGGCTTGATCTTTTGTTCTCTGTTTATTTGTTTTTGCATTTTGACTATGCTATTCTATGTTTTTTTAATCAGTTGTAATCTCTTTTTAATTAATGACATGATATCTTTTTTTTCATTGTTTTGTGTTTCTTGAACTATTATTGTTTATATTCTCTCTGATACACACTCTTTTTTGCTTTGTGATGCCAAAAGGGGGAGAAATTTTTTTATGTTTCTTTGAGAAAATTGATGTTTTTGATGACTAATTGAAATTAAACTTGACTTGAATTGAAAAGATGCTACTAACATGTTTGTGAAGCATGTTGTAGAACAGGTACTGTGGAAGGAAAACATCAATACACATCATATAGATTTGGAATTATCAAAACTAAAAAATGGGAGATTGTAAGAACAAAGCTTGAAGAGCATGAAGCCCCTAGTTTAGTTTTGGTTTGATATTTTTACAATGCCTAACACATTTTGATAGGTGAGACATTTGTATTGATTGTTTTTAGTATAGGTGTGTGTGCATTTTAGTTTTTTTTTTTTTTATCTTTTTCGTGCCTTGAGTTTGATCAGTTATGAAGTAGACAAAGATTGTCTCTCTCTAAGTTTCTTAAGAACTCACTTCTACTTTAAATTTGGCTAGCAACATCAAATTAATCTATTGCCTCACTTGGTAATTGACTACCCAAACCACTTTCAAAAGAAGGAAGGTTCTATAGCTTTAGATAATCAATTACCTCATTTGATAATCGATTACCCAACTCCTGGAAACAAGACAATCTTTATGTATGAATCTGTAATCGATTACCAGACATGATAATCGATTATCCAGTCAGCACAAAAGGAACTTATAATCTTAGATTGAAACAAATTAATTGATTACCCTTTCTGATAATCGATTAACCAATTTCTGGAATTGTAGAACAAAGGGGATTTTTACGAATTAATAAGTTAGATATGTTTTAATTGTCAAAATTTAAAAATACCCCTATGTGTTTTCATTTTAAGAGGACTCTTGATTCGTTCAGAATTTGTGAAAAATATTTCAAGAGAGTCTTAAAGAAGAATAACATTGCAATACGTCTGAAGACTGAAGTTGATCAAGAATCACTCATTTTACAACCATGTATTGATTAATTTTTGAAGAAATATTGAAGATCAAAGAGTTACACATTTGAGGTGCATTCGATCCATATCTTTTTAGAGTGTTCTTCTGGGTTAGAGTTACTAAGGATGTTGAAGAATTTATAGGGTTTCAATTCTGGATCTTTTCTTGTAAGGTTCAAGAGATATATTTGTTTTCTATTAGAGAATTGGGTTTGCATAGTGTTTGATCTATTGTTCTCTATATAGTGATGTTCTAAGAGGACTTAGAACAAACTGGATGTAGGTCTGAATTGGACTGAACCAATATAAAATCTTGTGTGATTTTCTTAATTCTCTATAACTCTGTGTTTTGTAATCATCTTGGGATTGGAATCAATTTCAAAAGGTCATCATAAAAGTTTCTATTTTCTAAAGATCTTTTGAGGAAAATTTGATTGATTTAAAGGGTTGTTTTTAATTGGTGTTAAGAACGATTTGGTAAAGATTTTCAAAGAATCTATTCAACCGCCCTTCTAGATTCTCGATTTGATCCAACAAAATGTAGTCCCATTTTTATGATATTTATTTTGCAAGACAAATGTTTGGTTTATTTTGCTGGACAAATGTATGGTTTATTTTGCAAGTCAAATGTTTAGTTTATTTTGTTGGATAAATTATGGTTTATTTTGCAAGAAAAATGCATGGTTTATTTGGTCCTGAGTATTGGTATGAATTTAGTCTGAGTTTTGTTTGTTCAGTGTTTCAATTAGGTGACACAAAAAAGAGTTATTTGAGGCAGTCATGGGCTATTTAAGATGGTTTAGATTGGTCCTTTGAGTTTATAAAAAATGTTCAAATTGGTCTTTTAACTTTTTTAAAATGGTTCAAATTGATCCTTAATTTTTTAAAATAGTTCAAATTGGTCCTTTTGAAATCTAGTTGCATGTGAACAACT
The DNA here is from genome assembly GCF_004193775.1 of Glycine soja. Taxonomy (NCBI): domain Eukaryota; kingdom Viridiplantae; phylum Streptophyta; class Magnoliopsida; order Fabales; family Fabaceae; genus Glycine; species Glycine soja. Next base: position 18,877,306 of record NC_041004.1, on the reverse strand, counting down.
CCAAACATCATAGCATAATTACTCCCTTAACAATGAGCAAATTCAACAACATTGTACATTTTCATTGTTTACTTGTCCCTTAATAATAATCAAATTCAAGAACATCAAAATCAGAACTATAATAATCCTTGACATCACACAACAAACAACAATCATCCTCTTCAACCATTTCCTCCTCTTGCTCAAAGAACCAAGTTAGTAACCCTAAATTTTGAAACCTTTTATACTAAAAATACCAATGGTAACATCCCAAAACATGCCCAATGGTTAGTTTTCACTAAAAAATTAAAAAAAAATTAGAATAAAAAAATACATATCACATATCAATGTGTATATTTAATTGTTCCTCTTACGACCTTCACGATAAAGGGATAATAAGGACCAAACTAACTCTTTTTAAATAAATGAATGACCAAAGTGAATATTTTACAAGATAAATGACAAATTTAAACAAAAAAAATCAAAGATTAAATAAGTCATTTAACTAATGAACAAATATTTAATGAAATAAAAATGACATTTGACCTAATTTTTTATATCAAAGTTTAAAGGGTAACAATTTATGGTCTTTGAATATTTTTATTTAAATTTTAAATTGGAACATTTATTATACTTGATTTCTAAAATATACATTTATTATACTTGATTTTGTAATTAGTTTCTTTTTAGGTTTAAGTTTCGAGGTAAGAAAATTTATTCATGCAAATAAACGACACCGTTTCGCATATAACGTTTCCCTTTTCGTCTCAGATAGGAGAAAATCTTACCCTCTTATGTTCGTTCAATCAACGAAGCACACATTGGCATTGCCACATGCGCTTGTTCTCTCTGCTGATCTCTGCTTCTTCTTCCACACTGTTTCGATTTTCCACTTCCAAGGTTACACTCCAAAATGCTTGCCGCTATTGCTATTATTGGATATTCTCTTAGTTATTACTAGTTACTGCTCCTTTTCCTCTGTTTCTTTGTTATTTGCTTTGTGTTTCTATCTTTTGAAGTTTCCAAGCATACCCAAATTGTTTTCCCTTCTTCTATGTGGTTTTTCTTAACCTCAAATTTGTAAAGTTTTCGTTTTTAATCTTGAATACAATTGGTTTGCTAAATTTTGTTCTTGGGGGGTGTAAAGATCTCAGATATGGGAACTCTCTTGGATTTCAACTCACTTATTTTTAGGGGAGAGAATTTATTTCTGTTTTTGTTCTTGATATTCTTTTTGATAATTTGAGCTGTCCCCCCCCCCCCCCCCCCCCGATGTTATGGTGTGAAGTTCAAATATGCTTTGATTCTTTCTCAAGTGCAGGCTTATCATTGGTTTTTTCTTGTGATTTTCAGGATAAGCATCCTTATCTGTTATTTTTTCTCGCCTGCTCAAAGTCATTTTCTTAGTTCCTGGTGGAATAAGCATTTTCAACTATGGCCATTTACGGAACCACCTTATCCTTCAATGTGAGTTGACCATTTACTTTTAATCCAAAATTTGTCTTATGTAATATTTTGTGGGATTGAGAAGTCTCTTGCTTAGGTTATTGGAAAATTACTATACACAAGCATTTGTGTTGATCTACAATATACTGGATAAGAATTCTAGGAATGAATCTGGATTCACTTCAACTACTTGAAAAAGAATTTTGGAAAATAAAGAAGGCTTTCTCAATGGCGGCGTGTCTGCTTTGATTGATTTCCAAGTCTGTTAGAAGCTGGTATATTATATTAATATATATGCTTATAATTTCCATTGCTTGGTTGCAAATAAGATAACCTTGAATTTAGCTGAAGAAAATCGACTTTATGGATTGCTGAGGAGTGAGGATAAAGTTATACTTTTCCTCTCAATGGTTGTGTATATATATTTTTTTATTTGTTTAGCAGATGTTCTCCCTTGCAAGACAGTGAATTGATTTTAACTTTTTAATGAAGGGACTTTCTTCTACTACCAAGGAGTTTAATATCTTGCCGCATTCATTAACCGGTAGCTTTCGGAAGCTCCATCATGTTTGTCTGCCTTCCTTTACTCCAAACAGATTAGTTTTGGGCAAAAGTTTTGGAAGAGGAGACCAACCGTGGCTTTTGCCTAGTCAATTTCCGAAGTTGCAAATGGGAAGATTCAGTAAGTATCTATACTTAAAACCTTAAAATTCACATTGGTATTTGCATTTTGGATAATTTTAAGAGTATAAGCCGACAGTGTTTTTTTTTCTCATTTAGATTTTGCTTGAGTCCAATTCTTTTTGCATCTATGCCCCAATTTTGCAGTACTTATGATTTTGCTAAATTTTGTGTTTCGTTGTCTAAAAATGCCTTTGATTTTTATCAGGACTGGGAGTAAAAAGTGAAGATTCTGAGAGCATATTGAGTAGCGACAACATAGCATTGGATGAGCAGACTTTGGAAGAGGAGCTACAGCATGCCATAGCTGAAGAGAATTATGCTAAAGCAGCAGAAATAAGGGATACTCTGAAAAACCTTCAGAAAGATAGCAAGACAACGGTATGTGGAGCAAACAGTCGGTTTTACGAGTCATTCAGGACGGGTGACCTTGCAGCCATGCAAGCCCTGTGGGCAAAAAGGGATGGGGTATGTTGTGTCCACCCTGGTTTGAGAGGAATATCCGGTTATGATGATGTTATCGAGAGCTGGAATTTTGTATGGGCTAACTATGAATTCCCGCTAGAAATTAAGCTAGAAGACATTAAGGTTCATGCTAGAGGGGATATGGGGTATGTCACTTGCATGGAATTTGTAAAGACGAAAGGGGGCAGATGGGGAGGTCAATTTGTAACGAATGTGTTTGAAAAGATTGATGGACAGTGGTTTATTTGTGTCCATCATGCTTCCCCAGTAGACTTGTGAATTCATCAAACTTTGCAATATATAGATAGATAGGAAGTTCACTCTGTAGCTCATCCTTGATCCTTCTCACTTTCTATGTTTGTATCCATTTTTGTTACGTTGGGGCCGAATCGTCACTCATCTCCAAAGATTCTGAGTTGTAAGATTACAACTTGACTGTACAACAAATAATCTGTAGAAGTTGGGATGTGGATTAATGAAATTTTGATAAAGTGCCTGCAGTCTCATGTAAATCATATGTATAAGCTTAAATTCCGAAGATGCTACTATGCTAGTATGGTCAGCGACTCAATGATGCATTTCCAATTCCTAACAATTTAGTTAACTCGTATTGGTTCCCTTTGGGTAAACTACCTAATTAAGCATTTATCATGTAAGTACTAATGTTTGTATTAGTTGTTTTTATAATTGAAAGTGAATATAAAGTTATACTGTTTTCATAGAAACTGTAAGCTATTTTCGTATGTTATTCTGGAGAATTTGTTAAAATAAGCTGATAACCGCTTAAGGACATATTCTGGAGAATTATAAGTTATTTTTATAAGCTCTTGTAATTACAAGTGTTTACATCATACGAAAATGTTTAGGTAAATTATAAATAAGCTCTTCTAAACCACATAAAGCACCATTAATCAGTGCTATCAAGATGTGCTGATCATATTCAGAAGCTGGGAAGCAACCATCTCTTCTAAATAGGAAATAATTTAATGAATAGATTAAACAGTGCCTTTTTTGCCAATTAATTTCAAGTAAAAATATTCGGTTTCATACATAAACTTATTCAATTCGAAATATTAACTCGTGGTTTATAAAAAAACAAAAACAAAACATATACCGTTGAATCTGTTATTATGTGTGACATATCCAATAGCATATCTTGTTAAAAATATACAAAAAAAAAAAAAAATCAATGAATAGAGATGTACAAATTAGCTGAGTTGAGCATTTTGGCTTAAGATTTAAAATTCTCTGTTAATCCGAACTTCAGAAAATGGTATTAAGTTCGTATTCTTATTTTTTTAAGTATATATCGACCAAAAATAAAATGTTTACAATGAATGACTAATTTTAGATATTTAAGCTGAGTAAACGTTATCTTGTCACTCTCAATGACTAATTTGCGAGTTCACATTTTTTGGTATTGATCCTCAGCCTCGAACTTGAGACTAGTAACTAAGCTGGAACATATACTTGATCATCCCCATGTCAATAATGTTCAGTGAGTTGCCAAAAGGATTTCTGATTTTATAGTTTCAGTTTCCTTTTTAATGAGTTCAACTAGTGCAGAGGATGTCCCTGCTGGTATTTATTCATTGAGGTTTCGTTTTCTAAAAAGATGGTGTTGCTGCAGCGATTTCTTTTGTACAATGATTACGATAATACATCGACCATCCCAGTTTCTGCAATGAACTTTTGTTTATTTTCTATACTGGATTGCATGTATGAAAGGGAAACAGAAGAAAATAAAGAGAAACAAAAATGTTACTCCTAAACTTGATTTTCTACACTTTCGTTTTATACATCACCTTTTACAGTAAAAAGAAAGAGGGGGGAAAATCACATTTTCCTTTTTCCACCTCCATCCCTTTATCACATAGAAGGTAGGTGTAAAATAGAAGTGTAAAAATCAAGTGTAAGAGTAACATTCATGACACAATTGCATTGAACTGCATTAACTTGCTATTTCTTAGCTACTTGATGATCTTAAAAGCTAATAGTAATAATAACTATGAAGTATGAACAACAAAAAAGTAAACCTCTTGTGAACTTAAACTCTGCCAACAGGGGATAGTGGAGGTATTGGAGCATATTTTAAAGGTGCTTTCCCCTGAAGTTTTCTGTTGTTCATGGAACTGGGTTCCTTAAGGTTAAGGACCTCTTCATGCATGCTACCCATTTCCAAGGAACCTGGTAGTTTCTGGCAGCTTAAAGCCACAACTGAAATGAAAAATGCCTGTAAATGAGTGATTGTTGAGTCGAATTCAACCGAGTAGAAACCATCCTTCAGTGGTAACAAAGTGAAAAGTGATGTGTCTTTCTCAGTTCCTTCCTGAAAGCAATGATAAGGATAATACTATGTAAATGAGAAGTCCACAATATTTATAATTGTATAGAAGCACCCCCTCATGTAGAACTATAAAGCTGTACCTTAACAAAAAGTTGAAAACGATCATTATAAGGTTTATAGCTCTTTGGAATACTTGAATTCTGGTTCTGGTTGGAGAGCACAAGCAGTCTGCAACCAATGTCCCAACCCCCGCAATCACATGATCCCCCGGTTTTCCATCGATAGATCAAAGGTGTAGGTTCACCTTTGTTTGGTGAACCATGTACACCACCTGGAAGTATAACAGTAGTGCAATCAGAAGCTTCATTTTCTCCTGAACTGCACAAGCATCTTTCATCTGTCAAGCACTTTGAGCATCCTTTCTTCAGCATGTTGTTATCATCATGCAGTCCTTCAGTGGTCTTTTCGCATGAGGTCTCAACAACAACAGCTGCCAGCTCCACGCTCTGGATGAACTTAGGTGGTCCTTGATCTGTCTGGCCGATTTCAACACTCACCAGAACATATTCTTTAACCATACACTTTCTACTGGAGTTCTGATTGGTTGGTTCGGCAATTTTAGAGCTAGAAAACTTCATCTGAGCAATAACATTGTAGGCATAGCCACAGCTTTTTTCTTTGTTTCCATGGCTTATCCATCCACCACTCTTTTTCTTAATTTCATTAACCAGGTAGAATGTAAAACAGCTGCCTAAATCACCCTTCTCGAGTGATGCTAAACTATTCCTGGTAGCAGCAAAAATCTTTCTTTCATTGTTGAGCACAAATTTAAACAAGGGCACTCCATTTTTTATTGTAAGCTGCAAGAGGCCTTGAACTGATGATCCTTTGCTCTTTTCAGCCAGCAGTGATTCATTGACACCAATAGTCCTGAAGCTTGAATTTGCACTTCCACCCTCTAGTGCCTGACTGCTTTGAGCTGAATTGTGTTTATCTGATGCCTTGTGCTTCAATAAAGGGTCTAACAACCTCCGCAAGGGGCTGGACCGGTTTCTGATATGACTATTAACCTTCTCTTTGCTTGGATTATCCCAACGAACAGAAGATTGAGGCGTCACCGGACCAGACTTTGCACTAACATACACGGAACTATATTGTGGCAGCGTGGGCCCCTCTTTGAAACTGAAACTTCTTCCAATTCGACTTAAGCTGAAGCTAAACCGACGGTTATGGGATGGATTCATTTCCTTCTGAGCTGTCAGCTCAGCAGTTTCCTGGTCCAGTGATTCCTTCAACTTACTGAAGGCATACTGATCTCTCAGCTTAGAGTCTAACATATCCTTTTCAAAGCAACCACTTGCAGGTTGCAGACTAGACATCTTATGTATTATGGAAGATGGTGTCTTAGACACAACAGAAGAATGGTCTACACCCATATCAGTACTAATGCTGTGTTGCATTGTTTCCGAAGAAGAAAACTCAACTGCAGAACACGGTGGCCCTGATGGAGGGATTTCGGAACATCCATCTGCTGTGTAATCCTCATCAGGAAGGGAAACATATGACAAACTACTTTTGGTTGATTCCGAAAAATTTTCTACCGAGGATGTTCTTGATTCAGAAAGCTGAAAATCCTCTGAAGAACTTGACTGGGGAATTTCTCCGGGACAAAGAAGCACAATATTACTTGGCTTGCTATGGCAATGTTTCTGACCACCGTCAAAATCCAATTCCTGCAGCTGATCCACCTTTTTCCTGGTTTCACTACAGCTGGAACTCATTTTCTTAGAACTGGATGAGGCCCCTTTGCCTTTTGATTTTACTGATGGATGTCCCATATCAGAGCTGGACTTATGATTTCTCTCTTTTTTCTTGTGTTTATGCTCTTGCAAATCTTCCATGTTCTGCTTAGCTCCATCGTCCCTACCATTTTCATTAGGAAGATATGAGATCCCATGGAGTTTCGCCTTTGATTCAAAATTTTTGGCATGTGAACTTCTTTTACTATAGCCATTCCTCCTCTTCTTTTCAAGTGATATATCTAAGTGAGTTTTGTTGCCAAAGGACTCAAACGCCCTGGGTGTCAAGCTCTTCTCATCTCCAATGCTCTTAGTTACACTTTTGGAAGATTCAAATCGTTTGACATCGTAAAAAGGAAGCTTGGCACTTTCAGGAAGGGATTCCCTATAAGATGACTTGATGATGCCTGAAGAAGGCAAACTTTTCTTATCACTAAGTTTTTCCTTGCCACCAACACTGGTAGATGGTTTGGTAGCTGTTCTTGATAACAATTCACTGCTATTGAGAGATGTGAAACTACTAGCTAGTACTGGGATATGCTTCTGCTTGTGCTTCCACTTCTCAAGCCGAGACCAGTCTAGAACGCCAACATTAAAAGCTTTCTCTTGAAAGTTTTCTACTTTATCGGTGCGCAGGAGATAGCCTGGCAAATTAGACATGTGCTTGACAAGTTCATCTCTTTCTGTTGCCCTCCTCCTCACAGTTTCGGAGTTCTGAATCTTCCCTTCTGCATCCATCTTGCCTTTCTGTTTGAGATCACTCTTTGGCTTCAACTTATCAGCATCCTTCGAACTTCGTTTCGAATGGGGCAATACCAAACTTTCTTTCACTGTCTTTGAACTGCTATGCTGTTTTGTGCTGCTCTTTCTGAACTCCAAACCAAATCCCATGTCCTCAGCAGGCTTCAAAAATCCATTACTTGGATGTATATTGATCGGCATGGCACAATATATATACACTCAAACTTCACACTTCAGTCAGATGCTTCTTCACCCATATGCTAATTGCTGCAAAATAGTTTCTCTTCGCTCTGGCAATTATCTGTCAGTAAATGTTCACAATTGCATCAGTTTAACCAAGTGTTTGAAAAATAAGGTACAAATGATTATAAATCAAAGTCTCAAACACAAAAACTTTGCATTATCTAAATATCAAGAAGTATATAGCCCAACAGAAGTAAAATAATGATAATAAAAATGGGCCTCAGACAGTGTGAAAGTTATGAGACAAGGTTTGTGAAAAGAAGGGTTCACGCCATGCCATGACACAATTAACAATCAAACGATCTACAAAGGAAACAAACGGATGAAATTAAAGCGGATACCATTTCTTCATGGCACCAAACACAAATAGCAACATTGATCAAGAAAAGAATGGAACAAGATTTTGACATTGATCAGAATGAATTATGGAAGAAAAACCACGTGAAAGGGAAACAATTGAATGCATTGAATAAATAAAAATGCACATAGACTTGTTCAAACCCATCAACTTTCTAATTCAATGAACAAAGTGATGATGTATACCTACTCCTCAGTTCCAAAACAGAGACAACAGTGACTAAATTCCATTTACCATAAAAAAAAGGTATATAATTTTTGTTCTAAATTTGGTGCTAACTACACATAATCCCACATCGTGTAACCCGAAACAGAGACACAAGCCAAATACAAAGAACCATATCCACACCATTAATTTAACATAAAATGACATATCCGACACTGTGACAGTGATATCTACAAAGTCGTTAATAACGAAAACGACGGATTTCTAATTTCTAATACCCAACCCCATCCAAAAACCGAAAAAAGAACAAAAAAAAAATTAATTAAAAATATCAGAAAATTAATACAAAGCTAATTAAGCTCTGTTTGGCTGCTGAGAGAAAAGAAAATTGTAACAAGAACAAAAACTGCACGATACCCTCTTCGTAGAAAATCAAGAGCAACAAAATCCACATTCCAAAAAGGAAAAAAAAAAAGAAAAATAACGATCAAATTCGCTATTTTTTAACAAAAAAGAAAAACAGAGTCAGACACAGAAGAAAAAAAAAACAGATGCAAAATGCAAAATGTATAATCAAAGTTCAACAACGCAGTCCAAAAAATTTCTGAGGAAACAAGAACATGAAATCTTACCCAGAAAAGAAAAGGAAATAGAAAAACGGAAAGAAACGTGGGTGTGGCTGCAATGATCGAGAGAAGGATCCAAAGCGTAATGGGAAAACGAAAAGGGACGTAGTTTAGAAGCGAAGGAAAGAATTACAATGAGGCCACTGTTGTTGTTTCTTTCATCATTTCGTTCTTTCTTCTTCGTTCATCTTCGTATATGTTTTTCTTTTCTCTCCTTTCTTTCCTTCTTTCTTTCTTTTATTTTTCGGTTTTGTATTAACGTGCCGCGTTTTTCTTTCGCTGAGAAAAGAGAAAAGGAATAATCATCGATTACGTTACTACAGAGAAAAGAAAAAGAGGGGAAAAAAAACTTGGTTTTAATGCACTGTTTAGTTACTAGTAGTAACTGTTAATGTAATAGTATGATTTATAAGGCAGTTACCAAAAAATAAATAACATATATGTTTGAGAATATAAACGTTACTTTCTTATGAGAAAATAGTTTATAATGATATAAAAGGTTTTTATATGATTATTCAATCAGAAATTATAATGTAGGGAAAATTTATTAAATTTTATAAAAAAATTTACTTATATATCATTTGATTTCTATTTAAATGATATTGCAAAAAGATTTTATATTGTTTATACATGGAAATCATTTTTTATATTATTATTTAAGATAAATGTTTGTAACAAATTTTTTAATAAATGCTTTTAAATTCAATTTTTTTTATTAATTTTTTTAAAAAAATATGAACTATACTTCATATTTAATGAGTTCTATAATTTATAACAAAATTTTAACTAATAATATATAATATACTGTTAGAAACAGTAGGTTAAAAACTAGAATATCATTGATTTTTATAATTATTAATCATACATAATAGATTTGTTTATTTTTATAATTATTAATATAATATATCATTGATTTTTTATTAGTGGATAATATAAAATTTTTAATGTCTTTATAAATTTCTCATTATAACATTTAACAAACACAATTATATATAATAACATAATTAATTAAGTATGAGGGTGAGTCGTTATAAAATTTTTGTTATCTCTGCTTTTATTTTTACTTGTTAAAAAAATTTAACAAACTCAATAATATAAAAAGAAAAAAGGATATCTAATTAGAGGATGAAGTAAAACTTTTTTTTAATATTTAAGTGGGGAAAAAAATAAAAGGAAGATGAACTGGCTTTAATTAAGTGAGTGGGAGTGTGTCTGGGAGTGAAGTGAGTGACTGAAGCAGATAGCGTTTCGTTTTCAATGGAAACGGTGGAAAGAAGGAAAGAAAGAAACAGGTGGGACCCACAATGGAAGACTTGTTTCGCTGTCACGAATCCCGAAGTTCGGGAACATGGGGCCCTCTTACGTGTTGCCATATCTGAATGCTGAGCGCGTTTAGCCTTTTATTTATTTTAATTTCAGTTTAGTGGTTTTGTCTTTTTTATTTTAATTTGTGTTTAATTCAGTGGTTTTGTCTTTTGCTATAAAGAGAGTAAATGGGAACGAAAAAACCAAACGTATTTCGCGGGAACGCCAATCCGGAGATATCGTTGCGCCACGAATAGTGAAAGTCGCATCGCACGCCGATCCGGAGATATCCCAATTTCAACGTGCTAATCAACGTTTGGCATGTGGTTTTAGGATGTGTTAGGGGAAAATTGAAGCTAAGACAACTTTTTCATTTTTAAATTAAAAAAATTATATGTTAGAATACTATTTGATGTTAAGCTTATGGGGTAATAAAAAAAAATAATGTACGAGAATCATGATGAATCCTGAATTTTTTTTTTCTTGAAATGAATTAAATTCGTTTGATTAGTGATTGAAAATATTTAGATAAGATTCTTAGGAATCAAAGAATTATATAATATTTTTATTATTTACTTTAATGTAACAATAGTAATATAATATTTTTCTTGTTATAAAAGAAAAATTAAACTCAAAAAAGTAAGATTTATACATCTTCCTATGAAAAAGTTTTTAAAGTTTATGTGGAAACCGTTTAAAAAACATTCTTTAAAAATATCTTTTACTAGGAATGTTAATTTTTTTAAGATGGATATCAAACATCAGAAATTAAAATTTTTAGAAAATTAAAAGTTTCACCTAACAAACATCCCCTAAATGTATATCGATTATTGTTCGCTTAAATTATTTTCAACTTATAAAAAGTTTTGTGGTATTTAAAAGTATCTAAATTTTAATGATTTTTTTTATAAAAAAATAGATTTCAATGAATTTTATGAAACTTTTTAGTAGAAAATATAAATACCACACTCATTAAACAATATGGTTCAAACCTTTGACTTTCGTTTTTTTTTTTGTTGCTATGTGATAGAGGACTATCCAAGAAGGAAAAGTTTGACTTGGGTGAGCTAACATGGCGAGGAACTAAATTCATGGAGGAAAGAGAAGAAAAAACAAAACTCATTTATTTTATCCAACTCTTAGAATAAGATTTATTATTGTTTTTAATTATATTTTTGGGCCTATTTTTGGACTTGTAATGGGTTGCTATCTTTTTTAATGTTATTTTAAAGTCTTTTAATTATTAGATTAGTTATTGGACCTTGGACCTAATTTAAGATGATTAATAGGAGTTATAAATAGACTTCTTAAACACTTTCTTGACAGTGATGAAATTTTCATATTAGATAGTTAAGAGAGTGTCTCTCTTGATTCTTGTATGAAACCTTAGGTTCTTATCAAATAATTCTATTCTTCGTGGCGAATCATCCTCAACTTATCAATCTTCCAAGATTGTGGCGTTGTTCTTTCCATCTCCTCTAATTCTGCTTTTTCCTTTTATTTTCCCCAATTTCATAGAGTCTCAAATTGGTTCCGAGTTTGTTGATGCTAAAAATTGGATCTGCAAATCAGGGTTCCATCAATTGATACTAGAGCTTTGGTTCTTGAAATCAGGTGTTATCTATCCTTGTTTGTTCGGTCAATTTTTTGTTTAACTCTATATCATTATTTCATCTTCCTTTGTTTCATTTCTTTGAGTCTATTTTTCTTTTCTGAACTATATCTAGTATCAATAACATTTTATCTTTTTTTTTATAAATATAGTATTAAAATTCGTGCAAAAAAAAAGGAAAGAAAGAAGTAAAAAAGAAGAAGAAAGAAATCCAATTTTGGAGGCAAAATTCTGTTACAGTTTAGATTTGAATTTTTCCAATCAGATATTTGCATTCAAATTTGAATTGTGTGCCAAAATAAAATAAAAAGTGTAGAAATAAAAAAAAAAGGAAGAAAAAAAACACAAAAAAATGCATTCGGAGTCTTTCTTGTTTTTACATACTTCTATTTCAAAAAAAATAAAATTATCTTGTAAGTTATTTACATCTAGTATAGTTCAATTCTTGGACAATTCTTTTCTTCATTCTGGAGTCTTTTATTTTGTCTTCCTTGGCATTCTTTTTGAGTATTCCTTTTATTATTTTTGTTTGTCTTTAAAATTCCTTAGTTTTGTCTTAGAGTATTTCTTTTCTTGGTTTATTGAGTTGAGTCTTGATTTGTGACATATTTCACATTGAATATTTCTTGATTTTGAGCTTGAAGGTTTTGCATAAGAACTGAAAAGAAGCAAGAGTGGTAAAAGGAAAGAGTGCATATTATAAAAGAAAAAAAACCTTGAAAGAGTGATACACGAGTGAACTTAAGTGAAACACTAAGTTGAGTGGTGAGGTCCTATTCTATTTTTTACTTGTGCACCAACTTTTCTTGTAGGTATGACTTCTATAAGTGGATATGCTACTCCACCATCTCCAAAAACTGCAAGGCTCATGACAGAGATGATTAAACTTGGTGATCAAATGAGAAGAATGAGTTATGACAATGAAGAAAGGATGGAGAGAATGAGAAAGGAGAATGAGGAGAGTTTGGGAAGAATACACCGGAGTAGTGAAGCTTTAAGTGTGAGGATTGAAAATATAGAGCGAAGAAGAATGGTAAGATCATCTAATTCTTCTCATGGAGAAGATGAGGGGTATGAAGAGGATAAGGGAGGATGGAGGAATGAGAGGTATAGGGAGAGAAGAAATCATAGAAGATATGGAGGTAGACAAAGGAGGAAGGGATTGAGGGAGTGAAGGTAAAGATCCCTAATTTTAAAGGAACTTGTGATCCGGAAGTGTATCTTGAGTGGGATATGAAGGTTGAGCAAGTCTTTGCTTGCTACAACTACAACGAAGAAAAAAAAGATCAAATTGGCCTCCCTGGAGTTTGAGGGATATGCCTTAGTGTGGTGGAATCAAGTGAGGAGTGATGTTGAGAGGATGAGAAGGCCTTTGATTAATACTTGGCAAGACATGAAGAGAGTTTTGAGAGAGAGATTTGTGCTGTCCTATTATGGGAGAGACCTTCACAACAAGCTCCAAAGACTAATTCAAGGAAATATGAGTGTGAATGAGTATTACAAAGAGATGGATATTTCCTTGATTAGGGCTCAAATTGAGGAGTCTCAAGAGGCCACCATGGCAAGGTTTTTGCATGGTCTCAATAGGGAGATCCAAGACATTGTAGAGTTGCACCACTATGACTCTTTGGAGGATCTTCAACTTGGAAACATAAGGAGACATTCAAGAAGAAGGGAAGATCTTCATTCAAATATTATAAAAAAGGTGCTGCCCTTGGTAAAAATAATTCTAACCCTACTCTCACTTCTTCAAAGGCGAGTTCTATTAAATGTTTTAAGTGTTTGGGAAAGGGTCATATTGCCTCCCAATGTCCTAACAAAAGGACTATGATCGTGTTGGGCAATAGGGATATCACTAGTGCATCATCTTCTAGCTCTTCCAGTTCTTCTAGCGAGAGTGAAAGTGAACATGATGTATAGCCCTTGGAAGGTGATCTTTTGATGGTTAGGAGGTTAATAGGGAGTGTGTGTAAGGATAGAGATGAAACTCAAAGGGAGAACATTTTTCATATTAGGTGCATGGTCATGGGGAAAATATGCTCTTTGATTATTGATGGGGTAGTTGCACTAATGTAGCTAGCCAAAGATTAATTGAAAAGCTTGCTTTGAAAACTTCCCCTCACCCTAGGCCTTACAAACTTCAATGGTTGAGTGAGAATGGGGAGCTAGTTGTAGATAGACAGGTTTTGATATGCTTCTCCATTGGAAAATATGTTGATGAGATATTGTTTGATGTAGTTCCTATGAAGGTTAGCCATCTCTTACATGGAAGGCCTTGGCAGTATGATAGGGATGTTGTCCACAATGGTGTCACAAACAAATTTTCATTTGTACATAAAAGGAAAAAGGTTACCCTTAAACCTTTGTCTCCAAGTGAAGTTTGTGAGGATTAAATAAAAATAAGAGTGAAAAGAGAACAAGAGAGAAAAGAAGAGAAAAAAAATTGATGAAATGAGAGAGAAACATGAAAGGAAAGAAAAGAAAGAAAAGAGTGGAGATAAAAAAAAAGAGTGAAACTGAAGAAAAAAAAGATGAAAATTCTGAGAGAGAAATACAAAGCTTGTTCATGAGAGAAAAAAAGGTGAAGAGAGTGATGCTAGCTAGGCAACCTACGTATTTACTAATGCATCATGATTATTGTTTGTCTTCTATTGCTAGTTCTTTGCCTATAGGTGCGGAAGAATTATTGAAGGAGTTTGGGGATTTCTTTCTCAAAGACACCCCTCATGGGTTACCTCCTTTGAGAGGGATAGAGCACTAAATTGGTCTCATTCCAGGAGCTTCCCTACCAAATAAGCTAGTAAAGCAATCTAGAAGAGACAAAAGAGATCCAAAGGCAAGTGGAGAGCTTGATGGAAAAAGGATGGGTGAGAGAAATCTTGAGCCCATGTGCTATCCCCGTCATCATGGTAAGTCAAACTCTATCTCAACTTCTAAGGTACGTGGTAGGGAAGAATTTGAAAGCTTGGGAGGAATGCCTACCCTATGCTGAATTTTCTTATAATAGGATAGTAAACTCTACTACTTATTCTTCTTTTGAGGTAGTTTATAGTTCTAGTCCATTGTTCCCTCTTAATTTGTTACCTTTGCCTAACACTTCTGCTATGATGAATAGGGATGAGCTTTCTAAAGCCAATTTTGTTAAGAGTTTGCATGAGAAGGGGAAAGCACATATTGAGAAAAGATTGAACAATATGCTAGATATTCCAATAAGGGGAGAAAGAAAATGGTTATCAAACCGGGTGATTGGATTTGGATTCACTTGAGGAAGAATAGATTTACTTCCTAAAGGAAATGTAAATTTCAAGAAAAGGGAGATGGTCCTTTTCAAGTTTTAAAGTGCATGAACTATAATGCATATAAAATTGCTTTACCACTAGACTATGGTGGGAGCAACACTTTTAATGTGACTGACTTGACTCTTTGTGATGTAGGTACCTTTGACATCAATTTGAGGGCATGATAGAGGACTATCCAAGGAGGAAGAGTTTGACTTAGGTGAGCTCAATATGGATGGACCAATCACTTGAGCAGCAAGGAGTAAAAGATTTCAAGAAGAACTTGGCAAGAGACTAAATTCTCTCACGGAGGGAAGAGAAGAATGAGTGAAGTTCATTTATTTTAGTCAACTTTTATAATAAGATTTATTTTTGTTTTTAATTATATTTTTGGGCCTATTTTGGACTTGTAATGAGCTACTAACTTTATTATTATTATTTTAAAGTCTTTTAATTATTAGATTAGTTATTGGGACTTGGGACGAATTTAGGATTATTAGTGAGAGTTATAAATAGACTCCTTAAATACTTTGTAGACAATTTTGATGAAATTTCCAAATTAGACACAGTTAAAGAATGCTTCTATTGGTTCTTCTGTGAAACCTTAGATTCTTATCAAAGAATTCTATTCTTTATGGCGAATCTTTCTCAACTTATCAATCTTCCAAGATTGTGACATTGTTCTTTTCATCTCTTTTTCTAATTCCGCTTTTTCATTTTCTTTTCCCCAATTTCATAAAGCCCCAAATTGGTTCCCCAGTTTGTTGATGCTAAAAATTGGATCCGCAAATCAGGGTTCCATCAATACCATGTTTCTTTGTTCTCCAATGCTCTAACCAATATCAAGCTATTAGGTTTTTCTCCAATTCTTGATATCAATTTTTTCTTTGTGGTGCAACAGGATATCAAGATCATCGTTTTTTCAATTGTGTTGAATTTATTGGCAAAGCATATATACAACAATATAGACATGATATCCCGATTGTGACAATGAAATCTTCATGAAAATTATCATGTATCGGCTAATTGTTTAAAATAGTCTTTTAAAATCATGATCCTGCACATCCCTTTAGCCTAAAAACATTTAGTGTGAAGTGAAATCTACTTCTATTTTGCCCTGCGTTTGGTTCATCTAAGGTTTAGCATATCTCCCTAAACCCGATCTTTCCGGGGTGGTTCATCGTATCTCATCTAGCTATTACACAAAGATTATCTAGGAAGCATCGCAAGCGTTTATGATTGTGCATGGGCTAAGGGTCTCATGACGTGCTCGACAAGAAAGACAATTGCCTAAAAGCTCATGATTGGTTGGATGCCGAATGGGGGCATCAAGCAAAGGTTCGACTAAGGGGGTCGAAGAGGTACATAGTCTTACAGTCTTAGGTGTGTAAGTACGAAGGGACTAAGACAAGAAAGCCTGCTCGACTTAAGTCCGACCCAAGGTACCGAAGGGGTACAATCATCTTTTAAAAAAAAATTGATGATAAATGAGATGAAAATTTAGGTATCCAATTCACGCGCAACTGAAATTTGACTAGTAAAGTCATAAAATCACGACATTTTTTTAATCATGAAATTTGAAGAATGAAAAGTACCGTTAAACATCTATGTTAATATATTATTTTTTATGCTATAAATTATTTAATAAGAATATATTTATTCAATGGAAATTATATTTTAATTGTTTTTCTTCAAAATCGCATTCTTTAAAATACTCTTAGGCTCTTAGCTTATGTTTTTAAATTGGAGATTAATTAACGAAATTCTCATGTCATCATTTAATTAATTCAATTAATTAATAATTTAGTACATTAAATTAACTACCCGTGTTATCTCAAGTTGTGTTAACAAATTAGAAAGAAAATTTTATGTTAGTAGTCTTATATATAGTTCAACTATATCAAATATCTAACATGTTTTGGACGCTGATGATTTTTTTTTTTAAAATCAATCTTTCAATTTATTATTAAATTATGATCTAATGTAATTCAACTTGATAATATTTAAACATGAAGCATACCTAATTTTGATTCAACCAGCTACTACTTTTTTTAATTATTATCCTCTATTTTTGTAATAAGGGCAGTATTCTTAATAATTAATGGCTTATGGATAGTTAATATTTTACTTATCAAATATTTGATTGAAATGTGAATATAGTTTTTTTAAAGTTAATAAAATAAAGTTATAAATTAATGTAATAAAAGTAATTATTTGCTGCCTAACAAAAATAATTTTTTTTATCGGCAATAGAATTATGTATTGATCAAAAGGCTAGGCATCAGAAATGCCAAGAGTTTCTACAAAAGAAATAACTGTACATGAGTATTATTGTAACTGAAATATAAAGCACCAGAATGCATTGGTTACTCCATATTTATAAGAGGACAGCATCATAAATACTATGTAACCACCCACTCTCATGCTATAAAAATACCTCAGCATATTATCATATCCATCTTCACGTAAGGTTATTACGAGTGTCTTCATCAAAGCTACCTCTCGGGTATGAATAGGGTCGTGGCAATAAGGTCATTTAGGAAGTTTTCTTAGGCCCTCAAATTATCTAAGGCCTAAAAAATGTTATGTTTTTAAAAATATATTAATTATTTATTTGGATTTTTATATAATATTATAAAGATATTGCAAGATGTATAGACAAAAGAAATTTATATTTTTCTAAAAATATTAATTATTTTAAAAAAAAAATTTCAAATACATTGTATTTTAAAGAGTTATTGATAATACTTGTAATTATTGTTATTGTTGAAAGTGATTTTGTAAAATTATAACTACTCATTTTTTGTTTAATATTAACTATGTTAAAAGATAAATTGAATGCTTTTTTTTCTATATATTATTGATAGTAAAAGTTTAGAAATACTTAATTATATAACTTTCATTAGCAATTTTGTAATCGGTCGTTAAAAAATAAAATGAGATTTGACAAATTATATTAAATTAGTCTTTAAATATAGCCGCCAAGGCCTTAAACATTTAGATATGACCCTGTGTATGAAGTTGAGGTTGGCCTCTGCAACTTAAAATTTTATCCTTCAATACATGCGAGATGGACTTTTCTCCTTCATGCAAAGTGGGTATCATCATTCAACAGATTTCTCCTTCTCAAGTTTTCTCCAATGGGGAATCTATTTCTAAATATCCTTCATGGTGAATCTATTTCTAAACATCCTCCGTTTTTTTTTTTGTGGTGTTTTGATCCTCCAATTGTCTTTAAAAACCTCATCACACTCATTTTTAAATGCACACGCATGTAGTACTATGTATGTTTCTCTCACTGTATAATCTCCCACTAGGAACCGATTTAGAAGGGGTGAGCAAGGACTCGAGATAACTTTCACACACACACACACATTAATTTTGTATGTTGTTATTATAATAATGGTTAATGTTTATTAGTATAAAATTACATAAAATTTATTGTGTTTGTTATTTTATTGCAATGATTAAAGTGATAACTAATGTAAAATTAATTGTGTGTTTGTTGTTATAATAATAATAATAATTAAGGTTATCATCATTTAATATAAAAATTAATTTTAATTTTATGTGTAAAAATAATAACTTTTTTAAATTATTATTTACTAAAAGTTAGACATATAAACAATTATAAAGGAAGAAAAAAAAATCCAACCCTTCTTTATGTTTCTGAATCCATCCGTGATCTCTAGTAAGGCTCTCCCTTCATGACCACACATCCTCCTCCTCCCTATGAATCCTCACCCCTCTTATCTCCTCATAAAATCTATCAACCAACTACATTTCCCATACAAATCACTCTCTCCTCCAAAGTAACTTCCAACTCCATTCACCTTGTACCCACTCCCCCAAATTACCAATAACTTGATCTTTATTTTAGGCATTAAGATAAATTCTTGGGAATTTGATCGCTAAGGACTGTTCCTGTTCCATGTATCCTCCCAAAACTTGAATTTGTCTCCCACTCCAACTCTCCATTATAACATAGAGTCAAACCACTTGGATGCCTCACCTGCCCCACACGTTTTACAACTACTACAAAATATAGATTTAACATCGCAAGATTAACATCGATTTTTCAAAAAACCGATGTTAAGAAAAACATGGTGATATTTTTGTAAATAAGTCGAGTTAGTTAACATCGGTTTTTTAAAAACCGATGTTAACATCAATTGGTTAACATCGGTTATTGAAAAACTGATGTTAACATCAACTGGTTAACATCGTTCTTTTAAAAAACCGATGTTAACCAATTGATGTTAACATCGATTTTCTTTATAAAACCGATGTTGGGTTATAGATAAATTAAAACCCAGAAGGTTCTCCCCCCGCGCGCCAGCTCAGTCTCAGAAATGAAACAAAAGCCTATTTCTCCCTCACCGTGAAGACCTGTCACTGTGGTCTCCTCCACACCATCATCGTCGCTGGGGTTCGTGACCGTCGTCGGGGTTCGTGATCGCTGGGGTCCGTTGGAGTCCGACTTCAGCATTCAAAACTGCAGTTTTAGTCAGGTAATTCCTTCTCTGCAATTTCTTGAAATGAGTTTTGTTAAGTTAAACCCTATATGGCTATTTTTCACCACCCCTGTACTCCATAGTTAACCCCCATGCTTCAGACTATCTTACTTTAGTTAGGGTTTGTGCAAGTAAACTTCAAATGGTTATAACTTTTGATAGGAATGTCCGTTTGAGGCCTATAATATGTCAAAATGCTCGAAATTGAAAGAGGAATGCCTGGGCATTTCCAGAAGGGGATTTGGTCAACCAATTTTTCCAAAAAACGAATCTAAGTAGGTGAAAAATAGGATTTAAGATTTAACCACCGATTTTTCCAAAAGTTTCAAGTTTTGTTATTCTATAATAACCTAGTTTGGTCAATTTGCCCTGTATATCTCCTTGGGTATGTCAATGACATTATAATTACTGGCAGTACTATTCCTTTAATTCAGCAAATTACCTCTCAGGCAAGTATATCTATGTTGATGCCAAGTTCTAATATTTATTTTCTCTTCTTTGGCTTTTGGTTGCTTCTCAGCGGCAGATTTAGTTGCAAGGCGTAGGGAGTACCTCTCCCTCTACCTTGGTGGTTTGCTTTCTTCAGGGCTGTTCATTCATCAATTGCACTCTTCAAGTTTGAGGTAACTAGCAATGCTGTTCTATTCTTTTAGTGTGACTGATAAGCTATATTATTAATAGAAACATCATGTATTAGATATATACTATTCTGGATGATAAGCAAGTAAACCCTAATGTTGAATGATCTTGGTCCAAATGACTACATAAATCAATATGAATTAGAGCAATATACTACTGACATAGTACATAAACAATTCATATCAGCATTAGGCAAAATTAATCAGCCTTCATTCGAAGAAAGAAAAAAAAATAGAAATCAACATAGAGACTTGGAACCATAATACCTTATTTTCCAGGTTATAAACACCTTGTTTGTCTTACCTGCCTAACACACTCCTTAAGTGCACTGTCTAGATGGGTGACTCTATCTTCAAGTGTTGAATTTCTAAGAGTCAGTGCCTGGACTTGCTTCTTTAAACCCGTCCCTTCATTTTCAGCCTTCTCCCATCCTGTAAGTTTATAGAAATTTTGCAGTTAAGAGACAATCTAAACTTGTCACTTACATTCACAACCACTGCACATAGATTTTCTGACATATTCCTCAATCCATCAATTACATCTACATCCTTAATTATACTATCCTTTGCTTTGCTCCATTTTCATCTTCCTCCAATAAACCATCACATCCAAGGTCTGTTGTATGTGAGGTGACTTCAACTGATTGTGCACTGATAAATTACATGTCATTAATATCTTCAGCGATGGCCACAACTTCTGAGGTAACTTTAGGGGACTGGTTATGTCCAATAGGAGATTCATTCAATGTCTGATACTGCAGAGACAAGAAAAACTAGACTTATCATAAACTAGAAGAATAAACCAACAGAATAACAAAGAGATCAACTTACCGCCTACTAAATGTTTACATTTATATTATCTAGAAAATCCTCGTAATTTTCTTCACTATCCAAAGAACCAAAACAAATTGTTTTCAATGTTTCTAAAACCAAAATTCTCGAGCCTTTGTATCTAATGGCAAGGTAACTTACCCACTTGATATGTAAGAACATCATGGTAGTTTATGGCAAGGTAACTTACCCATTTGAGTGTATAAGAAATATTTTCGCTTAGACCAAATCTGTGAGCAATTTATGAGCATAAGTTTATGCTCGTTTGTATTTAACAACAATGCAGCTAGGAATAGAAGCAACCATAGTGTATGTTGCTTCTTTTGACATTGTAGAGTACGACATTAAAACTGTTAAAACTAGGTGGAATTGGTTAAACCAAAGTTGTGTACACGTGCAGTTCTGTAGTGGTCTTGACATTGAAATAAATGTAATGTACCAGCTGCCATAAATGTGGTTTCTGCTTATGTAAAAACTGCAAATTAGACACGATCTTCCTGTTCGATGTCTGTGCTTCTGATTCACACACTCAAGTATCTAAACCTACCTTTTATTTAGAGGTTACGTTTTAGGGAGAAACTCTTTTTTTTTTATTAGTATTTATAGTACCATATGACAAATAAAATTCCTTGTTTTTATAGCTATTGATTATTACTTGTTGAGATCCATTGAAATTTTTACAAAAACAACTTCAATAAATAATTGCGTCTTATAGATTTGTGTTGTTGTTGTTGATATTTCTGTCATTAAAGACAATTGATATATGATATACAAATTGTGTTCATTATGAGTGAACCTTAGATTCCCGTTTGAGACTGAATGCAATGATTCTTGCGGACAGTTTGCATTAATCATTGTATTCAATCTTGAATTGTTTGTTTGGACAGTTTGGGGAGACTGATATTTTTATGGTAGATTCATGCGTTAAGGTTAACATTATTTTGTTTAATTTGATGAAATTTCGGTACAATGCATTTCTAGTTGTTCTTTGAGTGCATACTTGATTATCGAGAAATTAATTTCATCGATTTCATGTCGTGTACTTGGAGATCAAATGCGAAATGCTGCCAAAATTTTGTCAAATATAACAAAATAGGATTAACCTTGACGTACGAAACTACCATAAAAGACGGTCTTCCTGAATGGGATAGGGCCACACCTATAACAAAAAAGTGTGATTTTCATGCATCGGACAACTCACCAAGTATGACAGAGTTATAACTTAGATGGATTGAAGTTGGATGAATGAAAGTCACATCAGCCCAGATATGAGGAAGGCGTCGAGCAGTTCTTACAATTTGCTACAGAAAGAGGTCAACCAGATGAAGATGGAAAATATTATTGCCCTTGCATCAATTGTTTGAATGGTAGAAGACAAATACTGGATGACATACGGGAACATCTGTTGTGTGATTGAATTAAGAGGAATTATACGACATGGATATGGCATGGTGAAATGATAGACATGTAGGGTAAGCCCTAATCTAAACCGTTTGATGTAGAAATGGGAGATTGCTTGGAGGATATGATTCGTGACCTTGGACAAGAGTCTTTTCAGGAAGCACATGCCCCTGTGTATGAAGGATTGCAAAGTGACTGATGTGTCATCATTTTCTCCTATTTCTTAACCCTTTTTGTCACCATTTTAATTACTGATTAGCCTTAATTGTCAAATTAATTATGCAGTTTTATCATTTGGGCCTACTGGACTAATTTTGTGTTTTTAATTTAATTTCAGGAGAATTATAAGCAATTGGGCTTGGGCTTGAAGAGAGCAGACAATTTTATTCTACCAAATCTTATTTTATCCAGATTTTATTTCATCTAGATTTTATCTTATCTTATCTTATCTAGATTTTATTTCATCTAGATTTTATTTTATCAAATCTTATCTTATCTTGTTCATATTTTATTTTATTTATGGTCTTGGACTTAAAACAGATTTGTAAGCTTTGGGGGTTGAGAACCTATATAACAACACCAAGGTTTTAGTTTAGGGAGTCTTTTCATTTTGGGAGAAAGAATAATTTTAGGTTTTGCAATTCTAGTTTTTACTATTCACGTAGCAATAAAATTTTATTTTCTGCTTCATTCTGCAATTTCGTTTTCTACTGATAAATGGAAGGCTAAGTCTCCAGCATTGTTTTCTCTTGAGGATCAAGCACAACTCTCTTTGAGGTTTTATTATTACTATTGAATTCTGCTCAGTTTTTTCTCTTCACCAATTACTCTGTATTTGTTGCTATTAATCCATGCATGCTTAGTGCTTTATTAATTGTCTCTGTGCTTAATTTATGTTCATGCTTAATGATTAGTTTCATTCATGATCAATTGGTGTATGTGTTGCTTAATCACATAATGACAGTCTTATGTTAATTTTCGCTTAGTAATTTAATTTAAGGTTAGATTAAGAGGTTGAACTGATTAAGGATAAATTCTCGTAACCTAGGATAAGAGACTTGCTTGTGAGTCAAGGGGAAAAAACATGTTTTAATTATGTTATTTTCTAATTAAAATTTGCTCGCTGTTTAAATTGCAAAAACAAATAACCCCCCCAATTCGTTACTGTTTTATTACTATCTGTTATGAACGTTTGGTTGACCATTGCTCGTTGGGAGACGACCTAGGATCACTTCCTAGATACTACATTTTTAATGTTTATTTGATTCGGGTACGACCTCGATCAAATTTGGCGCTGTTGCCGGGGAGCAGTGGGCCAAAGGTTCATAATAGTGTTTAGTTATCTTATTTTGTGTAGCGTTCTGTTTTGCATTTTAGTTGCATTCCCCGTTTAGTGACTATTTTTAGCGACTATTTTTAGCGACTGATTCAGCTTGTGTTTTGCTGTGAATAGTGATGAACAATGATTAGCGACTGATTTTGCAATTTAATTAGCGATTTTTGTTTTGATAGTTAGAGTTGTTATTTT
Source organism: Glycine soja (assembly GCF_004193775.1). Lineage (NCBI taxonomy): Eukaryota > Viridiplantae > Streptophyta > Magnoliopsida > Fabales > Fabaceae > Glycine > Glycine soja. Next base: position 18,853,409 of record NC_041004.1, on the reverse strand, counting down.
TGGCTGATTTTTTGTGTGGTAGCTTCTTTTGATCTATATTTTGTGTGAAAAATACCAGGAGCACTTGGTGTGGCAGTATTTGAGAGAGACAAAAATTTTGGGAACTTGTTTTTAGAAAAACTTAAAACGGCCATAACTTTTGTTTCGGGTATCAGAACGACTATTATTATATATGCATTTGGGGTAGAAAAAATTTTCCCATATTGTGACAACCGGCTTTAAGTCTCCCAAGCTCCAAAAATCAGTCGTTTACTAAGTTTTTTTTAAGTATTATTGTCCTATTTTTCTAAACTTTGCTTAGGTAGTTTTCATAGTTAGACTTTGAATTTTTGTTTGAAATTTTTTGTGCTATCTTTTCATGATTTTAGGGTGTTGCTTACAAAATTTCAACTCATTTTGATATCGTTTGAGTATAGCTGTAGTTTTACCCCCTTGTTAGGTGCTTGTTGAGAAACACATTATTTGCTGCATATAGTGCATGACTAGGGGCTGTCCAGGTGATTTACAACCCTTTGATCCTGAAATAGATAGAACCTTTCATAGATTAGTTAGGCATAGTGTGCATCCTGGTCATTCTGTGCATTTTGAGCATTCTGTTGAGGGTGATTCTGAATATTCTGATTTTGAACATTCCACTACTAACTTTCATAATGAGAACATGGCTCAACCTCCACCTCGTGAGAGGACTCTTAGGGAGATGGCTGCACCTGATTTCACTTATGAAAGCTTGTGCATTCAATATCCTGATGAGGGTGTTCCATATATTCTCAAGACTGGACTAATACATTTGTTGCCCAAGTTTCATGGTCTTGCAGGTGAAGATCCTCATAAGCATCTTAAGGAGTTCCATATTATTTGTTCCACCATGAAGCCCCTTGATGTCCAAGAAGATCATATCTTTCTAAAGGCTTTTCCTCATTCTCTGGAGGGAGTGGCAAAAGATTGGCTATACTACCTTGCTCCCAGGTCCATTTTCAGTTGGGATGACCTTAAGAGGGTGTTCTTGGAGAAATTCTTCCCTACATCTAGGACCACTGCCATCAGAAAAGACATTTCAGGCATCAAGCAACTTAGTGGAGAAAGCCTGTATGAGTACTGGGAAAGATTCAAGAAATTGTGTGCAAGCTGTCCTCACCACCAGATTTCTGAGCAACTCCTTCTTCAATATTTCTATGAGGGACTTAGCAACATGGAGAGGAGTATGATTGATGCTGCCACTGGTGGAGCTCTTGGTGATATGACCCCTGCTGAGGCTAGAAATTTGATTGAGAAGATGGCTTCCAACTCCCAACAATTCAGTGCAAGAAATGATGCTATTGTTCTTAGAGGAGTCCATGAGGTGGCCACAGATTCATCTTCATCTACTGAAAATAAAAAGCTTGAAGAAAAACTTGATGCCTTGATCAACCTAGTAACTCAGCTTGCCATGAATCAGAAATCTACACCTATTGCAAGAGTTTGTGGTCTATGTTCTTCTGCAGATCACCATACAGATCTCTGTCCTTCTTTGCAGCAATCTGGAATCAATGAGCAACCTGAAGCTTATGCTGCAAACATTTATAATAGACCTCCTCAGCAGCAAAACCAACAATAGTAGAATAATTATGACCTTTCAAGCAATAGATACAATCCAGGTTGGAGGAATCATCCAAATCTGAGATGTACAAGTCCTCCACAACAACAATAGTCTGTCCCTCCTTTTCAGAATGCTGCTTGTCCAAGCAAGCCATATGTTCCTCCTCCAATACAACAGCAGTCACAACAAAGACATCAAGCAACTGAGGCTCCTCCTCAACCTTCCTTAGAAGAGTTAGTGAGGCAAATGACCATCAGAATATGCAATTTCAGCAAGAGACAAGAGCCTCCATTCAGAGTCTAACAAATCAGATGGGGCAGATGGCTACTCAGTTGAACCAAGCTCAGTCCCAAAATTATGACAAATTGCCTTCGCAAACTGTGTAGAATCCAAAAAATGTGAGTGCCATCACCTTGAGGTCTGGCAACCAAATTCAAGTGCCTCCACCAGTAGCTGCACCTGCACCTGAACCTGTCAAGCTTCATTCTACACCTGAGAAAGAGGATGAGATAGTTGCACAAAAGAGAAAGTTTCCTAACAAAAATTTTCATGCAGGTGGACCTTCTTCTAGTAATTCTGACTTACAGCAGCCCCCTATCCTTCTTCCATTCCCACCTAGAGCAATTCCAAGCAAAAAGATGGAAGAAGCGGAAAAGGAGATCTTGGAGACCTTCATAAAAGTAGAGGTGAACATACCTCTGCTAGATGCCATCAAGAAGATTCCAAGATGTGCCAAGTTTCTAAAGGAGTTGTGCACCCACAAAAGGAAGCTCAAAGGAAATGAAAGGATTAGCATGGGCAAAAATGTGTCAGCATTGATTGGTAAATCTGTTCCTCACATTCCTGAGAAATGTAAGGACCCATGTACTTTCTGTATACCTTGCATTATTGGGAACAATAAATTTGAGAATGTCATGCTAGATCTAGGAGCATCAGTTAGTGTCATGCCTCTGTCCATTTTCAATTCTTTATCCCTTGGACCTTTGCAATCTACAGATGTGGTGATTCATTTGGCAAATAGAAGTGTTGCTTACCCCGCAGGTTTCATAGAGGATGTGCTGGTTTGGGTTGGTGAACTTATTTTTCCTGCTGATTTTTATGTTCTTAATATGGAAGAGAGATTTTCCCAAGGTTCAGTTCCAATTATTTTAGGCAGGCCATTTATGAAAACAGCCCGAACCAAGATAGATGTTTATGCTAGCACATTGTCTATGGAATTTGGTGGTATTGTTGTTCATTTTAAAATTCTTAATGCCATGAAACATCCATCTGAGGATCATTCTATTTTCTGTGCTGAGATAATTGATCAGATTGTTGATGATTATATGTTTGATTTTGATTCTGTTCTTCATGGTAGGAAACATCCATTTTTATCTGATCTGCATACTTGTCATTCCTTATGCATTGAATATGAATCTGAGTTTGAATTTGATCTTGTATCTGATTTTTATGCTGAGAATGAATCTAAATTTGAGTCTGGTTCTGATTTTCTGGGTGTTGTACCTCTTGATGTTGATTTTTTAGAGTCAGAATGCACTACCCATGTTACAGGAAGTACATATACTTCTAATTTGCTTTATGAGGTATAGGCTGAGGAAACTTCTTCTTCTCCTACCATGGTTCCTCCCACTGTTCAGCCACCACCCACACCAGAGTTGAAGCCCTTACCAGCAACCCTCAAATATGCTTACTTGGAGGACAAGGAAAAATTTCCAGTGATCATCTCTGCCTTCCTTGCTGCTAAGCAGGAGGAGAAGTTATTGCTAGTTCTCAAGAAGCACAAGAAAGCCATTGGATGAACTTTAGCAGACATTCCTGGTATTAGCCCATCTACCTACATGCATAGGATACTTTTAGAGGATGGAGCTAAGCCAATGAGGCAGCCATAGCGGCGACTCAACCCCGTCATTCTAGATGTGGTGAAAAAGGAAGTGACCTAGCTCTTACAAGCTGGAATCATCTACCCCATTTCTGATAGCCAGTGGGTGAGTCCAGTCCAACTGGTTCCTAAGAAGACATGTCTCACAGTGATCAAGAATGAAAAGGATGAGTTTATCCCCACAAGAGTGCAGAACAGCTGGAGAGTCTGCATTGATTATAGGAGGCTAAACCAGGTAACCAGAAAAGATCATTTTCCCCTGCCTTTCATTGATCAAATGCTTGAGCGCTTGGCAGATAAGTCTCATTACTGTTTTCTTGATGGTTTTTCTAGTTATTTACAAATTCATATTGCTCCTGAGGATCAAGAAAAGACCACATTCACCTGTCCCTTTGGCACTTTTGCCTATAGGAGGATGCCTTTTGGCCTATGCAATGCCCCTGGTACCTTCCAGCGGTGTATGCTTAGCATTTTTAGTGATTTTTTAGAGAGTTGCATAGAGGTGTTTATGGATGATTTTATTGTTTATGGATCCTCTTTCAATGCATATTTGGATAGTTTGGATAGAGTTCTCAATAGATGCATTGAAACTAACCTTGTGCTGAATTTTGAAAAATGTCACTTCATAGTAGAACAAGGTATAGTTTTAGGGCATATCATTTCGAATAGGGGCATAAAGGTAGACCCTGCAAAAAATAGATGTTATTTCACAATTGGCTTACCCCTCTTGCGTGCGAGAGGTTCGTTCTTTTCTTGGTCATGCAGGGTTTTATAGGCGCTTTATCAAGGATTTTAGCAAAGTGGCCCTTCCACTATCCAATCTGCTGCAAAAGGAGGTGGAGTTTGATTTTGATGACCAATGCAAAAAGGCTTTTGATTGCCTCAAGCGTGCGGTGAATACCACCCCTATCATTCAGGCACCTGATTGGATAACCCCATTTGAGCTAATGTGCGATGCAGCCAATTACGCATTGGGGGCTGTCCTTGCTTAAAAGATTGATAAGCTGCCTTGGGTGATCTACTACGCTTCCAGAACTTTGGATGCTGCTCAAGCAAATTACACTACCACAGAGCAGGAGCTACTAGCGATAGTTTTTGCTCTTGAAAAATTTCGTTCATATTTGCTTGGTACTCGTGTTATTGTTTATACTAACCATGCAGCTCTGAAGTACCTGTTGAAGAAGGCTGAATCAAAGCCTAGATTGATCAGGTGGATGCTTTGGCTCCAAGAGTTTGATTTGGAGATCCGTGATCGAAGTGGTGCACAAAACCTTGTGGCTGACCATCTAAGTAGGATTGAGCGTGTGTCTGAGGACTCACCCATTCGAGATGATTTTCCAGATGACCATTTGTACATCCTGTATAGTATTTTTGATTCCTTCCCCACTCTTTGGTTTGCTAATATTGTGAATTATTTGGTTGCTTATGTTTTTCCTCCCTTAGCATCTAAAGCTCAAAATGATAAAATTAAGAGCAATGCTAAGCATTATATTTGGGATGACCCCTATTTGTGGAAGTTGTGCAGTGACCAGGTTATTAGGAGATGCATTCCAGACCATGAGATTGACTCGGTCCTGCAATTCTATCATTCTTTCGCACCAGGTGGCCATCTTGGCATACAGAGGACATCTCGCAAGGTGTTTGATTGCGGTTTTTATTGGCCCACCATCTTCAAGGATGCGTGGAGAATCTGTAGCACTTGTGAGCCTTGTCAGAGAGCAGGCGGCTCACCTTCATGGAGACAACAAATGCCTCAACAACCCATGTTATTTTGTGAGGTGTTTGATGTCTGGGGTATAGATTTTATGGGGCCCTTCCCTGTCTCTTTTGGTTTGGTTTATATTCTCCTTACTGTTGATTATGTTTCAAAATGGGTGGAAGCCAAACCCACCAGAACTAACAATGCTAAGGTCGTTATGGATTTTGTTAGATCTAATCTGTTTTGCAGGTTTGGAGTCCCTAGAGCCATCGTTAGTGATCAAAGCACCCATTTTTGTAACAGATCCATGTATGCCTTGCTCAAAAAGTATGGGGTCGTGCACAGAATTTCCACACCTTACCACCCCCAAACTAATGGACAGGCTGAGATTTCAAATAGGGAGATAAAAAGGATCTTGGAGAAGATTGTGCAACCGAACAAAAAAGATTGGAGCACCAGGTTGGATGATGCTCTTTGGGCGCATAGGACTGCCTACAAAGCACCCATAGGAATGTCTCCTTATCAGGTTGTCTTTGGCAAGGCATGTCATCTTCCTGTAGAGATAGAGCATAAAGCCTACTAAGCTGTAAAGACCTGCAACTTCTCTATTGATCAGGCTGGAGAGGAAAGGAAGTTGCAACTCAGTGAGCTAAATGAGATCCATTTAGAAGCCTATGAGAATTCCAAATTCTACAAGGAGAAGACCAAGAAGTTCCATGATAGTTTGATCGCTAAGAAGGACTTCGTGGTTGGACAGAAAGTTTTATTGTATAACTCTAGGCTCGGACTCATGAGTGGTAAGTTGAGGTCAAAGTGGATTGGTCCTTTTGTGGTGACTAAAGTTTTTCCTTATGGTACAGTTGAGATCAAAAGTGAATCCACAGATAAGAGCTTCAAGGTCAATGGGCACCGATTGAAACCATTCCTCACAAATCCCTCCTTAGTGGATGTAGTGGTGGAGGAGACCTCCTTACTTCACCCTACTTCTCTTCCGCTATGACTTAGGGAGTTTTCTTTTTCTATCTCCTTCTTTACTTTTATTGCACTTGTCCAAATTTATTGATTTTTTTTATTGTTCTTGATCTTATGATTGTGCTACATTGAGGACAATGTGTTGTTTAAGTGTGAGGGGGGGGGGGAGATTATTTTTTAATTTTGTTGGGTATTCTAGTTTAATTTTATTAGGTTTTTTCTAGGTTAATTTTGTTATTTTGGTTTTATGTTTTGTGTACAGCATTGCATGTTTCTCTTTGAATTTTGGGTTATGTACAAGTAATGGGTAATTGTTTTTGAAATAGGAGTTTCTTGGCATTTTGTGAATTGAAACCCTTGTTTTTCTCTACATGTCAAGTTAGTTTTGAAAGTTCAAATTGAAAGTGATAGATTTGCCCTTGGTTAGAATTTGAAAAATCATGATTTCACCCTACCCTTACCCTATGTTTGGATGGGGGATTCAAAAATTACTTGGAAATTTAAATACACAGCATTTTGATTGCCTTGATTTAAATTCCTTTCATTTGTAAATATTTTGTTTGGATGAGGCAATTCAATTTCTTGTATTTTAATTTCCTTGTTTGGACAAAGTAATTCAATTTCAATGAAATTTAAGTTTTGATTTTTAAATATTTATTTAAAAATTAAAATTTCAATATTGAATGAAAATAAACATGAGTCATTTTTTAAATAGTTAAATATTCAAAATAAATTTAATGCTATAAATATATAATAATAATTTTTTTAATATTTAATAGTTAAATAATCAAAATAATTGTAATGCTAAACAATTTTGAATCTTACACAATATTCTTGTAGTAACACACAAAAAAACTTGAATTAAATAATACTGCAAAATTAAAAGATGAATGATATGTTATTCTTTATTCTTGCTAAAAAAAATTAATTACCTGGTCTCTTTATAATTTTCAAAAACATATTAAAATTAAATAATTATGTAATTTAATGATATTTATCTCATACAAAATTCAAATGATATTAATTTTAACAGAAGAAAATACTTCAATCCATGTCAACACCTAAAATCATATATCATCAACATTTATATCACTTCACTTATAATATTCAATAATTCACAAATTATTTTACAAATTAGAGGATCCAAAACAAACAACATAATCAAACAATTTTAGAATAATAAACTTTTTTCTCTTGCTTTGTAAGAATGCAATTCCTTTCTATTCCTTGCTCACGATAACCTGACATAGAAGAAACAAGATAATATAGTCACAACATGAAAGACAAATTACTAAAGTGAAAATATCAAAGGCAAATAACTATAATGAAAATATCAGTTGAAGTAATTGCATTGTTAACTATGCTAGGATCCATTTCTTCTCAATCCAAATTGCATGATAATGATATACGATAATATTTTGAGATTTAAAACAAATATGTAGATAAAAGATGTAAATAAGCTCTAAATTTTAATGGCCATATTTTTCTACATTAGGTGTGTCCCAAGCAAGAGCCTAGAATATAAATTGGATGACAAGAAATGTCTCTTAACTATATATACACAACAAAAAAAGAAGTTTTTTTTTTGGGTTTGATTAGACCCCTGCAATCAAAATCTGGGGAGTATTCCCCAAGCTCAACACACATGTTTTGATTGAGAAGACATAAGTCCTAGAGCTAATGCCAATTAGAATCTCAAATAGTTCAAATAGAGGCGTAAGGTCTTTCCCAAAATAAAAAGTAATGATGTAAATGTAGCTATAAAGTTGATTATCATTTCCCACTACAAAGCAAAAGTGAAAATATAATTATTCAAGAATGAGGTACAAAGGAACATTTCAACCAGACAAAGCTTACAAATTCATATGTTACAAACTTTGTATATAGTCCACCCCAAGAATTTCATCAAATATCTTATTTTTTATGTTTTAAAATTTAACCTGCAAAATGCATTAACATGCCTTATAGTTTGAAATGTCATAAACACAAACGAACTGAATATCAAATTTGATAAATACCCAAACCTTTCCCCATCAAAGAACAAAAAGTAAAGAAGCTGATCTCAAATACAACATGCACGCAGTTGAATCCTGTATAATCAAGAAGTACCTGATCTAGTGAGTTCCTCAGCTTACTCTCCATTTCTTCAATCATCCTTCCCATGTTACAAAGATGACCATCAACAACTGATAGCTTCATACTCATCTAAAATATAAGGAAAAACTAATTTAGGATTAAGAAAAAACTAAAAAAAAAGGTTGCCTCAAGCTAAAAAGCATATAGATATATGGACTTTATCAAACAAGAACCATGTAATTAATTCAATGTTCAATGAAGGTGCATTGTTCATTATGTGGCTTCTCAAGACAGAAAAAACTTAGCATGCAAGCGTTAACTAAATGATCTAATTGCCAACAAGAACTAATTCTGTCAAAACTTGCCTGACGTCTAATTGATCCAGATAAACTGAAAGTTCCCGATGACTCATTATTTGTAGTCAGAGTCAGCATAACTGTACTGGTTAACCGATAATTGGTGTTTTCTTCTTCCTCTGGTCCCACCTAAATTAACAAAAAAAATGAGGACTATGAATTAATGAAATAAACTTGCAAGAAAAGAATAAGAAAAATTAGAACTAAATACAGATATTTTAGTTTCCCAATCTATTGAAAGTCACTATTATACATATGCATTTATCATGTTTAGTCTTATAAATGGAATGATACTTTACCTCTATAACATGTATAGCATCCCATGCACCTTCCTCTAAATATCCTCGTCGACCCTGCCGTGTCTTTGAGCCATCTTTAATCATGGAATTGCAAAAAATATCACATCAGAAAATAGGTCAAAAGGATGAGTAGCATTAGAGTTTACTCAAATAATAGCCCCACCTTTCTTTATTAAAAAGCTGGCTACGAAACCTTCATTATCATCTTCCCACATGTAAACTGATGAAATGCCACCTTCATAATACCTATGATATTATCCATTAATGGTGCATATTGTTTTAAAACAAAATAGCTCAATAATTGTATTCAGATAGACAACAAGAAGAACAACACAAACATGATCATGATCTTCAATTCATTTTCTTTGGAAAGAAGAAGAAGCGGAAATTAGGTAATAAATAATAATTAATCAGGGAGAAAGGTTTCTGAATAAGACATCTAAAAAGTTCTTATAGAAGAATAAACACAAGCACCTAGAGTGCATGGTCTGTTCCTAACAAATTTGCAAAACTGCCTACAGTACAAATTAACGAAATCAAACAATGAGCAACGAAATCAAACAATGAGGACCCACAGTACAAAACCAATGAAATCAAACAACTAAATAAAAAATAAATCACAAATTAACAAAAAAAAATGAACACACCATGACACAGCAAGAGTGGGTCGAAATCGCAAGGGGAACTTACTTGAGAGAGAGCTAGGTGTGGTGCGTGAGGGTGGCTGAGAGGGAGAGAGAGGTACGGAGAGAGCTAATGTGCTGAGGGAGAGAGTGCGCTAGCATCGTGAGAGAGAGCGTGCGGCTGAGAGAGAACTATCATGGTGAAAGTGGCTGAGATGGAGAGGGAGCATGAGGCTGAGAGGGAGAGAGACCGTGAGAGTGGCTGGGAATTTTAATTCCTCTATTTTTGGTGAGAATTTGAAATTCTCCCAATTTACCTTATTAAAATGCTTCAAATAAATGATGACATTTTAATTACTCCTAAAATACCCTATCCAAACAGATCATTTTACAAGGAAGCATTTTAATATCTCAGTTAAAATACTTTACTCACTTTAATTGCTCCATCCAAACATATCTTTAAGGAATTTTGGAGCTTTGGAATTGTTTTTTGGAATAAGTGTGAGGGGGGGGGGGGGGGGTATGTTTCATTGGATGATATGTTTTTATTGGCCATGCTTGATGATGTATACATATATTGCCTAATTGTTGCTTTATTTTTCAAATGCTTTTAATTGCTACTATTCACATTCAAGGAAAAAGAAAAGAAAAAAGAAATACAATATATATATATATATATATATATATATATATATATATATATATACACAAAAAAACAAAAAAGAATGAAGTTGAATGAATGAGGTCTTGGTTTGAAGACTTGGATTGGTTGAGGACTTGGTTGATTTTGTTTTGGATTTACTTTTTAAAGCTTAATTTGTAATTTTGGTTTTGGGGTTTACTTTTTCTTAACCCTTTTTGTCACCATTTTAATTACTGATTATCCTTAACTATTAAATTAATTATGCAGTTTTATCATTTGAGCCTACTGGACAAATTTTCTGTTTTTAATTTAATTTCAGGAGAATTATAAGCAATTGGGCTTGAATTGGACTTTGACTTGAAGAGACAAACAATTTTATTCTACCAAATCTTATCTTATCCAGATTTTATCTCATCTAAATATTATTTCATCTAGATTTTATCTTATCTTATCTATATTTTATTTCATCTAGATTTTATTTTATCAAATCTTATCTTATCTTGTTCAGATTTTATTTTATTTATGGGCTTGAACTTAAAACAGATTTGTAAGCTTTGGGGGCTGAGAACCTATATAACAACACCAAGGTTTTAGTTTAGGGAGTCTTTTCGTTTTGGGAGAAAGAATAATTTTAGGTTTTGCAATTCCAATTTTTACTATTCACGTAGCAATAAAATTTCATTTTCTGCTTCAATCTGCAATTTCGTTTTCTACTGATTAATGGAAGGTTAAGTCTCTAGCGTTGTTTTCTCTTGAGGATCAAGCACAACTCTCTTTGAGGTTTTATTATTACTATTGAATTCTGTTCAGTTTTTCCTCTTCACCAATTACTCTGTATTTGTTGCTATTAATCCATGCATGCTTAGTGCTTGATTAATTGTCTCTGTGCTTAATTTACATTCATGCTTAATGATCAGTTTCGTTCATGATTAATTGGTGTATGTGTTACTTAATCACATAATGACAGCCTTATGTTAATTTTCGCTTAGTAATTTAATTTAAGGTTGGATTAAGTGGTTGAACTGATTAAGGATAAATTCTTGTAACCTAGGATAAGAGACTTGCTTGTGAATCAAGGGGAAACAACATGTTTTAATTCTGTTATTTTCTAATTAAAATTTGCTCGCTGTTTAAATTACAAAAACAAACAACTCCCCAATTCGTTACTGTTTTATTACTATTTGTTATGAACGTTTGGTTGACCATTGCTCGTTGGGAGACGACCTTGGATTACTTACTAGATATTTCATTTTTAATGTTTATTTTATTCGGGTACGACCTCGATCAGTGACTCAAAGAAGCCTTTGTATTCGGGGTGCAAGAACTCCTTGACACTGTTGTCGGCTGTCTTAAGTCTAGTTAATGTCAAGGTCAGATTTGGGTGGAGCGACAAAAGCTTCACTTCACTGCTTCAAGTAGTGCACAATCTGCTTCCAGAGGAAAACACGTTGCCTAAAAGCTACTATCAGGCCAAGAAGATATTGTGTCTGATGGGTATGGAGTATCAGAAGATTCATGCTTGCACGAATGACTGCATACTGTACAGGCATGAATTCGAAGAAATGTCCAAATGCCCTAGGTGTGGGGCATCATGGTACAAAGTGAAGGATGATGAGGATGACAATTCGGATGAAAACTCAAAGAAGGGCCCTCTAGCGAAGGTGTTGTGGTATCTTCCAATCATTCCTGAAAACATCGGTTAAAAAAAACAATGATTGCTTTTTTTGTAAAAACAAAGACAGTATTTAAAAAAATTCCTAAAAACAACATCGGTTATTTGGAAAAACCGATGTTAATCGTTAACATCGGTTTTTCCAAATAACCGATGTTAACTGTCAACATTAACACATACGTTAACATCGATTTTTCCAAAAAATCGATGTTAACATCGGTTTTTCCAAATAACCGATGTTAACTATCAACATTAACACATACGTTAATATCGATTTTTACAAAAAACCGATGTTAACGTACGTTAACACATATGTTAACATCGGTTATTTCAAAAAACCGATGTTAACTGTCAACATTAACACATACGTTAACATCGATTTTCTGTAAAAAAAACCAATGTTAAGTTACGTTAACATCGATTTTTCCAAAAAATCGATGTTAACTGTCAACATTAATACATTGTTTTGGGTGTAATTCTTATTATCAACATCGGTTATTTAAATAACCGATGTTGTAAATTTAACGTTAACATCAGTTTTTTGGAACCGATGTTAACGATAATACATTCAACATCGGCACTTTCAACATCGGTTATAAACTGATATAGAAAGTCATAAATAACCGATGTAGAAAACATATTTTCTAATAGTGTACTAATATCCCTTACCATATAGACGAGTACAAAGAAATATACTCTTTTACAAGTTCCATCCACCCAACATATTTTGAACACAAAACCTCACTCAACAATTCTTTTTTTCCTTGCAAAAGGTGTCATCTCCATTTAATAAGGAGAGTGTTTCTGAAGAGGAAAATGTTTTTCACTCCTAAGCCCCCACATTCTTTAGGTTTTCAAATTTGATCCTAACTATCCCAACAACCTTTGCTCTTGTTTTCCTCACTATCCTCCAAGAAACCCATTTGCAAAGAAATAAAAGTTTTACCCACTTGTTTAGGGATTTTAAAGAAATAAAGGTAGAAAAGGGGAGAAGAGGACAAGATCGAATTTATGAGACAAACTCTACCCGCTAAAGACAAGATTTTGTGTTTCTAACCTGACAATTTTTTAGCAAATTTTTCAAACACAAGTTATCAATTGTTGACCTTCCTAGGGTTTGCACCTATGGGAATACCTAGCTAAACAAAAGGAATTCTCAACAACTTACAATTCAATAAATTTGTGTATCTTTCTTTGACATCTCTCTCCACTCTTATTGTGAAAAACCTACTTTTGTGGAAGTTAACTTTAAGACCGGATACTAATTCAAAGCACCTTAAGATGATTTTGATAGTAAACACATTTCTCAAAGAAGCATCTCCCACAAAAATGGTGTCATCCACATATTGGAGTAGGTTGACTTGAATTCCCTTTTCCCCCACCGAGTAGTTAATGAAGAGATTTTTCTCAATTGCTTTTGTCATCAACCCACAAAGCCCTTCCACCACAATATTAAAGAGGAAAGAAGCAAGTGGATTTCCTTACCTCAATCCTTTTGATACCAAGAACTCCTTCGTTGGACTATCGTTCACTAAAATTGATACCTAACTATTCTTCAAGCAACTCTTTATCCATTTTTCATGAAATCCCAATCAGTGAAGCATGTAGAGCGAGAACTCCTAATTCATGAAATCAAAGGATTTTTTTCATAGTCTACTTTAAAAATCTTGAATTTCTTCTTCAATCTCTTTGCCTCATCCACCACCTTATTTTCCACCAAGGTGCTTTGTTGCAAATGTCTACCTTCTGCAAAAACGTTTTGCCTTTGGTGTATCACTTTCCCCCAAAATCTTTTTGAGTCTATTTGATATAATTTTAGCCAAAATATTGCACATGCATCCTACAAGAGAAATTGGCCTAAATTCTCCCAAATTTTGTGGATCTATTACATTTGGAATGAGAGAAATACAATATGAAAAACGTCCTCCTTAAGAAAATTCCAAAAGACTTTGATTTTGATAAACATGAAATTGAATTCATCTGGTCCCAAAATTTTCAAGTTTCCACATTCCCAAACAATCACCTTCACCTCACTTTCTTCAAATTTGGCTATCAACAGAGCATTATCCTCACTAAATGAAGAATTAAATCTCACCCCTTCTAATTTTGGTCTTAGGTATTGATCTTCTTTAAATCTATCATTGAAGAAAGACACCACTTCATCCTTAACTCTACTTGGATCCTACCCCCAATCTCCTTTAAGATGCAATCCTTTCAAAAAGTTTTCCCCCCTTCTCCAATTAATACAAGAGTGAAAGTATCTAGAATTCTTATCTCCCTCCGACACCCATTTAATTCTAGATTTTTGTCTCAACAAGGATTCACTACACATCACACACCCTCCAAACTCCTCTTGAAGTTCTATTTTCCTCCTTATTTATTCTTCACAAAGACTCATGTTATTCTCCTTTTTCTCCAATTCACTCATATCTTTCCCAATTTGTGCTTGTCTTTTCTCTAAGATACCAAATTTCTCCTTGTTCCATACTTTTAACTCATTCTTCAAAGCTATCAAATTCTCTTTTAAAACAAATGTGATGGAGATGCAACCAACCCATCTAATGATCCTTTACAGGGAATTGGAGGTCCTATGACAAGGTCCAAGACTAAGAGGATGAAGCAAGCATTGCAAGGCCTGATTCTAAAGATCAAAGAGAAAGAAGACCAATGTGAACTAAGGGTTGCTCCTAACTGGGTCACTCCCCTACAAATTGATGAATATGTTTTAAGGCCAATTTGAAGAATCACTTTGGGAAGCCCAATTTACAAGACAAGAATCATCAATGGGCTGAATTTATCAATTTTGGTGGACATTAATATTGGACTGATTAGATAATAATTAAGCCCAGCATGCACGACCTTTTATTGTTATTTTTAAGTCTTTTAATTGATACATTAGTTATTGGGCCTTTGGCCTAAATTAGGTTTATTAGTAGGAGTGTAAATAGACTCCTTAAACACTTTGTAGAGAAAACTTGAAGATTAATAAAATTTGAGAGTTTATTTATTGTGAGAGCTTTTCCTTTGTTCTTAGGTTAAGAACTGATAGTGTTGGTTCTACCAGTAGGTCACGGTTAGGGTCACGCTCCTTTTTTATAACTTTGGTTCTACCAAAAGGTCACAGTAGGGTTAAGTTCCTTTCTATTTATACCTGTTTTCAGGATGATCCTAAGTGTTCTTTTATCAGTTGGTATCAAAGCTTCGGTTCTTGAATTAGGTGTTATCTATCCTTTGTGTTTTATTTCTTCTGATGTGTTTTCTTCTTTGTTTGTTCTTTTCCTTTTGTTTAAATCCATATTATTGTTTCATCTCCATTTGTTCTATTTCTTTGAGTCTATCTTTCTTTTTTAAACTCTATCTAGTATCAATATCCTTTTGTCTTATATATATATATATATATATATATATATATATATATATATATATATATATATATATATATATATATATATATTGTGCAAAAAAAGGAAAAAAAAAATCTAATTTTCAAATTTGGAGCCAAAATTTTGTTACAATCCATATTTGGATGATTGAAGTTGTTAGGATTTGAATTTGATTTTCAAATTTGGAACCAAAATTTTGTTACAATCTAGATTTGGATCTGCAAAAAAAAAATGAAAAAAAGAAAATATTGGTATTTTTTACATTTGTTTACAAGTTGAAAACACACTTTTCTTAAATCCTTTGTTCCTTGTCCTTTGTGTTTGTTCTTATTCACTAAGTTATCATTGATCCCTTGTTGTGTCTTGTTGTGTATAATCAAACCCAAAGGTTCTTACTTAAGAGGAGAAGTTGAGTGGTAAAAGGCAAGAGTGGTGAGACAATTAGAGGGAAAAAGCCAAAAAGAGTGAAACAAGATTGAAAAAAAAAATTATTGAGTGTAAACACGTGAGAGAGTGTTAGTGTGAGGATATTTATTTGTCCATTTATGATCACTTCTAACACAATTCTTGCAACAATTTTAATCATGATTGGAGAAGGAGTGGATCTCAAGTTGTTTGTTAAAGCTGCTAATGGAAAATTTCAAGCTTTAAACTTAAGATTGGATTGTTTGTGATCTCCATTCCGATCTAGAAGTCGCAGACAATCAACTTCAGAAGAAGAAGATGAGGAGTATTTAGATGCAAGAAGTCATGGAAGAAGGTGAAGAGGCAAACCAAGAATAGATAATCATTTGGGGAGCATTAAGATGACAATCCCTACGTTTCAAGGTAAAAATGATCCTGAATTGTATTTAGAGTGGGAGAGAAAGGTGAACATGTGTTTGATTGCCATAATTATTCTAAGGAGAAAAAGGTTAAACTAGTTGTTGTTGAATTCATCGATTGTGCTAGTATTTGGTAGGATCAACTTGTGACTAGTAGGCGCAAAAATAGGAATGGTGAAAGGCCTATTAGTAGATGGGAGGAGATGAAGACTGTCATGAGAAAGAGATTTGTACCTAGCCACTATCATATGGATTTGCACAAAAAATTGCAAACTCTAACTCAAGATTCCATGAGTGCGGAAGACTACTACAAGGTGATGGAAATAGCCATGATTAGAGCCAATGTTGAAAAATAGTGTGAGGTAACTATGGCCAGATTCATTGAAGGTCTAAAGAGGGAGATAATCGATGTGGTAGAATTACAACATTATGTGGAGATGGAGGACTTGCTGTGTGACGCCCTCTACCCCTCACATATATGTACTAATAATAAAAGGAATAAGAAATCATAATTAACTAATAAAATTTAAAACATATTTAAATAGGAGCATTTCAAAAGGGTAAAAGGCTCACATTCACTTTTTTAACATCATAATAAATTTTTTCCAAATAAATAATAAATTATCTCGGCTCAAAACAAGGTCGTTCAAGACTTCATACAATTAATATAGAAACTTATACCCCAATGTCACATCCTATTAAAGCAATGTGTTCCCATGTCCTCTAGCATGAGGTTCTTCATAGTCATCTACCTAACCATCTGCTCCCACGAACACAAAGTTCGAGATCATTACAAGATCCAAACACAAATAGCACACGGGGAGTGAGTTATCACATTCCTAACTAATAGAGAGAAACAAGACAACATGTAGGTATAAATATCATATAAACAAATACAACTTACTTAAGCATAGCTCACGTTATTTCACCACTTTATCGCGTAACATCACATCACAACACCACACGTCTCATTCATCTTCACAACATTCATGTACTCAATGATCAAAACACAATATCACTAAATCAATCAATATCGATCAATACACAAGCGTTATGCAACAGATACACTAAGACTCAATCCTATATGCAATGTGGTACCATATCAGTAAAAAACCTTCGGGCGCCTAGGAGTACATGACAAGACAAACCACCACACTAGTAAGTCAGGTCACTATCACTAGGTAAAATCATAGGGAGACTAGTCAGGGTCATGCTGTTTTACGAGAATACTCCAACCATATGGGATCAACATAGGCTTAAAAGAGCACTCAAGCCGGGAGTATTTACCCTCAAGGCCTACACTCCGAAGAGTCCGTTAGGGCCTCTCCCTCTTGATTCAAGTCCAACCCAGAAAACATTTTTGCACACAGACTTTATCTATGAATTGTACAAAACACACGACTCCTCAATTGTTCTCAAAATAGTTTTATCTCGTCGTGCTTGTGATTAAACTTGTTAGGTCCCCACAGTGATTCCCATCACAATACTCGTCGTGCATTAACTCGTCACCCTTTAAGGGTCTTAGCATTAACTCGTCGCCCTTAAAGGGTCTTAGCATTAACTCATCGCCCTTAAAGGGTCTTATAGTTGTGTGATTGTACGATTCATAGCTCACAACTCAATGCACACAACCTCTCAATGCACTAATATATTATGAGTCAATACATACTCAATTTATCACATATATTCGGTCTCAATCACAATGGCATAATTCCAAAATAGCATGTTATCACACCTCATGAATCATACACACTTTACCTATGAATTATGCAATACACACAATTACTCAATTGTTTTCAAAATCATTTTAACTCGTCACACTTGTGATTAAACTCGTCGGGTTCCCATAGTGGATCCCATCATAATACTCGTCGCCCTTAAAGGGTCTTACAATTGTATGATTGCACAGTTTATAGCTCACAACTCGATACACACATCTCATCTCAATACACGTGTATTTCACTATTCATCACAGGTTTAATTTATCACATACTCACAATTTGAATCACCATTTCATAATCTCACCATAACAATTTATACGAAAGGTTTATCACAACATGGGGAGTAAAACCCCTCAAATAATTTCACACAATTATATCAAAATTAATTAATCAAAATCACAGGTCAAAATACAAAAACATCAAGAGCACTCAAGTTTATCAATCAATTCTCATCAGAACATCAATTGGTACATAAAAAACAACAATATTGTATTTATAATCGTAATAGGAAAAATTATAATTCAATATACATCCCAAAATAAACCCAATTTAATCCTCTAAGGATCCCTACACATGTTCATTCTAACCCCAATTGTGATAAACTCATCCCTTACCTCTAAGTGGGCTCATGTGTGTATTCCAATAGTGATAGTAGCTTATCTAGCAATTTCCTATGATTCCTCATATTTTTCCTTTGATTGCTCTGATAGGGTTCCCAACGTTAGAAAGAAGGAGAAGGGATTAAAGTCTTCATTCCACCGTCTATGTGCGATGAGTATTTCTCCCTCCACAAACGTTCTTTTGCAAATCCCAACGGTAAAGATGTGCGTAAATGAATCTCGAACAACATATCACAATTTCACAATAGTCCAACGGTTAACGAGTCCGGGATCATAGTTTTACTAAGACAGTTTCAAGTTTCTACGGGAAAAGAAAAAGCTACGATGCAAAGGGTATTTATCTCAGATTAGACATTTTTTTCTTAATTCCCAATGGTGAGAATGTTCAGGAATGAGTTCTGAACCTGGTGATAAAATTTTACAATGATCCGATGGTGAATGACTCTGAGATCGTCATTTTTCTAAGATAGGTTTGGTGATATTCGAGAAAAAGAGAGGGTTTTGGGAGAAGGAGAAGGGAAAACGAAATTGAGAGGAAGAGGAGGTGTAGAGAGCATCGTGAGTTTGAATACTGACCTAAGATGCATCTATTTATAGATATGATACTCATAGCCTATTATTTACTCTATTTATTTATTTTTATTATTTTATAAAAAATAAACTATATTTTATTTCCTATCAAATGAATAAATTAAATATTTTTTTATTTAAACCATTATTTTAATACCTTTATTTCTCTTTATTTATTTAATTATAAAAACCTCATCATTTTCTAAAACTTTATTTTTTTTTACTAAAAATCCTTTTTAATTTATTTACAAAAATGACATGTTACATGCTGCACAAATTTATTCAAGTGGAGAGGCAATTTAAATCTAAGAGTACTTCCAAATTTGCTTCCACTTCTTCATGGAAGTCAAATTGGCAAAACAACAAATCTGTGACAGTCAAAAGATGAAACTAAGTTCAGAAAGTCATTTGTTGCACCTAAAGGTAAAATGGAAATTAATTCATCTTCTAGATCTTGTGATATCAAATGTTTCAAGTGTCAAGGAGTTGGACATATTGTTTCTCAATGTCCAAATATAAGAGCCATGATATTGCTGGATAATGGAGACATAGAGAGTGAGAACTCAAGTGATGATGAAATGTCACCATTGGAGGATTGCAGTGATGTTAATGTTGTTGAACCTGTAAATGGAGATGTGCTTGTTACTAGGCGTCTTCTTAACATGCAACCTAAGGTGGAAGGTGGTGAGAAGCAACATGAGCATATTTTTCATACAAGATGCCACATAAAAGACAAGGTATGCAATTTGATCATTGATAGTGGAAGTTGTACTAATGTTGCTAGCACCTTGTTGGTTAAGAAATTGGGTTTGCCCACATTAAAGCACCCTAACCCATATAGACTTCAGTGTTGGTTTCTTTTTCCATTGATAAATACAAGGATGAAGTTCTTTGTAATGTGCTACCTTTGCATGTTGGGCATATACTTCTAGGGCGTCCATGGAAATTTGATAGAAAGGTTACACATGATGGTTACAAAAATAGATATGCTCTTGTTAGAAACAATCACACCATTGTGTTAACACCTCTTCGGCCCGCTGAGGTCTATATCGATCAAATCAGAATTGTAAGAAAGTGTAAGTTGAGAGAAGAACAATTGAACATTCAAGAAAAAGAGAGAAAATAAAAAAAAAGTGAGCAAAAGAAAGAAAAGAATAAAAAAGAAGAGAAAAATAAGAAAGTGAGTGCATTTTCAAAGAAAAGAGAGGTTGAGAGTGCTTTGATGGAGAAGCTACCTGTACTCATGTATAAGAATGTTTATTTTACTAACAATCTTTACTCCTTTTTGCCTTGTGATGTTGTTTCCTTGTTACAGGAATTTGTTGATGTTTTTTCAGAAGAAATTGCATATGGATTACCTCCTTTAAGATGTATTGAGCATCAAATTGACTTTATTCCTAGTGTTTCACTTCCAAACAGGCCAACCTATAGGTCACGTCTAGAAGAAGCAAAGGAGATTCAAAGGCAAGTTTATGAGTTCTTGCAAAAGGAAATTGTAAGGGAAAGATGGGACACGACACATGTGTGCAGATTGCCGAGCCATAAATAAAATCACTGTAAAGTATAGATATCATATCCCTAGACTAGATGATATGTTTGATGAATTGCATGGTTTGTGTGTGTTTTCTAAAATAGATTTGAAGAGTGGATACTATCAAATCTGCATGAAAAAGAAGGTGATGAATGAAAAACAACTTTTAAAACAAAATATGATTTATATGAGTGGTTGGTGATGCCATTTGGTTTAACTAATGCACCCAGTACCTTCATGAGGTTAATGAACCATGTTTTGCGTGCTTCCATTGGGAAATTTGTTGTGGTGTATTTTGATGACATTTTGATCTATAGAAAAACATTAGAGGAACATGTTGATCATTTATATGTTGTTTTTAATGTTTTAAAAGAAAATAAATTGCATGTCAATCTTAAAAAGTGTTCTTTTTGTGTTGAATTTGTTGTGTTCATGGGTTTTGTCATTAGCTCAAAAGGAATAAGTGTGGATGAAGAAAAGGTAAAGGCAATTAGGGAATGGCTTGTACCTAAGAATGCTAATGAGGTTAGAAGCTTTCATTGTTTAGCAAGTTTTTATAGAAGATTTGTGAAGAACTTTAGTTCACCTAATGCTCCTTTAAATGAACTTGTCAAAAAGAATTTGAAAATCTTGGAGAAATGCTTGCCACATGTTGAGTTTTCTTATAATAGGTCTGTTCATTCTACTATTTCTTATTCTTCTTTCAAAGTTGTGCATGGCTGATGTGTCATTATTTTCTCCTATTTATTAACCCTTTTTGTCACCATTTTAATTACCGATTAGCCTTAATTGTCAAATTAATTATGCAGATTTATCATTTGGGCCTACTTGACTAATTTTGTGTTTTTAATTTAATTCCAGGAGAATTATAAGCAATTAGGCTTGAATCTGGAATTGGGTTTGGACTTGAAGAGAGCAGACAATTTTATTTTATCAAATCTTATCCAGATTTTATTTCATCTAAATTTTATTTCGTCCAGATTTTATTTCATCCAATCTTATCTTATCTTGTCATGATTTTATTTTATTTTGTTTATGGGCTTGGACTTAAAATAGATTTGTAAGCTTTGGGGCTGAGGACCTATATAACAGCACCAGGGTTTTAGTTTAGGGAGTTTTTTTGGAGAGGAGAATAATTCTAGGATTTTTGCAATTCTAGTTTTTATTACTGTTCATGCACACTGTTCACGTAGAATAAAATTTGTTTTCTGCAATTTCGTTTTCTGTTGATTAATGGAAGGCTAAGTCTCCAACGTTGTTTTCTCTTGAGGATCAAGCACAACTCTCTTTGAGGTTTTGTTATTACTATTGAATTCTGATCAGTTTTTCCTCTTCACCAATTACTCTGTATTTGTTGCTATTAATCCATGCATGCTTAGTGCTTGATCAATTGTCTCTGCGCTTAATTTACATTCATGCTTAATGATCAGTTTCATTCATGATTAATAGGTGTATGTGCTGCTTAATCACATAATGATAGCCTTATGTTAATTTTTGCTTAGTAATTTAATTTAGGGTCGGATTAAGTGGTTGAACTTATTAAGGATAAATTCTCGTAACCTAGGATAAGAGACTTGCTTGTGAATCAAGGGGAAACAACATGTTTTAATTCTGCTATTTTCTAATTCAAATTTGCTTGCTGTTTAATTTACAAAAACAAACAACCCCCCCCCCCAATTCGTGACTGTTTTATTACTATCTGTTATGAACGTTTGGTTGACCATTGCTCGTTGGGAGACGACCTAGGATCACTTCCTAGATACTGCATTTTTAATGTTTATTTGATTCGGGTACGGCCTCGATCAATGGCTTTAATCCTTTGACTCCTTTGGATATCTTACCTTTGCCTTCTAATAAGTATGTTAATTTTGATGCTAAGAGAAAGGCTGATTCTATCAAAGAATTGCATGCAAAAGTTCAAGCCAGCATTGAGAAAAAGAATGAACAATATGCAAAGCAAGCAAATAAGGGTCGCTTCAAAGTTATTTTTAAACCAGGAGATTGAGCCTAGGTTCATATAAGGGAGGAAAGGTTTCCTGCTCAAAGAAAATCCAAGTTGCAACCAAAAGGAGATGGACCTTTTCAAGTTCTAGAAGAGATAAATTACAATGCTTACAAGTAGGACTTGCCAAAAGAATATGGTAACATAAGTGCTAACTTTAATGTGGTTGATCTATATCTTTCATTGATGTAGGTAACAAATCATATTCAAGGATGAATCCTTTCAAAGAGGGAGGGAATGATGGAGGTGCAACTAGCTCATCTAATGACCCTTTACTAGGGATTGGAGGTCCTATGACAAGATCCATGACTAAGAGGATGAAGCAAGCATTGCAAGGCCTGATTCTAAAGATCAAAAAGAAAGAAGACCAATGTGAACTAAGGGCTACACCTAATTGGGTCACTCCCTTACAAGTTGATGAATATGTTTTGAGGTCAACTTGAAGAATCACTTTGGGAAGTCCAATTTACAAGACAAAAAACATCCATGGGCTAAGTTGATCAATTTTGGTGGACCATTAATATTGAACTGATTATATAATAATTAAGCCCAACATGCACGACCTTTTATTTTTATTTTTAAGTCTTTCAATTAATAGATTAGTTATTGGGCCTTGGGCTTAAATTAGGGTTGAAATTCTGATACTGGGGACAGATGTCGTACAGGATGTCACGACATCACGCTTCAGAACATGCAGATTGTATATGACCGTATGAACAGATTAAACAAGTAAATAACACAAGAGAATTGTTAACCCAGTTCGGTGCAACGTCACCTACATCTGGGGGCTACCAAGCCAGGGAGGAAATCCACTAAAATAGTATTAGTTCGAAGATCTAACAGCCACTGTATACAACCTTCTCACCTAACCACTACCCGTGCAACCTCTACCTAAGAGCCACTCTTAGATATGAGAACCCCTCTCACTCCCTCTCAATCACTCTCCCGTGTTTACAAATAAATCAAAGACACACCAGAGATTGCTCTCTGAACAAAAGAGATCAACTCTACACACTCAGGTCCAACACTAGATGTTAGGGTAACATCAAGGTGGCTCACAAAACACTCAAGTCCCAAAACTCACAAAATAACTCTTCAATCCCGGACTTGGTAGAAAACTCGTGCAGCCTTCATGTTTATATAGCAGTGTGCGTATCTGGGCTGCAACAACTTGCGCTGGATAAGATCTATCATTCTCCTGAAAATCTGCACTTAAAGATCTAAAAGATAAAGTTTGATCTTTTAGTTTTTATCTTTAATCTTTAATCCCTGAACGAACTATTCAAGTTTGTAATTCGAACTTTGATTATCTTTTAATTCGTTCCTAAAGATAGATCGCCAAATCTGTTGCTAACTGCACATTAATCTGTTAAAGATATAACAGATTTATGTGTCCAGTATTTTCGGGCAGGATGTCCTGGACATTGTATCCGACATCGTGGATCCTGCAGCTTCAATTCTTCATTTGACATTTTATCTTGCCTTGTGCATTGTGGAGCCCAATCTGATTCCTTGACATAACGTTGGACATCATGTGCAGCAACTCCAGCTTTCCTTCATTGTCTAAGTGCTTATGTTTTAACAAAATTTTAGCCAATCTTTTAAAACTCAGTAAAGCTAAGCACTAACAATCTCCCCCTTTGGCAAATTTTGTCTAAAACATACTTAGACACTTCCTGAGCAGGTACGAGCAGTTATGCAAGTGGGATCAGCAACTTTCATTATCAGAGTAATCAAGCACAGCGGTATCTGTAGTGGCGACAGCAAAATTCTGCAAGTTGCAAGTCGTTTCCAGGATGTCAAGACATCTCACGTGACATCAGCTTTCTGCTCCCCCTGTCTCCATGCTCCTACTGCTGTGAAGCAGTTCACTGCGGCATTCTGCAAGTTGCAAGTCGTTTCCAGGATGTCAAGACATCTCACGTGACATCAGCTTTCTGCTCCCCCTGTCTCCATGCTCCTACTGCTGTGAAGCAGTTCACTGCGGCAGCTTCTATCAGCTACTAGTTTTAGTAGCTTACAACAATCATCATCAGCAGCAGTAGTATAAATACTACTCCATCATATAACTACTACTCCCCCTCAAAGTCATAAATCATGCATAATATAATATCCTACTACTCACTGCTGCTCAACATCATACATCATAGATACTACTCCCCCTTTTTAGATAGAATTTGGCAAAAGTAGAATGCATGAAATTAATGTGCAAATATTACAGACCAATAACTAGTAAAAGTAACAGCAAAAATAAAGTTCTGATGGTCATGGGGTGGCTTCAGAATCATCATCATCTGATTCTGTATCCTCTGCTGCATCTTCCTCTTCCTCAGCTGCTTCTTCTTCTTCCTCAGCTGCTTCTTCTTCTTCCTCAGCTGCTTCACCATCATCAATGCCACTGTCTGAGAGTCTTTTGATCAGGCGTTCCAGCTCCATTTTCTTCTCTGTGGTGGCTTTGATGGTTGCTTCCAGCACCTTGCATGTGTCCTTGAGTTCAGCAATCAAAGCATCCTTGGACACAGCACCTGAAGCAGCAGCTTTCCCTGATGTCGAGACAATGTCTGGGACATGTGTCCCCTCAAACAGTTTGTAATGCAGGGATAGAGCAGATTCTCTCTTCTTCACAGAGTCAGTGTAGTTTAAAATATTGGGATGTTGACTCAACATAATGCCACACAATACAGTTGGGAAGGCAATGGGTAATTTGACAGCAAAAGATTCTGAATGCTTAATAGTTTGATCAAAAATATAGTTTCCAAAATTAAATTTGGACTTGGTTCCAACAGCATACAGAAATTTACCCAAACCTGTGGCAACAGTGGATGTATGATTGGTGGGTACCCAGTTTGCAGCGCCAATCCTGTGCAGGATTGCATACTTCACACTTAGCTTCCCTGCAGAAAGCTTCCCTTTCTTTGGCCAATGCTGGACTTGTTTGGCGGTGATTTCCTTGGCAATTTGATGCTCAGAAACAGCAATATCCACCACTCCTTCAGTTGGTCTGCCCAGGTATTTGTTGATTACAGCAGGGGAGAATCTAACACATTTTCCTCTGACAAACACTTTCTGATACTCATCACTCTTTCTGTTTGTTATGTCAGAGGGAATGTTGACAATGAATTCCCTGACTAGACTTTCATAGCAATCTCCCAACTTGGTGACAGTTTTCAGCAGTCCAGCAGCCTTGATGAGGTCCATGATCTCCTTGCAATCCAAGGCATCTCTTCCCAGTTCTCTTTCTAAGGCAAGTCTGCGTTGATATACAAATTTCCACCTTTCAACATTGCCAATGGAGTGAAATGAGATGTTGTCCAATGGTGCATCAGGGACATTTCCAGGCACCTTTTTCCCTGATTTCTTGGCCCTCTTGATGTCGGGAACATCTAGTTCGACATCATCATCAGAGTCAGATGAGGAAATTTCTTTCCTCTTCTTGGAAGGGATTGCAACTTTGCTCCATCTGGATGTGGTAGGAGTGATTGGAGTGCTCTTCTTCTGTGCCATAGTTTTGATTCGTCCAGACCTAGTAATGGGGGTTTTTCCCTTTCTGCTTTGTAATCTTTCTGCAATGCCAGGTGCCAACTTGTTGGCAATGGGTTCCTCATCAGATTCTACTTCTTCTAGGTCAATGAGGTCACTTGGAGCAGGTTTTGGTGCCCTTGGTGCAGGGGTCTCCTCTGTGGCTTGATCCTCTTCCTCTGTTGATTCCTCTTTACTGGATGAAGAGAGGACTTCAGCATTTGGGGTGGAAGATATTGGAACATCTTTATCAGCATCAGGGACAGAAACATTTGGGGTGGAAGATGTTGGAACATCTTTATCAGCATCAGGGACAGAAGCATTTTTCAAAATGCTACTCACACTACTGCGGATCTTCTTATCCATCTCCGTGTCTACTTCCCTAGGATTTGTTGCAAGGCTAGGGTTTCCAGAAGTCTTCACTCCCTGTTGTCTTTTGGGGACCAGTTTTTCAGGAACAGGGGCTGGACCAGGAATCATTTGTATGGGTTGGATATTGAATTCAGGTCGTTCCTGGTTTGATGGTGCTTTGGTGGATGAAGGAGATGATGGTACAGAGGGTGAACCAGGAGCTGAAGTTTCTTTTGGTGCGGTAGCCATGGAGAAGCAGAGCCTTTGGAGTGGTTTCGTAAATCTCTGAGAGCTGTTGGGGAATGCTGATGAAACCGAGAATGCCACGAAAATGTAAGTTTGAATGAGGAATGTAGAGGGACGTGTGAAGCAACGGTCGAATCTGTTTTGGCCCAGTAGTGAACGTGCTATTAACGTTTGAGCATGTTCAGATAGAATTAATTGCTATAAATCCTCTAGCAGACAAATGCCCAGCTTGCCCCTCAGTTTTTCAAACTGATTTGCATCCAATGCCTTTGTGAAAATGTCTGCTACTTGTTCCTCAGTGTCAACATGCTTTAGTGTGATAACTTTGTCATCAACAAGATCTCTAATATAGTGATGTCTAATGTCAATGTGCTTGGTTCTGCTGTGTTGAACAGGATTTTTAGAAATATTAATAGCACTCATGTTGTCACAGTACAATGTCATGACATCTTGTTCGACATTGTACTCCTTAAGCATCTGCTTCATCCAAACTAGTTGTGAACAGCTGCTTCCTGCTGCAATATACTCTGCTTCTGCAGTAGATAGGGACACACAGTTCTGCTTCTTGCTGAACCATGAAATAAGATTGTTGCCCAAATAGAAACATCCACCAGAAGTGCTTTTTCTGTCATATGCACTTCCAGCCCAATCAGCATCACAATACCCAACCAGCATTGAATCTGAACAATGACAGTACATAATCCCATAGTTACTGGTGCCATTTACATATTTCAGAATTCTCTTTACTTGAGTCAAGTGACTTATCTTAGGATTGGCTTGATATCTTGCACAAACACCTACTGCATAGGTGATGTCGGGTCTGCTAGCTGTTAAATATAGTAAGCTCCCAATCATGCTTCTGTACAGACTTTGATCAACACTGGTGCCAGCTTCATCTTTTGACAGCTTCAAGTGAGTAGGTGCAGGTGTTCTTTTATGGCTGGCATTCTCCATCCCAAACTTCTTGACAATGTTCTTTGCATACTTGCTTTGTGAGAGGAATATGGAGTCTTCCATCTGCTTCACTTGAAGTCCCAGAAAATAAGTCAGCTCTCCAACAAGACTCATCTCAAATTCAGATTGCATCTGTTGAACAAAATGTCGAAGCATCTCATTCGACATCCCTCCAAACACAATGTCATCAACATATATCTGTGCTATCATCAAGTTTTCAGCATCTTGCTTGACAAAGAGAGTCTTGTCAATTCCTCCCTTCCTATACCCTTGCTGAGTAAGGAACTCTGTTAGCCTTTCATACCAAGCTCTTGGAGCTTGCTTCAATCCATAGAGAGCCTTCTTGAGCCTGGGGACAGATGTCGTACAGGATGTCACGACATCACGCTTCAGAACATGCAGATTATATTTGACAGTGTGTACAGTTTAAACAAGTAAATAACACAAGAGAATTGTTAACCCAGTTCGGTGCAACCTCACCTACATCTGGGGGCTACCAAGCCAGGGAGGAAATCCACTAAAATAGTGTTAGTTCAAGGTCTAACAGCCACTGTTTACAACCTTCTCACCTAACCACTACCCGTGCGACCTCTACCTAAGAGCCACTCTTAGATATGAGAACCCCGCTCACTCCCTCTCAATCACACTCCGGTGTTTACAATTAAATCAAAGACACACCAGAGATTGCTCTCTGAACAATAGAGATCAACTCCACACACTAGAGATCAACTCTACACACAAGAGATCAACTCTACACACTCAGGTCCAACACTTGATGTTAGGGTACCATCAAGGTGGCTCACAAAACACTCAAGTCCCAAAACTCACAAAATAACTCTTCAATCCCGGACTTGGTACAGAACTCGTGCAGCCTTCGTGTTTATATAGCAGTGAGCGTATCTGGGCTGCAACTTCTTGTGCTGGATGAGATCTATCATTCTTCTGAAAAATCTGCACTTAAAGATCTAAAAGATACAGTTTGATCTTTTAGTTTTTATCTTTAATCTTTAATCTTTAATCCCTGAACGAACTCTTCTAGTTTGTAATTCGAACTTTAATTATCTTTTAATTCGTTCCTAAAGATAGATCATCTAATCTCTTGCTAACTACACAATAATCTGTTAAAGATATAACAGATTTATATGTCCAGTATTTTCGGGCCAGATGTCCTGGACATCGTATCCGACATCGTGGATCCTGCAGCTTCAATGCTTTTAGCAACTCCAGTATTTTCGGGCAGGATGTCCTGGACATTGTATCCGAC
The DNA here is from genome assembly GCF_004193775.1 of Glycine soja. Classification (NCBI taxonomy): domain Eukaryota; kingdom Viridiplantae; phylum Streptophyta; class Magnoliopsida; order Fabales; family Fabaceae; genus Glycine; species Glycine soja. The sequence goes on along the minus strand of NC_041004.1, from coordinate 18,824,629 downwards.
ATCGTGGATCCTGCAGCTTCAATGCTTTTAGCAATTCCAGTATTTTCAGGCAGGATGTCCTGGACATTGTATCCGACATCGTGAATCCTGCAGCTTCAATTCTTCATTTGACATTTCATCTTGCCTTGTGCATTGTGCAGCCCGATCTTATTCTTTGACATAACGTTGGACATCATGTGCAGCAACTCCAGCTTTCCTTCATTGTCTAAGTGCTTATGTTTTAACAAAATCTTAGCCAATCTTTTAAAACTCAGTAGAGCTAAGCACTAACAAATTCCTCCCTTCCTATACCCTTGCTGAGTAAGGAACTCTGTTAGCCTTTCATACCAAGCTCTTGGAGCTTGCTTCAATCCATAGAGAGCCTTCTTGAGCCTGTATACATGATCTGGATGAGTTGGATCTACAAATCCCTTTGGCTGCTCCACATAGGCTTCTTCATTCAGGTATCCATTCAGAAACGCGCTCTTCACATCCATCTGGTACAACTTGAATTTGAGGATGCAAGCTACACCAAGTAACAATCTGATGGACTCAAGTCTAGCAACAGGGGCGAAAGTTTCATCAAAGTCTACACCTTCAATCTGAGTGTAGCCTTGAGCAACAAGTCTGGCCTTGTTTCTGGTTATAACACCTTCTTCATTGGTTTTGTTCTTGAAGATCCACTTGGTGCCAATCACATTAGTTCCCTCGGGTCTAGGAACTAGCTCCCAAACTTCATTCCTTTTGAATTGCTCCAATTCTTCTTGCATAGCATTGATCCAGAACTCATCAGTCAGTGCCTCTTTCACATTCTTGGGCTCAATTTTGGAGACAAAACATGAATTGGAGACAATCTCAATCTCCCTTGATCTTGTAGTGACTCCTCTGTTTGGATCTCCTATAATCAGCTCCTTGGGGTGCATCTTCTGGATTCTAATGGAGGGACTCTTGTCAGGTTGATTGATGTTTGGTTCATCTGTAGCAGAATCAGAGTTTTCTGCATTTTCTGCACTTTTAGCTGTATCTGCTACATTGTCTCCCGATGTTCTGACATCTTCTTCGACATCCTTCTTTCTTGCTGGAGTTAGATCATCAACAACCACATTGATGGATTCCATCACAGTTCTGGTTCTGGAATTGAATACTCTATATGATCTGCTGTTTGTAGAGTATCCCAAGAATATTCCTGCATCACTCTTGGGATCCATCTTTCTCCTTTGCTCTCTATCTGCCAAAATGTAACATGGACTTCCAAAGATGTGGAAGTGCTTGACAGTTGGCTTCCTCCCTTTCCAGATTTCATACAGTGTGGTTGGAGTCCCTCTTCTAAGTGTGACTCTGTTGTGGATGTAGCATGCTGTGTTCATGGCTTCAGCCCAGAGATTATAGGGAAGTTCTTTGGCATGAAGCATGACCCTAGCAGCTTCTTGCAAAGTTCTGTTTTTCCTTTCAACTATGCCATTTTGTTGTGGTGTAATGGCTGTAGAGAACTCATGAGTGATGCCTTCAGATGTGCAGAATTCAGTAAACTTGCTGTTTTCAAACTCTCTTCCATGGTCACTCCTAATTCTCTTGATGACACAGTCTTTTTCTCTTTGAAGTCTTAGACTCAACTCTTTGAATACTTCAAAGGTGTCTGATTTCTCTCTGATAAAGTTGACCCAGGTAAATCTGGAGAAATCATCCACAACAACATAGGCATACCTCTTTCCTCCAAGGCTTTCAACTTGCATAGGCCCCATCAAGTCCATGTGAAGTAGTTCCAGCACCCTGGAAGTGGTCTGATGTTGAAGCTTCTGGTGGGACATCTTGACTTGCTTTCCAATCTGACATTCACCACAGATTCTGCCTTCTTCTATTTTCAGATTGGGAATGCCTCTAACAGCACCTTTGTCAATGATTTTCTTCATGCCTTTTAAGTGCAGATGTCCAAATCTTTGATGCCATATTTTGACTTCATCTTCTTTGGAGGATAGACATGTGGAGGAGTAACTGGTTTCTTGAGGTGTCCATAGGTAACAGTTGTCCTTTGATCTGCTGCCCTTCATTAGAACTTCACTCTTCTCATTTGTCACCAAGCATTCTGACTTTGTGAAGTTTACATTGAATCCTTCATCACACAACTGACTGATGCTGATCAAGTTTGCAGTCAGTCCCTTCACCAGCAGTACTCTGTTTAGACTAGGAAGTCCATCATGGACTAGCTTTCCCATTCCAGTGATCTTTCCTTTAGAGCCATCTCCAAATGTCACATAGCTAGTGGAGCAAGGTTCAATGTTCACCAGGAATTCTTTGACTCCTGTCATGTGTCTGGAACAGCCGCTATCTAGGTACCAATCTTCCTTAGCTGATGCTCTAAGTGAAGTATGAACAACAAGACTAACAATCTTGTGTTTTGGAACCCACATCATCTTCCTTCTGCTGCTGCTACTTTGAGTTCCATGATGTGGATGGCCATGTAGATGATAGCAAAAGGGCTTTATGTGACCATACTTGCCACAGTAGTGACACCTCCACTTCTTTCTTTTACTCTTTTTCTGCTGCGTTCCATGATGTCGAGACCGATGTTGTGACATCGTGGCTCCAGTGCTGTTTTTGGCAGGAACAAATCCTGTCATGGTTATTCTGCCAGCAGATTTATGATTAAACCCAAGTCCTCTCTGGTTTCCAACATTCTTCCCAAGCTGTAGCACCTCATCAAGCATATCTGAGCCTTTATTCAGCATCTTTATTGATTTTGTCATGTTTTCCAGTTTAGAGTTCAGAAAACCAACTTCTCCTTTAAGCTCAGAGATCTCCTCTTCATGTGCCTCCTTCTCAGCCTCCAGATTTGCAATGACCTTCTTCAGTTGTGCTTCTTGCTGAAGAATCTTCTCACTTTTGATGCATAGTTCTCTATAGGATATAGCAAGCTCATCAAAAGTGATTTCAATATCACTTGAGTCTTCATCAGATTCAAATCTACCAGTGAGTGCATTCACATCTCTGTCAGAATCACTTTCTTGTTCACTCTCTGTATCATCAGACCGACATACAGAAAGTCCTTTCCTCTGCTTCTTGAGATGGGTGGGACATTCAGCTTTGATGTGTCCATAGCCTTCACATCCACGACATTGAATTCCTTTGCTGTGACTGGGCTTTTCATCTGACTTCTTCTGGTATTCACTGCCTTTCCTGATGTCGAAAGGGATGTTCCGGACATGTGGTTTCTGCCTCCTGTCCATTCTGTTCAGCACTTTGTTGAACTGTTTTCCAAGGAGCACAACTGCGTTAGTCAGACCTTCATCAGTATCCAGGTCATACTCATCTTCTTCTCCTTCATCATTGGACACGAACGCCAGGTTCTTGCTCTTCTTTTCAGTCCTATCCGAGAGTCCTAGCTCAAAGGTTTGAAGGGAACCAATGAGTTCATCTACTCTCATGTTGCAAATGTCTTGGGCCTCCTCTATTGCAGTGACTTTCATGTCAAATCTCTTAGGCAAAGATCTGAGGATCTTTCTCACCAGCTTTTCATCTGTCATCCTTTCTCCCAAGGCAGTGCAAGCATTGGCAATTTCAAGAATGTTCATGTGGAAGTCATGAATGCATTCTTCCTCCTTCATCTTCAGATTTTCGAATTTTGTAGCCAATAGTTGCAATCTGGACATCTTCACTTTGGAGGTTCCTTCATGAGTGGTTTTCAGAATCTCCCATGCATCCTTGGCAACTGTGCATGTGTTGATCAATCTGAAGATATTCTTGTCAACTCCATTGAATAGGGCATTCAAGGCTTTGGAGTTTCCAAGTGCCAATTCGTCTTCTTCTTTTGTCCAGTCTTCTTCTGGCTTTAATTCATCAGTGAGCTTTCCTTCTGTGTTCAGCATCTTGGGATGTTCCCAGCCTTTGATGACAGCTTTCCAGGTTCTGCTATCCAGTGATTTGAGGAAGGCCACCATCCTTGCTTTCCAGTATTCATAGTTGGTTCCATCCAGAATTGGTGGTCTGTTCACTGGTCCTCCTTCTCTCTCCATGTTCATCAGAATTTATCTCCCTAGATCTCACTCAGTGATTTAGAGTGTCCGCTCTGATACCAATTGAAATTCTGATACTGGGGACAGATGTCGTACAGGATGTCACGACATCACGCTTCAGAACATGCAGATTGTATATGACCGTATGAACAGATTAAACAAGTAAATAACACAAGAGAATTGTTAACCCAGTTCGGTGCAACGTCACCTACATCTGGGGGCTACCAAGCCAGGGAGGAAATCCACTAAAATAGTATTAGTTCGAAGATCTAACAGCCACTGTATACAACCTTCTCACCTAACCACTACCCGTGCAACCTCTACCTAAGAGCCACTCTTAGATATGAGAACCCCTCTCACTCCCTCTCAATCACTCTCCCGTGTTTACAAATAAATCAAAGACACACCAGAGATTGCTCTCTGAACAAAAGAGATCAACTCTACACACTCAGGTCCAACACTAGATGTTAGGGTAACATCAAGGTGGCTCACAAAACACTCAAGTCCCAAAACTCACAAAATAACTCTTCAATCCCGGACTTGGTAGAAAACTCGTGCAGCCTTCATGTTTATATAGCAGTGTGCGTATCTGGGCTGCAACAACTTGCGCTGGATAAGATCTATCATTCTCCTGAAAATCTGCACTTAAAGATCTAAAAGATAAAGTTTGATCTTTTAGTTTTTATCTTTAATCTTTAATCCCTGAACGAACTATTCAAGTTTGTAATTCGAACTTTGATTATCTTTTAATTCGTTCCTAAAGATAGATCGCCAAATCTGTTGCTAACTGCACATTAATCTGTTAAAGATATAACAGATTTATGTGTCCAGTATTTTCGGGCAGGATGTCCTGGACATTGTATCCGACATCGTGGATCCTGCAGCTTCAATTCTTCATTTGACATTTTATCTTGCCTTGTGCATTGTGGAGCCCAATCTGATTCCTTGACATAACGTTGGACATCATGTGCAGCAACTCCAGCTTTCCTTCATTGTCTAAGTGCTTATGTTTTAACAAAATTTTAGCCAATCTTTTAAAACTCAGTAAAGCTAAGCACTAACAAGGGTTATTAGTAGGAGTATAAATATACTCTTCAAACACTTTGTTGAGAGAATTTGAAGATTAATAAAATTTGAGAGTTTTTCTATTGTAAGAGTTTTTCCTTTGTTCTTGGGTTAAGAATTGATAGTGTTGGTTCTACCGGCAGGTCGCAGTTAGGGTCATGCTCCTTTTTTTATAACTTTGGTTCTATCGGTAGTCGCGATTAGGATCAAGTTCCTTTCTCTTTATACTTGTTTTCAAGACAATCCTAAGTGTTCTCTTATCAAAATGCCCCCCAACCGTCAAACTTTAAATTCCTCCAAGTATCTTTCATAAACTTAATAAAAAAATTTATCCAAAAAACAAAAATCAAGGACCTTAAATGATTTAGGTCCCCAATCCACCACACTATTCTTCACCTAAATAAGACAATGATAAGACATTTTTATCAAGTACATATTGAGTGCACCTCAGCCAAATGTTGAGTCAACCATTGGATATCAATACTCTATCAATCCTACTTTTTGCTCTACCATTTTGCCTATACCATGTGAATTTTCTTTCCCATAAAAGGCATGTCTTCTAGGCTCATCTCTACCAAGTAATTGTTGAATTCTTCTTTTTCACCTACATTTATATCCTCCCCTCCGACACCAACTCTTTCGCAAGATCTTCTAACACAATTAAAGTCTCCAATCACACACCAAGTAGCTATATTGCTATTAGCTTTCCTACTCCTTATGTCCTCCCACATCCACCTCCTTCCCAAACTATCACATAGTGCATATGTGTTTATAATTGTTACTTCTTTTCCATTGTTTGTCCACACCCCTTCCTCACCAATAAATTCATTTGCCACAAAATGACTTTATCTCAAATACACAAAATTCCATTGGCTTTACCCTCCTCTAGAGATGCCACCCATTGTAACTCTTCATCTCCCCATATTTAACACCAAAATGCATAATCCACCTTCGCTATCTTGGTTTCTTGAATGCACAAAAACTGATTTTCCTCCTTTTGCACCAATTTTCTCATAAATTTCCTCTTTACCCTCCCTCATTATGCCCTTTATATTGTGTGTGAGAATCTTCATTGACCACCTTTATTAACTTCATAAACTTTTCTTTGGCCTTTGTGACTTCTAGGTTATCTTTTCTCTCCATTTCCTCTATCTTTTCTTCCACCACCTTATCTTTTCCTTCAAATGAAACCCCACAATTTTTGCCCAGTTTCCATGACTTTTTAGATTGTTTCCCTTCTTCATTGACCAAAAGCATTTTGTTACGATTATTAATCTCGCTATTCATCGCCACATTGTTGTTATTGCTTCCAACATTGATGATTTTGTTTGTTGCATGTGTTCCACATGATGTTGAACCTTCACATAGTATTGATTATCCTCTAATAGGCCCACTTGCAATGCCTCTTATTAGTGGCCAAAACCTATTTCCAATGCCTTCAGTTGTTGATGATGCCCTTATAGACTTCTCTTTTTTTGTTCTTTTTATCTAGCCCAATTGCTATGTTATCAGTGTTGGACAAGTGGCCTCAGATATCTTAAGAAGGGGGGGTTGAATTAAGATATTACAACTTATTTCCCCAATTAAAAATTCTATTTCACTTTCTATTCAAGTTATAAATTCCCTTAATAATGAATTTCTTAAATATTGATTCAAATAGAACAATTTGAATATGAATATAAAACAATAATAAATAAAGGAGTTTAAGGGAAGAGAAAATGCAAACTCAGATTTATACTGGTTCGGCCACACCCTCTTGCCTACGTCCAGTCCCCAAGCAACCCGCTTGAGAGTTCCACTATCTTGTAAATTCCTTTTACAAGTTCTAAACACACAAGGACAACCCTTCCTTTGTGTTTAGAATTCTTTCACAACAAGAGACCCTCGGTCTCTTAATCCCTTTTCAGAATGAAGAAGAAGAAAAGAAGAAATCTCTCTTGAAAGAGATAGATTGAACAATTTGAGCACTAAAAAATTCCTTATTGAATCACAAGTAATTTGGCCAAGGAATTTGTAAGAGGATAAAACAATTTTGCTTTATAAGAGGATAAGACTTTTTTTGTTCTGAAAAACTCTTAGCAAATTCGTGTCTCAAGTCACATATATATAGGCCTTTGATAGCCATTCAAGAACCACATAAAAAGATGTGATTGTTGAGAATATTTTCTGAAAATCTGCTCTGGTAATCGATTACACTATATGTGTAATCGATTACAAGCTTTTAAAATTTGAATTAAAACATTCAGAAACTGCTAGTAATCGATTACCATATATGTGTAATTGATTACACAGTGCAAATTTTGAATTCAAATTTTAATAGCTGTTGTAAATCAGTTTTGGCCACTGGTAATCAATTACATCCTCTGGTAATCGATTACCAGAGAGTAAATTTGTTTGAAAAATACTTTTTAACTTAAATTTCTTGGCCAAACCTTTTGCTACTTCAATTGGAATTCCCTTCCTATTTAATATACCCTTTCTAAGACTCTAGAGATTGTCTTGATCATCCATCTTGAATATCTTTAATTTCTTTGTCTTGAATAAAGCTTTGAGACGCATGTGAACCTTTGTCATCATCAAAACATTCAGCTTGATCCTTTGTCTACAATCAATATGACACACAAATGGGCCACTTGACTTTTGTCGATGGGTCGTATTATCTATGCATATAACCTCTTTATTTTGGCGCAAAACTACCTTTACCTCTTCAACCTTTTCTATGTTGATTGTTACCATATGTGGACCATCCCCTTCGTCTTCTCCATATTTCCCCTTTCTATTTTGAATTTCCTTGTCTTGTCTCCTATCATCAAATTCTATCTATCTACTTTCAATTCACTCCCCATTTTCATTCGACCCAATTATTGTGTCCTCTACTTTTTTTTGCCATTTTTGTTCCCCTGTCTTCTTCAGTCTCACATATTTCTATGGTTTTTTCCCTTTCATTACCAGTTGTTGATGGGATGTTGACCATGTCTTTCTTTTGTACCTCTGTATTGCTGAATATTTGGAGGTTAATACCCCTTATGTTATTGTTCAAATAACTTCCTATTATCTCCCTCTGACCGCCGTTGAAGGTCCCCTCTGGCTATTGCACCCCTTCATGTTCAACGATAATATGAACATTTCTACCCTATAGATGCTTCTCGCCGAGTCTTCTTTTGTCGATTCATCTTCTCCATCTCCAACATTCACACTTCTAACCTTTATAAGGAGCCTCTTCCACTGCTATGATAATATGAGCAATGTTGTTTATCTAAATTTTTTCGTAGTAGTTGATATGTTGCTAGAAGTTTTAATCAGGATTCTAGCATCTTCAACCCGTTCCATGGTTTATGTCTCTTTTTTTATGCCACATATTGCCCTAATGGATTTGTAATCTTTGTAAAGCATTCTAGCCCCCTCAAATGTGTAAGGGAATGCTAGTACATCTAATACATGTTAGGCGATTCTCTGTGGTTGTGTCTTTAATCCATTTATGAATGGAATGAAATATTGATAAGATCCCTTCCTATTTCATGTTCACTTTCTCTATCAAAAATCTCTTAAAAAATTCTGATATCAACACCATATTCTCCCCAATGTATTGCAATTTCACGTTGCCTCTATCTTGAAACAAGAAAATATCACTTAATTTGTCAAATAACATTAAGTCCTTTAGTCATCCTATCCAACTTTGATTAAGTCATTCTCTTTGAGTATCAACGACTTGTATCTCTTTGCTTCATCATATTGATTATCTAGTTGTCTGATTCATCTGGTCTTTCCTCTTCCATCCTAAACATCCTTAATGTTCATGAACCACTCGTGCATTTGTCCCCCGCGATCTGCTCCCCTTTGTCTAGAAAGGTTCCTTATTTTTCTTTTCCTTGATTGTTAATCTTTTTTCCTTTTGCTTTCCATTCATCTTCAAAATAGTCCATGTTGTATCTTCCCTGAGGTCCTCTGAATCTAGGAATGTTAACATTCATCTTGATATGAATTTGGTCAAGTTTCATCTCCAACATCCTTGCATTCGCAACATCCAGGAATCTACCAAATCCATACCTATTTCCTCATTTATCTTTCCTATTCACTATATATATTCCCTATAGTTTCCCCACTTCTTGAACAATTTCCATAGATCCATCTCATGAAATGATTTTGGAAATTTAGAGAAGAAGTAAGTAGTGATTCGTCCATTGTTCCTCCCCTTCGTGTTTTTTTTATCAACAAATATTAATTATTAGTTTGTTAGATTTTTTTAGTGAGAAAATTTGAACCCACGACCTATTCCTCCCTTCACTTTTTGCCACCAAGTCAACCTTATATCTTTTCCTCCCTTTCGTGTAACTTCCTCCCTTCACCTTTTACCAAGAATTCAACCTTATATCTCCTCCTTCCTTTCATGTAACTTTCTCTAGGATGATGTTTGTGTGTACCTTCTCCCTCAGTCACTCTGCATCCCCCCCCCCCCACTACTAAAAAATCATTTTTTTACAACGCGTATTCTAAGACGGTTATATATAACCGTCTTAGAATGTTACACGGTGACAATTTTGTAATTAAGAAGAATGAATTTTTTTTATAACACACATTTTAAGACGGGTTCACGAAACCGCCTTATAATGTCCTAGGGGGAACACAAACAATGTCGGGCTTTTATACAAAAACGTCGTTGTTTTTGTGTGCGTGTGCTTTAATTTGAAATCCCTAGCCTCGACTCTTCGTTTCTCCCTCGCTTGACTTTTCATTTCTCCGTCCACTTTTTCCCTCCACTCTTTCCCATCATCAAATCAAACCCTAGTTTCAACTTCATTTGTTTCATTTGATTCACTCCCAGACAGAGACATAGCCTCTTTCTTTCGTTTTGAGAAACCAAACCCTCGTTTCAATCATTGATCCTTTTCTGTTAGGTTTGTGAATTTGCTTTTGTTTTTGTAAAACTTTGCACCTCCCCCCTTTTCGATTTCGTAGTTATACGAAAATTTTAATGTTTTCGTGTTTCAAATTTGTAGATACCAGTTTCTCTTCCAATTTCGTCATGGCCAAAACCTCCTTCAAGCTTCAGCATCCTTTCGGTACTCTTTTTTTCCCCTTTAATATTTCGTTTTCTCTAATTTGTTATATAATCTGTTGGGAATTGAAAGATTTTTTATTGGCCCTGCCTTTTGTATTGTAAAAATAATAATTTCGAAATTATTGGGGAATGAAAAGGATCTTTTTAGCTTTTTATCTATAGGGATAGAAGGACGAACGTGTTTACTATGTTCGCGTGAGTGTTTTGTTTTGAGATTCTAAAACCCTTGGTTCATTGGACCACACTAACTGCTTGGTAATTTTTTACGTGTCAGAGAGAAGGCAGGCTAAAGCTTCTCGCATTAGAGAGAAATATCCCGATAGAATACCTTTAAGATTGTACTCTGTTTAGGTACCCTGTTTATATATTTATTTATTCTTTTAAAACTCTTGTTCATATATTGCAATTGTGTGCATGTGATTGTGGAGAAAGCTGGAAGAAGTGACATTCCAGACATTGATAAGAAAAAAGTAATTCATTTTCTTACTACTTTTGTCCCTTTTGATTAGTTTCCAGGCCTGATAATGTTGTCTTACTACTTCAAAGTTTTTTATTGGGGGGGGGTCTTGATGTTCATATAAAATACTGATCAAGATTTAATGATTTTATATTGTTAAAGCTATGAAGCATGTTTGGTATGAAGCTTTTAGACTATTACCAAGTATTGGAGTCACTGCAAGCAGTATTGGAGTGCTCTATTTGATTGTTTTTTCTCTTCTTATATGAAATGGCTCGCATTAGATTCTCACACCATTTTGTCTGTTTTGTCTGAGAAGCCACTTTGGTTTCTTAACTTTCTTCAGGACAATACCATTTTAATTGTTGGAGCCACTGGCTTTCTCACCAAAAGTATGCACTCTCTCTCCCTTTCTCCTTCAACGTGCACTTTTTTTGCTATATTGGTGATCTCTTTGGTTTATGTTTCATAGTCTTTGGTTTATTTTTCGCTTTCACACCATCGATCCAAAAGCATGAATAGAGAAATTAATACTAGTAATTTAACATACTATTTATTATCAGTTTGTTATTTAAAAATAAATTAAATGTTTTGTTAACATGTCCCATTTTAAAAATGTGTTGATAATTTAGAAAATAAAATAATAAGCAAGAGTGCGTTAAAAAATATTTTAAAATAAATAAATTGATAGTATTGTGCTAAAGGAGAAATTGGGTGCAAATTTTAAGTCCTTTATTTCGAAAAAAGTGACTCTGGTGTCAGGGGACATTTCTTACGAGGACTTGGGCCTAAAGGATTCCATTCTAAAGGAAGAGATTTACAAAGGACTTATTTTGTATCATAAGACTTTTTTTCTTTCACTAATTTAATGAGTTCAATAAATATGCACCGTTAATGTAAATATATATATATATATATATATATATATATATATATATATATATATATATATATATATTAATATGATTTTAAAGATATTTATTATAGAAATTAATAAACTTGTCAATATGTAATTAAATGGCATTCAACAACATTAAATTGTTTTATGTTGTCAACACATATAATCTATTTTCTCGAGTGATATGGATTTTCTTTATTTGAATTCTCTCCATTGAAAATTAAATGCAGGTACAATATAGCGTTGGGTCTAAATACCTTTGGAGTTAAGCATGTGATGAACTTTGCTAAACAATGCACCAAACTCAAAGTTGTTCTTCATGTATCAACAGGTAATTAAGTAGTGTTAATTAATTATGTCAATGTCAATCGGTCTCGTAGTAAAAAAACATGTCTCACAGTGATGTTACGCTTCCATTTCAGCTTATGTATGTGGTGAGAGAGGTGGACTAATACTAGAGGACCCTTATAAGTTTGGATGAACTACGAGAGCAAGGGGCCACAGAGCGTGAAATTAAAATAGCTATGAAGAACCTCGGTATTAGCAGGTTTGTGACGAAAATCTACAAGCATGCTACATTTCCTTCATTTAAATCTCTACTGATTAATATACCTAAGCTAATATACCTTGGTATTAGCAAGTTTCTTTTTAATACATATATTAGCTTTAATTAAGAGTAAATACCCAATTCTTTCTTAAAACATTAATTAATGATAGACATCTATATGTAAGTCCTTGGAAAAAAATGTAAAAATCTTACTTTAGTCCATAAAAATCGTAAATATCTGTCCATAAAAATGTAAAAATCTTACTTTAGTCCTTGGAAAAAAATGTAAAAATCTATATGTGAGTCTCATTTTTTGACATATAAAAATGTTTAATTGTTTAAAGTAACTTTAATATTGAAACTCACTATGTAACAAATATTTATTTTTAAGCAACTCTCACTTATAATATAACTTTTAAAGAATAAATTAGGAATTAACGTTTCCTATGCTAAATTTTTCCAAAGATAGAGATTTGTATGTTTTTAATTAATGATCTGAACGATTAGTACATGGTCCAGCCACGTGATAACAAATTTATGTTTAAAGAATAATGATTTTTTTAAAGAATAATGATATTTTTATGTTTAAATATCTTTTTAGTTTATCTAATTTAATTTTTTCTTGTTTTTATAAATTTATTTTTTCATTCTAGTTCTTATAAAATAGATTTGTTTTGTTTTTTCCTTTAATATTTTAGATAACAAACAAAATAAACATATTTTGTAAGAACTAAAATAAAAAAAAATTACAAGAACAAAAATAAAAAAATAAAAATTTTATTTATATTGAGAATCAATATTTTATTGGATCATTCTTTGCTTGGCCAGCTTACAAAGAAGCAGGTTTTGGCAGAATATTGATGCTTACTCATGTAACTTGTTGCTCGTAATTTCTGTATACGCACCTATGACTAGTATTCAGCGTGTGGTATTCATATAACACATGCACGGTTTGTATGCCACAGGGAGGCTGTCAAAAAATGTTTTTAATCTGTATTTTGATAAAGGTAAGCTATTGTTGGATCAACACATAGCTTGACAGTCATAACAAAATTCTGATTCATTCACTGATCTATATCTTTGCACTTTAAACTGTCTGTGCTGCTTCAACCTTCTTTTTGCTGAAGGATCTTCTATGGAAGCTATTGTCGCAACACTCTGCCCTTTGAAAATTGTTTTGGATAGGATTGTTTTGACTTCAACAGGGGTGCTCCTAGGTTGCTGGTAGGTTTGTTTCCATAATCTGGTTTTATATTTTTTTAATAGGATTGTTTCATGACAAATCTTATTATTAGAATTTTTCTCACCTTTTTATTTATGTTAATTCATTTCAAAAGTTAACCTGATAAGATGAGAAAATGATAGGTTGCAAAGACTTGATGTTGAAGGTGGGAATGACAACATTGGTGAGTGTCTCCAAGTTTCTCTCTAACGACATCATGTAGGTATTTCACTACTTTTGCTAATATAATGTAATTACTCTTTCAATACTATGTATATTTATCATGTTGACATATATTATGGTTCCACATGAATGGCATACTTACTATAGGATTAGTATTATGACATGCATGGCTTTGTTAATTGAAAAAAAATATAGCTCATCAGTGATGATTAATTAGAAGATGAATAATAATACTTGTGTAGTTAGCTAGTTAATTAGGCATAGGATTTAGCATTAGATGATAAACCTGAAGCTGAGATTCTAGGAAATCAATAATGGTAGCGGGGATGATGCCCCTAATGCCACCCCGTCAATGCTAAGAATGGTTACCAAGTTTCCATAAGTAGGAGGCTGAATTTGTTCAATCGATGACTTTGCTTTCTCCATTGGAAATTTAGGCAAATTGGAGGTTAATCTGTGTGTGCACAAAATATTGTCTATTTCTTTGAGTAAGGATTAGTGTTAAGAGCAAAATAAATAAATAAATACAAAAAAGTTCACAAAAAAAAAATATGAATACTACAACGGTTCTTTTATTACCCGTCTTAGTATATGTCGAGAATCTACGACGGTTGTTACTAAACCGATGTAGAATGTCGTTCAAAATTAAGGCGGTTATCCAAATAACCGTCTTAAAATGTTGTTTTTTATTAGGTATACTAAGACGGTTATCCAAATAACCGTCTTAGATTTTGAATACTTTCAAAGACGATTATAAACTAACCGTTGTAGAAAGTTTAATTTACAACGACGGTTTTTGAGAACTAACGTAGTATTTTTTTGGTATTTTACGATGCTTGTATACACAACGGTTCAAAACCGTTGTAAAATACCCAATTTAACCGTCGTAAAATGCCACTTTTCCAGAGGGGGCCCCCTCCTCTCTCGGTCTTTGTCTCTTTACTTTTGCTCTCATATGTAGGACAATATGATTGTCTAAAAAAATAGTGGAATGAAAAAACCTTTATTCTTACATTAAAATGTTAGTGAGATGCATAATTGTCTAGATAGGACGTATGATAATATTTATTCTTATCAACAAAGACATGTTATAAAGAAAATTAAACAAAACCTTACAAATTAAATGCATTGATTAGTTTTAACAGAATCAACAAACTGACGAGTATTATTAAAAGCTCAATTCTCTTCTCTCTTTTTTTATACAAAGGGTGCTTCACAGCAACTAAGCAATTATGTGTAAAAAACAACAACTAACTAATTGCTAGAACCGAAATGATTTAACAATCAAAGGAAAGAAAGAACACAACATTTAAATCATTATATGAAAATATATATGAATAAAAGTATTTTATATAAACTTTAAATACAAAATAAAATATAGAAAAATAGTTGATAACAAAAATAAAGTTAATTTTGTAAAGTTATTTATCTTTCTTAGAGAAGTTAAGCTATTTTATGGAGAGTGTGAAATTATGAATATCTATATTAGGTTCGCATTGGCACGATGATTGGCCATACGGCTACATCAGGAGAAATGAAAAGTCATATGCCACAGAAATTACAAAGCATAAAATAAGAAAACATCCAACTCAGAATAGCCCACGCACAAAAAAAGTCGGTCCATTTTAGTTTCTAAAGAAAAAATATTATCAAGTATTTTATTGAAATTATTGATATAAGACACTTTTATTCTTTAATTATATTTTGTATTTTTTTAATACACAACTAGTTACTTAAAAGTGAATATTTGGAAATTTTTAATAATTTAAATTGATATGAAAATTATTAAATAAATAAAGAACTAAAATGTATTATATTTACATGCAACTTTTAAAAATTAATTAGTATTTTTTTAATGCTAAATTAAGATAGTAATTTATTCTATAATAAACATTGCTAGTAGTATTATAGAACTGCTACTCCTACTTATAGTCGTAGTCCTAGAGAAGCACTAGACTAGGTGTAGGCTATCGGAGGGCAACGAAATTATGGATATACAAGTCTTTTGATGATTTCCAATTTTCCATTATGGAATCTTAGAACACCTATTTGTTCTCACAAGATTTCTGTGTCTTTCTTCCTTTTCTTTTATACGTACACAACTATTCAATAATTCAAGTGACTTTATGCTCAATTTTTATTTTATGTATACCATTAACCACCAAGCCTTACGTTTGATAATATCAGATTCTCATGCATACATCGCATGAACAGATTAATGAAAAATTACATTAAATTGAAATTCATTGTTATGATAATATTATAGAAGTTTGAAGGAAAAAAAAAAAAGCATTTCTCGGAAAGAGAAATTAATATAAATAATAACCTGAGATCTATGTTTAGAAAAATAGTAATGAATGTGACAAGTATAAATGTACACATTAAAAAGATAAATTAATTATGACCGTTAGACATTAAAGATAAAACTAAAAATACTCATTAAAGGCTGATAGGCAGTGGTTATAAAACAAACCTACATATAAAAAAAATATTAACAAGTGTTGATTAAAAAACAAGAAAGAAAAATATTTGTATTGAAATACGTAAAAAAGTGTATTGTTTATGATATTTTTTTTACGATATTTATAATAAATATTTTTTCATTTTAATTATTTAACCAATATTTTAAGGACACTAGTTAGTAAAATCATATATTTAAATGTATTAGTTGAGAAATTATTATGCAAAAAATAAATTAATTATGACTTAATTTATGAAAAAAAAATAGGAAAATTATTCTTATGAGATGACAGTAAAACAACAGAATGAGGCTAATATTTTTTATTAGTAGAAAGAGGCTAATACGTGAAGATTATATTTTATGTAATAATATCATTTTAATAATTATTTAAGTATATCTTACTCTCATTTATTGATTTGAAAATTAAGGCATAAAATAATTATTAAGAGAAGGTATTTTGGAATTCATCAAAGAGGAAAAAAAGTGTTACCGATATATATTCAAGTCATTAAGAATATGTATAAGGGGTTCCTTAAAAATAATATTTAGTTATTTTATTTTTCATTTATTTGATAAATTTTGTATATTAATTCGTTAGACATTTGATACAAAATGCATTTCAAGTGCATATTTATTATTAATGGGGTTGGCAAAATGGACGGGATGGACCGGACTGGCCAGGTCAAATAGTGTAATCAAATTGATTCAAGCTTGATCCATATTCTTGCACACTACTACAAAAATAGGTTTTAACAACTTTATGTTAACATCAGTTTTGATGAAAATCGATGTTTCAAAATATGCGGTGGTATTTTTGTAAATAAAATGTCATCATTAATATCGGTTCTAAAAAAATCGACGTTAACAGGACGATTTTAACATTAGTTTTTTAAAAAAATCGATGTTGTAAATATTCACTTAACATTGGTTTTTTAAAAACTAATTTGAAGATTCCTATTTTAACATCGGTTTTTCAAAAATTGATGTGAGTACATAGACAAGATCGGCTTTTAAAAAACCGATGTTGAGGTCTTTAAAAAAAAAAACCCTTTCTCTATCTCGAAACCCCCTCTCTTACTTTGAATCATGTCTCTTTCTTGAAACCTCCCTTCAAACCCACTTCACCCCCACCCTCCTTCGTTCATCTTCCTCCCACACAAACCCTCCCTTGTGTCTTCCTCCCACATCACTGCCCTCACCCTCTTTTAATTCATTTTCGACCTTCTTTCTACTGCCCCTACCATGCAACTCACCCTCTACACCCTTCTCTCTGTCTTGATTCTTTTCTTGACTTGAGATAATGTTGGATCTGTTGAGTGGCTTCTATCGACAACGCCTCTTTAGATTGGCTTCATTCCTACAAGCAAAATGCCTCATCTATGGCGGCATGAATCTAGATCTGGAACCTCTGTGTGTCTCGCTCTCAGAGAGAAGAGAACAACACAATAAAGAGAACAAGGTCGCAATATGCCACTATCTTAGATTCGAAACCTTCTGGTGTTTGAAGATTTTCAGCAGTGACCACTACGACTACCTTAAAGCCACTGGAAGTCTGAGAATTGAAGGTTTGGGGGAATTGCTTGGATTTTTTAATGTATTATTTTAATTTTTCATTTATTATTTTGATTCTTTTGTTGGATGAGAATTATTGTTGTTTGGACAAGATTTGATTTTCATATGTTATTCTTCCTTTGTCTCTTCAGTTTGTTGCCTTCCCTCTTAAATCCATTACACGATAGGTCAATAGCCATTAAAAAATTATTTGTTTTTGAAAGCAATAAGGTTCTTCATGAATCTTCTTTAATATGTTTTTACACTATGGAGATCCCAATTGCATCTCTAGTGCTGGATCTTGGCAAGAATCAATTTTGAGTGCAAGATCCTCCATTAAAGATGTCTAAGGTATGTGTTTAGAATTCAGTTGAGTTTAACTCAATGTCACTTAATCTCTAGACGAAGTTTTTCTTTTCAACTTTTACATTTGTTGTTTTGTACCTATAATTATTGTTATGTTTCTTTTTTTCTTAGGTTGTTAAGCGTTTTCAAGAATTATTTGCTTACACCAACTATAAGGAAGCTGCGGAGCTTGCTGCACAATCGCCACATCATACTCTTGACATTGTTGCTAAATTTTAGGTATCTACGCATCACACATACTAATCCATTCATATTTGTTGGTATTGTTAAGTCAATGCATTTAATTTAGGGTGAGCCTAATGACTACCACATTAATATGTTAATATGTTGTCTATCTCAAGTTCTTGAGTTGCCTTTATTAATTTGCTTTCAGAGTGTACCTGTGCAAGTTGGGCAAACGCCACTGCTGTTGCAACACTTTGGAACTCTATTAACCATGGGAAAACACAATGTTTTTGAGTCACTAGAACTCTCATGATTTGATGTAAATTAGAACAAAAAGAATCTCTTGGAAAATTGGCTAGTAGAGGATAAACTTGAATGCAGTGAGGAGCTTGGTGACCTTGTGAAGGTCTTAACAAAATTTAAATTGTTTTCTCTTTTTCATATGAACTTATTTTTTAGTTTTATTTCATGGATAGTTTGAGCCTTTAGGGAAGGAAAATCCAAATTGTCAATTCCTTTTAACGAAACTCACTCTCTGTTCCCTGATTTGTGTTTTGCACTTCTATCCTTTATTTTCACAATTGTTTTTAGGCTTACATATAATGCAGGCAGTGCATAATGACCTTGCATTGAAAATTTATATCAAAGCTAGAGCCACACCGAAAGTTGTTGCAACTTTTGCAGAGAGGAGGGAATTTGATAAGATCCTGATATATTCTAAGCAAGTATTTTTTTTTTTAGTTTAGTAGAATCATAAAAATGTTGGTGTTGTGATTAAAATATTTTACTAGTACATGATTTACAGACTGCTAAGGAATATTTTGAGCAATTGGGTGTTGATGCATGCATTAAACTCTTTGAGCAATTCAAATCCTATGAAGGACTATACTTTTTCTTGGTTCATACTTGAGCTCCATGTATTTGTTTCTTATTAGAGAGTGAACATGACATCGGTTCACTAGTTGGTCTGCTTCACTTTTTTTTCAATTATTGTAAAAAAATTTGTTTTGTCTTGTAAAGTGAGGATTCTAATATTCACTTCAAGTACATTGAGGCCACTGCTAAAACTAGACAAATTAAGGAGGTAAAGCATGTAACTAGAGAATCAAAGTTTTATGATGTGGAGAAGACATAATTTTCTTATGGAGGACAAGCTTCCAGATGCACGTCCATTGATTAATGTGTGCGATCATTTTGGCTATGTTTCGAATCTCACACATTATCTTTATACTAGCAACATGCTTCGCTATATTGAAGGTTATGTTCAAAAGGTAACTTTTTTTTTCAGGGTTTGTGTTTGATTTTTGTGATCCTTGTATCATATAGGTGTGCTTCAAATCATTCTTGGAAAGTCTTAAAACTGTGACCTAAACTTTGAACTTCTTGTTTTTAGGTCAATCCTGGAAATGCTTCTCTAGTAGTAGGAGAGTTGTTAGATGATGAATGCCCTAGAGATTTTATTAAAGGTCTTGTACTTTCAGTTTGTTCTCTCCTACCAAATAAGCCTTTAGTTGAAGAATGTGAGAAGAGGTGTGCTAGTTTTCTCTCTAGCTTTCATCTCCACTGTCATTGCCATGTTTATTTCTCATTTAATTTTTTATGCATAGGAATCGTCTCCGCTTGCTTACTCAATTCTTGGAGCATCTTGTAAGTGAAGGAATCCAAGATGTACATGTACATAATGCCCTGGGTAAAATCATTATTGACAGCAACAACAATCCTGAGCATTTTCTCAAAACCAACCCATACTATGATTCTCATGTTGTTGGTAAATATTGTGAAAAATAGGATCCGACCCTTTCTGTTGTTGCTTATCAAAGAGGGCTTTGTGATGATAAGCTTATTAATGTTACTAATAAAAACTCATTGTTCAAACTCCAAGCAAGGAGTGTACTGTGAGCTTCAATAGAAAGTAGTCATTGATGCTAGTATGAGACACTCATGTTATTTTCTAATGTTTGTGTCATATTTTGTTGAAAGGATGGACTCCGACCTCTCGGAGAAAGTTCTTAATCTTGAGAATGAGTTTAGATGATAGTTGATTGATCAAGTGGTGTCTACTACTTTGCCTGAAAGCAAGAGTCTTAATCAAGTTTTAACTGCGGTGAAAGGTTTTATGACTGCTAATCTTCCTCACGAGTTGATTGAGCTTCTTGAAAAGATTGTGCTACAAAATTTTTCTTTTAGTGGAAACTTCAATATGCAAAATTTGTTGATCCTTACTGCAATCAAGGCAGATCCTTCTAGAGTTATGGATTACAAAAATAGGTTGGACAACTTTGATAGGTCTACAGTAGGGTAAGTGGTTGTGGAAGCACAACTATATAAAGAGGCATTTTCTATTTTCAAGAAATTTAATTTGAATGTTTAGGCTGTTAATGTCCTACTATATAACCTCTATACTATTGATTGTGCTGTGGAGTTTGCTTTCTAGGTCGAAGAAGATGTTGTTTGGCGCCAAGTGGCTAAAGCACTACTTAACAAAGGCTTAGTGAGTGATGCAATTGAGTCATTCATTCGTGTAGATGATTCAACTCATTTCTTAGAGGTTATAAAGGCTACTGAAGATGCAAATGTATACCATGACCTGGTAAATGCATACATATCTGTAATATATGCATTTAAAACTTGTTATTATACTAGATTTAGATCTAGATGATTTTCTAACAACTTTCTAGTATGGCATTTTGTGTTCACTAATTAGCAATTAAAATTTAGGTTCTTGCTTGTATTATTTTAGCATGTAGCTACTTACTGGTGTAGTGATTGATTCTTTGATCTACAATTATTATTATTATTGTTGTTGTTGTTATTATTATTATTATTATTTGCAACAAACATTGGTTGGTCTAAAACCAATGTTAAAAGTGCCTTTACAACATCGGTTTTGACCAAAATCGATGTTGTAAAGACACTTTCTATATCATTTTTTTTGCCAAAATCAATGTTATAAAAAAGACACTTTCTATATTAGTTTTGGCCAAAATTGATGTTGTATATCGCTTTCAACATCGGTTTCTTCAAAATCAATGTAGAAAGTGTTTCATAATACATAATGTTTGTCACATTTCTACATAAGTTTTAGCCAAAACTGATATAGATAATGATTACAAACATCAATTTTAAAAATCGATGTTGAAAGTGCTTACTTTCAACGACGGTCGTTTCAACATTAGTTTTAAAATTGATTTTGAAACTCCTAAATAACTGATGTTAAAGCCCTTTTATGTAGTAGTGGTGAGCTAGGATTTCTTAGGTCCAATCCAGCCCTACATCAAGCTACTGGGCCACCAGGTCTATTCAAACT
This sequence comes from Glycine soja, assembly GCF_004193775.1. Classification (NCBI taxonomy): domain Eukaryota; kingdom Viridiplantae; phylum Streptophyta; class Magnoliopsida; order Fabales; family Fabaceae; genus Glycine; species Glycine soja. The sequence goes on along the minus strand of NC_041004.1, from coordinate 18,803,359 downwards.
AATTTAACAATGAATAACAAAAAATAAAAAATAAAGATTCTTTGTTAAAAAAATATAAAAGGAAAAAATATATTTGGGTAATGATTTAACAATATTATATACCCATCACTGGAAAAAGAAAGTATATATAGACTAAAAAAGAGAAATTATATATATGGATAAAAAAAAGAGGGGCCAATCAGATTTTGGATATAAGGATAAAAAAAATTAAAGTAACAATTCTATATACAAATTTTAAAATATCATATTTGTTATATTTAAGAATAAAACAAATACAACTTCTTAATACTTAATGATAGTAATATGCCAATCAATTAAGGCTATAGCCAATTACAAATTAGTGAAATTACAATTAGTTATCATTTATCAATCGTGATAGAAATCTGCCAATCTACCGATCAAAATAACTATTTGAAAATCTGTCAATCTAAGCTTATGATAGAATTCTCACACCAGCATAAGTCCCATCTTATCAAGTTCAAACAAATAGAACATTTGGTCCGTCGAGCCAAAAAGGCTCGTCTCTATTTGGACTATCTTTTTTGAAGCTTGGTCTGGCCCTAGACGTGGGTCGGTCGAGCTGGTCCATTAGGCTAGAACCATTTTGCTAGCCCTAATTATTAAGTATTAGGTGAAGGATAATGGGTTTTAATGATGTCATTATGAATTAATTTTCAAATTCATGCATTTATTAATTGATTATTATGAATTTATTTATTAGATTATGTCATTTTGAATTAAAAAATAACATTTTCCCTAAATTACCCCACATTGGAACTTGATATCAAGCATAAAAAAAGTCTTTGATCTTATTAAATGAATGATATTTTGAGGATAGTCTCATTAAATTACGTTAATTGAGTTTTACTTATATTTGAGATTAAAAAAAATGATATTTGTTCCTTATTCGAGATTAGATGGAGTATTAATTAGTTAGATATTTAATAGAAAATAAATTTTAAATGCACATTCATTATTAGGTATTGGAGGAAGGCTAGTAAATTTTAATGGTGTCATTAAATAATATTTGAATTCATGCATTTATTAATTTGATATTTAATGAAAAGGTGAATTTTAAATGCACACTTATTATTAAGTATTGGATGAAAGATAATGAATTTTAATGATGTTATTAATTAATAATTGAATTCATGCATTCATTAAATGGATATTTAATAGAAAATATATTTTAAATTCATATTTATTATTAAGTATTGGGAGAAAAATAGTGAATTTTAGAGGTGTCATTAACTAATATTTGAATTCATTCTATAATTAATAGGATATCTAATTGAAAATGAATTTTAAATACACATTTATTATTAAGTATGAAGGAAAGAATAGTGAGTTTTATTGGTTTCATAAATTAATAGTTGAATTCATGCATTCATTAATTGGATATTTAATAGAGAATATATTTTAAATACACATTTATTATTAAGTATTGAAAGAAAAATAGTGAATTTTATTGATGTCATTAACTAATATTCAAACTCATTCTTTCATCAATTTAATATTTAGTAGAAATTGAATTTTAAATACACATTTATTATTAATAAGTATTGGAAGAAGAATTGGTGTCATTAACTAATATTTGAATTCATTCTTTCATTAATTGAATATTTAATATATATTGAATTTAAAATGCACATTCATTATTAAGTATTGGAGGAAGGATAGTGAAATTTAATGGTGTCATTGACTAATGGGATATTTTATAGAAATTTGATTTTAAATGCACATTTGTATTGCAAGGAACCATAATGAATTCTAATGGTGTTGTTAAATAACATTTAAATTCATTAATTGAATATTTATAAGAAAATGAATTTTAAATGCAAATTTATTGTAAGAAAGATAGTAAAATTTAATGGTATCATTCATTAATTGCACATTTAATAGAAAATTAATTTTAAATGGGAATTTATTATTCAATAAGGAGGGAAAGATAATTAATTTTAATGTTTTCATTAAATAATATTTGAATTGATTCATTCATTGCATATTTAATAAGATGTACATTTTAAATACACCGGAATTGTAGTGGAATTTAATGGTGTCATTAACTAATGTTTAAATTCATACATTCATTTAATGTAATTAAAATTTTAATTTTTAAAAATCATATTTAAAAAAAATTAATACAAGGTAAGAACATTTTTTCTCACTTTTTCTACCCAAAATAAGAGTACTTGTTTGACAATTTATTTTAAATTATTTTATTTTATATTTATTTAATAAAGCATATTAATCTTTCTAACATATTAAGATAAGAAAGTTGTGCCATATTATTTGGGCCCAAATAAGGTGTTTTAGACATTTTGTTATAGTTATTTTTATTTTTATTTATTTAATAAATTTTATTAATTAGTTGGACATTTAATAAAGAGTAGATTTTAAATACTCATTTATAATTAACTATCAAGGGAAAGACAACGGGTTTTAATGGTGTCATTAATAAATATTTGAATTCATATATTCATTAATTAGTTGTTATGACATACATTCATTTATTATATTTATAAATTTAATTAAATAAAATATCATACTTTAAAAAACTTATAATAAAAAGTAAAAACATTTTTCACACCTTTTGCTACCCATAATATAAGGGCCCTTTTAGAAAAATTGTTTTTAATTATTTTATATTATATTTATTTAACAAATCATATTGACATTTTATAATATATTAGTTTTTGACACATTTCTTTGGGCCCAAAATAAGAGGGTTTAGGTATTTTTTTAGTTATTTTTATTTTTCATTTATTTAATAAATTTTATTAATTAATAGAAAAGTGAATTTTAAATGTATATTTATTATTAAGTATTAGGGGAAAGATAATTAATTTTAATGGTGTCACTAATGAATATTTGAATTTATTCATTCATTAATTGATTATTTTCTTACAAACATTAATTGGTTATTATGCCCTTATTTATTATATTTATAATTGTATTTTTTTAGAAATAAAACTATCAAATTTAAAGAAGTTTTTCTATATTACAAAAAAAAAACATTTTTTCACACTTTTTTTCTACTTAAAATAAGAAATCATTTTAGACAATTTATTTTTAGTTATTTTATATTTATTTAATAAATTATATTAATCTTGTATAATATATTACGGTAAGAAAGTTTTGGCACGTTTTTTCCCCAAAATAACTTGCTTTATACATTTTGGTTTAGCTATTTTTATTTATTTAATAAATTTAATTAATTAGTTGGACATTTAATGGAAATTGGATTTTAAATGCGCACTTATTATTAAATATTAAGGAAAAGATAAAGGGTTTTATAAATGTCATTAATGAATATTTGAGTTCATGCATTCATTAATTGATTGTCATGTATTTATTTATTATATTTATAATTTTACTTTCCAAAAATTAAAATATTAGTTTTAAAATTATTTTATAATATAAAGTAACAACATTTTTTACTTGTCTTTTCCTATCCAAAAATAAGGTGCTTTTTTTTATAATTGTTTTTAATTATGGTATTTTATATTTATTTAATAAATAATATTTATATTTTGTAATATATTAAGATAAGAAAGTTTTCCATCATCCCCCACAAAAAAGTTCTTTAGACATTAATTTTAGTTAATGGAATAACTTATATTAATTAGTTGAATATTTAATAGATAGTGAATTTTAAATGCTCGTTGCTATTAAGAATAGGAGGAAAGATAGTGAAATTTAATGATGTCATTCATTAGTTTCATATTTAATAAAAAAATTAATTTAAATGCAAATTTATTATTTAGTATTGAGAGAATGATAGTCAATTTTAATGATTTCATTAACTAATATTTGAATTAATTAATTAATTAAATATTTAATAAGATGTGAATTTAAATATACATTTATTATTAAGTATTGAAGGAAGAATAGTGTAATTTAAAGGGGTCATTAATTAATTGGATATTCAATAAAAATTAATTTATTATTAAGTTTTGGATAAATAATAGTTGATTTAACGGTGTCATTAATTAATATTTGAATTCGTACATTCATTTAATGTAATTATAAATTTATTTTAAAAAATCAAATTTGAATTTTTTTTAATACAAAGCAAGAAATAGTTTTTCACACTTTTTCTACTCAAAATAAGAAAACTTTTTAGACAATTTCTTTTCAATTATTTTATTTTATATTTATTTAATAAAACATATTAATCTTTTCTAACATATTAAGATAAAGAAGTTGTGTGACATTTTTGGGCCCAAATAAGATGTTTTAGACATTTTGTTATAATTATTTTATTTTTAATTTATTTAATAAATTATATTAATTAGATGGACATTTAATAAAAAAATAGATTTTAAATTCACATTTATAATTAAGTATTAACCGAAAGATAATGAGTTTTAATGGCGTTATTAATAAATATTTGAAATCATACATTCATTAATTAGTTATTAAGCACATTTATTCATTTATTATATTTATATATTTAATTAAAATAAAATATAAGATTTTAAAAAAATTATAGTATAAAGTAAAAACATTTGAACGTACTTTTTCCTACTCAAAACAGGGACTCAATTTCTGATAATTTGTTTTTAATTATTTTATTTTATATTTATCTGGTAAACAATATTTACATTTTGTAAAATATATAGGTAAGAAAGTTTTTTATCATTCCTCTCCCCTCCATAAAAAACAAATAAGGTGCTTTAGACAATTTTTTTAGTTAGTTATTTAACATTTACTTACATGAATAAATTATATTAATTAGCTGAATAATTAATAAAAATTTAATTTTAAATAAATATTTATTATTAAAAACTAGAGGAAAGATAGTGAAATTTAATGATGTCATTCATTATTGCATATTTAATAGAAAATTAATTTTAAAAATACAATTATTATTCAAATATGAGAGAAGGATAATCAATTTTAATGGTTTCATTAACTAATATATAAATATTGAATTGATTCATTCATTAGATATTTAATAAGGTGTGAATTTTAAATGCACATTTACTATTAAGTATTGAAGAAAAATAATGAAATTTAAAGGGATCATTCATTAATTGGAGATTCAATAAAAATTGATTTTAAATGAATATTTATTATTAAGTGTTGGGCTAACAATAATTGATTTTAATGGTGTTATTAATGAATATTTGAATTCATGCATTAATTTATTGGTTGTTATTCATTCATTTGTTTTATTTATATTTTTATTTTAAAATATTAAAATATCATATTTTAAAAGATTTTATAATATAGAATTAAAATATTTTAACGTATTTTTTCCTGCACAAAAAAGGACTCTATTTCTGATAACTTATTTTTAATTATTTTATTTTATATTTATTTAATAAATCGTATTTATATTTTAAATATATTAAGGTATTTAAATTTTGTCACATTTATTTTTTATTTATTTAAAAATATTATTAATCTTTTCTAGCATATTTAGATAAGAGAATTGTGCCACATTTATTTTTTATTTATTTAATAAGTTATATTAATTAGTTGGACTTTTAATAAAAAAAATTATAAATTCACATTTATAATTAAGTAATAAGGGAAAGATAGTAGATGTTAATGATGTCAATGAATATTTGAATTCATGCATTCATTAATTGATTGTTATGCATTCATTTATTATATTTTCAATTTTAGTTTTTAAAAATTAAAATATCAAAATTTAAAATGTTTTATAGTATAAATTAAAAATAATTTTGACATATTTTTTCCTGTCCAAAACAAGGGTGCTATTTCACATAACTTATTTTTAATTATGTTATTTTATATTTATTTAATAAATAATATTTCTATTTTATAATATATTTAAATAAGATTTTTTTTATGGTTCCTCCCCCTCCAAGAAAACAAAGAAGATGCTTTAGACTTTTTTTAAGTTAGTTCTTAAGATTTACATATATGAATAAATTATATTAATAAGTTGGATATTTAATAGAAAGTGAATCTTAAATGTACATTTATTATTAGTACTAAGTATGAGATGAAAGACAGTGAAATTTAATGGTTTCATTCATTTATTTCACATTTAATAGAAAATTAAATTTAAATAGCATTTATTATTTATTAATGAGGGAAGAGTAGCCAAATTTAATGTTTTTGTTAATTAATATTTGTATATTTGAATTGATTCATTCATTAATTGGATATTTAATAAGATGTAGATTTTAAATGAACATTTACTACTAAGTATTAAAGAAAGAATAATAGAATTTAAAATAGAGGCATTAGACATTTTGTTATAGCTATTTTATTTTTCATTTATTTAATAGATAATATTAATTAATTGGAAATTTAATAAATATATAGATTTTAAATGCATATTTACAATTAAGTATTAAAGGGAAAGATAAATAATTTTAATGATGCCATTAACGAATATTCAATAAAACATTATTTTAAATAGATATTTATAAAGGAGTCATTCATTAATTAAATAAAAAATTATTTTAAATACATATTTATTATTAAGTATTGCGGGAAAAATAATTGATTTTAATGGTGTCATTAATTAATATTTGAATGAATACATTTATTTAATAAATTTAATTAATTTGTTGGACATTTAATAGAAATTTGATTTTAAACAAACACTTATTATTAAATATTAATGATGTCATTAATGAATATTCAAATTCATGCATTCATTAATTGGGTATTATGAATTTATTTATTATATTTATAATTTAAATATTCAAAAATTTAAATTTTAGATTAAAGAAAATTATAATATATAGTAAGAACATTTAACGTTCTTTTTCTTGCTCAAAATAAGGGTGTTTTTGGATAATTTATTTTTAATTATGTTACTTTATATTTATTTAATAAATAATATTTTTATTTTATAATATATTTAGTTAAGAAAGTTTTGGATCATTCCTACTTTAGAAAATTTTATAGTTATTTTAGTTAACATTTATTTATAGTAATAAATTATATTACTTAGATGAATATTCAATAGAAAGTGTATTTTAAATGATCATTTACTATAGAGTATCCGAGGAAAGATAGTGAAATTTAATGGCATCATTCATTTATTGCATATTTAATATAAATTTAATTTTAAATGTATATTTATTATTTAGTATTGAGGGAAGGATAGTTAATTTTAATAATTTATTTAGAAATATTTGAATATTGAATTGATTAATTCATTAATTGAATATTTCAGAAGATGTAGATTTTCAATGCACATTTATTTTTATGTATTGAAGAAAGAATAATAAAATTTAAAGAGGACATTCATTTATTGGATATTTAAAAAATATATTTTAAAAGAATATTTATTATTAAGTATTTGGGATACAATATTTGATTTTAATGATGTCATTAATTAATTTTTGAATGCATACATTCATTTAATGTAATTAAAATTTTAATTTTTTTAAAAAAATTATATTTAAAAATATTTTTTGATAAAAATTAAAAACATTTTTTTCACACTATTTTTTGGGCCCAAATAAGGTGCTTTAGACATTTTGTTACGCTTATTTTATTTTTCATTTACTTAATAAATTATATTAATTAATTTTACATTTAATAAAAGGTAGATTTTAAATGGATATTTACAATTAAGTATTAAAGAGAAAGATAAATCATTTTAATGATGTCATTAACGAATATTCAATAAAAATTATTTAAATTTATATTTATTATTAAGTATTAAAGAGAAAGATAAAGAATTTTAATGATGTAATTAATAGATGTTCAATAAAAATTATTTTAAATGCCTATTTATAAAGGAGTCATTCATTAATTAAATATTCAATAAAATTTTATTTTAATTAAATATTCATTAATGAATATACAAATTCATACAAATTAAAGATGTTATTGAATATTTGAATATATGCATTTACTAATTGGTCTTTATGAATTTATTTATTATATTTATAAATTTAAATTTTTTAAATTCAAATATCAGATTTAAAAATATATTATAATATAAAATAAAAACATTTTGACGTTCTTTGACCTGCCCAAAATAAAGGCGCGTTTTTGGATAATTTATTTTTAATTATGTTATTTTATAGTTACTTAATAAATAGTATTTTTATTTAAATGCAGATTTATTATTTATTATTCAGTATTGAGGGAATGATAGTTAATTTTAATGTTTTCATTTATTAATATTTGAATATTGAATTGATTCATTTATCAATTGAATATTTAAGAAGATGTAAATTTTCAATGCACATTTTATTTTTAAGTATTGACGAAAGAATAGTAAAATTTAAAAGGGACATTCATCTGGATATTTAAAAAATAATTGTAAATACATATTTATTGTTATATATTGGGGGAATAGCGGGGAATTTCAATAATGCAATTAATTAATATTTGAATTCTACATTCATTTAATGTAATTATAAATTTAATTTTAAAAAATCAGATTCTAAAATATTTTTAATAAAAATTAAGAACGTTTTTTCACACTATCTTTACCCAAAATAAGAGCACTTTTTAGAAAATTTAGTTTTTAAGTTATTTTATTTTATATTTATTTAATAAAGCATATTAATCTTTTTTAATATATTAAGATAAGAAAGTTATGCCACAATTTTTGGGCCCAAATAAGGTGCTTTGGACATTTCGTTATAGTTATTTTATTTTTCATTTATTTAATAAATTATATTAATTAATTGCATGCTTAATAAAAAAAATTAGATTTTAAATGCATATTTAAAATTAAGTATTAAAGGAAAGGTAATTGATTTTAGTGTTGAATATTTGAATGCATGCATTTATTAATTGATCTTTATGCATTTATTTATTATATTTCGAATTTTAATTTTTTAAAGTTTAAATATCATAATTAAATTTTATATTTATTTAATAAATAATATTTTTATTTATAATATATTTAGGCAAGAAAGTTTTGGATCATTCCTCCCTCCACCCCAAAAAATAACAAATAAGGTGTTTTGGACATGTTTTTTTAGTTATTTTAGCCATCATTTACTTACAATAATATATTATATTAATTAGTTGGATATTTAATTGAAAGTACATTTTAAATGCTCATTTATTATTGTATTAGAGGAAAGATAGTGAAATCTTATTGTGTCATTCATTAATTGTATATTTAATAGAAAATAATTTTAAATGAACATTTATTATTCAGTATGGAGGGAATGATAGCTAATTTTAATGCTTTCATTTACTAATATTTGAATATTGAATTGATTCATTCATTAATTGGTATCATTAATGAATATTTGAATTTATGCATTCATTAGTTGATTATTTTTTTATAAACATTGATCAGTTATTATGCATTCATTTATTATATTTATAAATTTAAATTGTAAATAAGCTTTTATATATTAGAAAGTAAAAATATTTTATCTCACTTTTTTCTACTTAAAATAAGGGAACTTTTTAGACAATTTATTTATAGTTATTTTATATTTATTTAATAAATTATATTAGTCTTTTATAATATATTACTGTAAGGTAGTTTTGGCATATTTTTTTTGGCCAAAATAAGTTGCTTTATATATATTTTGTTTTATTTATATAATAAATTTAATTAGTCACTTTAACATTTAATAGAAATTGGATTTTAAATGCATATTTATTATTAAATATTAAGGGAAAAAATAATGAGTTTTAATAATGTTATTAATGAATATTTGAATTCACGCCTTTATTACTTGGTTGTTATTTATTTATTTATTATATTTATAATTAAATAATTTTTAAAAAAACATTGCTCATGTGAATAATAAACTAATAGTTTTCTTTCAATGTTTACAAAGTATATAGATTAGAATTTAACATTAGTTATAAGGATTAAAATTATTAATTTTTTTAAAAGTTGGAAATAAAATATCTCAATTAAAAAATGAGAAACTAAAATCACAAATTTTTAAAAAGTAAATGATGAAACATCTAAATTAAAAATGAGGGGATTAAAAACAAAGATTTGAGAAAATAAGAAGACAATAATTATATTTTAGTCTTTTAAAAATTAAAATATTATATTTAAAAATATTTTATAATTTAAAGTAAGAATATTTTGAGGTACATTTTTCAGTCTAAAACAACAGTGCTTTTAAGATAATTTATATTTAACTATGTTATTTATATTTGTTTAATAAATAATATTTATTTATATTTTAACTACATTAAGGTAAGAAATTTTTTGTATCATTCCCACCACCACAACAAAAAAAGGTGCTTTAAACATATTTTTTAGTTAACATTTACCTATAGGAATAGATTATATTAATTAAATATTTAGTAGATTTTAAATGTACATTTAGTATTAAGGTTTTGGGGAAGGTCCTTGAGTTTTTATTGGATCATTAATAAATATTTGAATTTGTGTATTCATTAACTAGTTATTTTGAATTTATTTATTATATTTATAAAATAATTTTTAAAAATAAAAATATCAAAATTTGAAAACTTTTATAATACTCCGGCTTTTGACGCAGTTTTTCTATGCAAAATAAGGGCGCTTTGTAGAAAATTTCTCTTTAATTAATTTTTTATATTTAATAAATCATATTAATCTCTTATATTATATAAAGGTAAGAAAATTTTGACAAACTTTTTTTTCTCCAAAATAAGTTGCTTTAGACATTTTTTTCGTTATTATATTGATCTTTTTATAATAAATAAGGTCCTACCCAAAATAATGATGTTTTAAACAATTTGTTTAATCAATCATATTAATTAGTTTTTTTTATATTATAATATCATATGAATTAGCCGGACATTTAATAGAGTTGATTTTAAACCCATAATTAATAGTATCATTAATAAATATTTAAAATCATGCATTATTATACATTCATTTATTATATTAACAATTTTAGTTTTTAAAATAAAAATATCATATTTGAAAAAAATAAAAAAGCTAAAGGTACTTCATTAATTATTAATTATTGCTTCATTTATCATTAAATTAAATAGGAGTGATTAATAGTCAATAAATAAATAAGCATAATATTAAATGTACATTAACACCCGACTAAGAATGATTATAATATAAGATGTAATTTACAAGTTATTATTATAAATATTATTATTATTATTATGAGTAACAATAAATAATTTATTTTATTAAAACATTATATTATAAGTTTAACAAAAAATAATATAATACTTTTTATGATACATTATTATTTTATTATTTTATCGACAATCAATTTTAATTTATTATTATTTTATGGACGTAATACATGTAATTGTTGTAAGTTTAGTGCTATAGTATTAAATTAAAGAAACAATATCAAATTTTTGTAATTGAAATATATGTGTTTAATTTTCTAAGTGTTTGTTTTGTATTTCTAAAAAAAAAAGTGTTTGTTTTCTACTCAATATAACTAGAATATACATATTTTTATTATTCTATGTATAATTTGAAAAAAAATAATTGTAATGAAATTTTAATTGAAAAGTAAATTTGAATTGGTGATGGCATTGTTCAAATAAAGTAATTTAATAAAGAATTGTAGTCATGTATAAAAAAAATTGTTAAATGTATATCAATGAGGTGTAACTTAATTAATTCAACGATCATGTGTGGGTTATTATAGATTCTTTTTATTTATGTTCAAGATAAAATAATTTTTAAATACATTTTCACTATATGAATTCAAAGGATCATACACAATAATTTTATTTATTTATTTACTTTCTATATGATGTAAAATTATATTCTTTTATAATCAATTGAAATTGTTATGACTTAATATTTTTAAAAGAAAAATTGTTATATATATATATATATATATATATTATAAAAAAATTTAGTTAAGGAATGACAATTATTTAACCAAACAATAAAAAATATATATTTTACCCAATTTAAAATAATCAATTAATAATTAAATGTTTATAAGAATATACAATATTTTTTATAAAATATCTCTTTAAACTCCATCAACTATATTTAATTATAAAATTCATTAAAAAAATATCTAAAAATGAAAAATTATAATTTAAATAGTTATTATAATTTACGTTTAATATATAAAAAATTCTGTGCATTACACATGTACACAGACTAGTTATTAAATAGTTATAAGACTGTTAAAGGTTAACTTTTAAGGCCTTATTTATTAATTTATTTTATCTTGATCTGATAGGCACTTATTGCATATATATATAAAAGAGACTTAAGAAATTAGCATTAGTGACACCATAGGTAATTTTCAAAAGATCGTAACCAAAAAGTTAGTGATGCCAATATTAGTGACAAAAAGTAAAATTTTTGTCATTAAGTTTTGTCACTAATACATTCAGTAGAATCTAGTTATAATTAGAGAGTCAAAACTAATAATTAAAGATATGGATACAAATTTTGAAAGAGAACATTTTTTGTTTTAAGTATAATTAAGTAACATGAAGAATAAATAAGATGTAAGTTTAACTAAAGGTGCAATTTAGTTTACAGGTGAAGAATAGAAGACCATTTTATCATAAGTGCCACGATTTATCATAAGTGCCACGATTTAACTATCTTAAGTCGATTATATATATTCAGTAAGTGAGGGTTGTAAATTTTATTAGATCTAAATTATAAGTCTAAGTATTCAAATCTGAATAAAAATCTCTTTCTATTGCATAATTTTTTTGTGAATACATGTATTATAAGTCTTCTAGAGTTTAAAGTTAAAAGATAAGGTGCATGTATATTAAGAATTTGTTTTTTATCACTAAGGTTTAGGTAACTTAAATGTTAAGTGTAAGATTGTATTTTACTAGATGAACCTTAGTTGAATGGATGCATTGAAAGTTGTTGTTGTTTCAACTTCCAAGAGAACTTATTTATTATAATTGGTAACAATCTTCACTATAAATAGAGAAGAGAATTAGTGGAGAAACACAACACATGAAGAGAGTGTGTGAGAAGAAAAATTGTGAAACATAGTCACTTTGTTAAGAGAAAAGTGTCTTTGTATGAGAATGTTATCATTTCTTGTAATCATTGAGTGGGACACTTGGGTTTGTAGAGTGACACACTATTTGGGACAAGTTACAATCTTGTAATCATTTTTGTGATAGAAAAATATTTTTGAAACGGTTCCGTGGACGTAGGCAAGAGGTGTCGAACCACATTAAATTCTTATGTTTGTTATTATTTTTTCTATGGTATAATCTTTGTTGTATTCTCACGATCCTTTATGGGTGTGGGTAATTTTGTTTGTAGGAGCGTTGATTACCTAACAGTGGTATCAGAGCTATGGCCAAGAACACACAGGTTCGAGATACAGTTGTTTGATGAAAAAATAAATTTTATGATTTGGCAGAGTACTATTCAAGACCTTTTGGTTCAGCAAGGTCTTGATTAGGCGTTAGAAGATGAAAGACTGACTTTTATAAATGAAACCGAGTGGACTAAGATCCAAAGAAGGGCTGTGAGCACGATTTGGTTAACCCTTCCTCCCGAGATAAAACACAACATATTGAAGGAGACAACACCGAAGGCCTTGTGGGAGAAGCTCAAGAATATCTATGTGTCAAAATCGCTAACCAATCGCCTATGTTTGAAGATGGAGTTGTATCAATTCAAAATGGAGATGGGAGGAGATTTCCATGATCACATCAACAAGTTCGATCAACTAGTAAGTCAATTGTTGAATGCAGATGATAAACTCTCTGATGAGGAGCATACATTGTTGTTGTTGGCCTTACTACTAAGGTTCTTCAAAACTTTGATTTAAACGTTGCTAGTGGGAAGATCAACTTTGAATTTGGATGAGGTGACTGCTGCTCTTAGAGAAAATGAGAGAATGATGAGAACTGAAAATGTTGATGATGAACACAATGAAATAGTTGTGGTGGAGTCTGAGCAAGGGAGAAATCATTCAAGAAGACATGATGGGCCAAGAGGAAGATCAAAATTGCAATCATGTCCGCAACGAGATATGAGTAACATACAATATTACTATTGCAGTGAGAATGATCATGTGCAAGTGAGGTGCAAACAAATGAAGGAGGACTTGGAAAAATTAAGAGATATGAACAAAGATGGCACCAACTCCCAAGCTAATGTAGTAAAAAGTGTTAAAGATGAAGATGATGTATTTTGGGCAAACAATGAGGTTGCTAAAATAAAATGGGTGATGGATTCTGCTGCCTCAAAGCACATTTGCAAAGATCGAGAGATGTTTAATACTTTTAAAATCGATAGAGAATTCGACCATTTCAAGTTAGGGAATGTTGGGAAATTCAAGGTTGAAGGCATATGGAGTGTGAGGATGAAGCTCCATAATGGTGCTATTTGAACTTTCTCAAATGCGAGGTTTGTATCTTCTGTTGTTGTCAATATGATTTCTATGAGGGAGATGACATCACAAGGGTACAAGTATGTTGGTTCAAAGTGGGGATGCAAGGTGTACAAGGGGAGACACTTGGTGTTGCGAGGACAGAAAAATAAAGGTAACCTTTGCTATTTGGATTGACAAGCCTTGAAGAGGAACCATGATAGCAAAGTGAAGAAGAAAGTGAAGTTTTCTAATGTTGTCGAAGTGTTGGGAGAGACTTCCGTTGGAGGGGGAGTTTGTTCACTTTCAAATTGATTGAAGGATATTTCTCTTTTGGCTTGAGGGGGAGAATTGTAGAATTTCAAGCCAAAAGATAAGGTGCAAACATATTGAGAATTGATTTTTATCACTAAGGTTTAGGTGGCTTAAATGCAAAGTGGAAGATTGCATTTTACTAGATGAACCTTAGTTGAATGGATGCATTGGAAATTATTTTTGTTTTAACTTCAAAGAGAGCTTATTTATTATAGTTGGTGACAATCTTCACTATAAATAGAGAAGAGAATCAATGGAGAAACACAACACATGAAGAGAGAGTGTGTGAGAAAAGATATTGTGAAACAAAGTCACTTTGTTGAGAGAAAAATATCTTTGTGTGAGAGTGTTATCATTTCTTGTAACCATTGAGTGGGGTACTCGGGTTTGTAGAGTGATACACTATTTGGGGTGAGTTACAATCGTGTAATTATTTTTGTGATAGGAAAATATTTTTTTAACGATTCCGTGGACGTAGGCAAGAAGTGCCGAACCACGTCACATTTTTGTGTTTGTTATTATTTTTTCTACGGTGTAATCTTTGTTGGTTCTCACGATCCTTTGTGGGTGTGGGTAATTTTTTTGTGGGAGCATTGATTACCCAACAAGTCTAAATGCTAACCCTAATTATTCTTTTTTCGTGGTTCCTAACTTGGAAAGCCTGGCAATATCATCAAAATCTATGTTTATATCTATCTTTTTTGTTTATTTTAATTAAATTCTTCTATTTTTTAATATATTATTCTCCTTCGGTTTAAAATAAAGGAGTGAATGTCCCTTAATCAAGTAGTCTAGGATTCAAATCCTAGTTGACCCTTAAATATGAGATAAATCATGTTGGGAGAAAAATATTTATTGTATATGTACTTACGGTTCCCAACGAAGATTAGTTAGCGTTTTTCACAGAACAACTTTGTATCAATATAATGATAAAAAAATAAAAATAAAGGCGTGAATGTGATGTTTTGTCATTAAAAAAACATAATATTATGATATACCCTGCCAAGAAGGAAAAGAGACGACGAATTTGATAAAGGGGAAAGAAGCAAAACGGTATTATTTATAATTGAAACATTAGCATGAAATTGTAAAAAGCTATGTCCAGTCCATCTTTATTGTACAAGACTTTTCAATTCTGACGAGGAAATAATTGTTCTATATTAGACGGGCCCATGATGTTTATATGGAAACAGTTTCACGTACTCTATTAACTTCAATTCTTTAATAAACTCATAAAGAAGGTTGAGACTAGATGCTTGAATACTTGAACTCATCATCAAACCATGTTCATGCTTCATAATTAGAATTGGGCTCACGATTTTGTCAAACACAACTGTAGATTGTAGCTTCGTATTACCAATCTTGACAAATCTGGGAGGTGGATACTAATTGCCTACCAGTGATAATCTTGTTATAAGATTGTACTTCAGTGCTTTACACCATCACCATAGTAGAGTCCTTTTTCCCATCCTGAACCTGGACACTTTGTCCTTTGTAAACCCACTTGTCAGAATTATAAGACTTTGAAGTTTTATCATGATGTACTTGATTTATGTCAGGAAAAGTATATATATTATTTAACCTTTAATATCAAGAAGTTATGTTAAATCTCTTCCACTCCAATTTGAGTGAATCTATTGAACTTGTTGAAACTCCTCTACCTTTGACGACATATCAAGTTGTCGGTGGCTCTATAAACTTAATAAAAACTTGATTATATTGTTATTGATATGAACCTTCAGTTGTTTCTTCTGTTTTTAATAATCAATTTATTCTGTGTTGGAGTTGGTGATTTCTTTAGTTAATTTGTGGAACCTTGTTTGGTCTTTCATGCTATAAAAAAATAAGTATGTATACTGTTGGGACCAAAATTATGCAACATTTTTGTTTTTGTTCTTAGTGAGTTCTTGGTAGGTTTGAGTTCCTTCCTTCTATTCTTGTTGTCTATTCTAATATACTTGATTGTAGTAATCTTCGAGTCCAAACGAGATGTAGAATACCTATAAAAGAAATCTAAGTCAGTAAGAATCTTTGGTGTTTGTCTGGTATTGAATGATAACTTACCTTCATCTTTTGATGTCTCCATGCTTATAAGCATAGTGGTACTGACTTGGTAGCTGGCGAGTTATTGTCAATTATAGTTGTGTGGAAGTAATTGATGAAGTAACTTAGTCGGCCACTAGAAGGGAGAAAGGGGTTGAATAGTGATCCTTTACCGATCTGTCTCTTTTTGCACTAGTTCACTAGCTTCTAAACTTGTCTTCAAGCTTCTCAGCTTTCAGATTCAGAAGACTAGTAGGAGTACCATGTTCCCTTACAAATACTTGGATATAATGATATGTACAATGAAAAATTACCAAGTAAACTTGTTGGCTACTACTTCAGAACCTACTCGTAAATGATACAAAATCTATTAACCATAGTTTCTAGTTCTCAGTTGGTTGCACTAAGTATGGTTGCTTCTTAATAGTAAAATTGTTTTATATAAATCCCATGATCAAGGATCAAGTTTAAGGTCAAAACATGCTTTTGAAGAAACATAATTAACTGCATAACAATAGTAAAAAAGAAGCAATAAAAAAGGACACAACACATCAAGGAGTTATACTAGTTCACCCAACTTGGGCTACACCAATCCCTACAAATGTAGGCTTTCCACTAAAACCAAGCATCTTGTGGTATTCTTTCTTTCTTGAAGCCTTCAAAGGCTCCTACAACTAGGTATTCTTTCTTTTCTGAAACCTCCCTAGGATCTTACAACCAATATTCTCTAAGCCTTTGCAGGCTCAACCAAGTATTCTTTCAACGAGCCTCTCTAGGCTTCACACTCAGTAGCACCTGCTATTGGATATACACAACAACCTGTTGTGTTCCTTAAGCCCTAAGAAGCCATAGTCACATGAATGCTCTTCCTAGTCCTCTTCAATAACACTTCTGCTAGACCCACATAACCACTTGTTGTGTTCCCTAGAATTTCAAAAGCAATAGTCACTTGACTGCTTTTTCTAAGCTCTCTTTAGTTGCGCCTACTACTGGCTACACATGGCAATTACTATGGTCCCTTCACATCAAGGGAGTGGTGGACAAAACACTTTCAGGCTAGGCACAAAAGCTTTCACCTAGAGTGTTTCAAGCTAAGGAAGTTCCTTTAGATGGGGGTTTGTCAACAAGTAGGAAGTTCCTTACACTTAGCTCCTTTGCACTTAATCAATTTATAGACTTGATTAAGGAGTTAACTATTGGTGTCCATTGGAGATTGAATTCAAATGCTGTATGAGTTGTCCATATCCATGCAGGTAGGCATTATGCCAGATTCATACTCCTCCACACATCTCCATTGAGTTGTCTTCTTTATCTATGTTTTTGCTCCATTGTCACCTGATTTTACCTTATAACCGTTAAAGGATCCATTGAGAAAGATCTATTGGTGCTTAGTTGGGATCTTGGTGGCTTCCATATGAATTTGAATTTTGAATCATATGAAGTTTTCTAGAATTTGTTTATGCAACAAGTATTATGGAGAATAGTTAATTACTACTTTCTACAATCTCTCTTCTACTATTAGTTGTTGGTTCTTTTTGACTACGACAATTGTCTCCTTTGAGTTCCTACAACTTGGACTATGTCAAGGATCACAAAGAAAAACAACAATAGGGTTAGTGTTCTCCAAGCACTCCTACGTCTTGATTGGTGTGTGCTTCTAGAGTGCAAGACACATTTGTCTTCAAGTTCCAAATGCAACATAACTTTTGACAATCCTTAAGGTATGTGAAGCTTCTGATATCTACCCATTGAATTAAGCTATCCCCAACATCATGCCTTTGATCATATAAAACTTATAATATATGCACTTTGACCTGGAAAATATGTGTTTCCTGCTTCTAAATAGCTTTCCTTCTAGTTGTTTTGTTTCTAATTGCAGAATCTATCCCATGAAGAAGCTTCCACTATAGGCTTATGCTTCACACTTGTGCTATGCTTTTGATTATGTCATGTCTTAATAAGATCACTTAAAGCAACCATTAGTAGCTAAGTTTAATAACTTTGGTTTTGCTTCATAGTGGTTTGTCGTCAATAAAACATATAGTTCCTAGAGCAACTTTGTCTCAACAATGGGCTACTCAATGGACTAGTTTAAGTCGTTGTAGGTCCCTTATGATACACAAACCCTCAAGCTCCCAAGGTGATGTCAGATGCAACATTTTTATAACAAGGATGGTGATAAATATGGTCAAATTGTTTGATTTTGCATGCAACTCAGACAAATGCAAATGTTCAAACAAGACATAACTTTTCATACAAGGCATGTTTCTGCCATTTGATTAAGACATATTGTTCATGAAAAGTTGTGATCTTTTCACATGTTGATGTACACTCGACTTTAACATTCATATCATTTTGAGGGGAAATAACCCTTGGCAATGATGTTATAGAGGGTTAAAACCCTTAAATGTAGGTAGCACTTCGGTTTCCATGCCTCCATGATGAATTTGTAACCCCCGAGGTCACTACTCTCAATGAAAAGTCAGAAGGTTCTTGAAGTGTCTCTTTAGGGTTTATAAGTATTTCCCCTTGTATTTAATTTCTTCATTTTCATGTTCATCTATCACCCAAATTGTTTGAATTCCTTTTCAAGTATTGAGTCTCTCTACCCTGTTAAGTGTTATTTATTGTTAGTGGAGCCCTCTTGTTGTCTTTGTTTCTATTTCATGTATCCTTATAGGTACGCTTTTAAGACTATTTCTTTACTCCCATTATTTGTAAATCATGTCTTTTTCTCATTTTGGTGAGGGTTCCAGTGGGGATGAGTCTCTGGTTGTTTGTTGGAAGTCTATGTTGGCCAAATAGATTTTGGGTATTGGGGAGGAGACAAATGGTGATTCTTCTTCTTCTTCTTCTTCTTCTTCTTTTCTCTCTCTCTCTCTCTCTTTCTTTCTCTCTCTATCTATCTATCCCTCTATCTTTTTCTCTTTTTTGATAAAGATGAGTTTAGGGAAATGATGAAGGGTCTTGAGGGTGTAGGGACAACTTCTGGAAAATGTGTGAAATCTCAACACATTTAAAGATGTTCTTCCACTTTGGAGCTTTTTGGATTTTTCTTCAGTATTGATTGAGAAATTTTTAGTGTTCCTTTTAGCCAATTGGTTGGCAAGCTGGCCAACCTAGAACTCTAGACTTTTGATGGATACTTCAATTATTTATGGTTAGAATATTTGCATCAATTGTGTGAGGGTCTTTTCCAGCTTGCTTGTATTTTCATAGAGGTTCTCCCTAGGCATGACATTGGAAATACTCCTTTGCTCTTCACCTATGCTTGGATGAGGTCTATAGCCTTGATTGTTGTAGTTCTTGTAGCTCCCTTGCCTATGGTTATTCATGCACTGCATTTCCTCATGAACTTTAACACATTCATATGTAGCATGACCTCTTCTACAAGATTCACAAACATAGCATTTGAATGTAGGAATAGAGGAAGCTGTTTCAAGTTTGAATTGTTGAGATAGATTAGTGATTTGCTGTTTAAGCTCTTAAATTTTCCTAGTGAGCAACTTTTGTTGGACTAAGAGACCATCTTGAGTGTTGACTTCAAGGAGTCTCTTTGATGGAACCATGGCTCCATCACTTTAAAAATCATTAGCATTGACTTCAGTACTCTTATGGTTAGAAAGACATACTTGCATAAATTGTACGAGGGTCTCCTATAGCTTACTTGCTTTTCATAGAGGTTCTGCCTAGGCATGGCATTGGAAATACTCCCTTGCTTGGATGAGGTTTATAGCCTTGATTGTTGTAGTTTTGGTAATTCCCTTGCCTTTGGTTATTCATGTACTGCACTTCCTCATGAATTTTAACACATTCATATGTAGCATTGGCAGCCATGTTCTCAATGATCTATCTCTATAGCCTCTCTTGGAGTCTTGAGAGAGATTTTCCCACCAACTGAAGCATCAAGCATAAGCTTGCTTTGAACTCTTAATCCACCTAGGAGCATGTTGATTTGGAGTGCTTCATCAAAACCACGGGTGGGGGTTTGCCTCAACAAATATCTAAATCTTTGCCAATCTTCTCCAAGACTTTTCATCATAAGTTTTTTGGAAGATGGATATAACAACCTTTCCCTTGTTAATCTTTGGACCTTGGGAAATATTTGTGTATGAACTTGGCCACTACATCATCCTACCTAGGCAATCTATTTGGAGGGAAAGACCTCAACTATGAGATAGCATCTCCAGCTAGAGAAAATGGAAAGAAACACAAGTGCAAAGCCTCAACCGGCACATGATTGATCTTCACGATGCTGCATATGTCAATGAAAGTAGAAAGATGTGTATACAAATTCTCATGACTATGCCCGTGAAATTGATTGTTTTGGATGTGATGGATTAGTGTTGACTTCATCTCAAGATTCACCATATTGGTGAAATCTGGCCTTGCAATTGTCTTGAAGTGCAAGGGTCCAGTGTATGTGCCATGATCCTCAAGCGTAACCCTTGGAAGAATGGCCTCTTCTGCCATATTTCCTACTTGCCTCTTCTTTTTTCTCTTTTTCTTCTTGAGTGTCCTTTTAATTCCTGAATAAAAAAATCAAGTGTTCCTTGTATATGTTGATTTTGAATGTGTAAGACCTATGCACGTAACAAGCTACACATTCTAAGAAACAAAGTTAATTTATAAAAAATCATTTGAATCAGAGTATCAATAATAAGTAAGAATAAATAGTAAACAATACAAGATGAATGAAATATAAGTTTAAAAGAATTCAATCTAACTATATAATACATATCAAATTTTCCAATTGCCTAAATGTTGAGACATAAGTCTCCGACAACAATGTCAATTTGTTGTTGTGTTTTAGACATAATAGGCAAGTGAACATAGTCTAATTGTAGAAAGAAGGCTTAATTGAAAATTTTACCACTCAACTTTTATTATTTTGCAAATTTTACCACCCAAGTTTTATTTTCACGAATTTTACCACCCAAGTCTAATAATTGTAGAAATAAGACTTTTTTTTTTTACAAAACTAAGTGGTTTTGTAAAATTATATACCAAACTAGGTGGTTTCAAAAACTATTTACCAAAGATAGATGATTTTGAATTTTGACATCGGTTGCAATTATAATCAATGTAGAAAAGTGGCTTATTACATTGGTTGTAACCACAATCGATGTAAAACTCACTTTTCTACATCAGTTATAACTACATCAATATACAAACATATAGAAAATGACTTTTTACATCATTTTGTTATCAATGTGAAGGTAAAATACACAAAAATAAAAAATTTGAACTTGTTCAATGCAACAAAGATCCAAACTAGAATTCTTCATACAAAGAAAAGTGTTGCGGAGATGAAATCCATAGAATTCTTCATATGAAACTCATTCCTAATTAATCTCCTAGTTCAATGCAACAAAGATTCAAACTACAATGAATATTCCTAATTCCTTAGTGATTAATCCTATAGTTCCAAGTCAAATCCCTAATTCCTTAGGCGATTTAGACCTAGAAACTCAAAGCTAGATTAGCGAATATCAACAAATGCAAGTATTTGATCCATTCTTGGCATAAAAGTCTTGCACAATTTCATTTCAGATCTAGGATTTGAACTTGTTTCCTCACAATAAAAACCCCTAAAAGTTAGGTTGATCACTCCTAACATGGATATAAGCATAGAATTGAAATATGATCACATTACATTAACTATGAGAATTGATTAGAAAAACATAGATTATATACTCGAATTTTATTTCAATCACTAAAAAATTGTGAAATTTAGCTCATTTGGATTATGAAGGATCCAAATAGAACCTCAAAAGGGTAACAATGGAGGAAAATATAAAGAGAAGAGAGAAAAGAAAGAGAGTTCGAGATTCTATTTTTGAGAATTCACAAATGAACCAAAAGTTTATACAAAGAATGTTACAAGCTCTTTAAACAGAGCTGGGATTACATTATGTTTTTGTGCCTTAGAGGATCTTTATAAGTTTCTAAAACCATTTTAGACAATTTATTAACAAAAACAACAATTATGTACTGAAAGTCTAAAGAAAAGCTAAGATAATTGCTCACAAAGTAAGGTGTGAAAACCAATAATCAGTACCATAAGTGATGCAATCCTCCCTAGGAAGGGACTAGTCACCAGAGCCATGAGCAGGAGGGTCCTAGGGTTCTCATGAACCTCAGGGTAGATTTCTGAGCCCATGGGCCAAGGTTGGGTCCAATTTTGTTTGTAAATATTAGAATATGTTTTCCTTCTTTTGGGCCAAGGTTGTCATGAAGCATGTAAAGCATGAAGGACATGCATAAAGTGTGACTATATGATATGACAATGGTGTGTAGCAAGCAAATGCTCACCTCCCCCTCTAAAATTTAATTGGATTGGGCTTCTCCCAATTCAATTAAATTTATTTTCCAACACACACATCAAATATTCACTTAATGCATGTGAAATTACAAAACTACCCTTAATACAAAAAACTAGTCTAGGTGCCTTAAAATACAAGGCCTGAAAAATCCTGTATTTCTAGGGTACCCTACCTACATTATGGAACCCTAAATACAAGGACAAAAAAAATGAAATCCTAATATGTACAAAGATAAGTGGGCTCATACTTAGCCCATGGGTTTGAAATCTACTCTAAGGCTCATGAGAACCCTAGTGCCTTCTTTTGTATTTCTGGCCCAATCTACTTGGAGTCTTCTATCCAATGCCCTTGCGGGATAGGATTGCATCACAATTGCTCTTCATTTTCTGTCTGATTTATAATTTAGGTCTCCTTGTAATGGATTGCTAAAACCCTAGTTGGGGATTTCTAATGAACAATTAATGTAAATATTTTTCATATCTAATTAAGTGTGTTTTATGTGTTCATTGCTTCTGTCAATGCTTTATTATTGCATGCCTTTGGTCTGATCACTCACTAGTGTGTATTGTTAGGGAACTTTAGCACTATTAAGTGTATTTTTTCCTTAGAACTTAATAGAGCAGGGCTAGATAACTGCATTACTAGGGATAAAGTGCAGGGTTTTAGTCTTTCTTATGCTGTGAGTAGAATGCTGTTTGAATTAAACCTAGTTCAACAAGAGGGATCTGAGAACAAAGTTTAATTTGAATTAGTCTAAACTTATGAGGGATCGAGGTTTGGTACTTTAGTCTTCAGAATAGAACACAAGAATACTCTTAATTAGAGAAATATCTTTATATGCATCAACTCGTTTATTAGAAAGACCCAATGCTTTTAAACCATTGCTGTCACTTTTAATTGCTTACATTTACTGCTTTTTAGCTTAGGATATATTGCATTTCTTTTTCTATTATTGAGTATCAATGTTTGTTCACACAATGCCTGATTCCTGAACAAAATTTTGTCTAATCCATAAGTTCCCTGTGCGCTTGCTGGTAACACACGCGACCCTACTTCTGTGTTTTGAAAGAAAAGAAAAGAAGAAGAAGTGAACTATGAGTGGGAGCGAACCAGTATTTTTGGCGCCGTTGCCGGGGAGCTTAGTTCATTAGAAGAGCTTAGTTCAGTTTTAAGGCATTGATTCAATTTTTTTTCTTTGATTCTTTGATTATTTTTGTTAATAGTAGGTACTGCAGATTTTTTGTTCTTTGGAATTGGATAATTGCTATTCTGCTTGTTTTGTATGCAAAGAAGATCTGCTGCAGGTGCTTTGATTCCCATAGATTTGGAGATTAATGCAACTTGTAGGAAAAGAAAAGCAGAAAGAAACACAAATTGTTTTGCAAGACATAGAAGCATCAACAACTCTAGAAGAAGAACCTCTATCTTCTGAGGCATCATCTAGTTTTCCAACTCAAGGGCAATCTCATACAATTTTAGCTGAAGCAAATATCATGGCTGAGGAGCCAAGAAGAGTTACTCTGGAAGACTACTCAAGCTCAAGTGTGCCGCAATTCTTTACTAGTATAGCACGACCGGAAGTTCAAGCACAAAATATCACCTATCCACATTCATTAATCCAGTTGATACAGAACAATTTGTTTCATGGTCTGCCCAACGAGGACCCGTACACATATCTAGTCACTTATATTGAAATTTGCAACACTGTTAGATTGGCTGGTGTGCCTGAGGACGCAGTTAGATTGAGCTTGTTCTCGTTCTCTTTGTTTGGAGAGGCTAAAAGGTGGCTTCATTCATTCAAAGGAAATAGTCTTAAGACTTGGGATGAAGTAGTTGAGAAATTGTTGAAGAAATACTTCTCAGAGTCTAAGACAGTTGAAGGGAAAGCTGCCATTTCATCCTTCCATCAATTTCTAGACAAATCTTTGAGTGAGACATTGGAAAGATTTAGAGGCTTATTGAGAAAGACACCCATTCATGGATTTTTAGAACCGATACAGCTCAACATTTTTATTGACGGGTTGAGACCACAGTCTAAGCAACTTCTTGATGCTTCTGCAGGGGGAAAGATCAAATTGAAGACCCTGGAAGAAGCTATGGAATTAATAGAGAAGATGGCTGCTAGTGAACATGCAATTCTGCGTGATAGAGCCCACATTCCTACCAAGAGAAGCCGGCTAGAGCTTTCATCACAAGATGCATTGTTGGCACAAAACAAGCTGCTGTCCAAGCAATTGGAAGCATTGACAAAAACACTAAGTAAGTTGCCAACTCAATTAAATTCTGTACAACCTTCACCCTCTGCTGTTTTGTAGGTTGTAGGTTGTGTCATATGTGGAGGAGCACACGAGTCCGACTGCTGTATTCCCCAAGAACAAACATCACATGAAGTCAACTACATGGGGAACCAGCCAAGACAAAATTTCAATGCAGGTGGATATTCTGGATTTCAACATAGCCAGCCATATAATTCGCAGTAGGGACAGTGGAGGAATCATCCTGGAAACCAGTTCAACAAAGACCAGGGTGGTCCATCTAACAGGCCACAACAACAAGGGCCTAGTCTCTATAATCGAACAACGAAGCTAGAAGAGACTCTTGCTCAGTTCATACAAGTATCTATGTCAAACCATAAGAGCACAAAGTTTGCCATAAAGAATCTAGAAGTCCAGGTGGGACAGTTGGCAAAACAATTGGCAGACCGACCATCTAGCAGCTTTGGAGCTAATACTGAGAAAAATCCAAAGGTGGAATGTAAAGCTATCATGACTAGAAGCAGATTGGTGACCATGAATGAGAGTGAGAATGGAATAGGTGCAAAGAAACAACAACTGGTGTCTGACCCAGCTCTTGACCCTGTGGTAGAGTCTTTGAATGAATCTGAAGAAGAGTTGGAGGTAGAAGATGAGAAGAAGAAGGAGACAACAATAAAAATGAGTGAACAAGAAATAAATGAGGAGAAAAATAAAGAAAAAGAAAAAGAAAAAGAAAAAGAAAAAAAAGAGAAAACAGGAAAAGAAAAAGAGAAGGTAGAAGAGAGAAAGAAAAGCAAGAGTAAGATTTCAAGGGAGAAGAAGAGAGAAACCACTCCAGCTGAAGGCAAGGAAGTACCATATCCTTTGGTACCTTCCAGGAAGGATAAGGAGAGACATCTAGCCAGATTTCTTGACATCTTCAAGAAGCTAGAGATCACAATGCCTTTTGGAGAGGCTCTCCAACAAATACCACTATATGCTAAGTTTCTAAAAGACACGCTAACTAGGAAGAACAGGTATATCCACAGTGACATTATAGTTGTGGAAGGAAATTGCAGTGTTGTTATTCAACATATCCTACCACGGAAGCATTCAGATCCAGGAAGTGTCACAATACCATGTTCAATACCATGTTCTATTAGTGAGGTTGCAGTAGACAAGACTCTCATTGATTTGGGAGCCAACATTAATTTGATGCCGCTCTCCATGTGTCGGAGACTTGGAGAGCTGGAGATAATGTCTACTCGGATGACCTTACAGTTAGCTGATCACTTCATCACCAGACCCTATGGAGTGATTGAAGACGTGCTAGTCCGGGTAAAGCATCTCATCATTCCTGCTAATTTTGGTGTAGTTGACATTGAGGAAGATGCAAATATTCCTGTCATTTTGGGATGTCCATTTATGTCTACTGCAAGTTGTGTGGTGGATATGGGGAAGAAAAAGTTGGAAATGAGTCTTGAAAACCAAAAAATCAGCTTTGATTTATTTAATGAAGGAAGAGAATTATTGGACCAGGATGTATGCTTACAGGTGAAGGAGTTGGATAAGAAGGTTCTGAAGGAGAGAACCAAGATTGATCCAGGATAACAAAATGATGCGTCAAGCTAATGACGTTAAACAAGCTCTTGCTGGGAGGCAACCCAACCATTTTTAATTGTCTTGCTTGCATTTAGTGTATTTTTTGCTTGTGATTGTGTGTTTTAAGCTTGATTAATATTGAAAAGAAGGGGTTCATGAACTTTGGTGAAGAGGTGAACAAAAAAGAACTTAGAAAATTTTTCAGTTGTTCACTCGTTAAGCGCAACACTCGTGCTAAGCGCCAAGTCTTCACGCGCTAAGCGAGCCCTTGCTCGCGCTAAGCGCTTAGACCCCTGACTAGTGGCTGGATGGTAGCGCTAAGCGTGCTTCACTGTGCTAAGCCCAATTATCTCTCTGGAATCTGAATTTATCAAATTGGGCTTAGCGAGGTGATGCGCTAAGTGCTAATCCTTCTCTGCTTTGAAAATATGTGGATAGCGTTAAGCGCGAATTGCTGTGCTAAGCCCAAATACCTCTCTGGATTTTAATTTCTCACATTGGGCTTAGCGAGGTGATGCACTAAGCGCAATTCCCTCTTTATTTTGAAATTCTTTGGAATAGCGCTAAGCGCCATCAACGTGCTAAGCACAAGCCATCATTGCATGGAGGAGCATATTTATGCGCTAAGCCCCACCTTTGGCGGCTAAGCACAAATTGCAGGACCAATCAGAGTTACGGACAACACTAAGCACGTGTCCTCACGCTAAGCCTAAATATCTCTTTGGAATTTGAAAATTTGGAATTGGGCTTAGCGGGAAGATGGGCTAAGCGCAGGGTTGCTTTAAACCCAAATGTCATATTGTCTCGCTAAGCACGAATATGCGCTAAGCGAGTAATACAAATTGTGTTTAAAAGTAACTGCTAGGCAGTTTTGCATTTTCACCAAAGCTTTTGCATTTCCCTGTGCTCTGCATTCCTTGCATTCCTTCTGTTCTGTGCATCAAGTCCCTGCATTCCCCACATTTTGCTTCTTCTTTGCAGTTCATACTTCACAATCCAAGTAAGCTTTATTTGTTTTATTTTCTATTAAAGTTGCTAACTTCAAGATAGAGGACTTAGTAGTTTGTAGGTTAAATTTCTGTTTAGGTTTAGCGTTATTAGGTTAGTTATGGTTAGAATGAACTTAAGGTTTCATTGTAGGAGCAATGTAGTTAGGGTTCAGGGGCCTAATAGAGACCTTAGTCGAAAGAGGTGAAAACCCCTGGTTCTTTTTTTTTGGAAATCGAGATGAACGCGCTAAGCGCTATGCTGCGCTAAGCGAGTTCATCGCTTTTGATGAAGATTTCTGATTTCCAGATGATCGTGCTAAGCCCGACCCTATCGCGCTAAGCGCGTTCATCTCTTCTGTTGAACATCAATGTTGAGCTTGCTAAGCGCATCTATGCGCTAAGCGAGAGTAGTGTTTCAGACACTTAGGATTTTTTTTATTTTAGTTAAGCACTAAGCCTGGCTGTTAGGCTAAGCGCAATTTCATCTCTGCTTTTCATATTTGTGAAATAAGGCTTAGCGAGCCTGCTCGCTAAGCCTGTGCTATGTTTTTGTGAGGTTGAGCTAAGCGCACTTGTCGCGCTAAGCTCAAATCTCTCTCTGTTTGTGAAAATTGTGGATTTAGGCTAAGCGCGCCTACTGCGCTAAGCCTATTCTGCAGAAAAATATTTTCTGTGTTCTCACGCTAAGCGCGTGGTTGTCGCACTTAGCCTACGAACAAATTTTCATAAGGTGCGCTAAGCTCAGCCTACTGTGCTAAGCACCCAGTCTTATTTTCAATTTTATTTTCTACTTTTCAATTGTGAATAAATCCTGTTTAATACTGTTTTGATGATCATTTCTTTTCAGATGGCTTCCCGAAAGAGAAAGGCACCTGCCTCAACATCCCAGGCTTGCTATGACCGCTTTAGATTCACATCTCAGGAGGCCTGGGATTGCTACTCTGATATAGTGATTGGCAGGAAGATCCTGCTAGAGAGAAATGTCATGATTTACCATGCAGAATTTGATGAATTCAAGTATGAGCTAGAGAGAAAGAATTGGCACAAGGAGCTGACCAATTTCATGGATGGGAGCATCGATGTTGCCATTGTTAAGGATTTCTACGCTTACCTTTATGATCCCGAGGATAAATCACCTAAGCAAGTGAGAGGCCACTTAATTAAGTTTGATGAAGACACTCTCAACACCTTCCTGAAGACACCGATGTTGGACCTTAATGAGCATGCAGAGGATCATTCATAGGATGATTGACAGGATCTTTATTTTCTTGCATTTTGAACAGTTTTATTATTATTTTGTTTTTAGTTCATTTTATGTTTATGTTTCAGTTTCTTTAAATTTTAGTTCAGTTTTTAATTTCAGTTTATAGTTATATTTTGTTTGGTAGCTTGTATAAAAGCATGATTGAACAATACATTGATTATATTCAGTGGTTTGATGTTTGATTTTGGAAATCAGTGTTTTTTGATTGGTTTGAATGGATCGATTGTATGATTTGAGTGGATTGGAATGCATAAATCATATGCCTTGATTGAGTATGCAGTCATTAGAAGAGAAAGAACATGAAATTAGGATTATGACTGAAAATGCTAGTCAATTTGTTAGATTGATTATGAAGGAATGCGTTAGCCGTAACCCGGTGAGAGTGTGATCTTAATTGTGAGAGAAACGACTAACATTAGGTAATGACTTTTGCATGAATCTATGATGTATGGAATGAATGCATGAATTTGAGGATGATAAAGGCCATGTTTGATTGTAAATAGCCACTTAGCCAAAAAGCTGACCATGTGCATGAATGATTTATCCCTTGCGTCCAATTTGAGCTGAAAGTATGATTGTTTGATTGAACCTTGAGCCTGTACAATTTATCTCCTTCTACCTTGTCTTAGGTTGTAGGAAAGCATCATTCATAGAAAGAATCTTGGTTCAAGGCAAATTTGCTCCAAATTTGGGGGAGTTACGTTTCAAGTTAAGTTTGCCCCAAATTTGGGGGAGCTACTGGGTAAAAAGGAATGGAATGGTAAGAGCAGAGCAGCACACACAGTCAAATTTGTTAAAAAAAAACAACTATAAGTATAAAATAAAAAGTGTGTGTGTGTTGCTATTGATTGAAAAGAAAGCTGAGTGTAAAAAGGGGGCAAGTAATAGGGTTGGAAATAAAAAGAAAAAAAAGGTTGATCTATGGATGAATGCTCTCCTAGAATCTAAGCTTTTGCATCCTAGAAAAACCATGAATTGTTTGCAGTCCAACCTCATTACAAGCCTAAGAAAAGTCCTTCTGATTCAATTTGTGTTTATAATTGTATGGCATGAGATGAATTGCAAAGGTTGAGATCCGTGTTAGTTGTCGATGATTAAATAAGCCTAAACACTTGTGCTTGAGTGAAACAATGACCATAAGGCTTTGGTTAATGATCCTTCCTTGATATCTGCCATTCTTACTAGCTTATTTTAGTTGTGAGTCCTAATAAAAATGTTCCTATCTTTGAAAAGCTGCATGTTTTCTGAAGGGATGTTGATTGAAGAATTTTATGACATTCATTTCATGTGATTGAATTATCTTGAGGCAAACACAAGTTTTGTATAACCACTGTAGATTTTGTCACTTAAGGACAAGTGAGTTGTTCTTTCTTTGCTTGAGGACAAGCAAAACTGTAAATTTGGGGGAGTTTGTTAGTTGTCTTATACAACTAACTTTTGTATAGAAAACTTTTCCAAAATATGTATAGTTTCCCCCAATTTATAGTTCTTTTGTAGGAATTATAAATAAACTTTGCTGTGTTTTGATGTCTATCATTAGGGTCTCTTTTATTTGAATTAATGTTAAAATCTGTACAATTTTAGGTAAAAAGGGGCTAATTTCTTGAAGTGCCAAAGTGATTGTCGCGCTAAGCGAACTCAGTGAGCTTAGCGTGTACCCATCACTAAGCGCGGCTTCAGTGCACTTAGCGTGAAGAAGGAATCTGGAAGAACACTTGAATCGAAGGAACGCGCTAAGCATGAGATCAACTCACTAAGCGAGTTGTCCATCTCTTGCCAGGCTCAGTGCAGCATGAACGCCAAGCCCAAATCCCCTTACTTGCGCTAAGCGTGACAATGGTGCTAAGCGTGACGACGCAATTTCAGAGCCTGTTTAAAGCCTGAATTGTCAGAATTAGGTTATGATGATGACAAGAGAGAAGAAAGTAGTTATTACATAGACAACATTTGCACACACTCAGAGGAGGAAGCAACAACAAGGAGCCATTTGAGAGTGATTTAAGAGTGTTTGAGTGATTATGAGGTTCCAAGAAGAGGAGGAGGGATCCCCCTTCCTGTGTAAGCAACAATTGCTTTTCATTTTCTGTCTGATTTGTAATTTAGGTCTCCTTGTAATGGATTGCTAAAACCCTAGTTGGGGATTTCTAATGAACAGTTGATGTAAATACTTTTCATATCTAATTAAGTGTGTTTTATGTGTTCATTGCTTCTATCAATGCTTTATTGTTGCATGCCTTTGGTCTGATCACCCACTAGTGTGTATTGTTAGGGATCTTTAGCACTAGGAAGTGTACCGTTTCCTTAGAACTTGATAGAGCAGGGCTAGATAACTGCATTACTAGGGATAGAGTGCAGGGTTTTAGTCTTTCTTATGTTGTGAGTATAATGCTGTTTGAATTAAACCTAGTTCAACAATAGGGATTTGACAATGAAGTTTAGTTTGAATTAGTCTAAACTTATGAGGGATCGAGGTTTGGTACTTTAGTCTTCAGCATAGAACACAAGAATACTCTTAATTAGAGAAATATCTTTATATGCATCAACTCGTTTATTAGAAAGACCTAATGCTTTTAAACCACTGCTGTCACTTTTAATTGCTTACATTTACTGCTTTTTAGCTTAGGATATATTGCATTTATGTTTCTATTATTGATTATCAATGTCTGTTCACACAATGCCTGATTCTTGAACAAAACTTTGTCTAATCCACAAGTTCGCTGTGTTCGATACTCGGATCACTCCATTTTAATTTAAAATACTTGACGATCCAGTGTGCTTGCCGATAACACACACGACCCTACTTCTGTGTTTCAGAAGAAAAGAAAAGAAGAAGAAGTGAACCATGAGTAGGAGCGAACAATGATCAACAATTTTCTAAAATCTTAGAAATGTATAAAAAATTGCATATTAACATTCCTTTCACTAAGGCCATTGCTCAAATTCTCAAATATGCAAATTTTTTGAAGGAAATTATTTCCAACAAAAAGTAACTAACAAAATTTGAGACAATATGCCTTACTGAGGAATGTTTTGCTGTTATTTTAAAGAAGTTTCCCCCAAAGATCAAGGACCCTTTTGAAAAATGTGTACGACTTGGGGAAAGTATTAATCTGATGCCTTTGTATTTGAAAAAAATGGTTTAAA
Organism: Glycine soja; assembly: GCF_004193775.1. Classification (NCBI taxonomy): domain Eukaryota; kingdom Viridiplantae; phylum Streptophyta; class Magnoliopsida; order Fabales; family Fabaceae; genus Glycine; species Glycine soja. The sequence continues at coordinate 18,771,223 of NC_041004.1, read as the reverse complement.
AGAAACACAACCCATAAACATCACTCTCCAACTTGCTGATAGGTTTATCATCTATCCCAAAGGCATAGTAGAGGATGTGCTAGTTAAGGTGGACAATTTCATCTTTTCGGCTGGTTTTGTGATGCTTAATAAGGAGGAGGATGAGGAGGTTCCAATCATACTGGGTGTCTATTATTGAATACTTGTGATATGGTGATAGAGGTTAGGCAGGGTAAGCTCACCTTTAGGATGAGAGATGAGAAAGTTGTTTTTAATTTATCTGATTCTGTGAAAAGCCTATCTCTTTTGCCACTTGTAACTTTATACAAGCGAAAGATCCCACTGATACTTTGGTGGAAGCCTCACTCCCAAGTGTAGGTATAAAGGACCCCTAGAAAGAGTTCTTGCTACTGAGGACTTGGACTAAGATTTGAGTAGTGATGAGAAGGAAATATTGATGTTCCTCCAAGCTCCAAAGGATTCCAAAACAATGAGAAATCAAAGGTTTGAAGAGTTGGAAAGAAATAGTAGGAAAAAGCCTAAACCCTCTATTGAGGAATCTCTAGTGTTGGAGTTGAAGCCCTTGCCTTCCAACTTAAAATATGTTTTTCTTGACCCTCTTATTTTTTTCCCAATTGTTATTGCTATAGGTTTGTAGGATGTTGAAGAAGAGAAGCTTGTATGGATCTTGCGAGAGAATAAAGAGGCCTTTGGGTGGACTATATATAACATCAAGGGTACCCTATAGTGTGAACCCATAGGATTCATATGTAAGCAGACTAGGAACCTAGGCAGCTGCCTCAGAGGAGGCTTAACCCCGACATGATGAAGGTTGTAAAGGGAGAGGTTCTAAAGTTGTTAAATGTGGATATCATCTACCCTATCTCTAACAGTGAGTGGGGAAGCCCAGTTCAATGTGTCCCCAAGAAGGGGGGGGGGGACCACTGTAATGGAAAATGAGCAGAAATAGCTCATAGATATTAGAATGAATACCAGGTATAGGATGTGCAATGATTGCAGGAAATTGAATGAAGCCACTTAGAAGGACCACTTCCTTCTTCCCTTTATTGATCAAATGCTTGAGAAATTGTATGGTCATGAATTTTATTGTTGTCTTAATAGGTATTCTGGCTATCTAGAAGTTCCTTTGGTTGACAAGGATCAACATAAAACTACTTTTACATGTCCTTACGGGATATTTTTACATCGACGGATGCCCTTTGAATTGTGTAACGCCCTTGCAACTTTTCAAAGATGCATGATGGATATTTTTTTTTTTACTTGATTGAAAACAACACTGAAATATTTATGGATGAATTTTCTATTTTTGGCCAATCTTTGGATGCATGTTTGAAAAATTTAAATGTTGTCTTGAAAAGGTGCAAGGAGACTAGATTAGTTCTTAACTAGGAAAAATGTTAGTTCATGGTGCGTGAGTGCAATGTGCTTGGACATAAAGTGTCATCTACTAGCATTGAGGTAGACCCCGCCAAGATGGAGGTACCTCCACCTAATTGTGTTAAGGTGGTAAGGAGTTTTCTAGGCCATGCTGGCTTTTACAGGAGGTTTGTGAGAAACTTCTCTAAAATTGTTAAACCAATGAACGTCCTTCTAGCCAAAGAGGCCATTTTTAATTTTTCTAATGAGTGCATTCAATTTGTTGAAGGAGCGCTTGATTAGTGTTCTTGTAGGTTTTTCCCTTGGGTGCTCATTGTCATTTGAGCTAATGTGTGATGCTAGTGATATGACTATGGGGGAAGTTCTAGGCCAAATGAGAGGCAAGGTGTTCCACACCATCTACTATGCCAGTAGGATGCTAGATGAGCCTAGGAAAATTATACCACCACTAAGAAAGAATTGTTAGTTGTTGTTTTTGCTTTTGATAAATTTAGGCATTACCTTGTTTTGTCTAAAGTCATTGTTTACACTAACCACTCTGCTATTAAGTTTTTTCTCAGTAAATAGAATTCCAAGCCGTAGGTCGAGTAACGGCCATGGCAAATTGACCATGACAAAGGCTTCCAATGTTGACCCAATAATGGCTATGGTTAACCATCACAGTCATAAAAAATAATATTAAAATAAAAATGGGGGTAGCTATAAATAGCATAGTGATTATGACCCTGATCACCACCATCCCCATCTCTCCTTTCACTAGGTCAGTTCCCTACCATTACCTCCGTGATCAACTTTTCACCATGACCATGATTATTCCTACATTCCACGTTTACCACGACCCTATAAATTCATCATTGTCGTGGTGAAATTTTCTTGTAGTATGTTTTTTTGGCATCACGGTTGTGATCAACACATCATGCCTGTGATGCCATTTTCTTACTTCACTCATTCTCAAGCATCATGACCGTTATCCATCTCACATTGGCACCTTTGTCTTGCAACACTACCATTATCACTTCCACCATGGTCGTGGATCTCGTTATCCTTACCAATAACTCAAAAATTTATTTATCTTATTTGCTTCTCTTCTTGTGTTTTGCAAATACTTTTCTTTCTATGTCAGGGATAGGAAGCTCCCTTGCTTACAGAAAGAGCCTTCACACTACCAGTGTTCTATAGTCACATCCTTGACCATCACCACCTCCCCATAAGAGGGAACCATAGCCCTTTAGCACACAGTCCCTCTAGCCTCCATGGAGCGCTATGGGATTCTAGAAAGGTAGTTCTAGAACTCTAAGACTCGCTACCCCGAGGATTGGATTCTCTGAGAACTTGGCCTCTATGAGAGAATCTCCTACTACTAGACTACCATTGGGTGGCAGCACATAGCTTTCATCTAAGAGCAATCCTTCCATGACATATCTATGGAGTTCATCTCCACTTTCCAGGTGTGAGACTCATTAGGTGCAAATGCTATCTGGGAGGTCAATGATGACACAAAAGACTAGTTGGAGCCTCCTGTGAAGCACAAGGTTTCTTTTTACCTCCTCAATCACACCAGCACCATGACCCTTGACTTTAATGTCATGCTTGAGTTCGAAACTAAGGAGGTAGTCTAGACATTGAAGTATCCACTGGCTTTCATGAAGCAGCCAAAGTGTCGCTTCCAATAAGCGGTATTCTTCAAGAAACTCACTGGGTCCCCTCTGTTTTAGCCTAGCGTTTGTAAAGCCAGCCTCTTCCATGACCCAACCCTATGCCTAGTTTACAAATAGATAGCTGGGAGCTTGCACGGGAAAAAGAGACCACTGGCTTGGTCACCTCCAAGGACCTCTTCTTTATTTGGTGCATTTTTTGCGGTGCAAATGCTATCTTAGAGGCCAATGATGACACAGAGGACCAGTTGGAGCCTCCTGCATAGCACATGGTTTCTTTGTACCTTTTCGATCAGACCCACACCATGACACTTTCTGACTTCAATGTCATGCTTGGGTTCAAAATTAAGGAGTTAGTCCAGACATTGGAGTATCAACTGGCTTTCATGAAGAAGCCAGACTGTCACTTCCAGTAATTGGTATTCTTCAAAGAACTCACTAGGTCCCCTCTCTTTCAGCCTGACGCATTCAAAGACAGCCTCTTCCATGACCCAACCCTATGCCTAGCTCACAAATGGTTCATAAGGAGCTTGCATGGGAAGAAGGAGAGCATTGGCTCGGTCACCTCCAAGGATCTTTTCCCTATTTGGTGCATTTGTTGCGATGTAAATGCTAGCTCAGAGCATGGTTGTTAAACTCGCGATTCTACGTAAAATCGTGGAGGCTCCATAAACTTGACTCGTAGAATCGAATTGTAAACTCGTAAGAGTTTACTCAAATAAAAAATATATTAATATTCCTTTATATAAAATCATAAGTAAATATTTCAACCCTAAAATAAATAAAAATAATAAACTTTAAGAATAATTCAATAAACTAGAGGCTTGAACAAATGCTTCCAGTTGTTTTTGAAGTGAATGTGTGTGACTGATCATGTCAGCAACATGTCTCAACCTAGCTAAATCAAAAGTGAATGGAAAGCACGAGCAATCAACTTAAAAGAGAAATGAAACAACAGAGGGACAAAAATCTGCAGAAGTTCTTTGAATTGTTAATATGATGATATTCAAAAGTATTTGGCAGAAGAGATTTAAATCTTGTCTTTCCAGTCAAACTTTTAAAAGAATCGAATATTCCTGCATCTTACATTTTTGTTTTGCCGATTGATAAAGTTAAGGGAAATGATATTGATAGAGCTTATTTTATTGATTAAAAACCAATTAAAAGAAGTAAAAATCAAACACTAAACAGTAAACATTAAACTAAGATCCCATCAAGCTTAGCAAACTATTAGCACTCATATTATGTATCAACATCAGGTGTTTGCTTATACTCTAAGAGGAACTTAACAATATATAAAGGGTGCATGCAGTACCTACATACAAGCAAGTAGTCAAACACATTCAAATGATTCAATAATTGATCTACAAAGGGATAGAGAGTAATTCCTAATTTTCTTCTCCCATCCTCTTGGAAATTAGCAGGGCAACATGCTTTTATCCTCCTAATGCATTCCCTTTCTAAAGACTACTTTCCAAGTTTGTAAGAACAATTAAATTGTAGGATTTTTGGGAAATTTTAGAATTTGAGTTAGCAACTATTAACTATGATCCTGTCATTTAAATAAAAGCTACTACATCATGCTCAATGATCCAAAGTATCTTAACAAATTGGTAAAGTCTCATTCAGAATCTTACACAGTAGCTTAATCATATACCCCAAACTGCTTTCTTCTTAGCTCCCATTTATTTTGCTTTCCAATGCAAAGCTATTAGAACTAATCACAGGCTTTCTTTAGGCAACACTATGCAAACTAAAAATACTAAGAAAACACCACGACATCAGCAGTCCAACACCTTGATGAGTTCTATTGCACACAGCAACTATCAATCTCACTCACCCTTGATGAGTTCTAAGAACTAATCAGATAAATTCATATATACAATAACTAATTAGTCATAGCTTACACACACATCAACTATCAATCTCACTCACCCTTAATGAGTTCTATTGCAAGAATGGAAAGAAAACACCATGATGTCAACAGTCCAGCAGCCCAACACCTTAGCATCAACAGTCTAACATAGCAGCACGACAACACGGTAGTACGACAGTAGATCCCTAGTTTGAAACTTGAAGCTTTGAAACTTGAAAGCTTGGAGCACCACGACGAGTGAGGGCTTTCAAGTAACCACCACGACATGAGTAGCTCAACAGTCCAGCACGGAAGCACGACAGCGATGACGACGACCACCATGATGCGAGTAGCTCAGCGAGAGTCATTTTGGGGGTGAGTAGCTTGAACAAGGCAGAGTGAGTGAGTAAACAGAGTCGCGAGATTCATTTTTGGGGGTTGTTGCACGATACCGTTTCGGGTTTTCGTAAACCCGTGGACTCGACGCAGACTCGCGAGTCTACCAAAACTTGTCCAAGTCTACGTAAAATTGGACGAGTCTACTCCGATTTCGATTTTGCTTCCGATTTAACTTGCCAACCCTTAGTAGAATCATAAAATCGTACGATTTTACGATTTAAATTGCGATTTTAACAACCATGGCTCGGAGGCCGATGATGACATAGGGGACTAGCTGGCGCCTCTTGTGGAGTGCATGGTTTCTTTTTACCTCCTTGATCAAACCTGCATCATGACCTTTTCTGACTTCAATGTCATGCTTGGTGTAACGACCGACCTCGTCGCTACGATATCACCACTCTAATAACTGAAAAATTAAATTCTTTTTCTTTCTTTTATGAAAACTCCATTATTTTTGCTTATGAAAATCATAGTAAATTTGAATTTCACAAATGTATACACACACACACACACACACACACACACACACACACACACACACACACACACACACACACACACACACATATATGTTCCCAAACACGCACCAATGTTTAACCGAATACATGAATATTGATATAGTAGTTTAGTACACATCATACACATAATGAAGATTAGATCAGTTTGTAGATATAATTAAATATGTGATTTACATCCTTAATCCTGTTGGATCAAGTGGCCTCGGAATAATTAAGAAGGGGGGTCGAATTAATTATTAATGTACCTTGACTAATTAAAACTTATCCTTCTTAATGTTACTAGATTTAATTAGGCTTTTACTACCAAGTTAAGAAAGTAAAGAACAGTAATTGAAACTTAACCAAAAGTAAAAGCGATAATTAAAAGTGCACAACGGAAATTAAAAGTGTAGGAAAGAAGAAGACAAACACAAGAATTTTATACTGGTTCGGCAATAACCTGTGCCTACATCCAGTCCCCAAGCGACCTGCGGTCCTTGAGATTTCTTTCAACCTTGTAAAAACCTTTACAAGCAAAGATCCACAAGGGATGTACCCTCCCTTGTTCTCTTTGAACAACCAAGTAGATGTATCCTCCACTTGAACTGATCCACAAGAGATGTACCCTCTCTTGTTCTCAGTTACAACAACCCAAGTAGATGTACCCTCTACTTGTACCACAAAGGATGTACCCTCCAATGTGTTAAGACAAAGTTCTCAGGCAGTTAGTCCTTTGAAACTTTGTGAAGGGGAAACAAAAGATATCTCAGGCGGTTAGTCCTTTGAAATCTTTTGTTTAAGTGAAAGGGAAGAATCAAAAGAATTCTCAAACTGTGTCTTATTGAATTCTTTGAAAAGGGAGAAGGGAGACACAAAAGAATTCAGGCGGTTAGTCCTTCGTTCTTTTGGAAAAGGGAGAAGAGAGACACAAAAAGAATTCAGGCGGTTAGTCCTTGTCGAATTCTTTTTGGCAAAGGGAGAAGAGAATAAAAAGATATAGCACACTTTTGTTTTTTGTGAAAGAACAAGGTTTGGAAACCAGAAAACTTAGAAAGCTTTTGGCAAAGGAAGAAGAAGAAGTTATTCAAAAAGTATATTTGAATGCAAGTCAAGGTCTTGCTTTTATAGACTCTTCATGTTTGGTCAAGAAAACCATTGGAAGAGTTATAACCTTGAGAAAAACCTGAAAACCATTGGAAAAGTTACATCTCTTGACTTTTTATTCAAACCTTATCACTGGTAATCGATCACCAAAACCATGTAATCGATTACACAAAGCATTTTATGAAAGAAAGTGACTCTTCACAATTGAATTTGAATTTTCAACGTTCAGATACACTGGTAATCAATTACCAATATATTGTAATCGATTACACCATTTAAAAATCAATTTGAACGTTGCAAATTCAATTAAAAGTTTTTGAAATCAAACTTTTCCACTGGTAATCGATTACCAAAGAGTAAAAAACTCTGGTAACTTAGAAAATTTTGAGAAAAACTTTTTTGAAAAACAAAACTGTGCTATGTTTGTTTTTTGAAAAATCTTTTCAATACTTCCCTTGTGAAGTCTTCTTGATTTCTTCTCTTGAATCTTGAATTCATCTTCTCTTGAATCTTGAAATCAAACTTCTATTGATTCTTGAATCTTGATTTCTTCTCATGAAACTTGAAATTAATCTTGATCTTGAACTTGTTGACTCAATCTTGAAATCATTTTCTTGGTCTTTTTGTCATCATCTTTGTCATCATCAAAACTACTTGAATCAACTTGATTCATCATCATGAAGCTTGCTTCTACAAATCCAACAAAAGAAATCATGAACCACTATGGAGGAGTTGATTAACAAAACATAACTCTCTCCCCAAAATAATCCCAATGTCATCACGTCGGCTTGGCGGCTCCTCAATAGAATCTCATCCCTGCATCCTACTGCTGTCATTCTGCTTCCATAAACAAGGTTTGCGATCATCACAGGTATCAACCACATGATACAAAATTGCAAGGGTGAGTTCATTATAAAGAGAACCAATGTTAAATCCAAATAATCACAATTAGCAAGAAAACATAAGCAAACATCATGAGCTTACACAACATTCATTATTCAACACCCACATTCAACAATTATTCATCATACACATTCAACAATTATCCATCATCCATCCATGGATCCAATCAAGACTGCTCAGAATGATGCATGCACCTGACCTCAACTCTCAGATGCAATGCGGTACGTACCGTATCCAATACCAAAGAAATAGCCCTAAGCGTGTCTACACGACACCTCACTTAGGAAACCATGCAGTATTTGTCGATACCACCTATTCGTGCATCGTAACTTCCCCCCTAGGTGATCAACTTGGGGCCACAAGGAGTTCCTTACCAGGTGACACACCCCCTAGTACAAAGTACATACTGCCACAGTTTATACTATTTTCCGTGTCATATGAGGTATGAAACATGGGCACCATTGATCGAGGCCGTACCCGAATCAAATAAACATTAAAATGCAGTATCTAGGAAGTGATCCTAGGTCATCTCCCAGTGAGCAATGATCAACAAACATTCATAACATGTAACAGTAACGAATTGGGGGGGGGGTTGTTTGTTTTTGTAATTTAAACAGCAAGCAAACACGAATCAAAGAAATAACAGAATTAAAACATGTTGTTTCCCCTTGATTCAAAAGCAAGTCTCTTATCCTAGGTTATGAGGATTTATCCCTAATCAGTTCAACCACTTAATCCAACCCGAAATTAATTTACTAAGCGAAAATTAACATAAGGTTGTCATTATGTGATTAAGCAACACATACACCAATTAATCCCTCTCACATGTCCATTAAGCATGAACGAAACTGATCATTAAGCATGAACATAAATTAAGCACAGAGATAATTAATCAAGCATTAAGCATGCATGGATTCATAGCAACAAATACAGAGCAATTGGTGAAAGGGAAAAACTGATTAGAATTCAATACTAATAACAAAATCTCAAAGAGAGCTGTGTTTGATCCTCAAGAGAAAACAACACTGGAGTATCAAAGGAATTAATTCAAGGTAGGCTCATTTGGCTAGAGGCTTATAAGAAAAAAATGCCTAAATCATCTCCCAACATGCATGTGAAGCAAGAAGTATCAACAAGAGTCAAGCCAAGGCTATTGTGCAAGCAATCAATGGGGCAAAACACACCGAATAAAATAGATGATGACTCAAAATCTCACCAAGGGTAAATCTATCACTTTCAATTCGACCTTTCAAAACTAACTTGACATGTAGAGAAAAACAAGGATTTCAATTCACAAAATGCCAAGAAATTCCTATTTCAAAAACAATTGCACATTACCTGTACATAACCTAGAATTCAAAGAGAAACATGCAATGTTGTACACAAAAACATAAAACCAAAATAACAAAATTAACCTAGAAAACCCCAAATAAAGAACAATCTCCCCCCACACTTAAACAACACATTGTCCTCAATGTAACATAGTCATAAGAACAAGAGCAATCAGAGCAATCAATAAATTTGGACAAGTGCAATAAAAGTAAAGAAGGAGATGGAAAAAGAAAACTCCCTAAGTCATGGCAGAAGAGAAGTAGGGTGAAGTAAGGAGGTCTTCTCCACCACTACATCCACCAAGGAGGGATTTGTGAGGAATGGTTTCAGCCGGTGTCCATTGACCTTGAAGCTCTTATCTGTGGATTCACTTTTGATCTCAACTGTACCATAAGGAAAAACATTAGTCACCACAAAAGGACCAATCCACTTTGACCTTAACTTACCACTCATGAGTCTGAGCCTAGAGTTATACAATAAAACTTTTGGTCCAACCACGAAGTCCTTCTTAGCTATCAAGCTGTCATGGAACTTCTTTGTCTTCTCCTTGTAGAATTTGTAATTCTCATAGGCTTCTAAATGGATCTCATCTAGCTCAATTAGTTGCAACTTCCTTTCCTCTCCAGCCTGATCAATAGAGAAGTTGCAGGTCATTACAGCCCAGTAGGCTTTGTGCTCTCTCTCTATAGGAAGATGACATGCCTTGCCAATGACAACCCGATAAGGAGACATTCCTATGGGTGCTTTGTAGGAAGTCCTATGCGCCCAAAGAGCATCATCCAGCTTGGTGCTCCAATCCTTTCTGTTTGGTTGCACAATCTTCTCCAAGACCCTTTTTATCTTCCTATTTGAAATCTCAGCCTGCATTAGTTTAGGGGTGGTAAGGTGTGGAAATTTTGTGCACCACTCCATACCTTTTGAGCAAGGCATACATGGATCTGTTACAAAAATGGGTGCCTTGATCACTAATGATGGCACTAGGGACTCCAAACCTGCAAAACAGATTAGATCTAACAAAATCCACAACAACCTTAGCATCGTTAGTTCTGGTGGCTTTGGCTTCCACCCATTTTGAAACATAATCAACAACAAGGAGAATATAAACAAAACCAAAAGAGACAGGGAAAAGCCCCATAAAGTCCATACCCCAAACATCAAACACCTCACAGAACAACATGGGTTGTTGAGGCATTTGCTGTCTCCATGAAAGTGAGTCACCTGCTCTTTGACAAGGCTCACAAGTGCTACAGATTCTCCACGCATCCTTGAAGATGGTGGGCCAATAGAAACCGCAGTCAAGCACCTTGCAAGCTGTCCTCTATATGCCAAGATGGCCACCTTGTGCGGAAGAGTGACATAATTACAGGACCGAGTCAATCTCATGGTCTGGAATGCATCTCCTAATAACCTGGTCACTGCACAACTTCCACAAATAGGGGTCATCCCAAATATAATGCTTAGCATCGCTCTTAATTTTATCAGTTTGAGCTTTAGATGCTAAGGGAGGAAAAATAGAAGCAACCAAATAATTCACAATATTAGCAAACCAAGGAGTGGGGAAGGAATCATAAATCTTATACAGAATGTACAAATGGTCATCCGGAAAATCATCTCGAATGGGTGAGTCCTCAGATGCACGCTCAATCCTACTCAGGTGGTCAGTCAGGAGGTTCTGTGCACCGCTCCGATCACGGATCTCCAAATCAAACTCTTAGAGCCAAAGCATCCACTTGATCAATCTAGACTTTGATTCAGCCTTCTTCAACAGGTACTTCAGAACTGCATGGTCAGTATAAACAATAACATGAGTACCAAGCAAATATGAACGAAATTTCTCAAGAGCAAAAACTATCGCTAATAGCTCCTTCTCTGTGGTAGTGTAATTTTCTTGGGCAACATCCAAAGTTCTGGAAGTGTAGTAAATCACCCGAGGCAGCTTGTCAATCTTTTGAGCAAGGACAACCCCCAATGCATAATTCGATGCATCGCACATCAGCTCAAATGGGGCTGTCCAATCAGGTGCCTAAATGATAGGGGTGGTAATCAACGCACGCTTGAGGCAATCAAAAGCCTCTTTGCACCGGTCATCAAAATCAAATTCCACCTCCTTTTGCAACAGATTGGATAGTGGAAGGGCCACTTTGCTAAAGTCCTTGATAAAGCGCCTATAAAACCCTGCATGGCCAAGAAAAGAACGAACCTCTCACACGCAAGAGGGGTAAGGCAATTGTGAAATAACAACTATTTTTGCAGGGTCTACCTCTATGCCCCTACTGGAAATTATATGCCCTAAAACTATACCGTGTTCTACCATGAAGTGACATTTTTCAAAATTCAGCACAAGGTTAGTTTCAATGCATCTATTAAGAACTCTATCCAGACTATCCAAACATGCATCAAAAGAGGATCCATAAATAGTAAAATCATCCGTAAACACCTTTATGTAACTTTCTAAAAAGTCATTGAAAATGCTAAGCATACATTGCTAGAAGGTACCAGGGGCATTGCATAGGCCAAAGGGCATCCTCCTATAGGCAAAAGTGCCAAAAGGACAGGTAAATGCGGTCTTTTCTTAATCCTTAGGAGCAATATGAATTTGTAAATAACCAGAAAAACCATCAAGAAAACAGTAATGAGACTTACCTGCCAAGCGCTCAAGCATTTGATCAATGAATGGCAGGGGAAAATGATCTTTTCTGGTTGCCTGGTTCAGCCTCCTATAATCAATGCAGACTTGCCAGCTGTTTTACACTCTTGTGGGGATAAGCTCATCCCTCTCATTCTTGATCACTGTAAGGCCTATCTTCTTAGGAACCACTTGGACTGGACTCACCCACTGGCTGTCAGAAATGGGGTAGATGATTCCAGCTTGTAAGAGCTTGGTCACCTCCTTTTTCACCACATCTAGAATGACGGGGTTGAGTCGCCGCTGTGGCTGCCTCACTGGCTTAGCTCCATCCTCTAAAAGTATCCTATGCATGTAGGTAGATGGGCTAATACCAAGAATGTCTGCTAAAGTCCATCCAATGGCTTTCTTGTGCTTCTTGAGCACTAGCAACAACTTCTCCTCTTGCTCAACGGCAAGGGAGGCAGAGATTATCACTGGAAATTTTTGCTTGTCCTCCAAGTAAGCATACTTGAGGTTTGCTGGTAAGGGCTTCAACTCTAGTGTGGGTGGTGGCTGAATAGTGGGAGGAACCAGGGTAGGAGAAGTATATGTAATTCCTGCAACATGGTTAATGCATTCTGACTCTAAAAAATCAACATCAAGAGGTACAACACCCAGAAAATCAGAACCAAACTCAAATTAGAATTTACTCTTAGCATAAAAATCAGATACAAGATCAAATTCAAACTCAGATTCAGATTCAATGCATGAAGAATGACAAGTATGCAGATCAGATAAAAATGGATGTTTCCTACCATGAAGAGAATCAAAATCAAACATATAATCATCAACAATCTAATCAAGTATCTCAGCACGAAAAACAAAATGATCCTTAGATGGATGTTTCATGGCATCAAGAATGTTAAAATGAACAATATCACCAAATTCCATAGACAATGTGCCAACATAAACATCTATCTTGGTTCGGACTGTTTTCATAAATGGCCTGCCTAAAATAATTAGAATTGAACCACGAGAAAATCCCTTTTCCATATCAAGAACATAAAAATCAGCAGGAAAAATAAGTTCACCAACCCGAACCAACACATCCTCTATGAAACTTGCGGGGTAAGCAACACTTCTATTTGCCAAATGAATCACCACATCTATAGATTACAAAGGTCCAAGAGATAAAGAATTGAAAATGGACAGAGGCATGACACTAACTGATGCTCCTAGATCTAGCATGGCATTCTCAAATTTGTTGTTCCCAATAATGCAAGGTATACAAAAAGTACCTGGGTCCTTACATTTCTCAGGAATGTGAGGAACAAATTTACCTATCAATGCTGACACATTTCTGCCCATGCTAATCCTTTTATTGCCTTTGAGCTTCCTTTTGTGGGTGCACATCTCTTTTAGAAACTTGGCATATCTTGGAATTTGCTTGAGGTCATCTAGCAGAGGTATGTTCAGCTCTACTTTCCTGAAGGTCTCCATGATCTCCTTATCCATTTCTTCCATCTTTTTGTTTGGAATTGCTCTAGGTGGAAATGGAAGAGGGATAGGAGGCTGCTGCAAGTCAGAACTACTAGAAGAAGGTCCACCTGCATGAAAATTTTTGTTAGCTCCCTCTTGATCAGGAAGTTTTCTCTTTTGTGCAACTATCTCATCCTCTTTTTCAGGTGTAGAATGAAGCTTGACAGGTTCAGGTGCAGGTGCTACTACTGGTGGAGGCATTTCAGTTTGCTTGCCAGAGCTCAAGGTGATGGCACTCACATTTTTCAGATGCTGCACAGTTTGTGAAGGCAATTTGTCAGAATTTTGGGATTGAGCTTGGTTCAACTGAGTAGCCATCTGCCCCATCTGATTTGTTAGACTCTGAATGGAGGCTCTTGTCTCTTGCTGAAATTGCATATTCTGGATGGTCATTTGCCTCACTAACTCATCTAAGACAGGTTGAGAAGGGGCCTTAGTTGCTTGTTGTCTTTGTTGTTGTTGCTGCTGCTGTTGCATTTGAGGAGGAACATATGGCCTGCTTGGACCAACAACATTCTAGAAAGGAGGGATAGGCTGTTGTTATTGTGGAGGACTTGCCTATCTCAGATTTGGATGATTCCTCCAACCTGGATTGTATCTGTTGCTTGAAAGATCATAATTATTCTCCTGTTGTTGGTTTTTCTACTTGTCATACCCTAACTTCGTCCGGGGACCTTTGCTTGATGACATGCAACTTTTGTTTGGTCCTTGTGAGGTGCTTCGCACCCATCATTAGGCAATTTGTGAAATTCCGGGACATGCCGGAAAACAAAAGAAAATATTGATGCACAATCCGTAAGGTTCCGTGACACACCGGAAATCAAATGGAAGCATCGTTGCACAATTAGTGAGGTTCCGTAACATTCCGTAAGTCAAAAAGGGGATGATTATGTAATCCACAAGGTTCCGTAACATTACGGAAAGAAAACAAGTATCGTTATAAAATTCGTAAGTTTCCGTAACTTTACGAAAAAAGAATCACCAAAAAAAAGGCAGGGGGTGTACTTAGTAAAAATGGGGGTGCAAATAGCAACCAGGCCCACTTGGGCCCTCCAGAAGATTCCTCTAGAAGGCTGTTGCTTCTGGAGGAAGCAACCCTGCTCGCCTGGGCAAGGTGGGTGGCAAGCTTCTCCCCCAATTTTCTATAAATAGAGGGAGAAGTGAAGTGAAAAAAGGTTCAGCCCCTTAGGCACTTCTCTCTCTTTCGAATTTGCTTGGAAAAATTGTTTCCGTGAAGAAAATCTAAGCCGAGGCGCTTCCGAAACGTTTCCGTAACGTTTCCATGAGGAATTTCGCAAAGTTTTCGACCGTTCTTCGACGTTCTTCATTCGTTCTTCATCGTTCTTTGATCTTCAACGGGTAAGTACCTCGAACCAAGCTTTTCGATTCATTCTATGTACCCGTGGTTGTCCACATTGTGTTTCGTGTATTTTTATTCTCGTTTCATTTACTTTTTATACCCCCTTTTGACGTGCTTAAGCCATTTTATTTAAGTCATTTCTCACTTAACCTAAAAATAAAATAAATTTCCATCGATTGTTTGAATTGTATTATTCGTTAACTTCGGTTACAATGAATTTCGACCGTTCGGTCGTGCCGTAACCACGTTGGAAATCAAAAAGAGGTAAAATAATAATATAATAATAATAAAAAAATACCTTTTAGTAAAATAAAGCGAAAAATCAATTGGACGTTTTCTCTTTGGGATTTCTCATTCTTAATCGAATTGACTAATAACTAAAGTGAAACTAAGGCTAAAATCAACTCGCCTAGTCAAGCTCGTCCATGAAAATAGGTTTTTGAAGTTTGTCATTTCAATTTCTTATTAAGTAAAATGGGTCATTTTTAAGGTCCAACACCTTAAAATGATCACCTCTTAAGTAAAAAAGAATCACTTGATAAAAAAGAACTACGTAGGTCTGATTTTCTCATCGCAATTGAGGAATACGTAGGAGCAAAGGGAAACACCCTTGTCGACCACAAAAAGAGAAAAAATATAAAAAGGGTATAAAGGATATAAGGACATAAAAGGGAACGTAAAAATCAAAGTCATGTTTGCATATTCGATTAAAGGCTGCCGTCCCTTGTGACGGACGTGTGGGGTGCTAACTCCTTCCCTGTGCGTAAATACAACTCCCGAACCTTTCACTTAAAAGTTCGTAGATCGCGTCTTTTCCGGTTTTTCCAACGTTTTCCTCAAATAAACGTTGGTGGCGACTCCGCACATATTCCTTTCATGGAACACCCATCCCGCGAGTCACACGTCGCCCTCCCGCCGAAGGGTAGGTTGCGACAGTTGGCGACTCCACTGGGGACTGTTTTTAGAGAGTTAGGCCATTTAATCTTGCGCAATGTTTTACCATGACTTACTCCTTTGTTGGTTTTCCTTCATTATGTTCTTTTATATATAACTCTGATGCTTTTAGTGCATTTTTTGTATGCTTGAGGTAAATATTTATTCATTTGATGCACACAAACACTAACACTATTTGCACACACGGTGAGTTGAAAAAGGGCCCTATACTCGGGTTCATGGGTACATAAGGAGTGGAGGTGAATCCGTGATCATGCTAGGTCTCCGACTTGCTTGATTACAATGAACCCTCATCTAGAGTTTTTCTCTTTGAAAACATATTATTGCTAGTAGTCCCTACTGCTGCAGTATGTTCTTCGAAGGGGATGATACCTCTAGAAACCATCAAGAGAGATATGACTACCTTGGGGGTTATTACTAAAAGCCTAGTTAGCTCTCTCCCTTATAGGTCCCTTAAATAGGGGCACGGAGCAAACACGCTGCGTGCCATTTTTCACACTGCCATGCATAAGTGTCATATACCCTTTTGCTTATATTCAGTGAGTATTGTCATACTATGTACATTCCTGTGTTGCGCCTTTCGCATATGCATCGCACATGGGTTCTGTCTTGATCCCCTCTGTAAAAAAACCAACGCAGGGTCCGTGTCACCGTTTTAAATACATACATTGGGGCACTTTGCTACCCCTAGACGTTGTATCTAAGAAGGAGACAGTTTCTCGGGCTCCTATATTCGTAAATTGCATCTGTGTCATATGCATTTCTTCATGCATTCATCCATTCCACCCATGATAGATGTCGGAGTTTTGATTCGCACTAGATTTTATTTCACTTTAGTAAAACATGGGATCAAGTCAAAAGCCTTCGCTTAAAAAGAGGTTCTATCAAGTCAAAATCAAGAGCGTAGAGGTCACTAGTTTATGAGAGTTAGGGTAGTTAATGGGTCAGCTCCAGCGGCAAGCTTTTCGCAAAGATTACGGTAAAATCTGGGACTTAGCCATGGTAGAAGTCTCTACATATTGCCTCCCTTGCCCAGTATTATGATCAGCTGATAAGGTGCTTCACATTTGAGGACTTCCAGCTAGTGCCGACTGTGAAAGAGTTTGAAGAAATCCTGGGATGCCCACTGGGAGGAAGGAAGCCATATCTTTTCTCTGGGTTCTATCCCTCCATGACAAGAGTTGCCAAGGTAGTGAAAATCTCAGCACAAGAGTTGGACCGTGTAAAGCAAAATAGGAATGGGGTAGTCGGAGTACCAAGGAAGTGTTTGGAGGAAATGGCAAAGGCCTTGGCAAATCAAGGCGAATGGGCTTTCTTTTATTGACATCTTGGCGCTTTTGATCTTTGGAGTTGTCCTCTTTCCGAATATGGAAGGGTTAGTGGACCTAGCAGCGATTGACGCTTTCCTCGCATTTCATCATGGCAAGGAAAGCCCGGTCGTCGCCATTTTGGCCATGTATGACACGTTCGACCGGGGATGTGAAAAGAGCAGCGCAAGAATTGTTTGTTGTGCACTGGCTCTCTATGTGTGGCTGGTTTCACACCTTTTTTCTCCAAGAAGGTAGGCCCGTCTATCCGCTACAAGGTCACCGCTCGTGCGTCGAAAAAGGAAAGGCGAATTGGGACCAACTCTTAGCAAGCAAAGAAGGAGCATCTGTCAACTGGTTCCCTCGATGGAAGGAAGGAAGAACCGGAGTTCTTATTTCATGCGGAGGATTTCCAAATCTTCCCTTGATGGTGACGAGGGGTTGCATCAGCTACAATCCCATTCTTGCAATAAGACAACTTGGCTACCCTATGAGAGGGGCGCCACTAGAGGATGGGCTCGCGCCTGTCATTTCATGAGGCTTCAATAAGACCAACATGGAGACACTTCAGAAGGTCCGCAAGGCATGGGGGGTGGTACAAAAGAAAGACAAAGAGCTCAGAGGCAGTGGGCCCATTGGTGGCTACCGTGAGTGGTTGAAAGCCCACGTGCAAGGTTTGGATTGGCTCCCAAGTTTGAGAACCGCTAAAAGGGAGGAAGTTGAGGCACCGGAGGAAGACGAAGAGGTGCAGGCTCTTAGGACAAAACTCGAACAAGCTCAAACAGTCAAAGAAAGGTTCAAATCAGTGGCTCTTAGGATCCGGAAGGAGAATGCCGAACTAAGGGATGTAAATGTAGCTACCACCAAGGCATTGGAACAAAAGACCAAGAGGGCTCGTAGGGAAGAGCACGACTGGAACAAGTTCCGAGGGGCTCTATGGGGTAGTAATAACGAGCTTAAACTCTGGAGGGAGGAAAGGGACCAATCGCGAGTAGACAGTTTGATCTTGAAAGATGAATTGAAGGCTTGCTTGAGGTCCAAAAGAAGTTTGTCTCAGCGATTATGCGAGACAGAGACCAACATGCTAGTTGTCATCACCAAGTACCAAGAGGAACTAAGTCTAGCCACGGCCCACGAGCATAGAGTGGCGGACGAGTATGCCCAAGTGTACGCGGAAAAGGAGGCTAGAGGAAGGGTGATTGACTCGTTACATCAAGAGGCAACAATGTGGATGGACCGATTTGCTCTTACTTTGAATGGAAGCCAAGAACTTTCCCGATTGCTAGCCAAGGCCAAAGCAGTGGCGAACACCTACTCCGCCCCCGAGGAGATCCACAGACTTCTCAGCTATTGTCAGCATATGATAGACTTAATGGACTATATGATTAGAAACCGCTAGGAAGTTTGTATTGTCGCTCAGATCTTGACTAGTTATAACTTTTTGAATAAAATGAGTTTATCCCACGTTTTTACTCCAAAAATCAGTGCGAATCAAGTCACTCCCACATTTTATCTCTAGCATGCATTGTATGTTGGTCTCGTCCTTTGTCACGGGAAGCCGGAAGGTCCATATCACCTTTTTAACTGTACACATAGGGCACTGCGCCCCCAAATGCACAAGTAAGAAGAGATAATTTTTCGGGCTCTCGTGTCCGTAAATGCATTCATATCATGCATCACATAAACATCTCTTCATGGCATCATAATGAACATATCGTTCCTGCATTTGTCTATTATCATATTACAGCCTCACATTTTGCATGAGTCATGGCATCGTCATGCATATGCGTTCAACAAACTTTTTGATCTGCAAAATTGCATACCATTTGTTTTCATGTTTGCTCATCCTTGCGTTTTCCTCTACAAAACAAAAACAAAAAAGGGGAAGCGTGAAACTTCACACTACATTCTTAGTTGCATGTGTTAGGCACCATGAGCCAACCATGTTGGGATCATAAACCCATTTCTAAAAAAAAAAAAAACACACAACAACAAAACAAAATAATTGAACATGGTACCTAATGCATGGTTAACTAGGAAATGGTGTTTCTTCGGGCATCTCAATTTCATAATTACATTTTCCATGCATAAGCTTAAAGTATGCCTGAGTCATTCATCCCTATGAGATGTTGTTGAAGTATTGGCGATCAGAATTGCCATTCCTTGGATTATAGGGTTGAACCAAGCTCATGCTTTTACAAAAAGGTTCATCAAGTCAAGTTGAAATATGGAAGTAATCGTCTTGTAAAATTGGGGCAAAAGATGAATCGAGTCACATCACTGCTTCGTCTACTGCCAAACATATTTAGGATTATTGATGTCCTTGTTACTTCCAGTTTCACCTTGACAAAGATGTCATGGACCATGTTGAAAATCTAAATTGATTCAACCCCATATCCTGCGTAAAAATTCGCAATACTTCAACTGTACATCATTCGCATACATCCATGCTTTTCATTGGTTGCATTGCTCATTGCATTCTTTCTTTGAAAAATAAAATAAAATAAAATAAAATGAACTTAATCATTGTTATAAAAAAGAAAAGGACACACTTTACGGCGCCCTTACCGAACTCGTGCTAGAGCTAGAGTAATGGGTGAAGCAGAGGAGGTGCAAGAGAAGATGAAGGCCGACATGGAGGCCATGAAAGAGCAAATGGCCACAATGATGGAGGCCATGATGAGCATGAAGAAGATAATGGAAGCCAATGCGGTTATAGTTGCCGCTACTAGCGCTGTCGCTAAGGTGAGCCCGATGCTCCCATCTGGCCTCAAGCAAATGAATCATCCAACCTCAAATATGGTAGGCAAAGATTTAGGAAGTACGGATGACCCCATGATGTGCAAATTCAAAACGAGCACGCCTTCCCATCATATGGCTTGCCTCCCAACTATACACCACCCAATGTGGCATACACTCTCAATGAAAATCTCAATAACTCCACTCCGATACTCATTGAGAACCAATAACCTCAATCTGATCAGGCACATATCTCTCAAACCATGGGGGGGACACATGAAATTCCCCACCACAATCTAGCCGACTTCGAGCCTTGCCTCGGATATGCCACTGAAGGGCAAGCAGTTGGTGGTATACCCCTGCAAAACACTTTGGAGGGCCCTCAGTGTCACCCACAACCACAACCCTCACATTCCACAGCGGTAAAAAACCCTCATGCTATGGCAGAAATGGGAAAGAGGAAAGGCTCAGGGCCATTGAAGGAGGTAAAGATTATGCCTTTCCTAACCTAGAAGAGTTGTTCCTAGTACCCAATATCATCACCCCTCCCAAGTTCAAGGTGCTGGACTTTGACAAGTACAAGGGGACTACTTGCCCCAAGAACCATCCAAAGATGTATTGTCGGAAGATAAGGGCATACGCAAAGATGAGGAACTGCTAATACATTTCTTCCAAGAAAGTCTTACTGGGGTAGCTGTTACCTGGTACACTAACTTGGAACCTTCCCGAGTCCATACTTGGAAGGACCTAATGGTTGCCTTCGTTAGGCAGTATCAGTACTATTCTGATATGGTTCCGGATAGGATGCAACTACAGAACATGTGCAAAAAGGGAGACGATAATCGTGATGGTAGACACATTATCGGTACTCTACTATGAAAAGATGGTGGGCTACACACCCTCAAAGCTTTGCAAATTTGGTCTTCGCCAGTGAAAGGATCAATGTGGGTCCGAAAAGAGGCAAATTTGATCATCCTACTAGGACGACTGAGAAAACTGGGGCAAATGAAGAGGGTGAGAAAGAGGGAGAAACCCATGCTGTGACTGCCATTCCTATACGGCCAAGTTTCCCACCAAACCCAACAATGTCATTACTTAGTCAATAACAAACCTCCTCCTTATACACCACCCAGTTATCCACAAAGGCCATCCCTAAATCAACCACAAAGCCTGTCTACCGCACTTCCAATGACGAAGACCACCTTTAGCACAAACCAAAAAACACCAACAAAAAGGAATTTTGCAGCAAAAAGCCTGTAGGGTTCACCCCAAATTCCATTGTCATATGCTAAACTTGATCCCATATCCACTCGATAATTCAATGGTAGCCATAAACCCAACCAAGGTTCCTCAACCTCCATTTTTCTGAGGATACGACTTGAACACAACGTGTGCTTATCATGGAGGAGCCCCGGGGCATTCCATTGAGCATTGTATGACCCCGAAGCATAAAGTGTGAAGTCTAATTGATACGGGCTGGCTGAAATTTGAGGAGAATCGCTTGTTGAATCCTAACATTGACAAGCAACACCATACATGGGGCAATTTTGGAAGTTGTTGTTATGACTCATCAGGATTTTCAAGTTTATGCCATTATTATAAACCACAGTTACAATGCTAAATGATATGGATAAAATGGACATCCTTGTCTCTCTCATCCTCTCACAAACACATCTTTGCTTATTCAACTTCCACCGGAATGTGAGTGTAAGCCATTGGTCTGTTTGCTCAAGCAACCTGCGCTCCTGATTGTTGACTTCCAAGATCGTTCAATCAGAGATTACTCATCTTGCACATTGGTGGGGGTGTCGTAAAACGACGAGTAAAGTAAAAAAAAAAAGGGGGCATTTGATTGACTGTGTTTTCAAGTAAAAATATAGACGTTCATGTGACTTCATTTTATCATTCCGGAAAGTTTGTCTTCTTAGAGAAGCGAGTTGTCAAGAATAGGATGTTGGACAAATGGCCTCAGTTATCTTAAGAAAGGGGGGGTTGAATTAAGATGCAAAGACTATTCCCCAATTGAACTATCACTCTTTCTTTTTGGATTAACAATGCACCCTTAAACATGAATTACTCAAAAGACAATTCAAAATAAACTTCTTTAAAGCAAAAAGATAAATAGCAATAAATAAAAGAAGTTTAATGGAAGAGAGGAATGCAAACTTGATTTATACTGGTTCGGCCACTTCCCACACCTACGTCCAGTCCTCAAGCAACCCACTTGAGATTTTCCACTCTCTTTGTAAAACTCCTTTTACAAAGTCTGAACCACACAGGGACAACCCTTCCCTTGTGTTCAGGAATCCTCTACAACAAGAGACCCACGATCTCTTAATCCCTTTTCAGAAATAAGAAGAAGAAATCTCTCTTAAAAGAGATAGATTGTACAATGAAGATCAATCAAAATTCCTTATTGAATATGCAAGTGGTTGACCAAGGAATCTTTTTGAGAGGATAAAACTTTTGGGCAATGAAAACTCTCTTTAAATTCGTGTTTCCAAGTCACCTTTGATGGCCATTCATAAACCATTTGAATAGATGTGACTCTTGGAAATTATTTTCTGAAAATCTCCTCTGGTAATCGATTACAAGACTTGTGTAATCGATCACAGGCTTTAAAATTTGAATAAACTGCTGGTAATCAATTACCATCCATGTGTAATCGATTACACATTATAAATTTTGAATTCAATTTCTAGTGACTGTTATAAACATTTTCATCTGCTGGTAATTGATTACCAAAGAGTAAATCTCAATTTAAAATGATTTAGATAGAATTCTTTGGCCAAACCTTTTGCTTTTTCAATTTGGAAACTTCTTCCTAAGATTATAGAGATCAACTTGATCATATATCTTGATTTTCTTGGATTCTTGGATTCTTGTCTTGAATAAAACTTGGAAGCACTTGATCCTTTGGCATCATCAAAACATCTTGCTTCTACATAGGAGTCATTTGACTTAATCCATAAAAAAATCCTTCAACTATTTCTCGTCCTTGGAAAAATTCTTTTTGCAAGAATCAACTGCTTCTTTCATTCTTCCTCACTACGAGGCTATGAAAACAAGACAATGATGGTTACCTCATAGCCGTACACTGGGGCAATGAAAGGCACCATGCATAAACCTCAAGCGAACCTAAGGGCAGATTAGAAGTTCTCACCCAATAGGTTCCCTCCTACAAGGTCATGACAAAAGACAACGATTGGTACCTCAAAGCCTTACACTGGGGCAATGAGGGGCATCGTGCATGAGCCTCAAGTGAACCTAGGGAAAGATTAGAAGTTCTCACCCAATAGGTTCCCTCCTACAAGGTCATGATGAAAGACAACGAATTGTACCTCAAAGCCTTACACTGGGGTAATGAGGGGCACCGTGCATGAGCCTCAAGTGAACATAGGGGCCGATCAAAAGTTCTCACCCATCGATGTTTTCAACAAAAAAAAGGGGGGACAAACCCTAGGATTTCAATGGATTGATTAAACATCAAACGACTCCATTGCCGTCACTCCAAAATGGTCAAATGACTAAATCAAACAGAACACACACTCTGAGGGAGTTCTCGGAGAGATTTGCAAAAGATAGGATAAGGTTGCATGGACTATCACCTCTTTCAAAAGGACAGTCAATTTGTGTTTTCCAAAAAAAATCAAATCAAAATCAAAATCACAAAATAGGGAAAGAATGTCATGAACGTTGTACAACTTTCCATTACATTGCATTGTTTCATATGAAGTCTGCATTTACCGCATTTCACGACAAAGGTTGCATGCATCTGCATCCCTAAAAATCATGTTAACTGCATAGATTTCCTACATCTAATGTCCAAATCTTGTGGATTTGGGATGACCGGCCCTCTCGATGAGTCGATTTCTTGCTTTCTCATAAGGGTGGACCCTTGGGTACTTGTACCTATCGCCTTTAGAGGACTACACATCCTCGCCTTCAGAGGACTGCACGTCCTCACCTTGAGAGGACTACACGTCCTTGCCTTTAGAGGACTACACGTCCTCGCCAAAAGAGGGCTACATGCCCTCACCTTGAGAGGACTACACGTCCTCGCCAACAGAGGGCTGTACGCCCTCACCTTGAGAGGACTACACGTCCTCGCCAATAGAGGGCTGCATGCCCTCACCTTGAGAGGACTACACGTCCTCGCCAACAGAGGGCTGCACGCCCTCACCCTGAAGAGGACTACACGTCCTCGCCAACAGAGGGCTGCACGCCCTCACCTCCAGAGGACTACACGTCCTCGCCAACAGAGGGCTGCACGCCCTCACCTCCAGAGGACTACACATCCTCGCCTTGAGAGGGCTCCACGCCCTCACCTTTAGAGGGCCACATGTCCTCATTTTCAGTGTGCTCCACATCCGCATCTTAAGAGAATTTAAGGTCCTCTGTCCTTAAATGCTTAACCGAGACTTGCACTCCCGGTTAAGGGACTAGTAGTTTCCTTTTAACGGTTCCTGGGCCACCCCCTGATATTGGAGGAGGGCCAACTGTGCGAATACAACCAGAGAGGGAGGCTATCACACAACTACTAGGCATACCGGGGCAAGATTTCACTCGTGCTGCTGCAAAGAGACGAGTGCGGATCATGCGCACCAACATGACCACTCTTACACAGATATAGATGACATTGCTACTTAGCAACATTCTGCCCAGCGACCGCAATGTCAATCTCCCCCTGCAAAAGTATCAGTTGGTCTGTGTCGTCCCGACATGGGTAAGTATGCATATGGTTCAACTGATTTCTGATACCATCTATTGTTTGTAGGGATCGCGCCCGCAAGACACCCAGTGGACCCAGAGACGTCCAACAGGGCCCTGGGGTTTCCAGCTTTGGTTACAGGCCTCTGCAAATTCTACAGGGCGCCCGTCCCCCCATCAAGTTTATGCCATCGTGACCTAGGTAAGTACGCACCTCTCCCCAACTGATTTCTGATGTCATCTATTGTTTGCAGGGATCGTGCCCGCAAAACACTCTGTGGACCCGAAGAAGGCCAATAGGGTATTAGAGTTGCCAGCTCTAATTACAGGCCTCTGTTAGTTCTACGGAGTGCCCGTTGCCCCCAACAAGGTCATTAGGTCCCGCATTAACCGGGCTTTCATCAAGAAGTACTGCGCCCCCAGGCAGGCACAGGGCGAAATACCACAGCAGCATTGGGATGGCTGGTAGCGGGCAATAGACACACCGCCACCACCTCTAGGGTTCACCTCAGCTCATCCACAAAAAGGTTAGAGCGTAGCCTACGACACATGGCCGACCAATGGGCAACCAAGCCCAAAGCCAAAGGTAAGCAAAGTACTAGGTCCATGACCGACAAATCATTAGGCGTCCAGCTCAAGACGTTAAAGAAGCGCTACTAGAAGGAAACCTAGTAACTTTTAAATTTCTGCTTGCTATTTGATCACCTTTTGTTTCTCAAGTCATATTGGGACACACCTAGTTGCTCATGATCCTAAGAATTTAAATAAAACGAGCACAAGCTCGGAAGGTAGTCATACCTCACAAAATATATGTATGCGTGTTTAGGTAGTGAAAAATACCTTAGATATGCATGTATGTAATTTAGGTAGCAAACAACTACCTCACAAAATATATATGTATGTTTAGGTAGCAAGATACCTTAGATATGCATGTATGTAGCAAAAAGATACCTCACAAAATATATATATATGTATGTTTAGGTAGCAAGATACCTTGGATATGCATGTATATAGCAAAAATACCTCACAAAAATATACACATGTTTAGGTAGCAAAATACCTCATGAAAAAAAAACAACAAAAAAAACAAACAAGAAAAAGAAATAAACAAATGAAAAAACAAAAAAGAGAAAAAAGAAAAATAAGTTATCCAGCTAAAAAACCAACATGCTTTTGAAAGAGATAACTTCCAACTTTTCTTTGAAAAAAAATTCATTGATCATAACCAATTTTTGAAAAAATGTGTATACACCTGAAGGGTGAATGCTGTGAAAATTTTCCCGGACGCCCAAAATGGACTCGGATGAATGCACAAATTGATATAAGAACATATTTTGGAAACGTTGGGTTGACTAAAATAGAGGAAATGAATCCTGAGCCCTAGCATCACATGACCATAAAAATTTGACACTTGAGTGTCCGCATAGGTGCATGCATGACCAGTTTTGCATAAAATTTCCAAATCATCATTTTTGCATTTGTGTCATGGAAATAATGTGGGGCATCCCTTTTTATCCTTGAACCAAACCAAACCCTGATATGTATCATGTCTAGCCATTCTACAAACCTTGAGCCAAAATCCTGACTCAACATAAACCTTGACCCAGGGTGAGAATGTCAATCCTTACCCTCGGAAGCAAAAAAAGAAAAGAAGGAAAATTTCCAATCAAAGAGAAAGCAAAAAAAGGAGAGAAGGAAAATTTCCAATCAAAGGAAAAAAGAGAGGAAAGGAAATTCCCAATCAAAGAGTGGGAGAAAGCGAAAAGAAAAGAAAGAAAATTCCCAACCAAAGAGTGGGAGAAAGTAAAAGGAAGGAAAGAAAGCTCTTGATCAAGGATCGAAAGAAAACAGAAGAAATGTGCAGAAAGGTCGTTGGACCAGACAATATCTGAACAATACAGAATTGTCACCAAATGAACAAAAGGAAGGAAAGGAAACCACAACCTGAAGTGGTCTTCCCCCTTTGATGGCCAACCAAAATCCTGTGCGTCGGTGACTTGCTCGCCTCGCGTCAAACAGAAACAGAAAAGGAAAAGGCCAAAAACACACAAAAGCCGAAAAACCCACCAAAAGAACCCATTCCCAAGGGAAGCCCTATTGATCCATGATCACGCATGTAATTTTTTGATTTGATAGGAAATAATTTGCAAAGTCAAGTCATGACATATCTATGGTTCGAAATTAGGATGATACACTTACCTGTGCGAGATTGATACACTTTGAGTGGATTTCTTCTATTTTTGTCGGACCCAGTGTTTCCTCTAAATGGTCATTTAGAAACGAAATGCTAACATCCAAAATCTCATTTATGGTTATGGGGGATTTCATCAACAGACTCTCCTTCCCTGGTAGACGCATTGTTTTTCACTCAAAAAAGCATATGCTGCTCTAATCGGTTGGAATATTTGTCTCTTTGCTAAAACATGTTTGCATTTTAGTGGAGAAAACACCGAGACTTTTTCAAGTCTCACAAGTAATCAAGAACTACGTAGGTCTGAGTTCCTCATTGGAGGATACGTAGGAGCAAAAGCCTCGCTTTTGTCGACCACACCGCTTTCTGTTACCATGACCCAAGAGCTGGTAGCCTGCGGAGACACCTTACGGTTATCCGCGCCTCGTCATTCAGTGACCCCAAGTGTGATTGATGAGCAGAGGCCAATGTGGTCATCTGCGCCTTTTCCGGAGATGTCAGCATCTTCCGGTGGAGACTTTTTCAAGTCTCACAAGTTATCTAGAACTACGTAGGTCTGAGTTCCTCATTGGAGGATACGTAGGAGCAAGAGCCTTGCTTTTGTTGGCCGCCCCACAATCTCTGTCATACTGACCCTGAGGTCATGTGACATGTGGAGACAAATTATGGTCATTCTGCACCCCTTTTCCATTCAGACACAGTCGTGTCCGATGGCACGCAGAGACAAATTATGGTCATTATGCACCCTTTTGTCATCCAGAGGCGGCGGGCCCGATGACATGCGGAGACAAATTATGGTCATTCCGCACCCCTTTGCCATTCAGACACAGTCGTGTCCGATGGCACGCAGAGACAAATTATGGTCATTCTGCACCCTTTTGTCATCTAGAGGCGGCGGGCCCGATGACATGTGGAGACAAATTATGGTCATTCCGCACCCTTTTTCCATTCAGACACGGTCGTGTCCGATGGCACGCAGAGACAAATTATGGTCATTCTGCACCCTTTTGTCATCCAGAGGCGGCGGGTCTGATGACATGCGGAGACAAATTATGGTCATTCCGCACCCCTTTGCCATTCAGACACAGTCGTGTCCGATGGCACGCAGAGACAAATTATGGTCATTCTGCACCTTTTTGTCATCTAGAGGCGGCGGGCTCGATGACATGCGGAGAAAAATTATGGTCATTCCGCACCCCTTTGCCATTCAGACACAGTCGTGTCCGATGGCACGCAGAGACAAATTATGGTCATTCTGCACCCTTTTGTCATCCAGAGGCGGCGGGCCCGATGACATGCGGAGACAAATTATGGTCATTCCGCACCCCTTTGCCATTCAGACGCAGTCGTGTCCGATGGCACGCATAGACAAATTATGGTCATTCTGCACCCTTTTGTCATCCAGAGGCGGCGGGCCCGATGACATGCGGAGACAAATTATGGTCATTCCGCACCCCTTCGCCATTCAGACACAGTCGTGTCCGATGGTACGCAGAGACAAATTATGGTCATTCTGCACCCTTTGTCAATCGCGGCCGACAAGCCCGTTGACACGCGAAGATTTACATCATCTTCCGCACTTACAAGATCTGTCATACTGACTTTTGAGTCACGCTGACGGGCGGAAATACCCGAGTGGTTATCCGTATAAACATTCTTTTGCTATCTGTAAGACAGAACGCTTGATAGCAGGCAGAGACTGACATCGTCTTCTGCACTTTTTGTTCCCCCGGGAACAACGAGTCATTTGCATGCGGAGATTTTATGGTCACCCGCGACTCTCGTCAACCGAGAGGAACGAAATTAGTGTCTTATCTTTACTTTCCTTTTATCTCCAATAAAAGACAAGTAAAGAGGGGCAACTGTCATACCCTAATTTCGTCTGGGGACCTTTGCTTGATGACATGCAACTTTTGTTTGGTCCTTGTGAGGTGCTTGGCACCCATCATTAGGCAATTTGTGAAATTCCGGGACATGCCGGAAAACAAAAGAAAATATTGATGCACAATCCGTAAGGTTCCGTGACACACCGGAAATCAAATGGAAGCATCGTTGCACAATTAGTAAGGTTCCGTAACATTCCGTAAGTCAAAAAGGGGATGATTATGTAATCCACAAGGTTCTGTAACATTACGGAAAGAAAACAAGTATCGTTATGAAATTCGTAAGTTTCCGTAACTTTACGAAAAAAGAATCACCAAAAAAAGGCAGGGGGTGTACTTAGTAAAAATGGGGGTGCAAATAGCAACCAGGCCCACTTGGGCCCTCCAGAAATTTCCTCCAGAAGGCTGTTGCTTCTGGAGGAAGCAACCCTGCTCGCCTGGGCGAGCTGGATGGCAAGCTTCTCCCCCAATTTTCTATAAATAGCGGGAGAAGTGAAGTGAAAAAGGTTTCAGCCCCTTAGGCACTTCTCTCTCTTTCGAATTTGCTTGGAAAAATTGTTTCCGTGAAGAAAATCTAAGCCGAGGCGCTTCCGAAACGTTTCTGTAACGTTTCCGTGAGGAATTTCGCAAAGGTTTCGACCGTTCTTCGACGTTCTTCATTCGTTCTTCATCGTTCTTCAATCTTCAACGGGTAAGTACCTCGAACCGAGCTTTTCGATTCATTCTATGTACCCGTGGTGGTCCACATTGTGTTTCGTGTATTTTTATTCTCGTTTCATTTACTTTTTATACCCCCTTTTGACGTGCTTAAGCCATTTTATTTAAGTCATTTCTCGCTTAACCTAAAAATAAAATAAATTTCCACCGATCGTTTGAATTGTATTATCCGTTAACTTCGGTTAAAATGAATTCCGACCGTTCGGTCGTGTCGTAACCACGTTGGAAATCAAAAAGAGGTAAAATAATAATATAATAATAAAAAAAATACCTTTTAGTAAAATAAAGCGAAAAATCAATTGGACGTTTTCTCTTTGGGATTTCTCATTCTTAATCGAATTGATTAATAACTAAAGTGAAACTAAGGCTAAAATCAACTCGCCTAGTCAAGCTCGTCCATGAAAATAGGTTTTTGAAGTTTGTCATTTCAATTTCTTATTAAGTAAAATGGGTCATTTTTAAGGTCCAACACCTTAAAATGATCACCTCTTAAGTAAAAAAGAATCACTTGATAAAAAAGAACTACGTAGGTCTGATTTCCTCATCGCAATTGAGGAATACGTAGGAGCAAAGGGAAACACCCTTGTCGACCACAAAAAGAGAAAAAATATAAAAAGGGTATAAAGGATATAAGGACATAAAAGGGAACGTAAAAATCAAAGTCATGTTTGCACATTCGATTAAAGGCTTCCGTCCCTTGTGACGGACGTGTGGGGTGCTAACACCTTCCCCATGCGTAAATACAACTCCCGAACCTTTCACTTAAAAGTTCGTAGATCGCGTCTTTTCCGGTTTTTCCAACGTTTTCCTCAAATAAACATTGGTGGCGACTCCGCGCGTATTCCTTTCGTGGAACACGCATCCCGCGAGTCACGCGTCGCCCTCCCGCCGAAGGGTAGGTTGCGACACTACTGAGGGGGTCTATTATAAATGTTTGCAGCATAAGCTTCAGGTTGCTCATTGACTCCAGATTGCTGCAAAAAAGGACAGAGATCTGTATGGTGATCTGCAGAAAAACATAGACCACAGACTCTTGCAACAGGTGCAGATGCAGATTTCTGATTCATGGCAAGCTGAGTTACTAGGTTGACCAAGGCATCAAGTTTTCCCTCAAGCTTTTTATTTTCAGCAGATGAAGATGAATCCGTGGCCACCTCATTGACTCCTCTAAGGACAATTGCATCATTTCTTGAACTGAATTGTTGGGAGTTGGAAGCCATCTCCTCAATCAAATTCCTAGACTCAACAGGAGTCATATCACCAAGAGCTCCACCACTGGCAGCATCAATCATACTCCTCTCCATGTTGCTAAGTCCCTCATAGAAATATTGCAAAAGGAGTTGCTCAGAAATCTGGTGGTGAGGACAACTTGCACACAATTTCTTGAATCTTTCCCAGTACTCATACAAGCTTTATCCACTAAGTTACCTGGTGCCTGAAATGTCTTTTCTGATGGTAGTGGTCCTAGATGTAGGGAAGAATTTCTCCAAGAACACCCTCTTAAGGTCATCCCAGATGGTAATGGACCTGGGAGCAAGGTAGTACAACCAATCTTTCGCCACTCCCTCCAGAGAATGTGGAAAAGCTTTTAGAAAGATATGATCTTCCTGGACATCAGGGGGTTTCATGGTGGAACAGACAATATGGAACTCCTTAAGATGCTTATGAGGATCTTCACCTGCAAGACCATGAAACTTGGGCAGCAAATGTATTAGTCCAATCTTGAGAACATATGGAACATCCTCATCAGGATATTGAATGCACAAGCTTTCATAAGTGAAATCAGGTGCAACCATCTCCCTAAGAGTCCTCTCATGAGGTGGAGGTTGAGCCATGTTCTCAGTATGAAAATTAGTAGTTGAATGCTCAAAATCAGAATGTTCAGAATCACTAGCAACAGAATACTCAGAATGCTCAAAATGCTCAAAATGCACAAAATGATCAGGATGCACACTATGCCTAAGTAATCTATGAAAGGTTCTATCTATTTTAGGATCAAAGGGTTGTAAATCACCTGGATTTCCCTTAGTCATGCCCTATATGCAACAAATCATGTGTTTCTCAAACAAGCATCAGGGGAGGGTTAAAACTACAACTATAGTCAAACGATATCCAAATGAGCTGAAATTTTGTGAGCAACACCCTAAAATCATGAAAATATAGCACAAAAATTTTCAGACAAAAATTCAAAGTCTAACTATGAAAACTGCCTAAGGAAAGCTTAGAAAAATAGGACGATAATACTTGAAAAATAAAAAAAACTTAGTAAACAACTGATTTTTCAAGTTTGGAAAATTTCTTTCTACCCCAAATGCATATATAATAATAGTCATTCTGATAACCGGAGCAAAAGTTATGGCCGTTTTAAGTTTTGCTAAAAACAAGTTCCCAATTTTTTTGAATCTCTTAAATCCAGCCACACCAAGTTCTTCTCGTATTTTTCACACAAAATATGAATCAAAAGAAACTACCACAAAAAAAATCAGCCAAAAATAACAACTCTAACCATCAAAACAAAAATCGCCAATTAAATTGCAAAATCAGTCGCTAATCACTATTCACAGCATTACACAAAACTAAAACAGGGGAGCGCTAAACAGGGGATGCGACTGAAATGCAAAAACAAAACACTACACAAAACAAAACAACACACACTCACGACACTAAACAACAGAGCTACACACAAAACAACTAAACACTATTATGAACCTTTGGACCACAACTCCCTCACAACGGCGCCAAATTTGATTAAGGCTGTACCCGAATCAAATAAACATTAATATGCAGTATCTAGGAAGTGATCCTAGGTCGTCTCCCAGTGAGAAATGTTCATAACATGTAACAGTAACGAATTGGGGGGGGGAGTTTGTTTGTTTTCGTAATTTAAACAGTAAGCAAACTTGAACTAAAAAAATAACAGAATTAAAACATGTTGTTTCCCCTTGATTCAGAAGCAAGTCTCTTATCCTAAGTTATGAGAATTTATCCCTAATCAGTTCAACCACTTAATCCAACCTGAAATTAATTTACTAAGCGGAAATTAACATAAGGTTGTCATTATGTGATTAAGCAACACATACACCAATTAATCCCTCTCACATGTCCATTAAGCATGAACGAAACTGATCATTAAGTATGAACGTAAATTAAGCACAGAGATAATTAATCAAGCATTAAGCATGCATGGATTAATAACAACAAATACAGAGCAATTGGTGAAGGGGAAAAACTGATTAGAATTCAATAGTAATAACAAAACCTCAAAGATAGCTGTGCTTGATCCTCAAGAGAAAACAACACTGGAGACTCAGCCTTCCATTAATCAGCAAAAACAAAAATGAATTCAAAGGTAGAAGCAGAAAACGAAATTGCAATTTGAAGCAGAAAATGAAATTTTATTTGCTACCTGAAGAGTAACACGAAACTGAAAATGCAAAACCCGAAAATTTCTCTTATGTCAACAGTCCGCCTTCTACTAAAACCCTGGTGCTATTATATAGGTCCTCAGTCCCAAAGCTTACAAATCTATTTTAAGTCCAAGCCCAAAAACAAAATAAAATAAAACTGGACGAAATAAAGTAAAATTGGACGAAATAAAATAAAATTGTTTGCTCTCTTCAAGTCCAAGCCGGTTCAGGCCAATTCCGGATCCAAGCCCAATTGCTTATAATTCTCCTGAAATTAAATTAAAAACACAAAATTAGTCAAGTAGGCCCAAATGATAAAACTGCATAATTAATTTGACAATTAAGGCTAATCAATAATTAAAATGGTGACAAAAAGGGTTAAGAAATGGGAGAAAATAATGGTCCATCAATCATCAAGTACAATGACCATGGATGAATTAAAGCTCCTAAGCATCCCCTCAGAAATGGTTAGATTCTTTAACCACTTTAGTTTCCCACACAAGGGACGTCCGACAAGGTCAATGCTCCCCCCCCATGGACATACACAACATACGACGTATGAACATGGCCACAAGCAAGTGCCAATGACCATGGACCAATTAAAGCACTGAAACATCTCCTCAGAAATTCTTAGATTCTTTAGCCATGCTTGTCCTCCACGAATGAGCCATCCGACAAGGTCAATGCACTTCCCCCCCACGAACATACACAACATGCACCTGTCAATGCATTTCCAACATCATCAACATTCCATTTCAATGTCTTTCTCAACATAAACATCATTCCATTTCAATGACATCACCAATAACCACAACAACCTCATTCCATATTGACATAACCATCAATAATAACATCAATTCATGTTGACATGATCACCATTAACAACGACATCTCAAATCAATATCATCATAAATATTAACATCACCACATATCAATTAAAGTCACCAATAGCAACATCAACAATAAGTCGCATTCCGCATATAAATATATTTTTCATGCCTGAGGTTCACACTCACCAGGTCTTCAAACAACACAAGTTTAATAATCAATAATGTTATTCATCAATAATAGATATATCGCATCCCATTCATTAAAAACATAGTTTTCTTGAAAGAAAATCAGCATGCAACAAGGACAGGCAGATATTCTCATAGCTAGGTTTCCTGACCCTAACTACGGTGTCAAAATGGTAAATTTTATAATAACTCCCCTCACCTATCGTGTGCTCCCCATCAGTTCCTCTTTGTGTCACTTAGAGGTATCTCTCTTGTTTGCGCTTGTCAGTCCAACACAAGTCTCTATTACGCCAAAACGAAATGAATTTAGTATGGATTTCAAAAACAAGGTCGAAGGTAACATTCGGGGTCAAATACCCCTGTCAAAACATAAAGGGCTGAGGGGTGTTTCGGATTCTACAAATGGAAACATCATTTTGAAATTCCGATCACGCCAATGTGACCGGGGTTTAGTGAATGTCGCAAAAATAACCTCAATGTTATAAAAAGATAACTTTTACAATGTCTCATTCTCTAGGGTTTTTCAAAGGAAGTGTAAAAACACCCTATTATAGTACCCAACACATAAGAGACACTACGAGGAACTCAAACTAGTTAGGAGAAGGCTTAGAAATCAAGATTACCTCAGAGAAACTTTGAAATGGAGGATTGAGGGATTTTCTCCATCGAATCTTCGAGGAGGATTCTGAGGATTCCGCTCCGATTAAAGTGTTCCTCTTGGTGTGGGGGTCCAATGGCAAGCAACAGCGGCTTACGGCAGCCACCGGTGGTCTTGGGTGGTGGAAAATAAGGATTTAGGATTTGGGAGACGTTTTTGGGAGAAGAGGAGAGTGAAAATCATGTTTTTTCACGATGATGACGTATTTATAACCTGCAAATTTCGCTTAGCGGGCCTGTCGCGCTAAGCCGAAGTCTACTTCTTGCGCTTAGCGCAAGAATTTAGGCTTAGCACAGCCCCCTCTACACTAGGGCTCGCTTAGCACACCTTTGGGCCACTCAGTGCAATTCCCCTCGGTTGAAATTGGGCTTAGCGCAGCTTTGGGCTTCTCAGTGCAATTCCGCTCGATTGGAATTGCGCTTAGCGCGCCATTCTCGCTTAGCGGGAGACCAAAAGTTATTAGTTTCAAGATCCCAACGGTCAGACTGTAGAAACATATCTTTGGTATATCCAGACAAACATGGAAGACGATCCAACGGTTAACGAATCCAGTATCGCGATTTCATTGAACTAGGTTTTGGTAAAATCTAAAATCTCATACTTTCAACTTAGCTCAACAAAACTCCACATAATTCAACATCCATATCAAGAAATTCACACATGACTAGTTCAAGGCATACTTCAACTCATTCAAGTCTATCATATAGTCAAACAACACAATAAATATAATCAAACATCGATTTATAATTAATAGCATTTCAGGGTGTTACACTTGGGTTCAAAAATGAGGAGTCAGTCTAGGCATTGGAGTATCAATTGACTTTCATGAAGAAGCCAAAGTGTCACTTCCAGTAAGTGACATTCTTCAAGGAACTCATTAGGTCCCCTCTCTTTTAGCCTGCGTCTATAAAGCCAACCTTTTCCATGACCCAACCCTACACCTAGTTCACAAATAGATCACAAGGAGCTTGCACTAGAAGAAAGAGAGCATAGGCTCGGTCACCTTGAAGGACCTCTTCCTTATTTGATGCATCTGTTGTGGCCTTCACCACCCACTTTGGATTTGACCCTACATCCACTGGTTGTGGTATTCTAGCCAGACCCTTCAACTACTCCACTCTCCTTCATATGAAGGTTATTCAAAAGAGAGGCAACGACTATGCATTGACCCAACTTCTTCCATCATTAGAAGAGCAACCACCACCATAGCACCCACCACAATCATAGCTAAATGATCAAACATTTGACATTCACTCTCTTGATCTATTGGAGGCGTGCCTCGTACATTAGGCAGTGGTTTTGAGCCGCTTGTATGCTCTTGACATGAGATTTGAGCAACATCGCCATATGTCGATAGACAACTTTATGGCTCAGATGGGACTTCATATGCCAGCTGTAGGACCCCTTCTTTCAGGGTCCACCTCCTTCTTGAAGAGGTTTTTCTATTTATATTCTCATTTTTTTAGATTTAGTTTTTAGTTTACAACTTGTTGTCTTAATCTATTTTATTTTATTTTCTTGGGATGCATGGAGAACACTGTTTGTGTTAAGTGTGGAAAGGGGTACCATGGCTTCCCAACTTTGAGTCTATATGATATATGTGACTTCTTGCATCATCTTTATGCACTGATACATTGCATTTAGGTTGTTGTAGTATAATGAGCACTCATGATGTCACTTCACCCACAACTTGATGTGTAGTAGCACTCATGTTGATGAATTCTATGTGATTTTCTGTTCTTGACTCCACATGTGCTTTCTATTAATTTTTAGGAATTCATTTTGTGTAGCCACTTAAATAAAAAAATAATTGTTTTTTTTTTATTGGAACTCACCACTACACCATAAGATTTTCTCACATAGGTTGTAGATTAGAAAAGAAACTCATGCATGAGAAGTTCCCTGAGCCTGAACCTCTTACATTAGCTTTTGAGCCTGATCTCATTGTGTGTGATGTATGTTCACTTAAGTTGTTATTCATTTGGTTTATCTTAAAATACATATCATTGAAAGAATTTCATGTGTGCATTAAACTTATTTAGGCAATTTGTAGGCTTTGTTCTTAAACTCAAATTATTTGCTGAAATGTATCCTCTAGTTGTCCCATTTGAGTTGAATTGATATTTTGTTTGTTATTCAATTGTGTTAAAAGTTTAATGCTTGCTACTTCATGACATGAAAAATAGGAGGTCCCCAAAAGAATAAATTTTGGATGTGTAAGTGCATAAAATGAAAATTGTCTTCCTTAGGTAGTGTATCACTAAGTACAGGTTGTTTCTTAAAGCCATTCTTTATATTTTTCCTTTCAATAACCACCTTTCATTGAACCTTAGCCCCATTACACCTTGTGATGCATCACCTTCATGCATACTAGAATTTTGCTTATATTGAGTTGATCGATAAATAAACTGAAATGCATGCTATTGAGCTATGATATGAGTGCTTTATCTTTTTTCCTAAGACACTAAGAGTGGTGAGATGAGTGTTATGTTACTCACTATGGAAGCGAAAATGTTGGTAGGTGATAAAAGTCAAACTTACTAGACTTTTATATGCATTTTGTGACGTTTATTTGGCATTTTAGTTAACTTAAAGCCTTGTTTGGAATCAAATTAGCTTTAAATTCATTTTTTTACTTTGTCTTAGGTTGAATTTTATGTTTTAGTTATTTTTATGAATTTTTGAGAGTTTTTCAGCAAAAACAAGTCATTTTGGCAAGAGTTCCAGAGACCCAAAATCAGTAGAATGTTTTGGAAAGAGAAATCGCAAAAATTGAATATAAAAGCTAGGAAAATCAAGAGCAAGATATTTTTCAAGGATAAATAAGCTAAAGAAGAAGATAATTACTTGAATTAATTAGAGATATTATTTGTTTGTAATTTCTTGTGATTATCTCCTTAATTAAACCTAACTACAATTCTATAAATAGGAGGCTCGACATTCATTGTAAAGGTATAGAAGTCTCGAGCAGTTCTTAGAATTATATTTTAGACTTCCACCTACTAGATGCCTCCATTATTCCATTAGATACTCTAGGTTTCATTGTATTATTTTTATGAGTGCAATTCCTTCCACCTAGGAGAGGAAAGGATGAACATTGTTTCACTTTAATTCTATCAATTCAATACTTAATCTTTAGTTCTTTATTTTTTTTCCATACTTAATGCTTTTATTTGATTGGCCATCTTATAGATGAATTCTGAAATTAACTTGCACTTTGGCAAGCCTTGTTGAAATCCGAACATGAATCAAGTACATAATTGGGATTATCTCAAGGAATAGAATAATCTTGGTGAAGTCTTGCTAATTCTCAACTATTAATGTTAATTTCTTGTGTTGGTATATCCAAGGGATTGGGTATTAGGAAAGTAGTTTAGAATCTGCGACCAAGCAGGAGCAGGGGTAGAATACATTAGTGAATTGGGTTTAAGCAAGAAAGATGAGTAGAGAATTGTGAAGTTATAGTGGTTAAGCGAATTCCAAGTCTAAACCTAGAC
The DNA here is from genome assembly GCF_004193775.1 of Glycine soja. Taxonomy (NCBI): domain Eukaryota; kingdom Viridiplantae; phylum Streptophyta; class Magnoliopsida; order Fabales; family Fabaceae; genus Glycine; species Glycine soja. The sequence goes on along the minus strand of NC_041004.1, from coordinate 18,733,515 downwards.
ATTCATTCATCAAGATTGACATCACCATCCCAGTCTAGTATTTCTATCTTTACTTAATTATTTTCTTGTCATTTATTTTTATTGCAATTTATTTTGTTATTTATTTCGTGACAATCAAAAAATAAAAATACAAAAACCTAGTTCTTAGTTAAATAATTACATGAAATTCCTCATTTATTCCTTTGGGAGACGACCTGGATGATAGTTTAGTTACTACATCATGATTGGGTTACACTTGGCATGTAAGTTGAATCTACATGAAATAAAATCCTAGCAGTAGGCATTGAAAGCCTAATGGAATTTTGTGGGATATATCTTATGAATGCCATTGTTTGATTCTATCAACTCTTTGTCTTTTTGTATATAATAATATGAGGGGTTCATTATAAATGATTTCTTGATTTAGTAGAAAGTTGTGTTAGTCTTTAAATTATAATAATTGCTTGAGGAAAAAAAATGTTCAAGTGTAGGGTGGTTGATAAATTGTATCTTAAGTGACATTTTGCATGAATTTTTGTGCTATTTTCATCCACTTTTCCCGGCAGAGTTCAAGTTTAGGCTCTAGTTTTGTGTGCAAGAAGTATAGATGTTTGGTCGAGTGAAAGAGGCAGAATCAATACAAATTCCTAGAGAAATTGAAGACTTTGCACTCCACAATGACTGTGGTACTTTACCACGGTTGTGGAAACCACAACAGCCAAGATAAGATCATCGTTGCCATCAAGATCAGCACCTACCAGTCAATCACGACAATGGTAAATTAATAATGGTCGCGATCATCCCATGAGGGTTATGACAAATCCATAACACCTCAAAGCACTCAACATCAATGCTTATGACCATGATCATGGTGGATTTACCATGGTTGTTATGCGCCTTTCTGAACTGCTGCATCTTTATTAGTATAAATAGCTTTGAGAAACACTTTGAATTGACCTTTTGTTTTATTTTACAAATTTCAAGAGCTTTGGAGAAAGAGAATTGCATTAAGAACAATTAGGGTCCTAATTTGTAAGGGTTTCAATCTCTTTTACTTTCAATGCATTATTGCATGTTATTTGGATTTCCTATGACCATGGTTGGCTAAACCCTTTAAGCCTCAAATTGTGTAGTTGTATTGTGTACTCTAATTGTTGTTTCCAATGAAAGTTCTTCGATGTTATTTAGATGATTGTGTCTCTCTACTACTATTTATTTTATATTAGAATTGATCACTCAAATTCTTAGTTGATTGCATGTTAGTGACCATCTACTTGTAGTTAAATAAACTATAAAATGGTAGGGTTCATAAGACTTACATGACCAAACTTGTGGCAAGAACCTCCTTTACACAAACCTCTCTGATGTTCATCCTTAACCCTAAATTGAATCCCAAATGATGAATGCGAGATTAATTTAGAGGGAAGTGTATTCTCAGACATTGACCATAGGCTGACAATAAAATAAAAGGTATTAGGCAATCATTTGATAACTGAGATGTCTAAATTAAATTAGGAATTAGGAAAAAAGGTACATTATAATTAGGAAAAAAGGTACATTAAAAGGTATTCTCATTTTATGTTGTCTATCTTTAATTTTATTTCCTTGAATGAAATCACAACAATCCTCAAACTCAAGATTAAAAACCCAAATTTTTTTAGTTTATGTAGTTTAGATTATTTAGGAACACAACTAGTCTTTAGGGTACGATATCTGAACTTTCAAGTCTACAATATTACTATGTAGGGTACACTTGCCCTTAGCGAGTACAAATTTCACACATCACCATTATAGCTTATGAACAAATCTTGTTCTGGTAGTTGTGCATATCAATATGCACAATCTATGTATTGAAAGCTTCAACTACAGACCTATGCTTCACATCTTCTGCATGCTTCTGAATTTAGTCTTATCTTTTTAAAACACACAAAAAGAAGCCTTTGGTAGCTAAGTTTAGATAACTTATGGTTTTCTTCTTTATGATTTTGTCATCATTAAAACTTTATCTTCTAAAGGGATTTTGTCTCAACAAAGACCGATTTAATCAAAATAAATCTACCCTCTAAAGAGATGTGTTTACTTTCCTACATTCATAATCTCCATTTCACCACCTCTATCATAAGATGACAAGTATCCATTTTTCTTATATCCACCTCTACTAGTAAACCGATATTTAAAAGCAATAATCTTCACCTTATAATTCAAAGTTTTTGAGGCATCCACCAACCATCATGGCTCGACATTTACCCCTACTAACATGCTCGATCTTATGAAAAATAACCTTTAAATAAGAGAAGTTTCAAAATAGACTTAATAGCCTTAAGTTTTTCCAAACTTTTCTCCCCCATTATTAATATATTGCTGGAAAATTGATAGTTAGAAATACAAGATCCGTGGTCACCCACTTTAAGAGCATAAAAAATGCTATATTACCTCCCTTTGCATAATACTAATTCCTTCGACAAATGTCATGAAATGAAAAAGAGACAAGGGATCACCTTGTCTAAGCCCTCTTCCCATGCTAGCCCACCATTTACAAAATAAAGGCTCTAGTAGTAGCTAGACGTTCTTTAACCCAACCTCTCTACTTCTCATCAAAGCCCATGTGTTCCATCATATAGGAAACAAGAACTTTTAGCTATCAAATCACAAGTCTTCTCAAAATCTACCTTACTCATTGAAAATACTATTGCATATTTGGTACTATTACCAATTATGTGACACTTAACAATTGATGGAAGCCCGTGAAAAGTCTATGATGTGGGATAATTTTCGTGAGCATTTTCTGGAGAAGTATTTTCAAGCTAGTGCCAAGCATGCAAAGGAGGTGGAATCCATAAGATTTTATCAAGGGAATTGAACATGAATGTTAGTGAGTATGCGACTCAATACAAGTACTTGTCTCAATTATACTCACATGCAGGTGATCGCTGAGAACCAGAGATATAATAAATTTGATTGAAACAAAAATTGAAAAGGATTACCATTCCTTTCCTATAAGTATTAGAGAATTTCCTACTCCAGTGGAGAAATCCAAGACTATGAAACATTTAGAGATTATAGATTACCTTTGAACCCCAAAAAATTAAAAGTGGTTCATTTATATATAGAAGACTTCTCAAACTAAAGCATTTGTCAATTTTCAGCTTGAACATGGAAATATTCTAAAATTTTATGACTTGCATGATTTATGGATATAATTAATTTAAATTTATGACACCTTATGTAACACCCTGAAATATTGCTAATTATAAATCGATGTTTAATTGTATTTATCGTGTTAATTGAGTATATGGTTGACTTGAATGAGTTGAGGTATGGCTTGAATTAGTCATGTGTGATTTGCTTGATGTGGATGTTAAGTTATGTGGAGTTTTATTGAGCTAAGTTGAAATTATGAGATTTCAAATTTTACCTAAACCTATTTTAGTAAAATCGCGATCCTAAATTTTTTAACCGTTGGATCGTCTTCCCATTTTGTCTGGTGATTTCTAAGACAATTATCCACAGTTTGACCGTTGGGATTGTCTGGTGATTCCTAAGACAAGCTGCCGTTGCTTGCCGTTGAACCCCCATACCAAGAGGAACATTTTAATTGGAGCGGAATCTCAGAATCCACCTCAAGGATTTGGTGGAGAAAATTCCCTCAATGCTTCCTTTTGTAGCTTCTTTGAAGTAATCTTGACTTCTAAGCCTTTCTCTTAGTTATTTTGAGTTTTCCTTAGTGTCTCTTGTGTTTTGGGTACTGTAATAGGGTATTTTTAGACTTCCTTTGAAAAAACCCTTGAAAATGAGACATTGTAAAAGTTAGCTTTTTATAACATTGATGTTATTTTCGTGACCTTCACTGAACTCTAGTCACATTGGCGTGAATGGAATTTCAAAATGACATCTCCTTTTAGTAGAATCTGAAACACCCCTTAGCCCTTTATGTTTTGATAGGGCTATTTGACTCTGAATGTTGTCATTAACCTTGTTTCTGAAATCTATACTAAATTTCCTTCAATTTGGTATATAGAACCTTGTATTTGGACTGACAAACGTGAACGAGAGAGGTCTCTGAGTGATGCAAAGAGGAATTGACGTAGAGCTTACAGTAAGTGAGGGGAGTTTATTATAATTTACGACTTTTAATACCATAGTTGGGGTCAAGGAACCTACCTATGGGGATGTATGCTTGTCCTTATTGCATGCTGGTTTTCAAGAAAAATAATGTTTTGACTAATGAGATGCGATATGTCTATTATTGATAAGTGACATTATTGTTTTTATTTAGACTTGTGTTGTCTGAAGACCTGGGGAGTGTGAATCTCAGGCATGAACTATATATGTATGTATATGTGAAACGTGATTTGCTAATGATATTATTATTGATGATATTAACTGATGTGAGATGATGTTGTTATTGATGATTATGCTAATATGAGATGATGTTGTTATTGATGATAATATGGATATGAGATGATGTTGTTATTGATGATTATGTTGACATGAGAATGGTATTGTGACAAGATGATGTTGATGTTGAGAATGACATTGAGATGAGACAACATTGATGTTGATAATAACATTGAGATGAGATGATGTTGAAAATGTCATTATGATGATGTATGTTGTGTATGTACATGGGGGATGCAGTGACCTTGTTGGATATCCCTGGTGGGGGAAATAAAGTGGTTAAAGAGTTTTAAGCATCTCTTGAGGGGGATGACTTAGAATATTTAATTATCCACAGACAGTGCATTGATGGTGCCCATGTTTCATATTTCACATTGAATGGAAATAGAATAAACTTTGTTAGTAAGTATTTGTAGTTTCTCATGAGGAGGAATACTTGTACTTGGGGGTATGTCACTCGGTTTGGAACTCCCTTGAGACTCAGGCTAATCATCGTGGGGGGGGGGGGGGGGGGGAGAGGGGGAGTTGCCTGTGCATGACAAGGTGACCTCGACACTTGCTACCTAGTTTTCCTAAGTGAGAGTGTCATGTGGACACGTTTAGGCTATTTCCTTGATGAATAGTACCATATTACAATTAAAAATTGAGGTTAGGTGCATGCATCATATTGAACATGATTGATTGGAATTGTGGATGGATGATGACTATTTTGTTGAGTGTGTGTTAGACTAATGAATGTTTGTGTAAGCTTATGATATTTGTTAATGTTTTCTTACTAATTGTGGTTATTTGATTTTTGTATCAATTGTTTTATAATAAACCCACCCCTCACAATCTTTGTATCGTGTGATTGGTACCTGTGATGATCATGAACCATTGTTCGTGGGAGCAGAATGGCAGCAGTAGAGTACGTGAAGTGAGATTCTTTTATGGAACCGCTAAGCCAACGTGATGACCTTGAGATTATTTTGGGAGAAAGTTGTGTTTTGTTAATCAACTCCTCCATAGCTGGTCCCATAATTCTTTTTTTTTGAATTGAGGATGTAAATCATAGATTTAATTATATGTATGAACAAATTTACTTTCCATTATGTGAATGTGTGTACTGAGTTACTATACCTATATATATGTATGTATGTATGTATGTATGTATGTATGTATGTATGTATGTATTCATTTAAGTAATGGTGCATTGTTTGGTGATTGTATATCGTGAAAAATTTACTTTCATTTTTCATAAGCAAATTAACAGAGTTTTCAATTAAAAAATGAAATTTTTGCGGTTTAGAGTGGTGATATCATAACGATGAGGCGGGTCGTTACACCTTATAATAATAATAATAATAATAATAATAATAATAATAATAATAATAATAATAATAATAATAATAATAATAAATGATGAAAGTTCTAACGAAGAACAATTTAATATTTTTAAGTTTTTAATTTATTGCATATATTAATACTTGACTCATTAAATTTATTACAATTAGGAAATTTAATTAAAAAGGTGCAATATTTCATCACAATAACATCTCAACACTTTTTTTTGTTCTTATGGATTTCTTCAACACTTATGTAGTTTCCTCAGTAGCAGTGACCATTTTAACATAAGCATCAAGCACTGACCCATCATAAGGGCCATGCTTGTTCTTGTTCTGCCTCTTGTCATTCTTGCGCCGCTTGCTGCCATTCCAACGGTTCTTGATGGTGTTTGGAGCCCTACCAGGCAACCTCTTAGCAATCTCTGACCACTTGTTTCCTACTTTGATGTGGGTTTCGATGAAAATTTTATCTTCCTTTAGGGTCCATGAGTCCTTCTAATGAAATATTTAATACACAAAAAATGTGTGGTTATATACTTGAAATTACATGGAGAACAAATATGTATATTGAATCAAAATTGGAGAACTATACCTTGTTGTTACCTCTAAACTAATGATTATGATAATTCACAAAGTTACGAGAGATGTGATTAATTTGACTTTGCTTGAATGCAAGGCTAACTGATGATTAAATATATAATGGAATTACGTTACATATGAATATAAGTTATATTGAAATATAATCTTAAATGAGAAATTAATAAGGGTTAAGTATAAAAAAATACAAATTAATGTGTTTCAGAAATCGACAAGAATTGACTCAACAAGGAAATTCACACACTTTGACTTAAAGGTCAAACAAGAAAAGAAACTGAACATTACATGTAAATTACAAAAGCAAACAAAAGCTAATTGAACTTGCAACCTCAAGTATTTTGATTAAAAGGATGTGTCTGAAAACGAATGGAATATTTAAATAACCTTTTTACATAAAATATCATAAAGAAGTCATAAAAACTTGTTATAAAATAATTTTACATTAAATACTTGACTTTTTTTTTTACTGAAGTATATTGTATATATCAAGCTAAAAAACATCATATCACAAGAATTAAAATCTTATATAAAAATAATATTTAATTATATCAAATTTAGTTACATGTACTTTTTTTTAATCTTTGACACCAATTACTATTAAGTAATTGCTTGTTTATGTTTAATTCATTACATAAATATGTGTTATTTGTTTATATAAGTTTAAACTTTATTTCCATATATGATTGACACAACAAGATTGTGAGTATGTTTGTCTATAAAATAAGAATGGAAAGGAGAGAAACCCTAATATTTGGTTGGAGATGGTTGTTCCATCTTTCCTGACACTGCTTCCCGGTCCTACAATGTAATAACTTTGCAATTTTTGACCATTTCTTCAACCCATATTGATTCACTAATTCTATGAGATCCCTGCAAAACCCATAACTTATATCAATCAAATATTTAGGTTTCTAAGCCTTAGTATATCTTACAATGAAATGAATCCAAGGAAATATTTTCAATAAATTAAAATCTATACGAATCACATAAAATTTAATTAAACAAATGAATTGATTTTTTATTTATTATTAAAAAACTACAAGAAAAATTAAAATTCGTGAAAAATATTATATATAAATTTTTTAAAAGATCTACTAAAATTTTTATAATCCTAGAATTAAAGAAAGATAAGTAATTTTTGTTAATAAATTTGGTCATTACTTAATTAATTATTCTCAATGAAAAAATAGAAAAAAAAGCAGAGAGAGAAAGAGTAAATTTTTTTGTGCATAAATAAATACCACATATTTAAGTATATACCTGTCTTCTTTCATACTCCACTTCCCTTTGATTACATTATCATTACCAATGTTGGAATCCTTTTCCACCTTTACCTTTTGATCAGTGTCCCAATGATATTGACTCATCCACCAATCATTAGGGAGAGAAACGGGTGATGGCGACTTGGAAGAAGAATCTTCAGATAAACAAAGCATGGTTTTTTGTGAAAAATCTGATATGGCTTTGCCTTTGTCCTGGCCATACAAGGCCTCCATTTTGTTATTGTTTTTTGGTGCCAACATCATAGGGGGGTGACATTGAACATTGACAAAGCCTCCCAGGGAAGACCCATCGCCTAAAGAAGGGGTCGTTATCCCATACATAGGGGTGGTGATGGGGTTAGAAGGACCTTCCATCACAAAGGGAGTGTTGTTGGTAGGCACATTCATGATGTGGTCTTGAAAATGGTGGGAATTGTTGTTAGGGTGAAACATGACGGATGATGGTGGAGGTGGAGTGAAAATGGAGCTTTGTGATGGAAATATGGTTTGAGTTAGTGGCTTCAAGTAAGAGTTTCTAGGGAAAAGACTTGAAAGGTATTGTGGCCCTTGGAAACTTGGATCAAACTCCATGTAGAAAAGCTCACAAAAATTGAGCGAGTGACAAAAAAGAGAGAGTGAAAGAGAGAAATTGTATTAGATGTGGAGGAATAAGGGGTTTTTATAGTCATAAGTTGTAGTGGACCCAAAAATGCAAGAAACAGAGTAAGGGCAAATGTGTAAAATATCCCCTGATCCATAATCTTTTTACGATTCAAATTCATAGTTTGTGTGATGGTTGAGGTTCTACTTTTTACTACCATCAATAAGAAAATGAGGTTTTGCTTACCATTTAAGAGTAATGAATGATTCCCCTCTTATATTAAAAAATTTATTACATGGTAAGACGACAAAAGTTTGAATTAATTTCTATGTGACACATCTAAGTTTTATTAATTTCTTTTGTAAATTAATTTTTTTAGTTGAAAGTCACATAAAAATTGGTTGAGACAGTATGGACACGTAATAGTCTAGGATTATGGAACATCTATTTCTCATCAGCACTATGCAATACTTACTCATTAACATTCATTTTTTTCTCTATTTTTATTCTTATTAAAAATATATCATCTATCATATTTACATTTTTCACTATTGTCTCTCTTTCTCATTCTATGTGTCAAATAGACTTGAGTGTCTACAAATAATTTTCTTTTGCTAATCTCACCTACCTCTTTTCTGCAGTAAAATTTATAGAAAGTAAAATTGAGGAGTTATGAAGAAATCATTACAAAGTAATGTATTTTAAGGAAGGTTTTTGGACAAGTAGAAGACATGTTGTAGAATAATCAAAAACACTAAGATAATAATGCTCTTGTGATTAGGATATTTTTAATCAAAATCACAATTGGTATGCCTTTAAAAAGTTTATGGAAAATACAGAAAAATGGCCTAATTTATGCACTAGAGAATGGAAATTGAGGTTTGAAGAGTGAAAATTATTAAAGTGAGTTAATTTTTTTATATGTAGTTAAAAAATGTTTTTTCTTATTATTAGGTAAAATTTATAATAATTTTACTAAATTTTAGATACTAAAATTTAATGAATAGGAATGATAGGCCTACATTGTTTGATAAGATGAACATAGATATTATCTAATAATAAATCACCATTATAAAAATTTTGGGTTTTAAGTTTGAAAAAAGAGGGAAAATAAATCAATTTTAAGATGGGTATGTGACCATATCTTTTAACTTTTTAGTAAATGACCCTTAAAAAAATTCACCATTCTTTAACATATTTAATGCTTCCCTTTATATTTAATAGACATTTATTGTGAAGTCTCTCTCTCTCTCTCTCTCTCTCTATATATATATATATATATATATATATATATATATATATATATATATATATATTAAAGTTAAGTAATAAAATAAATGTTGAAACAATTGTTAAGTTTTAAAAGTGAAGATGTAAATAAATAATATATGTACTGATTTTAGAATGTCATTCAATCATAAATAATCATGTATGATAATTTTATCAACTTTGAAATTAACTGTCTTAAAAGTCACATCAAAATTAAATTACTTGTCATCCTTTATCTTATATTTTTTAGATTCATTTTGTTTATTATCTTTTAAAAGATTCATTTTTGTACTTTAAAATTCAAATTTGAGTCATTTTGTGTTTATCAATCGTTGCAAAATGTAAAATATTAACAATATTATTTTCAAGTTGACAGAAGGACCAAAATGAAATTAGAAGGATTTTGTAAAGTTTTATTCCATTATGATATATAAAAATATCTTCCACAATTTTATTTATTTATTTGAAAATATATTTAATAAAATAGAAATTTAAAAATTTATATATATATATATATATATATATATATATATGGAAATTATGCTCCAAAGTAATGTAATTATTTTGTTGCATAATTTGAACCATTGATGTATTTTTATTTAAAATTTTCTCTTTGTTTGATACAAATCTATTTATTATGGTAGTTTTAAAGTAAGAATTGTTCTAAAATGAATATATTTTATGACAAACAAATTTGTACTTTAAATTTTAATATATTAAGATTATGATGTACTAAAAATCAAACTAAAAAAATATGATGGAAACTTGCTTGTGAAACTTCTATGGAGGCTGGATCTTTGAGCTTCAATGAGGTCCTTCAATGGTGATTTTCCACCATGGAGATGCAGTGGAAGATAAAAGAGAAGAGGTGAGAGGAGGCGCCATCCACTAGGGAATAAGCCATGGAAGAAGGTGCTTCACCACCAAGAGAGTGCCTTAGATAATAAGCTTAGAGAGGAAGCTTCAATGGAGGAAAAGAAAGAGAAAGAGAGGGAGAGAAGTTGAACTTTGAAGTGTGTCTCACAAGACTCTCATTCATCAAAGTTACAAAAAGTGTTACACATGCTTCTATTTATAGCCTAGGAAGCTTCCTTGAGAAGCTTCTTTGAGGAGCTAGAGCTTAGCTACAGACACCCCTCTAATAACTAAGCTTACCTCCTTGAAGCTTCCTTGAGAAGCTTCCTAGAGAAGCTAGAGCTCAGCTACACACACCCCTCTAATAGTTAAGCTCACCTCCTTGAGATGATAAGCTAGAGCTTAGCTATACACACTCCCTATAATAGCTAAGCTCACCCCCATGCCAAGATACATGACAATACAAAAAAGTCCCTACTACAAAGACTACTCAAAATACCCTAAAATACAAGGCTAAAACTCTATACTACTAGAATGGCCAAAATACAAGGCCCAAAAGAAGGAGAAACCTATTTTAATATTTACAAAGAAGAGTGGACCTAACCTTGGCCCTTGGACTCATAAATCCTCTTGGACTCTTCTATCAAATACCATTGGTGGGTAAGATTGCATCATCCCGTCCCCCTTGGAAAGGATTTGACCTCAAATCCCGAGGTTCTTGATACTATGGGTTCCTTCCCTCGACACCTGTAAAAACAATAAAAACATATATATTAGTGGTGTTAGGTATGTGAGAGTAGGGTAAGGTCTGAAAACCCTTTTCCTGGGTATCTTCCTATGAGGAACATGGTTCCTTAGCAACTCAATGAGTGGTGCTACAGGTATAGAAAAATGTGGAACAAACCTTTTGTAAAAGTTTGTTAAGATGATAGACCCAAATTTCCCTTATACTTGGTGGAGTGGGCCAATCAGGAATGACCTTTATTCTTTTAGGGTCCGTGGGAACCCATTGATCACTATTTTAAAAATTAAGGAAAGTAATACAATAAAACGTACCCTTTTCTGTATTTTCATGTTGATTATTCCTACAAAAAAGTATGACAAACCTAAGGTGTCCCATATAAACACCTAGTTTAGTAATAAAACCAAAAATAAGAACTAGCCTACCTAATGAGTCCCTATATACATGAATCATGAAGATGTTGGGTGCATAAGTGATTTTACTAAAGAGGGTTGCAACACTCAACACATTCATCATATCACTTATTTTAGGGATTTGGTGTCTAATAATACCTATTTTGGGCACCAACAAAGCACAAGGATTTAAGCTCTTACGAACCAAACCCTCATTCAACAACTTCTTTACTTTAGGAATAACCTCAAGCCCAAGAAGTGTGGCAGTGCTAACAAGTGTCTTTTTACAAAGGAGTAGATGTGGAGGTTGTTTAAGAGGGAAAGTTTCTTTAATCATTTTCTTTATTGCAAAATGAATTTCCTTCTTAGCTAACCTCTTGGAGGAGACACTTACCTTACACTCCTCCTTAACCATAAAAGGTTGTCCCTTCTTCTTGGGGGTATATTTCTTCACTAGATTCTTCCCCTTTTGCTTCTTCACTTTCACTAGAGGAAGGTGAAGTAGTAGCCTCATCTTGGCTACTATAAATGTCTTGGCCCCTCATAATCATGGCTTTCTTGGTGGGGCATTGAGAACTAATGTGTCCTCTTCCAAGACATTTAAAGCACTTTATAGAGCTAGTCTTCTATTGCATACTAGCCTTAGGGGGTTGCTTTTCTATTGTCTTCCCCTTATCATCTTTAGGCTTAGAAAGTGCCACCCCTAAGATGCCTTGACCTTGGTCTTTCTTTGGATATGAGTGAGAGCCATAAGATTTTGAAGTAGACTTCCTTTTAAGTTGTTGCTCTACCCTTATTTCCCAATCTAAGTAAGCCACTACATTGTCCTTCCCATGGAAGTATGGGAGGTTAATGTTAGCCTCTTAAGGCTTTCTTTCCTTTTCTCTGCTATGGGAGTGAGGTCTAAGATGTGGCCTATGCCTTTCTTCATAATAGTCATGAAGTTCTTCACTTAGGCTCTTGCAAGAGTCATGACTACTATAGGAGGCATGTTTTTCTTTTCCTAACTCTTTTAGTATTTTCCTTCTTTCCTCTTCCCTTATTTGTTCCCCCTCATCTTGATTTATTTCTACCCTCTCTTTTCCTTTTTCTTTTCTTTCTAGTTTTTCTTTCCATAACTTGAGGGAACTCAACTCATCTAAGATTCTAGATAAAGGGTCCATATAACTAGTACCCTCACCGTTAACACTAGATGAATGATGACTTATGTTGGTTCCTAAGTTGTGCTTCTTTCTTGTCGGGGGTTTGCAAAAGGTAAAATATAGGGTTTAAAAGAACTCAAGATAAGCATGATAAGCAAGAAGAAAGTATCATCCAATAACAAGATAAACTAGGCAAGACTAGTAAAGAAAATAAGCTATGTAAATAAGCAAGAAATTAAAGTGCAAGAGATGTAAACTAGGCAGATCCTAAGAGTGTTTGGATGACCTCATTTAAGGTTCCTAACAAAGAACTTACTATCGTAAGGGAAAATTGCCTAAAATTATTACACACAAATGGAAGTAGGGTGACCTATTGGAGGCTCCCAACTTAGTTCCAATGAAAGACCTTTTTGTTTCAAAATTTGAAAGTAATGAAGGTAAACATACAAGTGTCCAATTACAAATAAATTGCCAATTACAAAAAGGTCCTCAATTTTGGTGGCTATTCTCTCTTTGGTGTTTCACTCAATTTGGAGCGCTTCTTAGTCCAATAGCTCTTAAGGTGGTTGGCCCCTTGCTTCTTGACTGAAATTCTTCAATGGATGGCACCAATCCTCCTTTCCAATGCCCTATATGGCAACTCACAAACAAGGAAACAAAGAGACAAGCAACCACCAAAGACAAAAAAAAAATGAAATGAAAGCTAAACCAATAGAGTTTTAACAGGAAAAATTTTCAAGGATTATTCAACAATTAAAGCAATGAAAAGGACATAGAAGCAAACTAGGACTTAAAGAGAAACTTAGAATGGCTCTAGAGTAGAGTAAAAAAACTTAAAGAAAAAGACTCAACAAACGTCTAGTTTTGGCACTTGTTTTCACACTAATTTTCAATTTAAATTTCATAACTAAGATTGGTATAATATAGGCACCAATTATAGAACAAATTTTGAGCCAAAACAACAAGCACAATGCCCTTTAACTTTTCTTTCCTGGATATAGATTTTTCTGACAACTTGTGTGATTTTTCGTATTTTTTCCTTTTATTAAAATCACTTGGTTATTTTTTTAGTTTGTTTCCATATGTCTAGAAAATTAAGTAAAAGTTTCAGCTCAAAATTCGCAGTGATCAATTCCCAGCAATTTTTACAAGTTCGTATGTTCAAGCTGCCAGCACTAGCGATTTTAGACTTCGAATTGTTTTAAGCATGGTATATTGATGCCTTGGGCTTACTTTCAACCTTCCTATGTATGTTGAACTCACTAGGCTTGTTTACCACAGTTTTAGGAGTTCAATATTAACTTAGGATCAAAATTTTATCCAGCAATTCAATCACCAAAACTCAAATTCACAATAGACACAATCATAAGGAAACCTAAAAGTTCAAGAAAAGGTTCACAATAAAAGACTCTCTAAGAATTTTGCATGAACATGTTAAGGACTAAATAACATGCAAGATTTAACTCAAATCAACTAGTAGGCTAAAATAATTTCATACACTCATGAACAAATGAGTTAGACAAAGAAACAAGAAAAATAAAATTCAACACAACATAAGAAATCTTATGTGAAAAGTTTCATGACTAGACATGACTTCTATGACAAAACTACAATTGGTTAACAAGTCACTCTAGATTTTTGAGGTTTTCTTATACTTTAATGTTTATGTAAGAATTTTATGATTTAGGTTTCAGCCACAAAAAATAGCAAGACAAAACTCAAAAGAACCTAAACTCAACACAATTTGTGGTTCAAGAACAAGAACAAGAAATTTGAACCATAGAAAATCAAATTTAGCTTCTATAGCAACTGTAATCGGTGGAAATTCTAAAGAATCATGTTAATAACATTTAGCACAAGACATGTGAGGAGATACATGGATAAATATGAAGAAACAACAATGGAGGAGAAGGTAAAGCTGAAAATTAATGGAGTTTTAAGGAGCACCTACATGAAGCTCTTGTGCTCTGATTACCACTTGATGGAAACTTGCTTGTGAAGATTCTATGGAGGCTGGATCTATGAGCTTTAATGAGGTCTTTCACTGGTGATTTTCCACCATGGAGATGCAGCGACAGATAAAGGAGAAGAGGTGAGAGGAGGCGCCATCCACTAGGGAATAAGCCATGGAAGAAGAAGCTTCACCACCAAGAGAGTGTCTTGGATAAGAAGCTTAGAGAGGAAGCTTCAATGGAGGAAAAGAAAAAGAGATAGAGGAGTGAAGCATGGAATTGAAGGAGGAAAAAAGGGAGAGAATTTGAACTTTGAAGTGTGTCTCACAAGACTCTCATTCATCAAAGTTACAACAAGTGTCACAGATTCTTTTATTTATAGCCTAGGTAGCTTCTTTGAGAAACTTCCTTGAGAAGCTTCCTTGAGAAGCTAGAGCTTAGCTACTCACACCCCTCTAATAACTAAGCTGACCTCCTTGAGAAGCTTCCTAGAGAAGCTAGAGCTCAGCTACACACACCCCTCTAATAGCTAAGCTCATCGCCTTGAGATGAGAAGCTAGGGCTTAGCTATACACACCCTCTATAATAGCTAAGCTCATCCCCATGCCAAAATGCATGAAAATACTAAAATGTCCTTACTACAAAGACTACTCAAAATGCCTTGAAATACAAGGCTAAAACCCTATACTACTAGAATGGCCAAAATACAAGGCCCAAAAGAAGAAAAACCTATTCTAATATTTACAAAGATGAGTGGACCTAACCTTAGCCCATGGGCTTAGAAATCTACTCTGAGGTTCATGAGAACCCTAGAGCCTTCTTTAGGAGCTCTAGCGCAATCCTCTTGGAGTATTCTATCCAATACCCTTGGGGGGTTGGATTGCATCAAAATATTTATTCACTTTTTATTTTGATGAAGAACTCGTGAGTTTGCTTATTTAACTCAATACAGATGTTGTTCTAAAGACCATAATATGTTAATAAAATAAATAAAAAATGTATTACAAATTAATCCGTATGTAATAATATGATGGTGGTATAGTGCAATGATGAGTTTGGAGCGGTGTGCATATTTGTGGCTTAGAACGATGCATGTGGTAGTGGTGGGAGATGGATGTCAGTGTGGTGTTAGGTTTGTTGCAATGGTGGTGTTGGGTACGATGATGGTGTTGGGTGGAGGTGGAGTCTAGTGGTCATGTAGGTTTTAGAGAGGTGTGTAGAAGCAAATAACACAATAAGGAGGATTGGATTATGTTTTCATAAATTTAAAATTTTTCTAAGATTGAAAACATGTTTATTGTCTAATGCAAATAAACCTAAAACCACTTAGAAATGTTTTGATTCAGACTTTATCAGATGATGAGAAAATAATTTTCTTTGTAAAACAAAAGGAGATATAAGATCTAAAAACAAATTCAAACTCTTTGCCAGTTCAAGCAATATAAATAAGCACATAAATAATTATATTGGTTCATCTTAAACCTAAAACTATGTACAGTTCTTGGCAACCACCAAGTTTCCACTAACTTCTCAAAGTTACAAGTATTATTCACTATCACTTTTGACTCTTACACTTGCAAGCTCTACTCCAAGCTTGACTTAAAACCAGTATTTTTTGTCCTATCAAGCTACTTTTGGTTCTAAACAAATCAACAAGATTTGTTGGAAGATTGCACATTGACTAAATATGTTATCATCTTATAGACTGTGCTCTTCATTTATTCTTCATAGGACTTTAACAGATCCTAAGACAATGTTTTGTGCATGAAAGAATCTTAGACACCGAGTACTAAATGAAGGTCTTAAATGTACTACTTAAATGGTATATCGATCATCTTATGAATGCATCGTTCGAAACTTCAGACGCACATATACAAATCATGATATGATAGCATATCAGAAACAACTTTTATCATTTATATTTATTTACATCTAATGAAAATAATTAGGAGTCTTGATTCGTCTTTAAGATAAAATGTCTTTTGACTTAACAATCTCCCCATTTGTGATGATGTCAAACAAACACAAATGTAAAAGTTATATATATGATATCTATAATGATGATTTAAGTGCAATGCCAGTCTTATTAGATGAAATATAAGAACATATAAAAAAAATAATGCATCATAAGACTATGAGATAAATTCCTTTAATAAGAAAACTCATTTTATTCATAAGAAGCATATTACATGAAGAATAGATGAATAAGAAAAGAATAAGCGTTTAAAGATTTCAAAAAATCTTCCCCTCACATGATGCACTCCCCCTTAGCTTGTGTATCTTCTGCTATGGTTGTATTCTTCTTCTTTTTACTTATTCTCCTCCTTTTGTTTGACAGCTTCTTCTTCCTTTCCAAGCTTGTGAAAGAACTCACCCACAGATTCATGATCAGATGAACTATCCATTGGGGCTTCAACAAACATCTTAAAGAAGAACTTCCTAAGGACCTTCCATCTTTTGGTTTCTCTTTCAACATGTGTTGTATCATGAAGAGCTTCAACAAATGCCTCCCTGGTTCTTAGTAGTGTTTTCTCAAGGAAACATATATACTCTCGGGATGGAGGAGGGCCATTAAAGGCTTCTGTAGAAGCAAGCTTCATGATGAATCAAGATTGATTCAAGGAGTTTTGATGATAACAAAGATGATGACAAAAAGCTCAAAAGTCAAGATCACTTCATGATAACAAAGATGATGACATTCAAGAATGAGTTCAAGATCGAGTTAAGAACACTTCAAAGATCAAGAGGAAATTTGATTTCAAGAATCAAGAATCAGGAATCAAGATTCAAGATTCAAGAATAATCAAGATCAAGATTCAAGACTCAAAGATTCAAGAATCAAGAGAAGACTTAATCAAGATAAGTATTAAAAAGCTTTTTCAAAACATTGAGTAGCACAAGAAGTTTTCACAAAATCATTACCAAAGAGTTTTACTCTCTGGTAATCGATTACCAGATTATAGTAATCGATTACCAGTGGTTTTAAAACGTTAAGATTTTCAAAATTCAAAATGAAGAGTCACATCTGTTGATGTGTAATCGATTACACCTTTATGGTAATCGATTACCAGTGACTATTTTCGAAAAATTCATTTCCCAAAGTCACATTTCTTCAAGTGACTTGTTTCTGAAGATTCTTTCAAAAGTCATATCTTTTTAAGTGATTAGTTTTAAAGGAATTGCCAAGAGTTACAAGTTTTGACTTGAGTCATCAAGAAACTATAAATATGTGACCTTGGCATGAAACATTACAACAATCTCATTCATATCCATAATCTCTTTCAATCATTCTATCTTTCAATCTATCTTTCAACATCTTCTTTCATTTCTTTTAGAACTTTCTGGTTTCATCTTCTCTTCATCTTCCTAAAAGTTTTTGTTCAAAACTTTCTCTTCCAAGAAAAGTTCTTTGTTCAAAAATTTGTGCTATTCATCTTTTTCATTCCCTTCTCCCTTTGCCAAAAAGAATTCGCCAAGGACTAACCGCTTGAATTCTTTTTGTGTCTCTCTTCTCCCTTTTCCAAAAGAACGAAGGACTAACCACCTGAATTCTTTTGTGTCTCCCTTCTCCCTTGTCAAAGAATTCAAAATGACACAGTATGAGAATTCTTTTGATTCTTCCCTTTCCCATAAACAAAAGATTTCAAAGGACTAAGCACCTGAGAATTCTTTTGTTTCCCCCTTCACAAAGTTTCGAAGGACTAATCGCCTGAGAACTTTGTCTTAACACATTGGAGGGTACATCCTTTGTGGTACAAGTAGAGGGTACATCTACTTGGGTTGTTGACTGAGAACAAGAGAGGGTACATCTCTTGTGGATCATATCTAGTGGAGGGTACATCCACTAGGTTGTTCAAAGAGAACAAGGGAGGGTACATCCCTTGTGGATCTTTGCTTGTAAAAGGATTTTTACAAGGTTGAAAAGAAATCTCAAGGACCGTAGGTCGCTTGGGGACTGGATGTAGGCACGGGTTGTTGCCGAACCAGTATAAAAACTCTTGTGTGTTTGTCTTCTTCTTCCCTACTCTTTTAATTTTCACTGTGCACTTTAATTCCCGCTTTTACTTTTGGTTAAGTTTCTTTTCTATTCTTCATTTACTTAACAACATAGTAAAAGCCTTAGAAGAGTAAATTTTTAATTAGTAAAGGTTTAGGAATAATTAATTCAACCTCCCCTTCTTAATTATTCTGAGGCCACTTGATCCAACAAGTGGTATCAGAGCAAGTATCTTGTAGAAAGTTTAAACACTCCAAGATTCATGGCTTCTTCAAATCCTTTGTTTCCTAAAGGAAATTCCATTTATAGACCACCCATTTTCAATGGTGAGGGTTACCATTATTGGAAAACCCGTATGCAGATTTTCATTGAAGCCATAAATTTAAACATTTGGGAAGCAATAGAAATAGGACCATACATACCCACTGTAGTAGATGTAAGCACAAGCACCACAACACAAAAACCTAGAGATAAGTGGACAAAAGAAGATAGAAGAAGAATCCAGTATGATCTTAAAGCCAAAAACATTATTACTTCAGCGCTAGGAATAGATGAGTATTTTAGAGTGTCAAATTGTACAAATGCCAAGGAGATGTGGGATACTCTCCAACTTACACATGAAGGAACCACTGATGTAAAAAGATCTAGAGTCAATACCCTTACACATGAGTATGAATTGTTTAGGATGAACCCTAATGAAAGCATCCATAGCATGCAGAAAAGATTTACACATATAGTCAACCATCTTGCCTCTTTAGGAAAAATCTTTCCTAATGAAGATTTGATTAATAAAGTTTTAAGATGCTTAAGTAGGGAATGACAGCCCAAGGTAACTGCTATTTCTGAAAATAAAGATCTCTCTTCTATGTCTCTTGCTACTTTATTTGGAAAATTGCAGGAACATGAGATGGAACTCCAACGTCTTAATCAAAATGAAGAAATCGACAAAAAGAAAAGAAGTATAGCACTTAAAGCCTCATCATCAATAAAATAAGAAAATGAAGAAGAAGATTCAGATGATGAAGAAGACTTCTCACTCTTTGTGAAAAAGTTCCAAAAATTTGTCAAGAGAAAAAGAATAGAAAGGCGTCAGAACTTTAATAATGGAAGAAGATTACAAGAAGTCTCTCAAGTTCTTAGATGTTACAAATGCAATCAACTTGGTCACATCAAAGCTAATTGTCCTTCAAATGAAGAATGGCTTGAGAAAAGTGATAAGAAAAGGTATCATGAAAGAAGAACCAAGAAGGCCTACATTGCATGGGACGACAATGATTCATCCGATGGTTCAAAAAAGGAGATCAATCTTTAACCAAGGATTATGAGAGTGATGAAAACATCTCTCAAGAAGGTTAACCAAAGAGCAAAAGTATGACTTTCATCTTTGAAGATCTAGACATCTTAATCATAAAAAAGGTAATATCAAAACCATTCTTTCGTTAAAATATATTTTTAGTTGAAATTTTCCTTCAATTTATTTGATTATGATGACTAACAATTTTTTTATTACTTGGTTGTTTTGATTGTTTGAAATTATGAGTATGTGTTCTTGATTGAGTTTATCTTCTTTGCATGAAATCTTCATTCAAATATTTTGATAATGTCTATAATCATTATTCTTCAATACTTGTGTTTGATTGCTTTGATATAATTGAATATCTACATGTTTTAATGTTTTTTGCATGATATAATATGTGAATTACTTGATTAAGATTCATTCATAAAGTATTTTTTAATATATTTTTTATTATAGAGTATTTTGATACTCATTCAAACTCCTTCTCCTCTAAAAAGTCAATCAGCTTTTATTTTCTGGCTAAAATAACCTCTGGTAATCGATTACCATATTAGTGTAATCGATTACAGGCAGCTATTTCTGGCTATGTTGCTCTCTGGTAATTGATTACCATATTAGTGTAATCGATTACCATGCGTCCTTGCACCTATATATTCAAATTTCAAATTCTGAAATCTGTAACCCCTCTTCTTCTAGAAAACCCTCGTCCCCAAATCTTTCTTCAGCCATATCTCACTCATTTCTTGTCCAAATCAATCCCCACAAAGCCCAAACTTCATAGTTTTTCATTCTCTTTCATTTGAACCGATTAAAATTTCAAATAATCTCTTCAAATGGTGGAACCATCAAAGAAGCAAAAGGGTACTTGGAGTCGGAGTCAACGACATTCCGAGACACAGGAAACGCCGATTCCTTCCTCTATTCCCTCTGCCTCATTATTTTCATCTGAAGAACAGTAGATACGATACACAAACCTCTTTTCACCGGAAGGCTTCTTGCCGGTTCATTGGCTTTTGAGAGCTGCATCCTTCATTACCTTATTGTTCGTATCTTGCTTCCAAGATCTTCAAACCTTGCACAGGTTTCTGAAGAAGATCTTATTGTTATGTGGGCTTTTCATAAAGGCCGACAAATTGATTGGGCACACTTAGTACGATATCGCATGCATAAGGCATTGCGATTAAATGCTCCATTGCCATATCCACATCTAGTCACCCTATTCCTTCAACACTTTAACACCCCTCTTGATTCTGAACCTTATGTTCCAATCAAGAGATCATTTCTAATAGGCGCTTCAGTCATTGCATCCTTTGGTTATCAAAAAGAGCATAATGGCTCTTGGGTGAAAAAGGGTGCTCGACATGTTGATGAAGAAGGACATGGTGGAGAAGATTAATTTCTTCTTCAAAAGATTTTGGATAGGTTCGATGGTCTTCAAACCTTTGTTGGTGAAAGGTTTGATACTTTGGAGTTACAAGTGGACATGCGCTTCAATGAGATGGAGTCAAGAATCACCAAGGTCGAAGAAGATGTTTCTTATATTCGTTCAAGCTTTGATCTACCACCACCGCCACCACCATCATCTTAGTTTTCTATTATTTAATATTACTAGTACTTTGCTTTCTAGACGTGTATTTGGCTATATTATGACATTTGGATATACTAAAATCTGCAATCCCTCACTCCTTGGTTTTTCTATTTTCCCACCATTCTTCAATTCTTCAAATGCAGTATGTCCCTCAGAATTTTCTCATGCACCATCCAACTCTTTAATACAAGTCTGCACTTCATGTTCCTCCTCTTTAGTTTTTCTAGGTGCGACGGGGACTCCGAACGACTGGCAGAGTCCTGTGATCAAGGCGGGAAATCCCAGGGCCCTATTGGACTTATCCGGGTCCAGAGGGTGCCTGGTAGGCGCCATACCTACAAATAGATAGATGGCATCAACGATTAACTGAGCCACGTGAATGCTCATCCGTGTCAGGATGGCGTACACCAGCTGAAAATTCGGCAGGGGGAGGTCGGAATTATGGTCGCTGGGCTGGATGTTGCTGAGCAGCAAAGTCATCCAGATCTGAGTCAAGGTGGTCATGTTGGTGCGCATGATCCGCTCCCGTCTCCCGACAGCAGTTCGGGCAAAATCCTGCCCCGGTATACATAGCAAATGGGCGATGGCCTCCTCATCGAACCTATCGGACCGGTTCCTCCTCTGGCCATACTCGCACTCCTAACCCTCTTCCAGCACTAAAGGATATCCCAGGAGCTGGCCGATAGCATCTGCATCAAACGGGATACAGTGACCCCTCACCCAGGACCTCATATCTCGCACGCCCTCCTCTGTAGGCCAAGCATTGGCATAAAATCCGAGGACTATGTCTGGATCGAACTTGGCCATGGAGGTGACCAGTGATGCCCACCGCCGGCGAACTATCTCCTCCTGGAAATCGGTATACTCGTCGTCCCTGAGCTGGACGCGTCGCTCCCGGAG
The DNA here is from genome assembly GCF_004193775.1 of Glycine soja. Classification (NCBI taxonomy): domain Eukaryota; kingdom Viridiplantae; phylum Streptophyta; class Magnoliopsida; order Fabales; family Fabaceae; genus Glycine; species Glycine soja. The sequence goes on along the minus strand of NC_041004.1, from coordinate 18,711,219 downwards.
AAATGACCATCCCTTGATGGCCTCGAAGCACTGCTGGTGTTCAGCGCTCCTAAAGCGGTGACTGTCATACTCAGGAGCGGAACTAGTTCCTTCGGCCGCTTTATTCTTCCTGGATCTCTTTGAGGCAAGTTTCCTCGGGGCCATTTCCTGCGAGAACAAACATTTGGAAGTTAGTTTTACAAGATAATGCTTATATTAACGCAAAAATGTCGTGCTAGCCCTCTGATTTAGACCAAACTCATGTAATCCATTTATGCACACGCGCATGTGTAAAAAATATCCTATTACCCATAAGAACATCTAATATATTCTAATTGCCATACACCGATATACATTCTGAAAAAGAAAACACACTCTTACGCTCAAGGCATTGTGTCAAAATTTACACTTAACTATGTCCTAAACATTTGCTATTTACAAACTACCTACATATGTTTGAAATATATATCATACAAATTTTTATTGTTTCACTCACATTTATTCATATGTATATTGGAAAGCTATTTATATTATGCACACATTTGCATACAAAAGGGAATTCCGTGCTATCATACATTCACTTAGGAAGACAATCATTCACACTTTGCTAGGAATTTCATGCTCCTTATATTTACCTATGTATACACACTATTGCAAGGTGTTTTCCACGCTACCTCTAGGTAAAATATCAAACGTGGGGCAGCCCAAACTCGAGCAAAAACTCTCACAAGCAAGTCCTAATTTTCATGTTTTTCTAATTCTAAAACCCAATTTTGGATTCCTAGCCATAAGCATGTTTCCTTGCATTGAAGCTACAAGTTTGGGTTCCTAAGCTTGGAATTGCATTTGGGCACCTATTTTGAATCTCCTATGCTGTACCTACATATAAGAAACAGTCCCACTCTCCCAATTTTACAAAATCATATTCATACATCATTGGGGCATTTCACCGAGCACTTGGTGAGCGCATGTTTGGACATAAATTGCAAGAGGATGGGGACAATGTGGCATGCCCCATTGCTTCAGAATACAGCATAGGCCTAAGGCCTTCTCATTCAAACCCGCAACTCAAGAAAACAAGCATAAAAACAAACCAAAACTGCCCCACAAATATAAGCACATTCTCACAATTTGGAGCACCAAAAGATGAAGAAAATATACCAATGGGAAGCTAAAAACATCAAGGATTGAATACTTACTTGTTGGAGTGAATAATAACACAAAAAATGAAAGCAAAAGGCAACCAAAAGTGGCTTGAGGGAGCAAAAACCGCAAGCCTTCGTGAGTCCTTTCTTTTGAATGAGGGGGGGGGGGGGAGTTTTTGGATGCAAAAACGTTCCCCTCCCTCGTTTTTATATTTTGAATGCAGGGGTTGCTCGCCCAGGCGAGCTAACCTGCCATTTTTTTTTTATTTTTTTTTAGAAGGGGAACATTAACCATGTCTCCTCCTTCCTTATGGTTTAGCGTTTTCCCACTTGAACCTACTTAAATTAGAATTAGGTGTCGATTACTTATTTAAAACAAACAATAATAAAAGAAATTGCGAACGCAAAGGATACTGGGCTGCCCTGCAGCGACGTTCTCTGCTTGTTTAGCGCCGGGAAGGGGCAACGATCGGTCGGTCGTGACCCTAGCCCCACTTGCATCCGTCCCTATGTACCTATAAGTAGGAAACAAATAATATGCGGCCAATCGTGACCGGTCATCACCTTACCTTGGTTGATTTCTACCATTGACTTGTCTTGACTTCTGACCGTGGCCTGAGACGATTCTGCTCCTTGCTATCACAAGATATGCATGTGCTTGTGCATGTATGAATGTTTCTAATGCGATGATTTTATTTTAGTGAAGGCCGGTTAGATTCAATTTTAAATAAGCGTTTGGGGCACCCCATACACCGAGCGAAGAGGGCTCAAGTTATAACAAATTAAAACACGAAGTTTGAAACCAAAGGGAGGACTGAAACCTCGCCCATTTTTCCTTTTCAAAGAAACGAGACAAATACAGTGAATGGGAATCCTAGAGGAAACCAAGAAGAACGAGAAAAAAACTCAGAAATAAAAACATGCAACGGTCCTCTCGATTGCCCTAGACTTCAAGCGTAATATCATTTAACTACATCGGAGTTCACGGGCGAGGGAAACTCCTCGCCATCCATGTGGGTGAGTATCAGAGAACCCCCAGAAAAAGCTCTTTTCACCACGAAAGGTCCTTCATAATTCGGGGGCCACTTGCCTCGATTATCTTTAACAGCATGGGACATTTTCTTCAGCACGAGGTCCCCCTCGTTGAACTTGCGCGGGCGTACCTTCTTGTCGAATGCGTTCTTTATCCTTCGTTGATACAAACGCCCATGGCTCATGGCGGCCAAACGCTTACCTTCAATAAGGTTAAGATGGTCGTAGCGTGCTTGAGCCCATTCTGACTCTTCTAGGCCTGACTCCGCCATTATCCTCTGAGAAGGAACCTTTACCTCAAATGGGAGTACTGCCTCCATCCCATAAACCGAGGAATACGGCGTTGCCCCAGTAGAAGTTCGCACCGAGGTTCTGTATCCGTGTAGGGTGAAAGGCAACATCTCATGCCAATCTTTGTATGACACTGTCATCTTTTGAACAATCTTCTTAATATTCTTATTTGCAGCCTCTACAGCCCCATTCATCTTTGGCCGATAAGGGGTAGAGTTATGATGCTGGATTTTGAAGTCCTTGCACATTTCCTGCATCATCTTGTTGTTCAGATTGGTGCCATTGTCAGTAATGATCTTCCTGGGGAGTTCGTATCGACAAATCAGCTCCTTCTTTATGAATCTAACTATCACATTCCTTGTGACATTAGTATAAGAAGCTGCTTCGACCCATTTGGTGAAGTAATCTATCGCCACAAGAATGAAGCGGTGACCATTCGACGCTTTGGGTTCGATGGCCCCAATGACATCTATTCCCCACATGGAAAAGGGCCAAGGGGCGGACATAACATTCAGAGGATGTGGCGGGACATTGACATTGTCCGCGTATGCCTGACATTTATGACATTTCCTTACATGGGCACAACAATCACTTTCCTTGGTGAGCCAGTAATAACCGGTCCTAAGGATTTTTCTGGCCATAGCATGCCCATTGGCATGTGTCCCAAAGGAACCCTCGTGGATCTCCTCAATCATGAAGTTCGCCTCTTTGGCATCTACGCATCGTAGGAGGGTCATGTCATGGTTTCGTTTGTATAGGATAGTACCACTTACAAAGAAACCAGTAGCCAATCTCCTCAACATCCTTTTGTCATTGTCAGAAATCCCTGGTGGGTATTCTTTGTTCTCGAGATACTGCTTGATGTCAAAATACCACGGTTTCCCATCCCGCTCTTCCTCTATTGCATAACAATATGCCGGCCTGCCTTGAGATTTGAATTCGATGTACGGCAGATCCCCGTGTGGGGCAAGTTGAAACATGGATGCCCGGGTGGCTAGTGTATCAGCCATTTCATTCTCTTCCCGAGGTATGTGGTGGAAGGAAATGTCATCAAAGTACTTGGCTAACCTCAAGATGTGAGTTTGATAGGGTATCAACTTCGGATCCCTAGTTTCCCATTCTCCTTTCAACTGGCGTATCACCAAAGCTGAATCTCCATACACCTTGAGTAGTTTTACATCAAAATCAATGGCCGCCTGAACCCCAAGAGCGCATGCTTCGTACTCGGCCATATTGTTGGTACAATCAAAACCTAACCGAGCCGTGAAAGGAATACACTGATCATCCGGAGATACCAGGACTGCCCCTACTCCATGGCCCAAAGCATTAGATGCCCCATCGAAGCAAACAATCCATTTGTCTATGTCCTCGTGCGTCCGTTTCTCTTCAAATAGGGCCATGATATCTTCATCAGGGAACTCGGGGTGCATCGGTCGATAATCCTGGAGGGGTTGCTGGGCCAAATAATCCGCCAAAGCACTTCCCTTTACCGCCTTTTGGGTGACCTAAATGATATCAAATTCAGATAATAGCACTTGCCACCTAGCGATTCGTCCCGTGAGGGCCGGTTTTTCAAAGATGTATTTCATGGGATCCATTTTGGAAATAAGCCACGTGGTATGACTGAGCATATACTGCCTAAGCCGATGTGATGCCCATACCAGAGCACAACACGTCCTTTCCAGCATTGAGTAATTCATCTCACATGCGGTAAACTTCTTGCTCAGATAGTAGATGGCTTGCTCTTTTTTCCCAGAATCATCATGCTGACCCAACACGCACCCCATAGATTCGTCCAACACGGTCATGTACAGGAAAAGAGGTCTTCCTATCACAGGTGGCATGAGCACCGGGGGATTCGCGAGACTCTGCTTGATCTTCTCGAAGGCCTCTTGGCAGTCACTGTTCCATAGGACCGCCTGGTTCTTACGTAATAGCTTAAAAATGGGCTCACAGGTAGGGGTGAGTTGCGAGATAAATCTCGCGATATAATTCAACCTGCCCAAAAACCCCCGAACCTGCTTCTCCGTGCGTGGTTCTGGCATTTCAAGGATGGCCTTCACTTTCTCGGGATCTATCTCTAACCATTTTTGGCTTATGATAAATCCTAGCAGCTTCCCCGACTTCACCCCAAAGGTGCACTTGGTTGGGTTCAGTTTTAATTGGTATTTCCGCAACCTTCCAAACAGCTTACGTAGATTGACAAGGTGTTCGTCTTCAGTCCGAGACTTGGCAATCATGTCATCTACGTAGACCTCTATTTCCTTATGCATCATATCATGGAACAATGCCACCATGGCATGCTGATAGGTTGCCCCAGGTTTTTTCAACCCGAAGGCCATTACTTTATAGCAGAATGTCCCCCATAGGGTGACGAAAGTGGTCTTCTCTACATCCTCGGGTGCCATCTTTATTTGATTATACCCCGAGAAACCATCCATAAATGAGAAAAGGGCGAATTTGGCTGTATTATCTACCAATATATCAATGTGTGGCAGGGGAAAATTGTCTTTAGGACTGGCTCGGTTCAAGTCCCGGTAGTCTACACACATTCGAACCTTGCCGTCCTTTTTCGGGACTGGGACAATGTTGGCCACCCACTCCGGGTACCGCGCCACAGCTAAGAAACCTGCATCAAACTGCTTCCTTACTTCTTCTTTAATTTTTAAAGACATCTCGGGTTTCATTCTTCGTAACTTTTGCTTAACCGGGGAAGACCCAGGATTCAAAGGCAACTTATGCTGCACAATGTCGGAATCCAGACCGGGCATGTCTTGATATGACCATGCAAAGACATCTTGATACTCTTCAAGAAGGGTTATCAAGCCTTGGCGGATAGGTGCGGTCATACCGGTTCCTACCTTTACTTCTTTCTTTTCCTCCGTGGTCCCCAAGTTTACCAATTTGGTTTCTTCTTGGTGTGGCTTCATTTCACGTTCTTCCTGAGCGACCAACCTCTCCAACTCTGGTGACAGGACGTCTTCTTCCTCTTCCTCATTTATCGTTTGGCTTATATCTCGATCGAAATCGATTTTCAAACCCTCTTTGTTAGGATCCTCAAAGAATCGACCCTCATATCTATACCAAACAAGACAAAAGAAACAAAAACACGCAAAATGATATGAGAAAAGTTGGGACTGCAAGAACAAATGAAACAAGATCTCTTTGTTTATTTAGTAAGGTAGGTTTCACAAAACAAAAGAGAAAGGAAATCTATAGTCTCTAATTACATTGAATCAGCGGTATAGACTTCTGACTGGCTTATCACGCGCCAGTTCCCCACTTGGGAATCAGGGTGGCATGGTTGCACAAAACTCGGTGGGTCTTGAGGGAACTCCTCTTCTATTGCGGCCACCTCCTCCTCGGACACCATTCCAGCGTTGGTGAAACACTGGCTAATACGGCCGGGCCATACCCTATCCGCCCGAAATCTTGACGGCACGTTCCTCCTCCCCGGCATCCCGGGTTCATACCCTAATCCATACTTGTATGGATTTCCCTTGATATCGACCACGTCGGCATTCCCGAGGCAGTCCTTGCCTAGACCCATTTCGGGCTCAAATACGTTCCTAAGCATAACACGCGCCACCATTATGGCCGCTTTGGAGAGAGAAGGTAGCGACGAACTTGGTTCCACAGAGGCACAGCTCACCACCTCAAAGGATTGGAAAGCCGTTTTCAATGATTCTTCCGCCGCTTCTACGTACGGTGCGGAGGAGGGGCAGCTCACTAACATATCCTCTTCACCCGACACTATCACTAAAAGTCCACCCACTGCGAACTTCAATTTCTGGTGAAGCGTTGAAGGGACCACTCCCAGGGCATGAATCCAAGGTCTTCCTAAGAGGCAGCTATAGGTGGGATTTATATCCATTACTTGAAACACCACATCGCAAGTGTGGGGGCCTATCTGAATGGGAATGTCGATTTCCCCCATCACTTCCCGCCGAGTACCATCAAAGGCTCGCACCACCATCGAGCTCGGTTTTAAACGTGACGCACTAAAAGGAAGCTTTTCTAAAGTGGTCTTCGGCATTACATTTAAACTTGATCCATTGTCGATAAGTACCTTCGCGAAAACGTGGTCCATACATCTCACCGACACATGTAAAGCTTTGTTGTGTCCTCTCCCCTCAACGGGAATCTCTTCTTCCGCAAACGCGATGTAATTGTTGGTGGTTATATGATTTACGATGCCTTTGAAACCCTCCACTGAGATATCATGTGCTACATGGGCATCGTTAAGGACCTTCATCAACAGCGCACGATGAGGCTCGGAGTTTATGAGTAGTTCAAGCAAAGAAATCCTTGCTGGAGTTTTATTCAGTTTCTCGACTACCTTAAACTCGCTTTGTTGGATGAGGCGGAGGAACTCATGTGCCTCTTCCAAAGTCACTGTTTTTCCTTCAAGTCCTTCTTTCTTTTCGGCCCGTCTTACCACTGGAGGATCTACTTCTTTCGAAGGGGTGGCTATGTCTGTGGGCTCTTGGACCATGGGCGCTTTCCCTTTGGAGGGCAATTCCGCCGGGTGAGGGGAAGCGAACACCCGACCACTGCGGGTTACGCCACTGAGGTCGGTGATGTTGGTTACCTTAGCTAATAGGGAGTCAACTTCGGTTGCAACTCTTTCGTTGGACGCGGGAGGGGTATACTTCCACGGAACGGCCTTATTACTTTGATATGCAAATGGTGTTGGCTTAGGTGTCGTCCGGGGGTATATGGGTGTGGAGCCGATCCCTTTCCTAGTAAAACATATCACTAGGGCCTTGGGGGTTAGAGGTACCTTCTTCTCTTCCGAATGCATGCAAATTTGTGGTTCTTCCCTCCTTCCTATGGACACGTCAAGCTGCCCGTAATCCATGAGCCGCTGAAGCAACTCTTCCACCACGGGACAGGTTTCCATGTCATGCAACTCCCCGAGGTGAAACAAACATTCATCCCTTTCGTCTCCACCTCGGGAGACCATGCACACCGCTTGCAGTGATTGATAGATGAAGCGTCTAGAAGTAACCACCTCTCCTAACCTCTTTGCCTATGATGGCCCGTCCTTTTCGACGGCGTTCACGCTAGCCCCTCCATGACTAGCTAGCGGGTTGGTTTTAACATTTGGGTCTTCCTCCTGAAACGATAGCCAGCCGACACTAATCAGGTGCTGCACTTTATACTTGAACGGGATGCAGGAGTCAATATTGTGTCCGGGAGCTCCACTATGGCACACACACTTGGCACCCGGGTCGTACCACTTGGGGTAGGGTGGCTGGAAGACCTTCCCGGGTATGGCCACCACCAAATGATTCTCCAATAATGAAGGCCATAACTCGGAGTATGCCATGGGAATAGGGGAGAAGTTATCTTTCGGGGGCGGGTGCTGTGCATATCTATAGGTCGCGCCGGGGGCTGTATTATTAACTGGCTGGGGAGCGGCTGGAGCTGTTCGTTGGGCCGGCGCTCTTTCTGCTGCGGGTGGTCCTTTTACTTGAGTCGGGAGAGAATTCCCAGCTCGGATTAAAAAATTTGGGGGATTGGGCTGGTATGAGCTTTGGATATTTTGGGGTGCTTTCATCCACATCGGGGCGGTGGTGACCGCGTGGGCGTCTCCTTCCTTTTTCCTCGCGCCCACTACTGGGGCTCTTCTGTTGTTGTTGGGGCCACATTGGAAGCATATTCGAACTTGCCTTTTCATAGTCCAGATTCAATCCTTTCTTTGGCGAAGACGAGATCCGCAAAGTTAGCTGGCATGTAGCCTATCAGCTTTTCATAGTAGAACGTGGGTAACGTATCTACCATAATTGTGATCATCTCCCTTTCCGTCATGGGCGGTACGACTTGAGCTGTGAGATCTCTCCATCTTTGGGCATATTCCTTAATGGACTCATGCTCTCGCTTAGTCATACTCTGAAGATGGTTCCGATCGGGAGCCATATCCGTATTGTACTGGTACTGCCTAATGAAGGCAGTTGCCAAGTCCTTCCATGATCGGATCTCGGAAGCTTCCAGATTGGTATACCATGCTACAGCTGCCCCGGCCAAGCTGTCTTGAAAGAAATGGACCAACAATTTTTTGTCCGCAGAATACGCCCCCATCTTTCGGCAATACATCCGAAGATGCCCCTTCGGACATGTCGTCCCTTTGTACTTATCAAAGTCCGGTACTTTGAACTTGGGAGGAATGACGATATTGGGCACGAGACATAAATCCGCTAAGTCCGAGAATGGGTAATTGCCAAGGCCCTCAACTGCTCTTAACCTCTCTTCAAGCGCCTCAATCTTTCCCTTATCTTCCGCGAAGGGAACAGATTCTTTTACGGGTGTGGGTGAGGCCGGGATATGGCGGACTATGTTCGGTTGGGGTAGTTCATGGGGGACGGATCTTTCAGGTGGAGCAGGGGGCCAAGATGGGTATCTCCTTCCTCATCGTCTTACCCAGGATAGTCGTCATAAGGCGGGAGTTGCCCCTCAAAAGTAGGGGCTTGGCTTAAATCTTCCGGGGTGGCACGGGGAGTGAAGTCCGGAGGCAAGCCATAAGGATAAGCTTGCGGACTATACCTTCGACCAAACACGGCCGTGTTTCTGTCTCGGCCCGGATTTAAAGCGGGTTGCAGCACTGGCTCCGCTTCCTTAACCGTACTGGAGGCGGTTGCCGTGGCTTTGTTCTCTATGGTTTTCTGGAGTTTTAACATGACCTCCGAGATGGAAGCCATTTGATCTTTTAAGGCCGATAGATCGGCCTTCATCTGTTCCTGCACGCCCTCTTCATTATCCATTTTTCTGGATTGAGTGTTATAGGGGTGCCTTGGTGTTTTCTTAGTTATGATGAAATTCCTAAAGAAATAAACAAAGGTGAGTATGCCACCAAAACATGAATATGCAAATGAATGATCGGAGCACTTGGATCCACCCAAAGGTTTTTTAGGTAACGTGATGAGTCCAGAACTTCTCATTTTATAAAAAGAACAAAGCTTTCATCTAGCCAAGATTATACAAAGGTGTTACAAGAGAACCTAACGATTTCTAATTATATGGGCCATCAAATCTATCATGTGTTGACAGTAATTGATTAGCCCATGAATCTCCTCGGGGGCCGTACACACTTCGGCCATGGCTTTTGCTTTGGGTAATAGACGCGGGAGGTCTTGACTTCCATTCAAGGTCAAGGTGAACCTATCCATCCACATAGTCGCTTCTTGATGCAATGCGTCAATCACCCTTCCTCTTGCTTCTTTTTCGGCGTATACTTGTGCAAAATCCTCCACTAGCTTTTGTTCATGGGCCATAGACTGGTTCAATTCTTCCTTGTATTGCCCTATGATAGCTAGCATGCTTTGCTCCGTGGCTTCCAAGTGTTGAGCCATACTTCTTTTGGACCTCGCGCAGGTAACTAACTCTTCTTTTAAGATCATGCCATGCACCCGTGACCGATCTCTCTCCTCTCTTCGGAGCTTGAGCTCATTGTTGCTACCCCACAATGCTCCTCGGAATTTCTCTCGGCCATATTCCTCCTTGCGGGCCACCAACGTTTATTTGTGGAAATCGTCGGGAAAACCGAAAGAAACCGGTCAAAATGAAAATTCTAAGTTCGGGAGTTGTAGTTACGCTTGAGGAAGATATTAGCACCTCTCACATTTGTCTCAAAGGACAACAGCCTATTTATTAGAATTGTGGAAATTGTGTTACCTTAACTTTTATTTCTTTTTATTTTTTTGAGGTCGACAAAAGCAGGGCTCTTGCTCCTACGTACCCTCTATCAAAGAGGAAATCAGACCTACGTAGTTCTTTCTTATGCGTGAATCACGTGATTCTTTTTTACTTGAAGGGTGATCATTCTAAGGCGTTGGACCTTAAAAATGATTCTTTTTACTTGGTAAGAAACTGAAATGATGAACTTTCAAAACCCTATTTTTGTGGACGAGCTTGACTAGGCGAGTTGACTTTAGCCTTAGTTTCACTTTAGTTATTTAGTCAATTCAATTAAGAACGAGAAATCCCAAAGAAAAAACGTCCGATTGATTTTTCGCTTTATTTTACTAAAAAGGTATTTTTTGATTATTATATTATTATTTTACCTCTTTTTGATTTCCAACGTGGTTACGGCACGACCGAACGGTCGGAATTCATTTTAACCGAAATTAACGGATGATACAATTCAAACGATCGGTGAAAATTTATTTTATTTTTAGATTAGGCGAGAAATGACTTAAATAAATGGCTTAAGCACGTCAAAAGGGGGTATAAAAAGCAAATGAAAACGAGAATAAAAATACATGAAACAAAATGTGGACCACCACGGGTACATAGAATGAATTAAAAAGCTCAGTTTGGGGTACTTACCCGTTGAAGACTGAAGAAAACGAAGAACGAACGATAAATGTTGAAGAACGGTCGAGAATCTTCACGTAATTACTCACGGAAATGTTATGGAAATGTTACGGAAGCGCCTCGGCTTGGATTTTCTTCACGGAAATAATTTTCTTCACAAATTTTGAGAGAATGGGAAGTGCCAAGAAGGCTGAACCCTTTTCTTCTTCACTCCTCCCCCTATTTATAGCAAAATAGGGGAGGAGCTTGCCACCCAGCTCGCCCAGGCGAGCAAGGGTGCTTCCTCCAGAAGCAACAACCTTCTAGAGGAAGGATCTGGAAGGCCTAAGTGGGCCAGATTGCTATTTGTACCCCCCTTTTTTTACTAAATGCACCCCTTCTATTTTTTTGGTAATTCTTTTTCCGTAACGTTACTGTTAGTGCTTAGCTTTACTGAGTTTTAAAAGATTGGCTAAAATTTTGTTAAAACATAAGCACTTAGACAATGAAGGAAAGCTGGAGTTGCTGCACATGATGTCTAACATTATGTCAAGGAATCAGATCGGGCTGCACAATGCACAAGGCAAGATAAAATGTCAAATGAAGAATTGAAGCTGCAGGATCCACGATGTCGGATACAATGTCCAGGACATCCTGCCCGAAAATACTGGACACATAAATCTGTTATACCTTTAATAGATTAATGTGCAGTCAGCAACAGATTAGGCGATCTATCTTTAGGAACGAATTAAAAGATAATTAAAGTTCGAATTACAAACTTGAATAGTTCGTTCAGGGATTAAAGATTAAAGATAAAAAACTAAAAGATCAAACTTTATCTTTTAGATCTTTAAGTGCAGATTTTTCAGGAGAATGATAGATCTTTTCCAGCGCAAGTTGTTGCAGCCCAGATACGCACACTGCTATATAAACATGAAGGCTGCACGAGTTTTCGACCAAGTCCGAGATTGAAGAGTTATTTTGTGAGTTTTGGGACTTGAGTGTTTTGTGAGCCACCTTGATGTTACCCTAACATCAAGTGTTGGACCTGAGTGTGTAGAGTTGATCTCTATTGTTCAGAGAGCAATCTCTGGTGTGTCTTTGATTTATTTGCAAACACGGGAGAGTGATTGAGAGGGAGTGAGAGGGGTTCTCATATCTAAGAGTGGCTCTTAGGTAGAAGTTGCACGGGTAGTGGTTAGGTGAGAAGGTTGTATACAGTGGCTGTTAGATCTTCGAACTAATACTATTTTAGTGGATTTCCTCCCTGGCTTGGTAGCCCCCAGATGTAGGTGACGTTGCACCGAACTGGGTTAACAATTCTCTTGTGTTATTTACTTGTTTAATCTGTTCATACTGTCAAATATAATCTGCATGTTCTGAAGCGTGATGTCGTGACATCCGGTACGACATCTGTCATCGGTATCAGAATTTCAATTGGTATCAGAGCGGGCACTCTAAATCACTGAGTGAGATCTAGGGAGATAAATTCTGATGAACATGGAGAAAGAAGGAGGACCAGTGAACAGACCACCAATTCTGGATGGAACCAACTATGAATACTGGAAAGCAAGGATGGTGGCCTTCCTCAAATCACTGGATAGCAGAACCTGGAAAGCTGTCATCAAAGGATGGGAACATCCCAAGATGCTGGACACAGAAGGAAAGCCCACTAATGAATTGAAGCCAGAAGAAGACTGGACAAAAGAAGAAGACGAATTGGCACTTGGAAACTCCAAAGCCTTGAATGCCCTATTCAATGGAGTTGACAAGAATATCTTCAGACTGATCAACACATGCACAGTGGCCAAGGATGCATGGGAGATCCTGAAAACCACTCATGAAGGAACCTCCAAAGTGAAGATGTCCAGATTGCAACTATTGGCTACAAAATTCGAAAATCTGAAGATGAAGGAGGAAGAGTGTATTCATGACTTCCACATGAACATTCTTGAAATTGCCAATGCTTGCACTGCCTTGGGAGAAAGGATGACAGATGAAAAGCTGGTGAGAAAGATCCTCAGATCTTTGCCTAAGAGATTTGACATGAAAGTCACTGCAATAGAGGAGGCCCAAGACATTTGCAACATGAGAGTAGATGAACTCATTGGTTCCCTTCAAACCTTTGAGCTAGGACTCTCAGATAGGACTGAAAAGAAGAGCAAGAACCTGGCGTTTGTATCCAATGATGAAGGAGAAGAAGATGAGTATGACCTGGATACTGATGAAGGTCTGACTAACGCAGTTGTGCTTCTTGGAAAACAGTTCAACAAAGTGCTGAACAGAATGGACAGGAGGCAGAAACCACATGTCCGGAACATCCCTTTCGACATCAGGAAAGGTAGTGAACACCACAAAAAGTCAGATGAAAAGCCCAGTCACAGCAAAGAAATTCAATGCCATGGGTGTGAAGGCTATGGGCACATCAAAGCTGAATGTCCCACCCATCTCAAGAAGCAGAGGAAAGGACTTTCTGTATGTCGGTCTGATGATACAGAGAGTGAACAAGAAAGTGATTCTGACAGAGATGTGAATGCACTCACTGGGAGATTTGAATCTGATGAAGATTCAAGTGATATTGAAATCACTTTTGATGAGCTTGCTATATCCTATAGAAAACTATGCATCAAAAGTGAGAAGATTCTTCAGCAAGAAGCACAACTGAAGAAGGTCATTGCAAATCTGGAGGCTGAGAAGGAGGCACATGAAGAGGAGATCTCTGAGCTTAAAGGAGAAGTTGGTTTTCTGAACTCTAAACTGGAAAACATGACAAAATCAATAAAGATGCTGAATAAAGGCTCAGATATGCTTGATGAGGTGCTACAGCTTGGGAAGAATGTTGGAAACCAGAGAGGACTTGGGTTTAATCATAAATCTGCTGGCAGAATAACCATGACAGAATTTGTTCCTGCCAAAAACAGCACTGGAGCCACGATGTCACAACATCGGTCTCGACATCATGGAACGCAGCAGAAAAAGAGTAAAAGAAAGAAGTGGAGGTGTCACTACTGTGGCAAGTATGGTCACATAAAGCCCTTTTGCTATCATCTACATGGCCATCCACATCATGGAACTCAAAGTAGCAGCAGCAGAAGGAAGATGATGTGGGTTCCAAAACACAAGATTGTCAGTCTTGTTGTTCATACTTCACTTAGAGCATCAGCTAAGGAAGATTGGTACCTAGATAGCGGCTGTTCCAGACACATGACAGGAGTTAAAGAATTCCTGGTGAACATTGAACCCTGCTCCACTAGCTATGTGACATTTGGAGATGGCTCTAAAGGAAAGATCACTGGAATGGGAAAGCTAGTCCATGATGGACTTCCTAGTCTGAACAAAGTACTGCTGGTGAAGGGACTGACTGCAAACTTGATCAGCATCAGTCAGTTGTGTGATGAAGGATTCAATGTAAACTTCACAAAGTCAGAATGCTTGGTGACAAATGAGAAGAGTGAAGTTCTAATGAAGGGCAGCAGATCAAAGGACAACTGTTACCTATGGACACCTCAAGAAACCAGTTACTCCTCCACATGTCTATCCTCCAAAGAAGATGAAGTCAAAATATGGCATCAAAGATTTGGACATCTGCACTTAAGAGACATGAAGAAAATCATTGACAAAGGTGCTGTTAGAGGCATTCCCAATCTGAAAATAGAAGAAGGCAGAATCTGTGGTGAATGTCAGATTGGAAAGCAAGTCAAGATGTCCCACCAGAAGCTTCAACATCAGACCACTTCCAGGGTGCTGGAACTACTTCACATGGACTTGATGGGGCCTATGCAAGTTGAAAGCCTTGGAGGAAAGAGGTATGCCTATGTTGTTGTGGATGATTTCTCCAGATTTACCTGGGTCAACTTTATCAGAGAGAAATCAGACACCTTTGAAGTATTCAAAGAGTTGAGTCTAAGACTTCAAAGAGAAAAAGACTGTGTCATCAAGAGAATTAGGAGTGACCATGGCAGAGAGTTTGAAAACAGCAAGTTTACTGAATTCTGCACATCTGAAGGCATCACTCATGAGTTCTCTGCAGCCATTACACCACAACAAAATGGCATAGTTGAAAGGAAAAACAGGACTTTGCAGGAAGCTGCTAGGGTCATGCTTCATGCCAAAGAACTTCCCTATAATCTCTGGGCTGAAGCCATGAACACAGCATGCTATATCCACAACAGAGTCACACTTAGAAGAGGGACTCCGACCACACTGTATGAAATCTGGAAAGGGAGGAAGCCAATTGTCAAGCACTTCCACATCTTTGGAATTCCATGTTACATTTTGGCAGATAGAGAGCAAAGGAGAAAGATGGATCCCAAGAGTGATGCAGGAATATTCTTGGGATACTCCACAAACAGCAGAGCATATAGAGTACTCAATTCCAGAACCAGAACTGTGATGGAATCCATCAATGTGGTTGTTGATGATCTAACTCCAGTAAGAAAGAAGGATGTCGAAGAAGATGTCAGAACATCGGGAGACAATGTAGCAGATACAGCTAAAAGTGCAGAAAATGCAGAAAACTCTGATTCTGCTACAGATGAACCAAACATCAATCAACCTGACAAGAGTCCCTCCATTAGAATCCAGAAGATGCACCCCAAGGAGCTGATTATAGGAGATCCAAACAGAGGAGTCACTACAAGATCAAGGGAGATTGAGATTGTCTCCAATTCATGTTTTGTCTCCAAAATTGAGCCCAAGAATGTGAAAGAGGCACTGACTGATGAGTTCTGGATCAATGCTATGCAAGAAGAATTGGAGCAATTCAAAAGGAATGAAGTTTGGGAGCTAGTTCCTAGACCCGAGGGAACTAATGTGATTGGCACCAAGTGGATCTTCAAGAACAAAACCAATGAAGAAGGTGTTATAACCAGAAACAAGGCCAGACTTGTTGCTCAAGGCTACACTCAGATTGAAGGTGTAGACTTTGATGAAACTTTCGCCCCTGTTGCTAGACTTGAGTCCATCAGACTATTACTTGGTGTAGCTTGCATCCTCAAATTCAAGCTGTATCAGATGGATGTGAAGAGCGCGTTTCTGAATGGATACCTGAATGAAGAAGTCTATGTGGAGCAGCCAAAGGGATTTGTAGATCCAACTCATCCAGATCATGTATACAGGCTCAAGAAGGCTCTCTATGGATTGAAGCAAGCTCCAAGAGCTTGGTATGAAAGGCTAACAGAGTTCCTTACTCAGCAAGGGTATAGGAAGGGAGGAATTGACAAGACTCTCTTTGTCAAACAAGATGCTGAAAACTTGATGATAGCACAAATATATGTTGATGACATTGTGTTTGGAGGGATGTCGAATGAGATGCTTCGACATTTTGTCCAACAGATGCAATCTGAATTTGAGATGAGTCTTGTTGGAGAGCTGACTTATTTTCTGGGACTCCAAGTGAAGCAGATGGAAGACTCCATATTCCTCTCACAAAGCAAGTATGCAAAGAACATTGTCAAGAAGTTTGGGATGGAAAATGCCAGCCATAAAAGAACACCTGCACCTACTCACTTGAAGCTGTCAAAAGATGAAGCTGGCACCAGTGTTGATCAAAGTCTGTACAGAAGCATGATTGGGAGCTTACTATATTTAACAGCAAGCAGACCTGACATCACCTTTGCAGTAGGTGTTTGTGCAAGATATCAAGCCAACCCTAAGATAAGTCACTTGAATCAAGTAAAGAGAATTCTGAAATATGTAAATGGCACCAGTGACTATGGGATTATGTACTGTCATTGTTCAGATTCAATGCTGGTTGGGTATTGTGATGCTGATTGGGCTGGAAGTGCAGATGACAGAAAAAGCACTTCTGGTGGATGTTTCTATTTGGGCAACAATCTTATTTCATGGTTCAGCAAGAAGCAGAACTGTGTGTCCCTATCTACTGCAGAAGCAGAGTATATTGCAGCAGGAAGCAGCTGTTCACAACTAGTTTGGATGAAGCAGATGCTTAAGGAGTACAATGTCGAACAAGATGTCATGACATTGTACTGTGACAACTTGAGTGCTATTAATATTTCTAAAAATCCTGTTCAACACAGCAGAACCAAGCACATTGACATTAGACATCACTATATTAGAGATCTTGTTGATGATAAAGTTATCACACTGAAGCATGTTGACACTGAGGAACAAATAGCAGATATTTTCACAAAGGCATTGGATGCAAATCAGTTTGAAAAACTGAGGGGCAAGCTGGGCATTTGTCTGCTAGAGGATTTATAGCAATTACTTTTATCTGAACGTGCTCAAACGTTAATAGCGCGTTCACTACTGGGCCAAAACAAATTCGACCGTTGCTTCACACGACCCTCTACATTCCTCATTCAAACTCATATTTTCGTGGTAATCTCGTTTTCATCAGCATTCCCCAACACCTCTCAGAGATTCACGAAACCACTCCAAAGGCTCTGCTTCTCCATGGCTACCTCACCAAAAGAAACTTCATCTCCTGGTTCACCCTCTGTACCATCATCTCCATCATCCACCAAAGCACCTTCAAACCAGGAACAACCTGAATTCAATATCCAACCCATACAAATGATTCCTGGTCAAGCCCCTATTCCTGAGAAACTGGTCCCCAAAAGACAACAGGGAGTGAAGATTTCTGAAAACCCTAGCCTTGCAACAAGTCCTAGGGAAGTAGACACGGAGATGGATAAGAAGATCCGCAGTATTGTGAGTAGCATTCTGAAAAATGCTTCTGTCCCTGATGCTGATAAAGATGTTCCAACATCTTCCACCCCAAATGCTGAAGTCCTCTCTTCATCCAGTAAAGAGGAATCAACAGAGGAAGAGGATCAAGCCACAGAGGAGACCCCTGCACCAAGGGCACCAGAACCTGCTCCAGGTGACCTCATTGACCTAGAAGAAGTAGAATCTGATGAGGAACCCATTGCCAACAAGTTGGCACCTGGCATTGCAGAAAGATTACAAAGCAGAAAGGGAAAAACCCCCATTACTAGGTCTGGACGAATCAAAACTATGGCACAGAAGAAGAGCACTCCAATCACTCCTACCACATCCAGATGGAGCAAAGTTGCAATCCCTTCCAAGAAGAGGAAAGAAATTTCCTCATCTGATTCTGATGATGATGTCGAACTAGATGTTCCCGACATCAAGAGGGCCAAGAAATCAGGGAAAAAGGTGCCTGGAAATGTCCCTGATGCACCATTGGACAAAATTTCATTCCACTCCATTGGCAATGTTGAAAGGTGGAAATTTGTATATCAACGCAGACTTGCCTTAGAAAGAGAACTGGGAAGAGATGCCTTGGATTGCAAGGAGATCATGGACCTCATCAAGGCTGCTGGACTGCTGAAAACTGTCACCAAGTTGGGAAATTGCTATGAAAGTCTAGTCAGGGAATTCATTGTCAACATTCCCTCTGACATAACAAACAGAAAGAGTGATGAGTATCAGAAAGTGTTTGTCAGAGGAAAATGTGTTAGATTCTCCCCTGCTGTAATCAACAAATACCTGGGCAGACCAACTGAAGGAGTGGTGGATATTGCTGTTTCTGAGCATCAAATTGCCAAGGAAATCACTGCCAAACAAGTCCAGCATTGGCCAAAGAAAGGGAAGCTTTCTGCAGGGAAGCTAAGTGTGAAGTATGCAATCCTGCATAGGATTGGCACTGCAAACTGGGTACCCACCAATCATACTTCCACTGTTGCCACAGGTTTGGGTAAATTTCTGTATGCTGTTGGAACCAAGTCCAAATTTAATTTTGGAAACTATATTTTTGATCAAACTGTTAAGCATTCAGAATCTTTTGCTGTCAAATTACCCATTGCCTTCCCAACTGTATTGTGTGGCATTATGTTGAGTCAACATCCCAATATTTTAAACAACATTGACTCTGTGAAGAAGAGAGAATCTGCTCTGTCCCTGCATTACAAACTGTTTGAGGGGACACATGTCCCAGACATTGTCTCGACATCAGGGAAAGCTGCTGCTTCAGGTGCTGTGTCCAAGGATGCTTTGATTGCTGAACTCAAGGACACATGCAAGGTGCTGGAAGCAACCATCAAAGCCACCACAGAGAAGAAAATGGAGCTGGAACGCCTGATCAAAAGACTCTCAGACAGTGGCATTGATGATGGAGAAGCAGCTGAGGAAGAAGAAGAAGCAGCTGAGGAAGAAGAAGATGCAGCAGAGGATACAGAGTCAGATGATGATGATTCTGATGCCACCCCATGACCATCAGACCTTTATTTTTGCTTTTACTTTTACTAGTTATTGGTCTGTAATATGTGCACATTAATTTCATGCATTCTACTTTTGCCAAATTCTGTCTAAAAAGGGGGAGTAGTAGGAGATATTATATTATGCATGATTTATGATTTTGAGGGGGAGTAGTAGTTATATGATTTTGAGGGGGAGTAGTATTTATACTACTGCTGCTGATGATGATTGATGTAAGCTACTAAAACTAGTAGCTGATAGAAGATGCCGCAGTAAACTGCTTCACAGCAGTAGGAGCATGGAGACAGGGGGAGCAGAAAGCTGATGTCACGTGAGATGTCTTGACATCCTGGAAACGACTTGCAACTTGCAGAATTTTGCTGTCGCCACTACAGATACCGCTGTGCTTGATTACTCTGATAATGAAAGTTGCTGATCCCACTTGCATAACTGCTCGTACCTGCTCAGGAAGTGTCTAAGTATGTTTTAGACAAAATTTGCCAAAGGGGGAGATTGTTAGTGCTTAGCTTTACTGAGTTTTAAAAGATTGGCTAAAATTTTGTTAAAACATAAGCACTTAGACAATGAAGGAAAGCTGGAGTTGCTGCACATGATGTCTAACATTATGTCAAGGAATCAGATCGGGCTGCACAATGCACAAGGCAAGATAAAATGTCAAATGAAGAATTGAAGCTGCAGGATCCACGATGTCGGATACAATGTCCAGGACATCCTGCCCGAAAATACTGGACACATAAATCTGTTATACCTTTAACAGATTAATGTGCAGTCAGCAACAGATTAGGCGATCTATCTTTAGGAACGAATTAAAAGATAATTAAAGTTCGAATTACAAACTTGAATAGTTCGTTCAGGGATTAAAGATTAAAGATAAAAAACTAAAAGATCAAACTTTATCTTTTAGATCTTTAAGTGCAGATTTTTCAGGAGAATGATAGATCTTTTCCAGCGCAAGTTGTTGCAGCCCAGATACGCACACTGCTATATAAACATGAAGGCTGCACGAGTTTTCGACCAAGTCCGAGATTGAAGAGTTATTTTGTGAGTTTTGGGACTTGAGTGTTTTGTGAGCCACCTTGATGTTACCCTAACATCAAGTGTTGGACCTGAGTGTGTAGAGTTGATCTCTATTGTTCAGAGAGCAATCTCTGGTGTGTCTTTGATTTATTTGCAAACACGGGAGAGTGATTGAGAGGGAGTGAGAGGAGTTCTCATATCTAAGAGTGGCTCTTAGGTAGAAGTTGCACGGGTAGTGGTTAGGTGAGAAGGTTGTATACAGTGGCTGTTAGATCTTCGAACTAATACTATTTTAGTGGATTTCCTCCCTGGCTTGGTAGCCCCCAGATGTAGGTGACGTTGCACCGAACTGGGTTAACAATTCTCTTGTGTTATTTACTTGTTTAATCTGTTCATACTGTCAAATATAATCTGCATGTTCTGAAGCGTGATGTCGTGACATCCGGTACGACATCTGTCATCGGTATCAGAATTTCAGTTATGAAACTTTACGAATTTCGTAACGATACTTATTTTCCTTCCGCAAGGTTACGAATCCTTACGGATCATGTATTTACTCTTTTTTAGCTTTAGAAGAAGTTACGGAAACTCACGGATTGCGAAAAATACCTCCTTTCGATTTCCGTCACATCACGGAATTTTCACGGATCGCGTAAGCCTGCTTCCTTTTGATTTTTGACACGTCTCGGGACTTCATTTATTGTGCAACAAAAGACGCCAGGTATCTCAAAGCGGCTAACCAAAGATTGCATGTCATCAAGTAATAATCCCCGGACGAAATTAGGGTATGACACTGTGCAATACTGGTGAAAAATTGTGGCACAATAGAACTTGAATAATCCTCCAAGGTTACTCTTCTTGGCTCTTCAGCCATGATTGGGTCTTCAACAGGTTCTATATGACAATGCCCTGCAACAGGAAAACTAGAAGATGCCTTGGAAGATCGAGGTTCTTCTTCTGGAGTTGCTGCTGCTTCCAAGTCTTGCAGAAATTTTTTGATTCTCTCTGAATTATGCCTTCTACAAGTGGCGTTAATCTCCAAATCAATGGGGATCAAATCACCTACAGTAGATCTTCTTTGCATACAAGAAAACAAAACAACAATTATCCAATTCAAAAGAACAATGAATTTACAATAACAAAAGTATACACAAGAATCAATGAATCAAACAGAAAATGATAAAAAGCAATGCCGTAAAACTGAACTAAGCTCTTCTAATGAATCTAGTTCCCCGGCAATGGCACCATAAATACTTTTGTTGGATTTCCCCTGCAGTTACTTTTTGGTCCAAGTTTTCCTTTATACAAATATGTTCAAGGGAAATCCGATTCACCGGAAAGCGTACTAGGTCGTCAAGTATTTAAAATTAAAACGGATGAATCCGAGTATCGAACTCAGGGAACTAGTATTAGACAGGGTTAAGTTCATAAATAAGGCATTGTTGAAAGAAACATTGATAATTAATGGTTTAGAAAAAAATTAAACTAAGTCTAGGCTAAAAACAGTAAAAATGCAAGTAAGTAAGATTGACAACAATAGGTAAAAGTGTAGGGTCTTTCTAACAAAGAAGTTGATGCATATAAGGATATTTCTCAAATCAATCATGCTTTTGTGTTCTATGTTGTAGCCTAAAGTACTAAACCCCGATCCCTCATTAGGCTAGCTTAACTCAAGCTTCGTCCTTAGATCCCTCTTGTTGGACTAGGCTTAACTTAAGCAGCCCTTGTAGGTTTAGAATAATTTAAACTAAGCTTCATCCGCAGATCCCTCATTTAAGACTAAGCTCAGCTTAAACTGCTTACGTAAGTTTAGACTAATTTAACCTATACTTTGTCCTCAGATCCCTCTTGTTGGACTAGGTTTAGATTAAAAAACATTATCATCACAACATATTAAGAAACTAAAACTTAATCCGCGGATCCCTCATTTAAGACTAAGTTTCTATCCTGCTTCTATCAAGTTCTAAGGCAACAGTACATTTCCCAATGCTAAAGTCACCTAACTAAACATACAAATGGGTGATCAGAGCAAGAGCATGTAGAAATTAAGCATTGAAAGAAGCATTGAACACAAAAAACACAATCAATTAGATATTAAAGTAATTACATCAGCTGTTCCTTAGAAATTCCCAACAAGAGTATTTAGACAGCCATACAGAAAAACCCTAACACAATTAAGATTAAGAGTAGAGAATAATTGTTCCTTACACAAGAAGGGGGATCCCTCCTCCTCTTCTCAGCCTCTCACAATCACTCTGCAACTCACTAATCTCTTTTTAATTACAAAACCTAGGTCTCTTTGCAAAAGTTTCTCCTCTTGCTGCCTCCAGAGCTCTTTTCTCGAAATAGGCACTGTGGTGTACTCTAGAATTCTCTAGATCATTGTTAAAAATTTTGTACCCTAATTCTACACAAGACAAGCTTTAAATAGGCTCTAAATCCACGACGTTGCGCTTAGCGCCACCCTCGTGCTTAGCGTGTGTAAGTGGATTTGAGTTAGCACCAGTCATGCGTTGAGCCTGGCTGAAGACAACCGCTGCACTTTGCAAGCAGATCTCATGCTTAGCGCACGGCCTTGATATTGATGGTCTGCCATATTCTTCTATCGCGTTAAGCGCGCTGATGTTGTGCTTAGCCCAAAAATGGTGAGCTTAGCCCAACTGCCACTTTTGCCACTTCATTACTTAGCCTCTTTTAACCTGAAATTTGTACAGATTTTATCATTAATTCCAATGGAAAGTATTCTAGAGATATGTTTAACAATAAAACAAGATTTATTAACAAATTACTACAAAATAACCATAAATTAGGGAACTGTACAAGTTTTGGAAAAATTTTTCTATACAAAAGTTAGTCATATAAGACGACTAACAGTGGTAAAGGTTCAATTGATGGTTGAGTCTAGAAGGATTTGATTTTTATTGTAGGCTTTTTGGTTTTGAGTGCATGGTTTGAGTCAAAGTTTGAACCCGTTCTCTTTTTGGGGTTAGATGGAGGTTGGGTTCTTGGCTTTTTGGCTGAGGTTGGGGGTTTGGGGTTAGAAGATGGAGGGTGATCTTTTCTTTTGGTGGGTAGCTTGTGTCTAGGTTGGCTTGGCTTGGCTAACTCCTCCTGTGTCTGTTGAGAAGACACACTCCAAACTCAAGATTTAAAGGATTAGCTTGAGTTCCTACAGTCTTATCAACATCAAAAAGAGGAGTCTTAATCACTTTCTTCTTCACTTTGTTTTTTATGTGGCTTTGCATATACTATGGGAATTTCCTAGTAATTCCCAATTTTACAAAGGTTTCCCCTTGCAACCGAGTGGCTCCAGATGATGGCTCCATCAAAGAATCCTCCACTCCAGCTAGCCTCAGAATCTAGGTGAAGAGCATTCCATAAGGAATAAGATTTTTCTCCACCTTGAGGTTGAACCTATCCTTGAAGGCCTACATTTAGTAAAAAAAGATGATCTCTGATAGATTCACCTTCTCACCTACCATGATCTTGCAGATGCAGAAATGGTCTCTATCACTGACATAGTGCCTTGAGTGTAGTCTAGGCATGACTGTGTTGAACAACACATTGTGGATCATCCTACACAAGTAGGTTAAGTTAGCTATCCTTAAGAAGGTGTTGAGAGCCTTATTACCATTTCTATCTGGGTGAGGCTTTCCATAAAGTAGTTTGTCCATAGTCTCCAAGGTTATCTCCTTCTCCCAATCTTTGCTCATGGTCAGACCATCCAAAGCACATGCAGACACAACAATAATGGTGGTTAGAGAAATCACCACTTGAGTCCTAACAAAAGTCCCTTTGATGTTGACTCCATCTTGCCTAGCAGTTTCCCAAAAGAGAGCATAGGGGCCATAGTGCCAAGTGTTGAAATTTTCCAAGAAAGAAGTCTGGCCCACCCTGTCAAATAGTCCTTTCACGTCAAAGCCTTCCTCCTTTAAGCTTTGAAAGTTTACCCACTTCCCAGGGATAAACCAGTCTTCAGGGAAAGCTTGTGAGGTATCTTCAATGTTGTTGAAGGAGGGGATGCTAGAGGACTCATTCTTCCTTGGAAGTGCCATTGTTCACAAACAGTTTTTGGAAAGAGACAAAGTTTTTGAAGTCTATGAGTTCTCAGACAATGATTTTTCACAAGCACAAATACTTTTGAGAGTTCAAAAATTCAGGAACTTCTCTAAGTGCCTGTATTTTCCTTTTATAGTTTTTCCAAAAAAAAAAGGGAAAGAGACAGAGAGAGATTGATGTAAAGGCTCAAATCTTAATAAATATATATTAAGAACTATTTTTTAATCATGGCAAGAATTGCGGCACATGTTTCTCAATAAAAAAAACATTAGTCCCAATAGATTAATGATAAGAGAGTAACACGATGCTATTGTCAGAAAATAATATTTCATTAATCTGATAAACTAGTCATATTTAAATGTTCTCTTATATAGATAAAGCATTCTTCATACAAAGGCTTAGTGAAGATATCAGCCCATTGATGATTTATATCTACATGCATTATATCAAAAACTACTTTTTGCACATAATCATAAATGAAATGATGTTTTATCTCAATGTTCTTAGCCTTTGAATGATGTATGGGATTTTTAGATAGGCTGATCGCACTAGTGTTGTCACAATATACTGGTATATTATTTTCAATACTAGAGAAATCTTCCAATTGATACTTTACCCATAATAGTTGTGAACAACAACTTGTAGTAGACACATATTCATCTTTAGGTGTAGACAAAGCAATGAAGTTCTATTTCTTGCTTGCCCAAGATATCAAACAAGGTCCAATATAGTGGCATCATCCATTTATGCTATTTCTTTCTACACTGTCTCCTGCATAGTTTGCATCATAGTGTCATACTAACATGAAATCTTGATTTTTCTTATAAAACAAACATTGGTTAGTGGTTCCTACTAGATAACTTAAGATATTTTTTATAGCCTTTAGATGTGATTCTCGAGAATCAAACTGAAATCTAGCACACAAACATACAATAAAAAAAAGAGCTCAGTCTTTCATACCAAGCACGAGGTGCCTATTGCAGACCATACAAAGCCTTTTGAAGTTTGAAAGCATGGTCTAGAAGTGTATGATCCTCAAAGCCAAGAGGTTGTCTGACATACACTTCCTCTTCAGTAAAGTCATTCAAAAATGTACTTTTGACATCCATTTGGAAAAGCTTTATGTTTTTATGAGCATCAAAGGCAAGCATGATTCATATAGCTTCAAGTCTAGCAACAAGAGCAAAGGTTTTAGTGAAATCAATACCTTCTTGTTGGTTATAGTCTTAAGCTACTAACCTAGCTTTGTTTCTTACCACCATTCCTTATTCATCTAGTTTATTTCTAAATACCCATCTTAGGTTCTATTTCAGACACAACAACACATGAAGCAAGATCTTTCAATGATGATCTAGATTTGACTCCTTCAGTTTAATCTCCAATGATATAATCTTGTGGATGATGGTGCATAAACTTCTAGTCCCTCGTTTGTGGTTTATGATTTGAGGAAGAATTTCATCAGACTTCTTAATCTCTCTTTCTTTAGGGGTTACAAACGATCTTCAAGATCTTATAACTTCTTATTAGACATTAGTCCATTATTGAATTTAACATGGATGGATTCTTCTACAACTAAAGTTCTAGTATTAAAAACTCTATATGCTTTAGATGTATTAGAAAAGCCAAGAAAAATCCCTTTATCCACTCTAGAATCAAACCTAGTAAGTTGATCTTTAGTGTTCAGGATAAAGCACTCACATCCAAACGGATGAAAGTATGAACTATTGGGTTTTCTCCCTCTCCATAATTCATAGGGAGTCTTTTTGATCAATGGTTTAATCAATATTCAGTTCTTAACATAGCATGTTGTATTTTAACTATTTCTGCCTAGAAGTGCTTAGGAAGTGAGTTTTCATAGAGCATGGTTCTAGCCATCTCTTGTAGAGTTCTATTTTTACTTTTTACTACCCTATCTTGTTGAGGTGTTCTCAGTGAAGAGAAGTTGTGGAAAATACCATTCTTTTCATAGAATGCTCTAAACTCAACACTTTCAAACTTAGTTCCATGGATACTTATGATAGAAGAGATAAAAAAAAAAGCCTTTTTTTTTTTAACTCTTTTACAAAATATTTCAAAGACCTTGAAAGACTCATGATTATAAGCAAGGAACTATACCCAAGTATATCTTGAATAATCATCAACTATGGCAAAGCCATATTTTTTTCCTCGTAGACTTAACATTTTGGTTGGTCCAAATAAATCCGTGTGAAACAGCTATAACAGTTTGGAAGTGGAAACGACATCTTTAGTTTTAAATGAAGTTTCGATTTGTTTCCCTTTCATCTTCTCTGGATAGTTGACATGTTACATTTTGTTGACTAAGATCTATTAGATCAATCTCATATAAATTGTTGTGTTGTCTGGCAATAAAGAAGGACTTGCCATATTTTGTCTTGACTATATGCCTATTTTTGTTGAAGGAAAAAATATAACCACTATCACAAAATTGACTTATGCTAAATAGTTTATACTTTAGACCTTCAACATATAATACATTGTCTATGGAGGCTTGAAAGGGAATACCAATTTTACCAATACAAGAGATCTTTCACTTACCTATGCCTCCAAAGAAAACTACTCCTCCTTCAAGTGGCTTTAGGTCTAGTAACATAAACCTTTCCCCTATCATGTGTCATGAGCATCCACTGTCCAGGTACCAACTTAAACCTTGGCCTTTTCCTATGGATATTGTTCACTTCCAGAAAGTGCACCGGATCGCGCAAGTAGTATAAAACCGTAAGAACCGAGTATCGAACTCTCGGGGAACTTGTGTTACTTGGTAAAGCTATTTCAGTGAATAGGTGTCTAGTGTGAAAAGAGATGTGTTTACTATGAACAGGTGTGTAAACTAAATATTAAAAAGGAAAATCACGTGAGTAATGATGTGTAAAGTGAAATAGACGACACGTTGGTCTTCCTAATAGGTGCCTGATGTTAAAAGGATATTCTCTACTTAACAAAGCTCATGCATTCTATGATGTCTCCTGAAATGCTAAACCCCAATTCCTCATGATAGTCTAGCCTAATCCTGATCAAGCATCGTCCGCAGATTCCTCTTGTCGGACTAAACTCGGCCAAGACCGCATTAAGACAAACATACAACAACTAGGTTACCGTAGCCCGATTCCTCGTGAAAATACGATAAACCAGCCCCATCCTATCAAGTTCTAAGAATTAGACCAATTTCCACTGTTGAATAATCCTAAAAACACATGCATGTATAGATCAAGGCAAAAGCATGGTAGAATGAAGTTCTGATAGCACAGTGAACACACAAAACATCATTAAATAGATATACAGGTATTTACATCAAGTACCTACACGGAAGAACCAACAGAGGATTTAGCTCTCCATAACTGGGAAGCTTCCTTTACAACAAAGAGAAGAGAAAGATGAAGGATTGAAGAAATACAAGTGGTGAGGATGTCTCCTCCATCTCTAGAACCTCACAATTACTGACAAACTCATCTCAAGCTCTCAGGACGGCTTCCTCTTCCAGCTTTGGTCTCTTTAGGTCTCCATACAGTAAAATCTCTCAAACTCTCTGGAACTTGGACCTTTCTCTCTCTAGAATCTCTCACATGCAGAAGCTCCTTGAGAAAATGGCCAAACTGATGAGAATCCTAAAACTGTCAAAATACAGGGACCTATGACCAGGAGTAGGACCAAACAGTCAGTGGATACCCTTCAACAAATGGTAGTAGGCATACTTAGCAAGACCCAAGTGGAGAAGGACAAAAGCCCAAATGGAGAAGGACGAAGGCCGAAGTGGAAAAGGACGAAGCCCCAAGTAGAGAAGGATGAAGGCCCAAGTGGAGAAAGACGAAAGCCCAAGTGGAGAAGGGCGAAAGACCCAAGTGGAGAAGGATGAAGACCCAAAAGCAAAGGCACTACTAAGCATATTAATCGTTGTTGAAGGCCCAAGATTAATTTGAAGGCCCAATATGTTCTATTTTTAATTTATAATTATTTTTGTAGTAATTTTGGCCCAAACTGTTTTGAAGGCCCATGTTTACTTATTTTGTCAAATACACTATAAGTATTAGTTTTCTTTTTTCAATAAAAGAAATTTTGGCATTTTCATAAAATTTGGTGAGAGCTTCTCTCTGGGTTCCTTCTTGAACCAATCTCAGACTTATCAAGGTAATCCTTATGGCGTCTTCCCTGACATATCTTCCTTCACTGGAAGTGGCGTCATCCAAAATCTCCGTAGCCTGTATCAAGCGATCCGCTCCTAGTCAGGATCACATCATCTGGTATCAGAGCTTCGGCTCTTGATACAGGTTCTATCCTATCCTATTCTTTTTCTTTGTAATTTGTCCAGGTTTGTGTTTTGTCCTTGTTTTGTTATTTGCGTTCTTGTTTGCATCTTGTTTTGTTCTTGTTTACATCTTGTTTCGTTCTTGTTTGCGTCTTATTGTGTTCTGGTTTTTTTTCTTGTTTTGTTATTTGCGTTCTTGTTCTTGTTCTTGTTTCTTGTTTCTTTCAGACTTTGTGTAAAAAAAAAATCTATTTGAAATCTATTTGAACTCCATTTCAAGTTTAAAAAAAAAGTTGCAGAAATTTTGAAAAAAAAAGAGAAGAAAAGAAGAAAAAAAAAGAAAGTGGGTGTTTGATCTTTGAACAAAAAATTGAGGCAATTAGAGTCATTTTTTTTGCAAGTTTGTTATTCAAATCTTTTTTATTCTATCTGTTATCTTATCTATTATCTTATTTGTTATCTTCCTTATTTATTCTATTTGTTATCCAAATCTGATTTGTCATCCAAATCAAATCAAATCAAATTTTTTATCCAAATCAAATCTGTTATCCAAATCAAATCAAATCAAATATGCTATCCAAATCAAATCTAATTTGTTATCCAAATCAAATCCAATCTGCTATCCAAATCAAGTCTAATCTATTATCCAAATCAAATCTAAATCCAAATCAAGTCTAATATGTTAACCAAAATCAAATCTAATTTGTTATCCAAATTAAATCTGCTACACAGTCTGTGATAATTAAACTGTCTTTCTTGTTATATACCTTGTGTGTTTAATTTGATTCATCAAGGAACTTAAGAGGGAGTGAGTGGTAAAAGGCAAGAGTGAAAACATCACACAAAAGCCTATATTGAGAGCCTCAAACACGAGTGAACTACCATCAAAGAGAGAAACACGTGAGTAAAGTGTGGTGAGGTCCTGAAACTTTTGTTTAATTACTACAGAAGATTTTCTTTTCTATTTATTATGGCAGAAGCTGGTGATGGTGGTGGTGATTATCATCAATTGGACGGATCTCAACGCTTATTACTGGACACGATGACTACACAAATGCAACAATGGCTGAACCGTAACAATGAATAGCTCTACAAACGAATAGAAGGACTAGAGCACCAAATGAACCCAAATGCTGGGAGACCTTATGGTAGGAACAGAAGGGTCAATAATGGACCAAACCGAATAGAAGGGCATGACAAAATTGAGGGAGTAAAACTCAATTTTCCCCCTTTTAAAGGCAGGAGTGACCCAGACGCCTACCTTGATTGGGAGATGAAGATTCAACATGCATTCTCCTACAATGATTATCCTGAAGAGTAGAAGGTGAAGTTAGCATCAGCTACATTCTCAGACTATGCCCTTGTTTGGTGGAAGAAAATCAAAGAGAGATGAAGAGAGAAGAAGGGCGGGAGATAGATACATGGACTGAGATGAGAAGGGTTATGCGAAAGAGGTATGTTCCAACTAGCTACAGTAGAACCATGCAATAGAAATACCAGAGGTTATCCCAGGGAAGTTTGATTGTTGAGGAGTACTACAAGGAGATGGAGATGACACTAGTGAGGGCCAAGATTGAAGAGGACACCAGAGCAGTGCATGATGGCTTCACCAACAAGGTTTCTTTCCAGCACCATGACCAAAAAATTATTCTTAAACCTCTATCCCTCAGAGAAGTGTGTGATGACCAAATCAGAAGGAGAGAAAAGAGAGAACAAGAGAAAGACAATAGTGAGGCACCACAGAATAATAGAAAAAGGAAGAGTGATACACCTGAGAGATGGAGTGATACACAAGAGAGAGAGAGTGATAATTCTAATCAGTTAATTATTTATGTTTCTCCTAGTGTTCAACCCTTATTGCATGAATTTAAAGATGTCTTTCCCAAGGAGATTCCTCATGGACTGCCACCTTCAAGAAGCATAGAACATCAAGTTGATCTCCTTCCAGAAGCTTCATTACCTAACAGGCCAACTTACAACAGCAAGCCCCAAGAAACTCAACATAAGGATGAACATGCCAAAGTTGACTTTGTGAAAAGATTGTATGACCAAGTGAAGGTGCAAATTGCAAAGAAGAATGAAAGCTATGCCAAGCAAGCCAACAAGAAAATGAAGGAAGTGGTACTTGAACCCAGTGATGATCCTGGACATTTGAGGGCAAATGTTTTCCAAGAAGGAGGGAATGATGAGAATCCTAAAACTGTCAAAATACAGGGACCTATGACCAGGAGTAGGACCAAACAGTCAGTGGATACCCTCCAACAAATGGTAGCAGGCATACTTAGCAAGGCCCAAGTGGAGAAGGACAAAAGCCCAAATGGAGAAGGACGAAGGCCGAAGTGGAAAAGGATGAAGCTCCAAGTAGAGAAGGATGAAGGCCCAAGTGGAGAAGGACGAAGGCCCAAGTGGAGAAGGGCGAAAGACCTAAGTGGAGAAGGATGAAGGCTCAAAAGCAAAGGCACTATTAAGCATATTAATCGTTGCTGATGGCCCAAGATTAATTTGAAGGCCCAATATATTCTATTTTTAATTTATAATTATTTTCGTAGTAATTTTGTCCCAAACTGTTTTGAAGGCCCACGTCTATTTATTTTGTCAGATACACTATAAGTATTGGTTTTCTTTTTTCAATAAAAGAACCTTTGGCATTTTCATAAAATTTGGTGAGAGCTTCTCTCTGGGTTCCTTGTTGAACCAATCTCAGCCTTATCAAGGTAATCCTTGTGGCGTCTACCCTGACTTATCTTCCTTCACTAGAAGTGGTGTCATCCAAAATCTCCGTAGCTTGTATCAAGCGATCCGCTCCTCGGTAATCCATGAAGCCGCACTATTTCTTTGAAAAACAAATCAGCCACAAGACAAGCGTAATCCACTTTCTTGCAAGGGATGAAGTATGCCATCTTAGAAAACCTGTCAACAACAACAAACAAAAAATCTTTTCCATTCCTAGATAGGATCACATCACAAACTCCCCTCTAAAATCTGATTTCATGCTTAAATAGGTGGCTTTGTTTGAGCTCGTGCGCTTAGTGCAATTATGAACCGCTTAGCGCGCATTAGTGATTTTCGGCTTAGCGTGGCTTTTCTCGCTCAGCGGATGGACCGAAGCGGTGTGCTTAGCAGGATGGCCCTTTGCTCAGCGAACAAGCACAATTCATCCTTCTTCTAGATTCTTCCTTGCGCTTAGCTGAGGAATGTTGCGCTCAGCGGATAGCTCACTAAGCCAATAGATTGGCTTAGAGAGAGGGTGAAAATCAGCACTTCAAAACTTGCCTAATTATCCTGAAATTGAGAGAAAATGATTATTAAATACACAAAATGGGAGTACTATGTATTTATTACCTATCTTTAACAAAAAGTAATTACAACACTACAAAATAACCATAAATTGGAGGAGTTTGATACAATTTACACAAGTTTTATACATAAAAGTTAGTCGTATTCACCGACTAACAACTCCCCCAAATTTAAATTTTTGCTTGTCCTCAAGCAAATAAAGAACAGTTCACTAGTCCCCAAGTGACAATAACATGCAGTGACTATGTACAAAGGTGTATGCAACAAAAGTTACTGATTGCATGATAAGAGAATGAAGCAGAATGCCCTCATCACTTGTCTTTTACAAGGCATGCAGTTATCCAAAGAGAAGAATAAAATGTAACCTGAACAATTAGATGAAGTTAGGCATAAGACAAATATCAAGGAAAGTAGCTTAAACCATAGTCTCACGGCCACTGTTTCACTCACGCACAAGTGTTTAAGTTATTCATTAATAACAACTAGCAAGAGGTCCAATCTTTGCACTTCATCTCATGCCATAAAGTCAAAAATGATTCTTTCTTGTTCTTTTGACTATTGAGAGCCACATATTTTTCTCTTCTAAGACCTTTGTCTTACTAGAGCTCTTGTTCATGAACCTTGAGGGTAGCAACAAGTTCCCCAAGAGACATAGAATCAAGATTCTTCAAGTCTCTTAGCACTATTACTTGTGGTCTCCAATTCCTAGATATACTTCTCACTATTCAACCCCTCCCTCTTTTAGTGTGTTTCTTGCAGTTTTAGTTTGTATAAGAGCTTGGCCTTAAGTGTTGAGTTTCTGACAATACTAAGGAAAATATCCTATATATCAAAGATATGGAAGAAGGATTCACCACGAACAAACCACCTTTGTTCAGAGGGATAAATTATGACTATTGGAATGAATGTATGATGGCCCATTTCAAATCTATTCATATAAATCTATGGGACATGGTGGAAAACAAATATTACATTCCACATGATGACCAGCTGAACGAGATTCCTAGAAGCCAGTGGACGAAGCAATAAAAACTTTGATTTTTTCTAAACTCCAGGGTTTGAAATACGATGTTGTGTGCTCTTTCAGAAAAAAAGTATAGCAAGGTACACAACTTCTGAAGTGCCAAACAAATATGGGACATTCTGGCTATAACATATGAAGGCACGTCATAGGTAAAGAGGAACAAACTCAGTCTCGTCAGCCGTAAGTATGAACTCTTTTCCATGGAAGAAAATGAAGACATACAATGTATGTTTGGATGTTTTCAAGCCAATCTTAATGAACTAAGATCCTTAGGTAGAACTTATGATAATTATGACCACATTGACAAAATTTTGAGAAGTATATCTAGGAATTGGAGACCACAAGTAATAGTGCTAAGAGACTTGAAGAATCTTGATTCTATGTCTCTTTGGAAACTTGTTGCTACCCTCAAGGTTCATGAACAAGTGCTCTAGTAAGACAAAGGTCTCAGAAGAGAAAAATATTTGGCTCTCAATAGTCAAAAGAACAAGAAAGAATCATTTTCCAGAGAAGAAGTCTAGAAAAGTTCCTTTAAAGCACATAAAGTAAATGATTCATTTGATATGAATCTGAAGAAGACACAAACAAAGATGAGCTCTCTTTCATCTCTCGCAAAATCCATATTATGTGGAGAAACAAAAGTGGTTCCAAGTGGAGAAGCTCCTCAAGAAGAATACCCCGAGACAAGAAGGAAAAAAACAAAAAGCTTCATAGTTTGCAATGAGTGCAAAAAACCTGAACATTTCAAGTCTGAATGTCCAGATTTAGAGAAAAATCAAGATATGAAGAAATTCTTTAGCACTAAAGAAAAGAAGGGGCTTATGAGTACATGAGAAGACCTGGACGACACTTTGTCAGAGGAAGACGATGAAGAAGCCAACATATGGATGATGGCGGACATAACTTTTGAAGGGTTTGAGTTATACCAAAAAGATGAGGTAAATTTTGATGATCCTAAATCTCTTAGAAAAGCTTATCATGAGCTTCTATCTTACTCATATATTGTCTCAAAAGCTTATAAAAACCTACGAAGAGATTTCAAGAATCTATCCCAAGGTCATTTAAAACTTGAGAAAACCCTTTAGGGTTAAGCAGATGTTTCACTGGACGAGCCCACTCAGACATGTGAAGCTTGCATAACTCTTAAAGAAAAAGAGTCCAAGTTTTGTCTTGAGATTGAGACAAATGCCAGTGAAAAAGCTACCTTTCTTAAAAACTTTTAAGAGTTGGAAAATAAACTGAAAAATCTTCAAAAGGATCTGAAGAAGCTTAATGAACTTCATAATCATAAAAAAGAAGAAACATATGATCTTTGGAGAGAGTGTGCCAAACACACAAAGATTATGATGACCTTAAAATGAGTAAACATAATCTTTGGGTGGAATGTGAAGAACACAAGAAATCTATGAGTTTCTTGAATAATGAGCTTCTGAAGTATCAAGAACTTAAAGGTCAACCTCAAGATGTTGTCAAACTTCATGAGGAAATAAGAACCTTAAAGTCTACATTATCCAAATTTTTCAATGGAAGAAAAAATCTTAACAAATTGTTAGGATACTATAGAAGTTCTTTAGATGAATTTGGAAATGGATATGATGGGAAGGTGAACTAGCTCCTATGTGGAGCTTGTAGGCCTTGGATCTTCTTCATAAATGGAGTCCTTTGCTTCTTGAAATCAATGGCAGTGGAATGGAGAAGGAAGAAAGAAAATTGGAGGCACCACTTCAAGGAGAAGATAAGTCAAGAACAAGCTCACCACCATAGGAAGCCATGGGTAAGAGCTTGAAGGTAGGAGAAGATGAGTGGAGGGAGAAAGAGGGAAGGAGCACTAAATTTTATGCCTCAAATGAGGTCTTAACTTTGAAGTGTAATTCTCAAATGATCAAAGTTGAAAAAAATGCACACACATGACCTCTATTTATAGCCTAAGTGTCACACAAAATTGGAGGGAAATTTGAATTTCACTTGAATTTGAAATTGAATTTGTGGAGCCAAAATTTCACTAATTATGATTAGTAAATTTTAGCTATGGTTCAGCCCACTAATCCAAGATCAAGTCCAAGATTCTCCCTAAGTGTGATTAGGTGTCATGAGGCATGTAAAGCATGAAGAACATGCACAAAGTGTAACTATATGATGTGGCAATGGGGTGTAGCAAGCAAATGCTCACCTCCCCCTCTAAAATTTAATTAGATTTGGCTTCTCCCAATTCAATTAAATTTATTTCCCAACACACACATCAAATATTCACTTAATGCATATGAAATTGCAAAACTACTCCTAATACAAAAACTAGTCTAGGTGTTCTAAAATACAAGGGCTGAAAAATCCTAATTTTCTAGGGTACCCTACCTACATTATGGAGCCCTAAATACAAGGCCCAAAAATAATGAAATCCTAATCTAATATGTACAAAGATAAGTGGCCTCATACTGAGCTCATGGGCCCAAAATCTACCATAAAGCCCATGAGAATCCTAGGGCCTTCTCCTACATCTCTAACCCAATATTCTTGGAGTCTTCTATCCAATGCCCTTGGGGGATAGGATTGCATCAAAAGGTATTTTTTCACGATGAAGACACAATTGTATGTTATTCCTATGGAAAAATTGGACATGACGTCCAGATGCAGGAATCGTCCTAAGAAGGGTTCACCTAATCCTTTCACGACTAACACAAAAGGACCCAAAAAGATTTAGGTACTTGAGAAAAGAATTTTTCCTGTTACAAATGTCCTTGATAGTTAGAAATAGACACATGTCATGGTACCTGGACAATGGTTTCTTGCAACACATAAGGGAGAAAAGTCTATGTTCCAATGCTTGACTCCCTATCATGATGGAACAGTCACTTTCGAAGGGAATCAAAAAGGTAGAATAACTGAAATAAGTAAGATAGGTATTCACCTTTATTCCTCCATTGATAAAGTTCTATTTGTTGAAGGTCTTGAACATAATCTACTGAGCATAAGTCAATTATGTGATAGTGGATATGGTGTCTCCTTCAACATGGATGAGTGTGTCGTCCTATATGATGATGGGTCCTTTTTATTCTCTGCCAAGAGAAAAGGAAACCTCTATAAGATAAGATTGGGGGAACTCTCAAATCAAAAGGTGTCATGCTTATTGTCTATCAAAGAAAATCACTAGTTATGGCATAGAAAACTTGTCTCTAAACTGCAGAAAAATAACCTCGTAAGAGGTTTACCAAGTATGTCATTTAAGGATGATTTGCTTTGTGAGACATGTTAGAAGGGGAAACAAATTAAAAACTCTTTTACTAGTAAAAACACTATTTCCACCTCTAGACCTCTCCAACTATTACATGTTGGTTTATTTGGTCTAACCAAAACTGCGTCCACCGATGGTAAGAGGTATAGACTTGTCATAAAGGACGACTACTCTAGATAGACATGGGTTATTTTCCTAAACCACAAGGATGATTCTTTTGATATCTTTAAATTTTGTAAATGTTTTCCAAATGAAAAAGGAGTATGCATTACTTCAATCAAAAGTGATTATAGGCGTGAGTTTGAAAATGACAAGTTCCAACTATTCTATGAAGAAAATGTAATCCTTCACAATTTTTCAACACTAAGAACTCCTCAACAAAATGGAGTAGTTGAAAGAAGGAACAAATCTCTCCAAGAAATAGCTAGAACCATGCTAAATGATAATTCGGCCCCTAAGCATTTTAGGGTTGAAGTAGTGAATACTGCTTGTTACCTTTAAAATAAAATTTACGTAAGACCTATCCTGAAAACTCCCTATGAATTGTAGAACTGACGGAACCCAACATATCATATTTGCATCCATTTGGATGGAAATTTTTTATTCTCAACATAAATGTTAGTCTGGGAAAATTTGATTCAAAAAGTCACAATGAGATATTTCTTAGATATTTTGAAACTTCAAAGGCATTTAGAGTGTACAACTAAAGAACCTTAGTTTTTAAAGAAGCAATCCATATAAGATTTAATGAAAATAAGCTTGAGAAAGATTTATTAGAGCTAGATGAGTCTTTTGTAGATTTACGATAGCTCTATAGCAACTAGCTCATCTAGGTAGGATCCAAAGATAATAGCGTGAACTCAACAAGAAACTCAAGCTAAAGTAAGATAACCCACTAGATGCATCATGAGAAGGAATCATGCAAAAAGTCATATCATAGGTGATCCAACAAATCATGTTTAAACAAGAATTTCACAAAGAACACAAGGACACACTGCACTGATCTTTGAAATGGAACCCAAACACATTGATGGGGTCATGCAAGACAACAACTGGGTGAAAAATGATGCAAGAAGAGCTTGACAATTTTCAGAAGAATGATGTCTAGAAGCTAGTCAAACTACAAAAAGGAAAGAAAATAGTAGAAGCAAAATGGGTCTTTCGCAACAAAATGAATGAAGATGGTAAGGTTGTGAGAAACAAGGCAAGGTTAGTTGCAAAAGGTTACTCACAACGGGAAGATATAAACTACAAAGAATCCTATGCACCTGTTTAGAAGCAATGCACATCTTACTTTAATTTCTAAATGAATTAATCCAAAAGGAAGTTTATGTTGAAAAACCTCCTAGATTTGAAAGTGAAACCTTTCCTCAACATGTTTTTAAACTCTACAAAGCCATATATTAACTTAAACAAGCTCCTAAAGCTTGGTATGAAAAAAATAAGTTCATTTCTCTTGAAAAATGGCTTTGAACAAGGAAAGGTTGACACAATTCTTTTTCACAGAATCTATGATTCTCAGTTTTTATCAGTACAAGTGTATGTGGACAATATAATTTTTGGTGCTACTAATAAAATGCTCTATGAAGATTTTTCTAAGTTAATGCAGACTGATTTCAAAATGAGCATAATGGGAGAGTTGGAATTCTTTCTTGGATTGCATTTAAAGCAAACACCCTAAGGCATTTACATTCGTCAGACCAAGCATGTTAAAGAATTCTTAAAGAAATTCAACATGAGTGATGCAAAATAGATGAAGACTCCTAGGCATCCCACTACATATCTTGGACTGGACGAGGAATCGGCAAAGATGGATGGGACTCAGTACAAAGCAATGATTGGTTCATTGCTCTATCTCATTGGGTACAAGCCTGATATTTTGTTTAGTGTTTTCCTAAGTGCAATATTTCAAAAAGAACCAAGGGAAGTCCATTTAACTGCAATTAAAGGTATATTCAGATATCTAATTGGAACTCCTAACCTTAATTTTATATACAAAAGGAGAGAAAGTTTCAGACTCACAAGCTATTGCGATGCAGACTATGCTGGAGATAGAGTCAAAAGAAAAAGCAGACGTGGAAGTTGTCACTTTATAGTTGGCAACTTCATAACTTGGATATGCAAGAAGCTGGGCTCAACTGCATTGTCCTTTGCTGAAGTAGAATACATGCCAGCAACAAGTTGTTGCGCTCAACTTCTATGGATAAAGAGCCAGTACTACAATGTATGAGAGTTAAATTCCTATCTTTTGTGATAATAGAGTTGCTATAAGTCTTTCAAAAAATCCAACATTACATTTGATAAATGTCAAATTTATCAGATTTTCATATGCATTTTGTAACGTTTATTTTGGCATTTTAGTTAATTTTATGCCTTGTTTTGAATCAAATTAGCTATAAGTTCAATTTTTTACTTTGTCTTAGGTAGAATTTTATGTTTTAGTTATTTTTAATGAATTTTTTTATACTTTTTTTAGCAAAAACAGGTCATTTGGGCAAAAGCTCCTGAGGCCCAAAATCAATAGAAAGTTATAGAAGGAGAAATTGCAAAAATTGAATATAAAAGCTAGGAAAATCATGAGCAAAATATTTTTCAAGGATAAATCAGCTGAAGAAGAAGATAATTACTTGAATTAATTAAAAATATTATTTGTTTGTAATTTCTTGTGATTATCTCCTAAATTTTTTCTAGCTACGATTCTATAAATAAGAGACTAGACATTCATTGTAATGTGTCGAAGTCTAGAGCAGTTCTTAGAATTACATTTTAGACTTCCACCTACTAGATGTATTCATTATTCCATTAAACTCTCTAGGTTTCATTATATTATTTTTATGAGTGCAATTATTTCCACCTTGGTGAGGAAAGGATGAACTGTGTTTCACTTTCATTCTATCAATTAAATACTTCATCTTGAGTTCTTTATTTGTTTTCTTACTTAATTCAATAATTGACTTGTGCTTTAGCGAGCCTTGTTGAAATGCGAACATGAATCAAGTACTTAATTTGGATTATCTTTGGGGACAGAATAATCTTGGTTAAGCCTCACAAATTCTCAGCCATTAATGTAGATTGCTTGTGTCAGTATGTCCTAAGGATTAGGTATCAAGCAAGTAGTCTAGAATCTACGATCAAGCGGGAGATGGGGTAGAACACATTAGTGAATTGGGGATGAGCAAGAGAAATGAGTAGAGAATTGTGAAGTTATAGCGGATCGAGCGAATTCCAAGTCAAAACATAGACATTCATTCATCAAGATTGACATCACCATCCAAGTCTAGTATTTCTATCTTTACTTAATTATTTTATTGTCATTTAATTTTTATTGAAATTTATTTTATGTTATTTATTTCTTGACAATCACAAAACAAAAATACAAAAAACCTAGTTCTTATTTAAATAGTTACATGTAATTTCTCCTGTATTCTTTGGAGGACGACTTGGATGATAGTTCAGTTACTATATTATGATTGGGTTACACTTGGCCTATAAGTTGAATCTAACATGAAATAAAACCCTAACAACATTCCAGAGAAAGCATATAGAAATTAAACATCATTTTATAAGAGATCACATTCAAAATGGAACAATGAGTTTATAGTTTGTACTCACTGATGATCAATTTGCTGATATTTTTACAGCCATTAACTAAAGAAAGGTTGATTTTGTTAAGAAGTCAACTAGGAGTGATCTTTGTTAATGATTAACTTAATCTCTATATGTCCTCCACTAGTGCATCCAAGGACACATCTTCTACTGGAACTTAACACACACTCATAACATTCAATATATGGACGACATAACATGAATTTTATTCTTATATATGAAACACAATGTTTTCATAGAGAAACATTGTAACACTTCATGTTGGGTCGGTTTTGGGAAGCAAGCCTAATGATTGTTTTTGAAAAATCCAAAAAGCCCACTATAAAACCTTATTACGTCGAAACTCTTGGCATTACACTCTCTCTGCAAACACCTCAATTTGTTCTTTAAGAATTCAAACCCTAGCTCTCATCTCTCTACAATGGCCTTTGCAAACACCCTCGTTATTGAGACAATCCCAACCATGGAAATCACTAGCATTCACACAAACAATGAGCCATCCATCCATGTAGAACACTTTTTCGAAATCCAAGAACTATAACAAGTGGATCTCAAGCTCAATGAAACCATATTGTTTTGTGGTGCCAGAAACTTTTTCAACAAACCACAAACCATGTACCCTGAACTGATAGGAACCTTCTAGAGACATCTTGAGTTCATTAACAAGAAGACTATGACCTCTAAGGTTTTAGGAGTGAAGGTGGTATTATCCTATGACACTATTGCTAAGGCAACAAGATGTTTGCATGAGGGCAATACTTAACAGGAAAATTGGGTGAGGAACTATGACTCATATGTCACTAGAGCACTCTACAAAGACAATGTTGACAAGGATGGTGACCAAAAGATCATAGTATACAACCTGATGTGTGAGAAGGAAAAAATATGGGTCAACATTTTGAACAAGAGTGTGCTCCATAAAGCTAGTTCCAAAACAACCCTCTTTGATCTCCATAAGTTCGTGCTATTTCAATTGATGAAGAACCTTCCGTTTGACCTTCCACACACTATATACATCAACATGTTGAGGAACCTCGAAGACTTAGGTGATCTAGATGACATCTACTATGCAGCCCTCCTCAACAAGCTCCTATGGGATCAATGAGTATACCATTTGTT
The DNA here is from genome assembly GCF_004193775.1 of Glycine soja. NCBI lineage: Eukaryota > Viridiplantae > Streptophyta > Magnoliopsida > Fabales > Fabaceae > Glycine > Glycine soja. Next base: position 18,670,660 of record NC_041004.1, on the reverse strand, counting down.
CAACAAGATAGAGAAGGATTCTAAGCACACCCTGATAGTTAAGGGTTCAATGGTTGCTAAATAACAAAAGTTTAGCAAGACCTAAAAGCTATGAAGGTGGCTTTAGAACAAAGCTTAAAGGAGGCTCCCAAAGTGGATGTGAACGTCATCAACCAAAGGAAACAGAAAAAGGATGGCCAAGGACATTGTTAATGAAGACCAAGGTCTGAACAACTTTGGCTTTTCAAGAAAAATTTAGAAGATCAAGGCTGAGCAACAGAAGACGAAGAAGACCAGAAAATAGTCACAAAGAGGTAAAGAAGAAGACGAGCTTCTGACCAAGGAGCACAGGACTACAAGAAGGCATGAGTTTTTCGCACCACTCCTGTGCGTCCACCAATAGTGACCTTAGTCACAGAAAGGTTGAAAGACCTAAGTGAGACAGATGAAGATGATGAAGGGTTGGTGCGAGTGGCCCTACAAAAGAGGAAAGTTGCAGCTCTAGAAGCCTCTCATCCAAAGAAGGCCAAGAAAGCCTAACCATTCATAAACCACAGGCATTTATCATCTCCTCTATCATTCCACGACACATAAAGATGAGGGCGACCAAGGCTAACCCGAAGATTGGTGATAAAGAATGGGTGGTTTCATGCACTGGAAACACAGAAAATCCAACTTCTTTTTCATCAAATAGTGAGTCCACTGATGACAATCCTTTCTCGCTCCTTTGAAAGCATGCACTATCCACACAATTGTGTCCACCTCTATCTTCTCTGCATCTCGACAGATTCAGAATGGTATCTCCAAGGGAACCATTAAATGATGGTCATAGGTTTCCTCTAGCCTTCATTAATGACAATCCTCATTGGCTAGCACCTAGAACTCAACAACGAGTTCAACCTTCAATTGAAGTGACTCCCACTTAAGCTTGGTGCAGTTTGCAAAAGCTGAAGGACAAAAAGAGCTTTCAAGGTCGCATCTCTTAGGAGCTATTCGCAAAGCAAAGAAGGGACCCTTTGCAAAAATTGGAACCTCCTAAGATACAATTTCTGATGAAGGTGTACTTGTTGATTCCTATTTCTAGACTCTTGCCAATGCATCCTATCGATATAAAACTCCCACAAGAAGATCGTTCATCCCTTGGCAAGTTGCATGAACATATATACTTGCGAGATCAAACCACTGCGTACCCTCTTGGTCTGCACATCTTAAGGGCAATTGACATCAAGATGGTTGCTGATAGAGCTTGTCCGCGTCTACAGGTGTGGGATTCTGCCAAGAAAAAAGGATTTGAGCTATATTACAAAGAAGAGATGCCTATAAGGAAGATGAAGGTGGAGATTGTGAACTTGCCGCTGAATTGGAGCCCTTTGTTTCATGGAAAGCAGCTGATACGTACTTCAAACGCTCATGATGCTAGGACCTTTTGGAGTCAGATTGTGTGGGTGGTCTCCAAAAAAGCCTCCACTTTTGGCTAAAATGGAAGCGGCATTGTTGTGCATCGTGATGTTATTTAGGTATTACGACCTCTTAGGAAGTATCACTTTGATGATGCTTGCGTCTACTTTACCAAAGATGTTGATAGTTACTCCCCATATAATGTCTTCTCAAGCCTCCAACCATTCAATACGAGAGCACCTACAATTAGGAAAATATGTTAGAAGAATAGATGGTAGCTCATGTGACCAAGCTCCATGAGGCTCAATAGAAGAAGTTTGACAAAGATGTTGTTGTTGTTGTTAAAAAAGAAGTTTTTGCCTCCATCCAAGTTAAATCATTTGCTGAAGTTGTTGACGACACCATTGTGTGTAGGGTTATCATTGATCTTACAAACATTAGTATCATGGACAAAACTGGTGATACATCAAATGTAGTTGTGGTTGATGAAGTTGAACCACATATTCTAGACCCTGCGTCCAAGTAGTCTACAGCTTCCAATGAGGCCACTTCTCGAGATAAAGGTGAACATGACATTGTTATTGTTTATTCAACAAGTTCTGGCCCCACTCCTCTCAACTATGCACAACTCACCATTGTCACTAGTTATAAAGTCCAAGACATGATTGGCTAAGCCATCGAGTCATTTGCCGAACGCCAACCCCTAGAGAATGAGCAATTCAGGTTCTCCATCTAGAATGTGATTACAACCCAGTTTTCCAACCTTGGTGTCATCCTTTTGCAAAACATTCAATAGGATAAAGTGTCTATGCTTGTATCAGACCCTAATTTTGTCCGGGGACTATCATTCACTGATGTTTTAATTCTCACTAGCCGAACTGCGTTGTTCGACACCAGTTACTGCATAAAACGAAATATCGTTCAATGTTTTGCTCAAGAATGCGAAAGATACATAAAATAGGGGGCAAAATGGTATTTTCCTTGAGTTTCCTAGACCCTAGCTTGCCCAGGCTAGCCTCTGGCTCGCCTGGGCGAGTTGGTGACTTCAGGACTAAGCCTTAGCTCGCTTGGGCGAGCTCTAGCTTGCTTGGGCAAGCTGCAAGTGCCTAAAATTCCCCTTTTCCTATAAATAGGAGTGCTAGAGGGCTGAGGAGGGGTTCCCGCATTGAGTAGTGAAGGAAATTGAGAGAATTAAGTGAGAAGAAGAATAAAGAAGAGGAAATAAAGTTGAGGCGCTACCAATCACGAATGTGATCAATCTTTACATCGTTCCTTGTTCGGTGTTCTTTGTACGACTGTCGGTTAGTTTTGTTTTTAAGATTTGAATGTGATCTATGCACCTTTAGGGCTCCCCTTGTTGTTTTGTGCATATTCATTTCCTCCATCTATCATCAGTAAATTTCATTTTTTTTGTGAAGTTTAATCTTAACCAATCATTAGCGCTGTAAAGTTGTCTTTTAAAGACATTGAAAGTTAATAAAACCAATGCATAACTGAATTTTTTTCCATCAAAGTAACTTGAGATCATTCAATGTCCAACGCCTTAATGACTCATTTTGTTCTTATTAATTAAAAATGAACCTTTCAAAAGCATAAAAAACAATTTGACCCACAAACATTCTCACTTGTAAAGAACTACGTAGGTCTGAATTCCTCATCGCACCTAAGGATACATAGGAGCAAGGGTAGCCCCCTTGTCGACCCCAAAAAAATATAAAAAGGGAAAATAAATAATATTGAAGTCACGCTTTTGCACACTCGATTAAATGTTGTCGTCCCTTGTGACAGGCGTGTGGGGTGCTAATACCTTCCTTATGCGTAAAAAACTTCCGAACCTTTTTTTTTCAAAATTCGCAGACATCTTTTTGATTTTTCTAATGTTTTCCTTAAATAAACGTTGGTGGTGACTCCCGCGCGTTCTCCTTTTTGGAAGATGCGTCTTTTTTTGTTTTGCCTCGCCCTCTCGTCGAAGGGTAGGTTACGATAAATGGCGACTCCACTGGGGACTTTGGTTAGAGAGTTAAGCCATATGATCAGTGTGTAATTTTATCGTGACTTTTTCTTCGTTTAGGTTCCCTTTCCTCTTTTATATTTTGTTTTGTCCATATTTGTATATTACCTTTTGCTATGATATATTGTTTGGTGTTTGTATGTCTATCTATTACATTCGTAGTAAGAAATATTTGTTTGCTCTATGCACACATGGCACCTACACCTTTGCACACACATTGAGGTATTAGGCCCTATACCCTGGTCTGTGTGAGACATAGGGAGTGGAGGTCGATCTGTGGTCATGCTGGGTCTCCGACTCGCTTGATAACAGTAAAGCCTCATCTAGAGTTTTCCTCTTTTAATGATGCATTGTCGCTGGTAGTCCCTACCGCCTGTCATACCCTAATTTCGTATGGGGACTATCATATACTAACATTTTGATTCTTGCTAGTCGAATTGAGCTGCTTGACACCAGTTGCCTCAGGCTCGCCTAGGCCACCAAAATAACTTCATGGTGAAGTAACTAGCACGCCTGGATGAGCTAACTTCATCCCAAATGCCTTATTTTGCTATATATAGGCGTGAAAGGAGGTTGAGGAAGAGGTCCTAAGGTCCAGTGGTCCAGAATTGATAAGAAAGAAGAGAAAAGAAGAAGAAAAAAGAGAAAAACGTCGTTGAATTGTGACTGCAATTGATTTGTACATCGTTCTTCGTTCTTCATCTGGTTAGTTTTTGCTTTTAAGAATTTGAACTTGATTCATGGACCCTTAGAGGCCCTCTTTATTGTTTTGTGCATCTTCGTCTCCTTCTCCTATCATCGATAACCACTTTTCTTTTATAAAGTAAGTTTTGACCGATCGTTAGTGCCGCAATTTATCTTTAAGGGATTGAAGGTTAATAAACAAAAAAACCAAAATAAAACCAACTCATAAACTCCTTCATTTCATCAAAAAAATGAAAAGAGATCGTTTCAAGGTCCAATGCCTTAACGACCCTCTCTTCTTTTCAAAAACAATCAAAATCAAGAGATCGTTTCAAAGTCCAACGCCTTAACAATTCTCTCCGCTTTTCAAACAGCGTTTCATGGTCCAACACCTTAAACAACCCTTTTGTTCGCAACTAAAATCAATCTTTAAAAAAAAGATAAAATCAATGTAACACAAAATTTCAGACTTAAAGAACTATGTAGGTCTGAATTCCTCATTGCACTTGAGGATACATAGGAGCAAGGGAAACACCCTTGTCGACCCCAAAAAAATAAAAATAAAAATAAAAAGGGAAAATAAATATAAAAGGGAAAATAAATAATATTGAAGTCATGATTCGCACACTTGGTTAAAGGTTGTCGTCCCTTATGACGGGCGCGTAGGGTGCTAATACCTGTAAATGACTCCCGAACCCTCATTTTCAAAATCCACAGACCCTTTTTGTTTTTTCTAGCATTTTCCTCAAATAAACGTTGGTGACGACTCCGCTCATTTTCTCCCTTGGAGACAAACACTTCGGCCGATCTATCTTGGCCTTTTCACGCCCCCGCCGAAGGGTAAGTTGCGACAGTTGGCGACTCCGCTGGGGACTGCTAGAGAGTTAGACCCTATATTTGTACATATTTTGTGTTCAATATTTTAATATGACTTCTTCTTTATTCATGTTCCCCTTTCCTTTTATCTTTTGTTTGTCCATATTTGTACAAAACCTTTGCTATGTTGTTGTGTTTGTCTATCGATTTCATTCGTAGAAATATTTTTCTACGCACATGGCAACTACACCTCGCACACAGATTGAGATATTAGGCCTTATACCCGGGTCTATGTGAGCCATAAGGAGTGGAGGTCGATTTGTGGTCATGCTAGGTCTCCGACTCGCTTGATGACAGTGAAGCCTCATCTAGAGTTTTTCTCTTTTGGTGATGCATTGTCGCTATCGCCATAATGTATTACCTAAGAGGATGATATCTCTAGAAGCCAGTAAAAGTTGCATGAAACCACCCTTGGGAATTATCACTAGAAGTGGACTTTTGGATCCTTTCCATTAGGTTCCTAAATTAATGGGCACATAGCAAACTCACTCTGGCTGGTTCCTTGATTGCATCATCCATCTCTTCATGGCATCGAAATGGACATATCATTCCTGCGTTTATCACACATCTTTGTTTAGCATGCTTGTGTTTTGCCAACTGCATACACTCTATTTTCACAGTTCGCATGTTATGATCACTCATGCATGATACTTGCATTTTCCTCTGCAAAAAAAAAAACAAAAAAAGGAATAGAAAAAACATTGATTGACTGTGTTTGAAACCAAACATAAGACATTCATGTGACCTCATTTTGTCATTCTTAAAGTTTCTTTTTGAGAGAAAAGTGAGTTATAAAAAACATGAGTCGTTTGACTTAATCTGTCAATTCAATCCTTTCAATATTTCTCATCCTTGAAAATTCATTTTCGAGAACTTGCACAGTTTCTTTCATTTTTCCTTGTTGCAAGGTCGTGACAAAAGAAAACAATAGATACCTTAGAGCCCTACACGGGGGCAAAGAGAGGCACTGTGCATGAGCTTCAAGCAAACCTAGGGGTAGATCAAAATTTCTCACCCGGTAGGTTGAAAACCCGAAAGGGCGGCCTAAGCAAAAATTAGGGTTGAAAAAGAAAGAAAGAAAAAAAAAACAATCAGGGGCGTGTTATTAAGGTTTTGTCCCAAAATCCAAACTACAAAAGGATCTAAGTCAAGATTTGAAATGACACATGGCCATGTTTCAACATCCCAAACACTAGTTTATCCTTTGCTAAACCCTCCGAGCCAAAGCATATTTGTTTTCTAAAAACAACAAAAAAAACAGCAAAAGCAAAATAGAAACTTTGAGTGGGAACCATCGCTAAACTGGCGGGAAAAGCAATGCCAAAAACACTTGCATGAAGTTGGGCAACAATGAAAAGAAAAAAGAAAATAAAATCCGCCAAAGGTGAGTGAAGAAAAAAAAAGAGAGACAAAGATCTCCAGATTTTACAAGAAAGGCACAAAAGTGCAACGAAAGATTAATGTATAAGGCAAAAGGAGTAGAGCCCAACCCAAAAGGTACGAGCAATGCTCTTAAGGTTCTTACTCAATGTAACCCTTAAACACTCTTTGAGCCTCTCTAATCCTTTCTTTCATAGCCCTCTTACCCCTGACCACGTTACAAGCCTAATAAAGCCCATGTGGATCAGGGAATGACTAATTTTGCTTTCAAAGAGTTAACCTCTTGCTTTCTGATAAGGTTAAGCCCTTTGGTATTAGTACGCGTTGGCTTGTTTCGTAGGACTCAAAGTCCTCGCTTTTACCTTTCATAGGACTCAAAGTCCTCGCTTTTATCTTTCATAGGACACAAAGTCCTCACCTTTACCTTTCACAGGACTCAAAAGTCCTCTATCTTTATGCTTTCATAGGACTCAAAGTCCTTTGTCATTTACTTTTCAAAGACTATCATAGTGTTTTGTCTTGCGGAGACAATCAAGGTCATCTGCTTCTTTACTTTTCAAAGACTATGATAGTCTTTTGTCTTGTGGAGACAATCAAGGTCATCCGCTCCTATACTTTTCAAAGACTATCATAGTCTTTTGCCATGCAGAGACAACCAAGGTTATATGCTCCTTTACTTTTCAAAGACTATCATAGTCTTTTGTCTTGCAGAGACAATCAAGGTCATCTGCTCCTTTACTTTTCAAAGACTATCATAGTGTTTTGTCTTGCAGAGACAATCAAGGTCATTTGCTCCTTTACTTTTCGAAGACGACAATGTCTTCAGTCATTTATGCTTTCAAAAGGCGACAATGCCTTCATTTACATTTCAAAGATGACAATATCTTCAGTCATTTATGCTTTCAAAAGGCAACTGTTTCTGCCCCTAGAAATACTACTTGTTTGTGTGGGTGCGAAATCTACTGGCAAGTGCACCGGATCGTCAAGTAAATAATTAAAACAGAATGATTCGAGTATCGAACTCAGGGAACCTATTTTACTTGGAAAAGCGTCATTCAAAATATAGTTGTTTGTAAAAAGAATTAAGTATCATGAAGTAAAAACAAAGGTACATTCTATTGTAATCAAAGAAACAATAAACATGAACAATTGATTGTGAAAACAAATAAGTAAAAGCGTTGGGTCCTTCCACCGAGATACTTGATGCAATTAGGGTTTTTCTCTATTTGAAATTATTCTTGTGTTCTATGCTGAGGACAAAGAAACCAACACCGATGTCTCGTGAGTTTGGACTAATTTAAACTAAGCTTCGTTCGCAGATGTCTCTTGTTGAACTAAGCCTAATTTAAACAGCATTATAAGCACAACATAATAAAAACTAGAACCCTGCACACTATGTCTAGCACTACAGTTATCTAGCCCTGCTCTATCAAGTTCCATGGAAACAGTACATTTGTCAATGCTAAAGTTCCTAACAGCACACACCAATGGGTGATCAAACCACAAGCATGCATACAATAAGCTTAGATAGAAACATTAAACACATGAAAATAACCTCAAATAGATAATAAAAATATTTACATCATGTCACAACCTACCCTTCGGCGGGAGGGCGACGCAAGGGCTCACGGGTGCGTCTTCCAAGGGAGGAAGGCGAGCGGAGTCACCACCAACGTTTATTCGAGGAAAATGTCGGAAAAATCGGAAAGGTGTGGTCTACGAACTTTAATCGTGAAAGGTTGGGGAGTTGTTTTTACGCACGGGGAAGGTAGTAGCACCCCACACGTTCGTCACAAGGGACGACAGCCTTTAATCGAGTGTGCAAGACATAACTTCAAAATTATGTATTTTCCCCTTTTTTATGTTTTTATGTATTTTCCCGTTTTTATGTTTTTTTGCTTTTTGTGGGCCTTTTTGTATTTGTTATCTTTTTGTAGTCGACAAGGGTGTTTCCCTCACTCCTACGTATCCACAATTGCGATGAGGAAATCAGACCTACGTAGTTCTTTTAGAACTAAACGTTGGTTAAGTTGTTTTGATCTTTTCCCACAAGATCGATTTTAACCACACAAAAGTCGTTTAAGGCATTGGACCATTAAACAATCTTTTGATTCTTTTGAAAGGAGAGAAACGTTAAGGCGTTGGACCATTAACGATCTCTTGGTTTTGAAAGGAGAGAAACGTTAAGGCGTTGGATCATTAACGATCTCTTGGTTTTTGAAAGGAGAGAAACGTTAAGGCATTGGACCATTAACGATCTCTTGATTTTTGAAAAGAAAGAAAAATTAAGGCGTTTGGGCCATTGACGATCTCTTGGGGTGGTTGACAAAAGCGGGGCTTTTGCTCCTACGTATCCTTAATTGCGATGAGGAAATCAGACCTACGTAGTTTTTGCAAAAGCGGTAAAGTTATGTGTTAATTTTATGCTTTTGAACGGTCCATGTTAACCGATAAAAGCAAAGAGGATCGTTTAAGGCATTGGACCTTAAAACGGTTTCAAGTGATTTTTGCGAATAACGCTTGATTTGTGAGTTGATTTTAGCCTTGGTTTCACTTTGGTTATTAGTCAATTAATTCAAGGAAACTTTCAAAGAAAAACATCCGATTGATTTTTTTGATTATTTTATTCAAAGATATTTTGATTATTTTATTATTATTTTTTTCAAGATATTTTGATTATTTTATTATTATTTTGCCTTTTTTTATTTAACCGAGGTTATAGCGTGAACGATGGGTTAGATTTTGTTTTAACAATGATTAAACGAGATTACAACACAAATGATCGGTTGAAATTCATTTTATCATTTATTAGGTGAGAAAACGACTTAAATAAACGGTTAAAGAGGAAGAAAAGAAAATTGAAAGTAAGTGAAATGAAAGTGAAAGTACACAAAACAAGTAGGGACCACTAAGGGTGCATAGAATGAATTGAAAGATTCGATTTCAGGAACTTACTGGTTGAAGACCGAAGAATGACGAAGAACAGTGAAGAATGATGAAGAATTTCCACAGAATCGCTTACGGAAACGTCTTGGAAGCGTTATGGAAGCACCTCGGCATGAATTTTCTTCACGAAAACACATTTTTTTTTTACCCAAAACAGTCGAAATGCATAGCCAAGGGGTTCAGAATATTTTTGAAACAGCCCCCTCCCCTATTTATAGGGAAAAAGGGAGGTGCTTGCCGCCCAGAGGCTTCTTGAGGAAGATTTCTAAGTGCACCCCAATTACTAAGTTCACCCCCCTTTTCGTACTTTACAGAAAAGTTACGGAAGCCTTATGGAAGTGTTTCGGATTTGATTTTCATCTTTTTTTCTCTTCCCTTTCACCAATATTAAGTGAAATATGCTTACCCAAGGTTTTCGGAAATTTTACGGAAGCCACGGAAGCCCCGAAAACCATTTTTCAAGAAAACGTGGAGGAGCTTGCCGCCCAATTGCTTCCTCCTTAAGCAACCCAGCTTTCAAAATATTCAGCCTAGATTGAATTGCTACCTACACCCCTATCTTGATAAGTTCACCCCCCCCATTTTTGTGTTTTTGGCTGTTCTCTTTCCGAAATCTCACGAAACTTTACGGATTCCACCACGAGTGTTAAGCCTTCCAAAGCGAACAACAATGGTCATCGAATGAAATTAGAGTGTAACAGTTTATTGACACACACCCCACTTTGCTGAATACACTCCCATTTTCGTGTTCTTGGCCGATTTCTCTCCGAAACATCCTGGAAGTTTACGGATTCCATGGCAATGGGTGTTAAACATTTTGAAGTGGTCAAATGAAAGTCGCATGCCGACAAACAATGGTCCCCGGACGAAATTAGGGTATGACAGTTGCCCCTCTTTACTTATCTTTTATTGGAGATAAAAGGGAAGTAAAGATAAGACACTAATTTCGTTCGAGCTGAATCTTTACCCGACCGTCCACTAGCACAAATCCAAGCAGTAAAACCCATGAAGGCATGAAGATATTGAAATTCCTTTTTTTTAAACGTACAAACAAAGGACGTCGAGTCCTGCGAAGCACAGGGGAAAAGGATATTGTAGTTTTTGAGATGAACACATTGTCGTCTTTTGAAATGTGTGCGGATTACCGTATAGGGCATCTCCGCATGCTACCTAACTTCTCAAAGGTCGGGGTAGCAGAACTGTGTGTGTACGGATAACCACTTGGGGTATTTCCGCCTGCCACCTGACTTCACGGGTTAGGATTAATAGAAGTTGTGTTTGTATGAATAACCACTCAGGTATCTTCGCCTGCCACCTGACTTCACGTGTCAGGATTAATAAAAGTTGTCTTTGTACGGAAAACCACTTGGGTATCTCTGCCTGCCACCTCACTTCATGGTCAGGATTAACAGAAGTTGTATGTGAGACTAAAAAGTCTCGACCGGAATATGCTGACATCTCCAGAAAGGGTGCAGATGAGCACATTGGTCTCTACTTGTCAATCGGACTTGGGGTCTCTGAATTATGAGGTGCGGATAACCGTAAGGCGTCTCCGCATGCTATCGAATTCTCGGGTCACTGGATAGCAAAAGTGTGTGGGCAGATAACCATCGGGTGTCTCTGCATGCCACCGAACTCTTGGGTCACGGTAACAAAAGTGTGTAACGAAAAAAAAATCTCGACCGAAATATGTTGACATCTCTGGGAAAGGTGCAGGTGACGACGTTAGTCACTGCATGTTATCGGGCTTTGAGACTTACGCATAGCAAATGAGACTTTTTCGCAGTCTCAGCCGGGAGACGCTGACATCTCCGGGGAAGGTGTAGATGACGACGTTAGTCACTGCATGTTATCGGGCTTTGAGTCTTACGAATAGAAAATGATACTTTTTCGCAGTCTTGGCCGGAAGACGCTGACATCTCCGGGAAAGGTGCAGGTGACGACGTTAGTCACTGCATGCTATCAGGCTTTGAGTCTTACGGATAGCAAATGAGACTTTTTCGCAGTCTCAGCCAAAAGACGCTGACATCTCCGGGGAAGGTGCAGATGACAATGTTAGTCACTGCATTCTATCGGGCTTTGAGTCTTACGGATAGCAAATGAGACTTTTTTGCAGTCTCGGCCGGAAGACGCTGACATTTTCAGGAATGGTGCAGGTGACGACGTTAGTCACTGCATGCTATCGGGCTTTGAGTCTTACGGATAGCAAATGAGACTTTTTCATAGTGTTGGTTGGAAGACGCTGACATCTCCAGGGAAGGTGTAGATGACGACGTTAGTCACTGCATGCTATCGGGCTTTGAGTCTTACGGATAGAAAAATAGACTTTTTCGCAGTCTCGGCCGGAAGATGCTGACATCTCCGGGAAAGGTGCAGGTGACAACATTAGTCACTGCATGCTATCGGGCTTTGAGTCTTATGGATAGCAAATGAGACTTTTTCGCAGTCTCGGCCGGAAGACGCTGACATCTTTGGGAAAGGTGCAGGTGACGATGTTAGTCACTGCATGCTATCGGGCTTTGAGTCTTACAGATAGCAAATGAGACTTTTTCGCAGTCCCGGCCGAAAGACGCTGACATCTCCGAGAATGGTGCAGGTGACGACGTTAGTCACTGCATGCTATCGGGCTTTGAGTCTTACGGATAGCAAATGAGACTTTTTCCAGTCTCGGCCGGAAGACACTGACATCTCTGGGAAAGGTGCAGGTGATGACGTTAGTCACTATATGCTACCGGACTTTGAGTCTGACGGATAGCGAACGAGTGTGTGCGGGTTTCCATATAGGGCGTCTCCGCGTGCCAAAGGACTCACAGGTCACGATAGCAAAAGGTGGGGCGATCGAGAAAAGCGAGGCTTTTGCTCCTACATATCCTCAATTTGTGATGAGGAACTCAGACCTACGTAGTTCTTGATTTTGTGATGTGTGAGACTCAAATAGTCTCGATGTTCTTTCACTAAAATGCGAACATGCTTTAGTAAAGAAACAAAACCTCCAACTGTTCAGAGCAACATATAATTTTTGTTGAAAAATAATGTGTCTATCGGGGAAGGAGAGTATACTGATGAAATTTTCTAATAACCATAAATGAGATTTTGGATGTTAGCATTTCTTTTCTAAACGACCATTTAGAGGAAACACTAGGTCCAACAAAATAAAAGAAAATCACTCAAAGTGTATCAATCTCACACAGGTAAGTGTTTTATCCTAATTCCGAACCATAGATATGTTATGACTTGATTTTGTAAATCATTTCCTATCAAATCAAAGATTACATGTGTGATCACGTTCAATAGGACTTTTTCGGGAATGGTGTTTTTTTTTGTGGGAAATTTGGCTTTGAGTGTTTTGGCCTTTCCCTTTTCTGTTTTTGTTTAGTGCGGGGCGAAAAAGTCATCGACACATAGGATTTTGGTTGGCAATTAAAGGGAGAGGACCACTTCAATCGTGGTTTCCTTTCTTTTCTTATTTGCTTGTGACAATTCAAATATTGTCTGGTCCGAAGGCCTTTCTGTATATTTCTTTTTTTTTTCTTCTGATCTTCAATTGGGAACTTTTCTTTTTCTTTTGTTTTCTTCCGATCTTTGATCGGGAATTTCTCTTTTTCTTTTGTTTTCTTTCGATCTTTGATCGGGAACTTTCTTTGTTCTGGAAGCATGTTAGCAGGTCAATAGTGAATGACTTTTTTTTCTTTTCTTGGGAGACCCCATTGTTCCTTCTTCCGAGGACAGGGATGGAAATTCTCATCCTGGGTCAAGGTTTATGGTGGTTTGAGGTCTTGGGTCAAAAGGCTTGCAGAACGGCCAGACATGATGTATGTTAGGGTGTTGGTTTGGCCAGCGGTTCAGGGATAAAGGGGATGTCCCACATTTATTTCCATGACACACATACAACAATGATGATTTGGAAATTTTATGCAAAACTGGTCATGCATGCACCCATGTAGACACTCAAGCATCAAGTTTTTATAGTCATGTGACACTAGGGCTCAGGATTCATTTTTCCTATTTAAGTCAACCAAATGTTTCCAAAACATGTTCTTTCATGAATTCATGCATTCATCTGAGTCCATTTTGGGCGTTCGGGAAAATTTTCACAGCATTCACCCTTTAGGTGCATACACATTTTTCTTCAAAAACCTCGTGTTCTGAATGGCAAGTTCATTCCCTTTCAAAAGCATGTTGGCTTTTTAGCTAACCAATTTTATTTTTTTTTTGTTTTTTTTTCATGAGGTATTTTGCTACCTAAACATATGTACATTTTTGTGAGGTATTTTTGTTGTATACATGCGTATCCAAGGTATCTTGCTACCTAAACATACATACATATATATATATATATATATATATATATATATATATATATATATATTGTGAGGTATTTTTTTTTGCTACCTACATTACATACACGCATATCTAAGGTATTTTCGCTACCCAAACACACATACATATATTTTGTGAGGTATGACTACCTTCTGAGCTTATGCTTGTTTTATTTAAATTCCTAGGATCATGAGCAACTAGGTGTGTCCTACTATGACTTGAGAAAAAGGTGATCAAATAACAAGCAAAGATTTAAAAGGTACTAGGTTGCCTCCTAGTAGTGCTTCTTTAATGTCTTGAGCTGGACGTGTGATAACTTATCGGTCACAGACCTAGTACTTTTCTTACCTTTGGCTTTGGACTTGGTCGCCTGCTGGTCGATCACGGGTCATAGGCAACGCTCCAGCCTTTGTAGATGAGCTGAGGGGCTCTGGAGGTGGTGGCGGTGCGTCTATTGCCCGTTGCCGGCCATCCCCAGGTTGTTCTGGTGTCTCGCCCGATGCCTGCCTGGGGGCGCAGTACTTCTTGATGAAAGCCCGGTTAATAGGGGGCCTGATGACCTTGTTGGGGGCGACGGGCACTCCGTAGAACTAACAATCAGAGCTAGAAACCCCAGGACCCTGTTGGACTTCTCCGGGTCCACTAGGTGTCTTGCGGGCGCGATCTGTTGGATCAAGTGGCCTCAGAATAATTAAGAAGGGGGGGTTGAATTAATTATTCCTAAACCTTTACTAATTAAAAAATTACTCTTCTAAGGCTTTTACTAAATTGTTATGAGAATGACGAGTAGAAGAGAAACTTAACAGAAAGTAAAAGCGGAAATTAAATGCACATCGGAAAGTAAAAGAGTAGGGAAGAAGGAGACAAACACACAAGAGTTTTTATACTGGTTCGACAACAACCTGTGCCTACATCTAGTCCCCAAGCGACCTGCGGTTCTTGAGATTTCTTTCAACCTTGTAAAAATCCTTTTACAAGCAAAGATCCGCAAGGTATGTACCCTCCCTTGTTCTCTTTGAAACTAGTGGATGTACCCTCCACTAGAACTGATCCACAAGAGATGTACCCTCTCTTGTTCTCAGTCAACAACCCAAGTAGATGTATCCTCTACTTGTACCACAAAGGATGTACCCTCCAATGTGTTAAGACAAAGATCTCAGGCGGTTAGTCCTTTGAACACTTTTGTATTAGGGAAAGGGAAGAATCAAAAGAATTCTCAGACTGTGTCATTTTGAATTCTTTGACAAGGGAGAAGGGAGACACAAAAGAATTCAGGCGGTTAGTCCTTTGTTCTTTTGGAAAAGGGAGAAGAGAGACACAAAAGAATTTAGGTGATTAGTCCTTGGCGAATTCTTTTTGGCAAAGGAAGAAGAGAATAAAAAGATGAATAGCACAAATTTTCAAGGTTTAGAAAACCAGAAAACTTCAGAAAGCTTTTGGTACAAAGAAGAAGAAGAAGTTCAAAGAGATTCAAGGCTTGTAAAAGATTGATTGAATGACTTTTTAAATGCAAAACAAAGCCTTGCTTTTATAGACTCTTCATGTCTGGTCAAGACAACCATTAGAAGAGTTATGACTTTTAGAAAAACTTAAAAACCAATTTGAAAAAGTAAAACACTATTTGAAGAGTTAGATCATTTGATTTTATTCAGAAACAATCACTGGTAATCGATTACCAAATCAGTGTAATCAATTACACAAAGCTTTTATGTGAAAGGATGTGTCTCTTCACATTTGAATTTGATTTTCAACGTTCAAAGGCACTGGTAATCGATTACCAAAATACTGTAATCGATTACAGCTTTTTGAAATTAATTGGAACGTTGTAAATTCAATTTGAAAACTTTTTCAAAACAATTTTGCTACTGGTAATCGATTACAACAATCTGGTAATCGATTACCAGAGAGTAAAAACTCTTTGGTAAACATGTTTTGAGAAAAATCATGTGCTACTCAATTTTTGAGAAAAACTTTTCATACTTATCTTGATTAAGCCTTCTCTTGATTCTTGAATCTTGATCTTGATTTTTGAGATCTTGATTCTTGACTCTAAACTTTCTTCTTGAGTCTTGAATTCTTCTTGATTCTTATCTTGAACTCTTGAATTGTTCTTGATTCACTTGAGTTGTTCTTTGATTGATCTTTGATTCACTTAAGTTGTTCTTTGATTGATCTTTGAGCGTTTTGTCATCACCTTTGTCATCATCTTTTGTTATCATCAAAACAACTTTGAATCACCTTTGATTCACCATGAAGCTTTGCTTCTACAATCTCCCACTTTTTGATGATAACAACTTCTGAAATCAAGAAACACACACACACTTTTTCCTAGTCGATCACTCGCTTAAATTCTCCCCCTTTGTTTTTGAATTTGTGCATATCTTAAAATTAAATTGATTACTCATGTGAGTTCTTGATTTTAATCCCATTTCTCTCCCCCTTCAGCATCAACAAAAAGCCAAAGTGCGTAACAAATTTGATATAATCAAACATAACTAAACATCCATACAACATTCATTGAGAAACTAACAACCAAACCATGAAGCAAGAATCATGAAGCAACAATCATAAATAAATTATCTATAAAACCCATTGATGCAATCCTACCCCCCAAGCGCATTGGATAGAAGACTCCAAGAAGATTGGGCCAAAAATGCAAGAGAAGACCCTAGGGTTCTCATGAGCCTTAGGGTAGATTTCGGGCCCATGGGCTAAGTATGAGCCCACTTATCTTTGTACATATTAGATTAAGGTTTCATTAATTTTGGGCCTTGTATTTAGGGCTCCATAATGTAGGTAGGGTACCCTAGAAATATAGGATTTTTCAGCCCTTGTATTTTAGGGCACCTAGACTAGTTTTTGTATTAGGGGTAGTTTTGTAATTTCACATGCACTAAGTGAATATTTGATGTGTGTGGTTGGAAATAAATTTAATTGAATTGGTAGAAGCCCAATCCAATTAAATTTTAGAGGGGGAGGTGAGCATTTGCTTACTACACCCCATTGCCACATCATATAGTCACACTTGGTGCATGTCCTTCATGCTTTACATGCCTCATGACACCTAAGCACACTTAGTGGAGAATCTTGAAATTGATCTTGGATTAGTGGGCTGAACCATAACTAAAATTCACTAATCCTAATTAGTGAAATTTTGGCTCCAAAGTTTGGCTCCACAAATTCAATTTCAAATTCAAGTGAAATTCAAATTTCCTTCCAATTTTGTGTGACACTTAGGCTATAAATAGTGGTCATGTGTGTGCATTTTTTTGAACTTTGATCATTTGAATATTAAACTTCAGATTTCAAAGCTCATTTAGAGCACAAAATTTCGTGCTCTTCTCTTCCTCTCCCTTCATTCATCTCCTTCTTCCTCCAAGCTCTTATCCATGGCCTCCTATGGTGGTGAGCTTCTTCTAGACTCATCTTCTCCTTGAAGTGGCGTCTCCTCTCTCTCTTCCTTCTCCATTCCGCTGCCATTTATCTTCCAAGAAGCAAAGGAATCCATTGATGAAGAAGATCCTAGGCCTACAAGCTCCAATGGAGCTTACATCATGTGGTATCAAGAGCATCTTCATCTAGGTGATGTTCTTTTGCTTCCTCTATCTTTTTGTTCGATGAATTCTCTTTAATTCCTTGTTCTTCATCTTATTCTCCATGTATATCCTCCATTGTCTTGTGGTTTGGTGCTGTTTAGAGTAGATTCAAAAAAAAAAACCGATTAATTCTTAGATCTACACTTGTTCTTGCATTTCTATGGTTCAAATTTTGTTGATCTACTCTTGAATCTTGTTTTTGTGTTGATTTTAGGTTCTATCATTTTTCATTCATAATATTCTTGTGCTGAACTTTAGATCTAAATGTTCTTCCAAAATATTGATTAAAAAAAACACAAAAATCTAAGTGTAAATCACTTAATTCATGTTGTCTTAGAGTCATGTTTAGTCATAGTAATTGTCACATTATGTTCTAAGTTTGTGTTGAATTTTATTTTGTTGATTGAATTCTAGATAAATTTGTTCATGTATTCTTGTCATTATTAGCCTATATTTTGAATTTTGAGTCTAATTCATGCATGTTATTTAGTTCATAACATGTTCTAAATCAATTCCTAGAAGTAGTCTTGTTCTTGAACTTTTTTTTGTTTTCTTAGTTTCCTACATGATGCCTATGATGAAGTTGAGTTGTGGTGCTGAGTTGTGGCTGGATTTTTGAATCAAAATAAGTCTTAAGCTCTCTTGAATTGTGTTATTCAAGATAATTTAGCATAAGCAAACACAAATTGTAACTATCCAAACCTTAAGCAACATAAACACTACTCTTGATTTTTAGGTTGAAATCGCTGGTGCTGGCAGCTTGAACATACAAACTTGTATAAATTACTGGGAATTGGTCACTACGTTTTTTTAGCTGAAAGTTTTACTGAAGTTTTTAGACATCTGGACCAAAATTATAAAAAAAGAACCAATCGATTTGGATTAAAGGAAAAAATAAGAAAAATCGCACAAGTTGGCAGAAAAATCAGTGTCCAGGAAAAAAAAAAGTGAAAGGAAAGTGTGCTTGTTGTTTTGGCTCAAAATTTGTTCTATAATTGGTGCCTATTTTATACCAATCCTAGTTCTGAAATTTCAATTGAAAATTATTGTGAAAACAAGTGCCAAAACTAGAGGTTTCTTGAGTCTTTTTTTTAGAGTTTTTATACTCTACTCTAGAGCCATTCTAGGTTTCTCTTTGAGTCCTAGCTTGCTTTTTTGTGCTTTTCATTGCTTTAATTGTTGAATAATCCTTGAAAATTTGTCTTGTTAAAACTCTATTGGTTTAGCTTTCATTTCATTTTTTTGGGTCTTTGGTTATTGCTTGTCTCTTTGTTTCCTTGTTTGTGAGTTGCCATATAGGGAATTGGAAAGGAGGATTGGTGCCATATCTTGAAGAATTTGAGTCATGAAGCAAGGGGCCAACCACCTTAAGAGCTATTGGACTAAGAAGCACTCCAAATTGAGTAAAACAATAAAGAGAGAATAGCCACCACAATTGAGGACTTTTTTCTTTGAAATTTTGTAATTGGCAATTTGCTTTGCTTTCAAATTTTGTAACAAAAAGGTCTTTTGTTGGAAGTAAGTTGGGAGCCTCCGCTAGGTCATCCTACTTCCATTTGTGTGTAATAATTTTAGGCAATTTTCCCTTAGGATAGTGAGTGTTTTGTTGGGAACCTTAAATGAGGTCATCCAAACACTCTTAGGATCTGCCTAGTTTGCATTTCTTGCACTTTAATTTCTTGCTTACTTTCATAGCTTATTTCCTTTACTCTCCATTGTCAAACCGCCTAGGTAGCTTGCCTTTTACCAATTAGTTTTTACCTTATCTTTCACACCTCTTTTAGTGTTTATTTTGGCTAGTTTCAACCATAGTTTCTTTTACCTTTTGTTTTCAAACCCCCAACAAGAAAGAACCATAACTTAGGAACCAACATGAGTCTTCATTCTTCATCTAGTGTTAATGGTGAGGGTTCTACTCCTAAGGACCCCTTGTATAAGATATTAGATGAGTTGAGATCCCTTAAGTTGTGGAAAGAAAAACGAGAGAAAAGAAAAAGGTAAAAAATAGTGGAAGAAATAAGTCAAGATGAAAGAGAGAAAATAAGAGAGAAAGAAAGAAGAAAAATACTAAAAGAGTTAAAAAAAGAAAAACATGCCTCCTATAGTAGTCATAACTCTTGCAAGAGCCTAAGTGAAGAACTTCGTGACTATTATGAAGGAAGGCATAGGGCACATCCTAGACCTCACTCCCATTGGAGAGAAAAGGAAAGAAAGCCTCAAGAGGCTAACATTAA
Source organism: Glycine soja (assembly GCF_004193775.1). Classification (NCBI taxonomy): domain Eukaryota; kingdom Viridiplantae; phylum Streptophyta; class Magnoliopsida; order Fabales; family Fabaceae; genus Glycine; species Glycine soja. The sequence continues at coordinate 18,651,236 of NC_041004.1, read as the reverse complement.
CCTCCTATACTTCCATGGGAAGGACAATGTAGAGGCTAACTTAGATTGGGAAATAAAGGTAGAGCAACAACTTAAAAGGAAGTCTACTTCAAAATCTTATGGCTCTCACTCTTATCCAAAGAAAGACCAAGGTCAAGCCATCTTAGGGGTGACACCTTCTAAGCCTAAAGATGATAAGGGGAAGACAATAGAAAAGCAACCCGTTAAGGCTAGTATGCAAGAGAAGACTAGCTCCATAAAGTGCTTTAAATGTCTTGGAAGAGGGCACATTACTTCTCAATGCCCCACCAAGAAAACCATGATTATGAACGGCCAAGACATTTATAATAGCCAAGATGAGGCTACTACTTCACCTTGCTCTAGTGAAAGTGAAGAAGCAAAAGGGGAAGAATCTAGTAAAGAGATTTACCCCCATGAAGAAGGACAACCTTTAATGGTTAAGGAGGAGTGTAAGGAGGTAAGTGTCTCCTCCAAGAGGTTAGCTAAGAAGGAAAGACATTTTGAAATAAAGACAAATGTTAAAAAATTTCCCCTCTTAGACAACCTCCACATTTTCTCCTTTGTAAAAAGACACTTGTTAGCATTGCCACACCTCTTAGGCTTGAGTTTATCCCTCAAGTAAAGGAGTTGTTGGATGAGGGTTTGGTTTGCAAGAGCTTAAATCCTTGTGCTTTGTTGGTGCCCAAAATAGGTATTATTAGGCACCAAATCCCTATGATAGGTGGTATAATGAATGTGTTGAGTGGTGCAACACTCTTTTGTAAAATCACTCATGCACCCAACATCTTCATGATTTGTGTACATAGGGACTCATTAGGTAGGTTTGTTCTTATTTTTTGTTTCAATGCAAACCTAGGTGCTCATGTGGGACACCTTAGGTTTGTCGTAATTTCTTTTAGGAATAATCAACATGAAAATAAAGAAAAAGTTATGTATTATTCCATTACTTTCCTTAACTTTTTAAATAGTGATCAAGGGCTTCCCATGGACCCTAAGAGAATAAAGGTCATTCCTGAGTGGCCTACTCCACCAAGTATAAGGGAAATTTGGGGCTTCAATATCTTAACAAACTTACAAAAGGTTTGTCCCATATTTTTATTTACTTGAAGCACCACTCATTGAGTTGGTGAGGAACTATATTTTCTCATGGGAAGATGGCCAGGAAAGGGGTTTTCAGTCCTTACCATACTCTAACATACCCAACATCACTAATACATATGTTTTCATTCTTTTTACAGGTGTTGAGGAAAGAATCCATGAGTTTCAAGAACCTCTGGATTTGAGGTCAAATCCTTTTCAAGGGGGAGGGAATGATGCAATCCTACCCCCCAAGGGCATTGGATAGAAGACTCCAAGAAGATTGAGCCAAAAATGCAAGAGAAGGCCCTAGGATTCTCATGAGCCTTAGGGTAGATTTCGGGCCCATGGGCTAAGTATGAGCCCACTTATCTTTGTACATATTAGATTAAGGTTTCATTAATTTTGGGCTTTGAATTTAGGGCTCTATAATGTAGGTAGGGTATCCTAGAAATATAGGATTTTTCAGCCCTTGTATTTTAGGGCACCTAGACTAGTTTTTGTATTAGGGGTAGTTTTGTAATTTCACATGCACTAAGTGAATATTTGATGTGTGTGGTTGGAAATAAATTTAATTGAATTGGTAGAAGCCCAATCCAATTAAATTTTAGAGGAGGAGGTGAGCATTTGCTTACTACACCCCATTGCCACATCATATAGTCACACTTGGTGCATGTCCTTCATGCTTTACATGCCTCATGACACCTAAACACACTTAGTGGAGAATCTTGGAATTGATCTTGGATTAGTGGGCTGAACCATAACTAAAATTCACTAATCATAATTAGTGAAATTTTGGCTCCACAAATTCAATTTCAAATTCAAGTGAAATTTGAATTGAAATTCAAATTTCCCTCCAATTTTGTGTGACACTTAGGCTATAAATAGAGGTCATGTGTGTGCATTTTTTTGAACTTTGATCATTTGAATATTAAACTTCAGATTTCAAAGCTCATTTAGAGCACAAAATTTCGTGCTCTTCTCTTCCTCTCCCTTCATTCATCTCTTTCTTCCTCCAAGCTCTTATCCATGGCCTCCTATGGTGGTGAGCTTCTTCTAGACTCATCTTCTCCTTGAAGTGGCGTCTCCTCTCTCTCTTCCTTCTCCATTATGCTGCCATTTATCTTCCAAGAAGCAAAGGACTCCATTGATGAAGAAGATCCTAGGCCTACAAGCTCCAATGGAGCTTACATCACCCATATAGTCAAATAACATACTTAATATTTGTTCAAACATACCATGCAAATAGGGAAATAGTAAATTGTTCAAATAGCATAATAATATAGCCAAAATACAAGGCTGAAAATCAAAGTAGTAATAATATAAAAATAGAGATCTAAGATGATGGTGGCGACGGTGGTGGAAGATCAAAGCTTGAACGAATGTAAGACACATCTTCTTCAACCTTTGTGATTCTTGACTCCATTTCATTGAAGCGCATATCCACTTGCAATTCCATAGTGTCAAACCTCTCACCAACAAAGGTTTGAAGTAGAAGTGTTGAAGGAAAAGGGTAACAAGATGAGGATAAGACAAAGGGGCATTCAATCGCAATGCCTTATGCATGCGATATCTAACAAGGTGTGCCCAATCAATTTGTAAACCTTTATGAAAGGCCCACATGACAATGAGATCTTCTTCAGAAACCTGGGCAAGGTTTGAAGATCTAGGAAGCAAGATGTGAACAATAAGGTAATGGAGGATGCGGCTTTCAAAATCCAATGAACCGACAAGAAGCCTTCCGATCATATACGCTTGATTGGTACAAACCAATTGGTGGGCATCATGTACAGAGAAATCAAACTTCCAATTGTCAATCAGTGCACCTTCAAATGGTACACCATCGCTTGGCAATTGGGTTAAATCATAGAATAGGGACTGGTCAATGACCATCTTAGTCCCATAAACCTCAGACATTAGGGTACCTTCATGGATTTCTAGATTAGAATAAAAGGCTTTGACTAGTTCAGAATAAACAGGTAATTTCAGAGACATGAATGGAATAAGATTGGAGTTTTCAAATGCTTGAAGGCATTCAAAACTCTCATTTGAGAAGAAATCCATATCTATGAATTTTGGGTCGATAATGGAACGAGAGGAAAAGAGGTTTGTGTACCGTATACGTTGTTCCTCTGATGAGAACAATGATCCAGAGGGAATGGAGGAAGGAATTGGGGTTTCCTGTGCCCCAGAATGCTGTTGACTCCGACTCGAAGTGCCTTTCCGCTTCTTCGATGGTTCCGCCATTTGAGGAGTTTTTTTCGGAATTTCAATCGGTTCAAATGAAAGAGATTGAAAAAAGATGAAGTTTGGGCTTTTGTGGGGAGTGATTTGGACAAGAATTGAGTGAGATATGGCTGGAAGAAAAATTGGGGGCGAGGGTTTTTCGAAAGAGAGGCTTGTTGCAGGTTTCAAAATTTGAAATCTGAATATATAGGTGCAGGGATGCGTTGTAATCGATTACCAGAGAGCAACATAGCCAGAAATAACTGCTTGTAATCGATTACACTATAATGGTAATCGATTACCAGAGGTCATTGTAGCCAGAAAATAAAAATAAAAAGGCTTTCTAGGAGAGAAGAAGTTTTGAGTTAATATCAAAATACTTTTTCATAAGAAATATATTTAAAAATACTTTATGAATAGTTCTCAATCAAGTAATTCACATATCATATTATGCATGAACATTAAAACATGTAAATAATCAATATTATCAAAACAATCAACACAAGTATGAAGAGTATTGATTTTATTTAAATGAATGAATGAATATTTCATGCAAATAAGATGAAATCAATCAAGAACATATACTCATGATTTCAAACAATCAAAAAACAAGCAAATACAGAATTGTTAGTCATCATAATCAAATTGTTTGAATAAAAATTTCAACTTTAAGAGAAATTTAAATAAGATAATGGTTTTTGATATTACCTTTTTCAGGATTAAAGTGTCGAGATATTCAAAGATGAGGATCATGTTTTTTCTTCTTGTTTTTCATTCTTGAGAGATGTTCTCGTCACTTTCATAATATTTGGTTAGAAGATTAATCTCCTTTTCTGAACCATCGGATGAATCATTGTCATCTCATGCAATGTATGCTTTCTTAGTTCTTCTTTCATCAAATCTTTTCTTTTCACTTTTCTCCGACCATTCTTCATTTGACAGACAGTTGGCCTTGGTGTGACCAATTTGGTTGCATTTGTAACACCTAAGGACTTGAGAATCATCTTGTGATTTTCTTCCATTATTGAAATTCTGACGCCTGTCAATTCTTCTTTTCTTCATGTATTTCTGAAATTTCTTAACAAAGAAGGAAAAATCTTCTTCATCATATGAATCTTCTTCTTGTATTGAAGATGAGGCTTTAAGGTCTATGCTTCTCTTCTTTTTGTCATTTTCTTCATTCTGATTGAGGCGTTGAAGTTCCATCTCGTGTTCCTGCAATTTACCAAATAAAGTGGCAAGAGACATGGAAGAAAGGTCTTTACTTTCAGAAATAACAGTTACCTTGGGCTGCCATTCCCTACTTAAACATCTTAAGACTTTATTAATTAAATCCTCATTAGGAAATATTTTTCCTAAAGATGCAAGATGGTTTACTATATGAGTAAATCTTTTTTGCAAACTATGGATATTTTCATTAGGGTTCATCCTAAATAATTCATATTCATGGGTAAGGGTATTTATTCTAGATCTTTTTACATCTGTGGTTCCTTCATGGGTTAACTGGACAGTATCCCACATATCCTTGGCATTAGTACAATTTGACACTCTGAAGTACTCATCTATTCTTAGGGCTGAAGTGATGATGTTTTTGGCTTTGAGATCGTACTGGATTTTTCTCCTATCTTCTTCTGTCCACTTATCTCTAGGTTTTTGGGTTGTAGTGCTTGTGCTTACATCTACTATAGTGGGTATGTGTGGTCCTAATTCTATTGCTTCCCAAATATTTAGATTTATGGCTTCAATGAATATCTGCATGCGGGTTTTCCAATAATGGTAACCCTCACCATTGAAAATGGGTGGTCTGTGAATGGAATTTCCTTCAGGAAACAAGGGATTTGAGGAGGCCATTTATCTTGAAGTGGTTAGACTTTCTACAAGATACCTGCACTGATACCACTTGTTGGATCAAGTGGCCTCAGAATAATTAAGAAGGAGGGGTTGAATTAATTATTCCTAAGCCTTTACTAATTAAAAAATTACTCTTCTAAGGCTTTTACTAAATTGTTAAGAGAATGAGGAGTAGAAGAGAAACTTAACAGAAAGTAAAAGCGGAAATTAAATGCACATCGGAAAGTAAAAGAGTAGGGAAGAAGGAGACAAACACACAAGAGTTTTTATATTGGTTCGGCAACAACCCGTGCCTACATCCAGTCCCCAAGCGACCTGCAGTCCTTGATATTTCTTTCAACCTTGAAAAAATCCTTTTACAAGCAAAGATCCACAAGGGATGTACCCTCCCTTGTTCTCTTTGAACCTAGTGGATGTACCCTCCACTAAAACTGATCCACAAGAGATGTACCCTCTCTTGTTCTCAGTCAACAACCCAAGTGGATGTACCCTCTACTTGTACCACAAAGGATGTACCCTCCAATGTGTTAAGACAAAGATCTAAGGCGGTTAAACCTGTGATACTTTGTGAATGGGGATACAAAAGAATTCTCAGGCGGTTAGTCCTTTGAACACTTTTGTATTAGGGAAAGGGAAGAATCAAAAGAATTCTCAGACTGTGTCATTTTGAATTCTTTGACAAGGGAGAAGGGAGACACAAAAGAATTCAAGCGGTTAGTCCTTTGTTCTTTTGGAAAAGGGAGAAGAGAGACACAAAAGAATTTAGGTGATTAGTCCTTGGCGAATTCTTTTTGGCAAAGGAAGAAGAGAATAAAAAGATGAATAGCACAAGTTTTCAAGGTTTAGAAAACCAGAAAACTTCAGAAAGCTTTTGGTACAAAGAAGAAGAAGAAGTTCAAAGAGATTCAAGGCTTGTAAAAGATTGATTGAATGACTTTTTAAATGCAAAACAAAGCCTTGCTTTTATAGACTCTTCATGTCTGGTCAAGACAACCATTAGAAGAGTTATGACTTTTAGAAAAACTTAAAAACCAATTTGAAAAAGTAAAAAACTATTTGAAGAGTTAGATCATTTGATTTTATTCAGAAACAATCACTGGTAATCGATTACCAAATCAGTGTAATCAATCACACAAAGCTTTTATGTGAAAGAATGTGTCTCTTCACATTTGAATTTGAATTTCAACGTTCAAAGGCACTGGTAATCGATTACCAAAATATTGTAATCGATTACAGCTTTTTGAAATTAATTGGAACGTTGTAAATTCAATTTGAAAACTTTTTCAAAACAATTTTGCTACTAGTAATCGATTACAACAATCTGGTAATCGATTACCAGAGAGTAAAAACTCTTTGGTAAACATGTTTTGAGAAAAATCATGTGCTACTCAATTTTTGAGAAAAACTTTTCATACTTATCTTGATTAAGCCTTTTCTTGATTCTTGAATCTTGATCTTGATTTTTGAGATCTTGATTCTTGACTCTAAACTTTCTTCTTGAGTCTTGAATTCTTCTTGATTCTTATCTTGAACTCTTGAATTGTTCTTGATTCACTTGAGTTGTTCTTTGATTGATCTTTGATTCACTTAAGTTGTTCTTTGATTGATCTTTGAGCTTTTTGTCATCACCTTTGTCATCATCTTTTGTTATCATCAAAACACCTTTGAATCACCTTTGATTCACCATGAAGCTTTGCTTCTACACGATCCCTGCAAATAATAGATGACATCATAAATTAGTTGAGTGATGTGCATACTTACCTATGTCACGATGACGTGACCTTACTGGGGGGGACGAGCACCCGGTAGGACTGATAGCGGCCCACAACCAGAGCTTGAAACCCAAGGGCCTTGTTGGACTTCTCCGGGTCCACTGGGTGTCTAGTGGGCGCGATCCCTGCAAATAGTGGATGGCATCAGAAATCAATTAAGCCACGCGCATACTTACCTATGTCATGACGGCACAAACCAACTGACACTTCGGCAGGGGGAGATCGGAGTTGTGGTGGTGTGCATGATCCATACTCATCTCCTTGCAGCGGCTGGGTGAAATCCTCCCCTAGTATGCATAGTAGCCTCCCTCTCTGGTTATGCTTGCACAGTTGGTCGCCCTCCAATATCAGGGGGTGGCCCCAGAACTGATAAAAGAAAACTACTGGCCCCTCACCCAGGAGCGCAGGCCTTGATTAAGCATCAAGGGTGGAGGACCTTGAGTTCTCTGAAGGCACAGATGTGGAGTCCTATGAAGGCGAGAGCATGCAACCCTATGAAGGTGAGGGCATGCAGCCCTCAGAAGGCGAGGACTTGTAGTCCTCTGAAGGCGAGGGCATGTAGCCCTCTGAAGGTGAGGATGTGTAGTCCTCAAAAGGTGAGGGCGTGTAGCCCTACGAAGGCGAGGGCATGTAGCCCTCTAAAGGGGAGGACGTGTAGTCCTCTAAAGGTGAGGATATGTGATGCAATCTTAGCCCCGAAGGGCATTGGATAGAAGACTCCAAGAAGATTGGGCCAAAGATGCAAGAGAAGGCCCTAGGGTTCTCATGAGCCTTAGGGTAGATTTCGGACCCATGGGCTAAGTATGAGCCCACTTATCTTTTTACATATTAGATTAAGTTTTTCCTTCATTTGGGCCTTGTATTTAGGGCTCCATAATGTAGGTAGGGTACCCTAGAAATATAGGAATTTTAGCCCTTGTATTTTAGGGCACCTAGACTAGTTTTTGTGTTAGGGGTAGTTTTGTAATTTCACATGCACTAAGTGAATGTTTGATGTGTGTTGTTGGAAATAAATTTAATTGAATTGGTGGAAGCCCAATCCAATTAAATTTTAGAGGGGGAGGTGAGCATTTGCTTACTACACCCCATTGCCACATCATATAGTCACACTTTGTGCATGTCCTTCATGTTTTACATGCCTCATGACACCTAAGCACACTTAGTGGAGAATCTTGGAATTGATCTTGGATTAGTGGGCTGAACCATAACTAAAATTCACTAATCATAATTAGTGAAATTTTGGCTCCAAAGTTTGGCTCCACAAATTCAATTTCAAATTCAAGTGAAATTTGAATTTCCCTCCAATTTTGTGTGACACTTAGGCTATAAATAGAGGTCATGTGTGTGCATTTTTTTCAACTTTGAACTTTTGAATATTCGACTTCAGATTTCAAAGCTCTTTTAGAGCACAAAATTTCGTGCTCTTCTCTCCCTCTCCCTTCATTCATCTCCTTCTTCCTCCAAGCTCTTATCCATGGCCTCCTATGGTGGTGAGCTTATGCTAGACTCATCTTCTCCTTGAAGTGGCGTCTCCTCTCTCTCTTCCTTCTCCATTCCGCTGCCATTCATCTTCCAAGAAGCAAAGGAATCCATTGATGAAGAAGATCCTAGGCCTACAAGCTCCAATGGAGCTTACATGAACGTGTAGCCCTTTGAAGGCGAGGACATGTAGTCCTTTGAAGGTGAGGGCGTGTAGTCCTCTGAAGGTGAGGGCATGTAGTCCTCTGAAGGTGAGGACATGTAGCCCTCTGAAGGCGAGGAGATGTGGCCCTCTGATGGCAAGGATGTGTAGTCCTCTAAAGGGGAGGACATGTAGTCCTCTAAAGGCGAGGGCGTGTAACCCTCTGAAGGCGAGGACGTGTTGTCCTCTGAAGGAGAGGGCGTGTAGCACTATGAAGGCGAGGGTGTGTAGCCCAGGTGAGCACAACTCGCCTAGGCAAGCTGGTTACTTCACCATGAAGTTATTTGGTGACCCAGGAGAGCTAGAGGTTTGCCTGGGTGAGCTAGCGACCAAAAACTCCATGAAATGACCCTTTTGCCCCCCCTTCGGTATCTTTCGCATTCTTGAAACATTGAATGATCATCTGTTTTGCACTATAACTAGCACTTAACACCGTAAGTTGACTAGAAAGGATCAAAGGATAAAAATAATAGTCCCCGGACGAAATTAGGGTATGACAATAGGGTGTTGAAGTATTGGTCATCAGAATTTTCATTCTCACAAACATGGGGTCGGACTAAGCGCCATTTTTCAAAAAAAGGTTCTATCATGTCAAAGTTAAGAATCTAGAGCTAGCCAGCTTGTGAAAACTGGGGCAGCAGATGGATCAAGTTCAATGTCAAGCCTTCAGCAATGTGTTTGGGAAGATCTAGGATCTGGCGATGATAGAAGTGTCAGTTGAAGCCATCGCATCTCTCACTCAATACTATGACCAATCACTCAGATGCTTCACTTTTAGGGACTTTCAGTTAGCACCAATCATAGAGGAGTTCGAAAGGATCTTAGGATGTCCGCTAGGGGGAAGGAAGCCATACCTTTTTTAAAGATTCTATCCTTCTATGGCAAGAATAGCAAAAGTGGTCAAGATCTCGGAACAAGAGCTAGACCGAGTGAAGCAAAATAGGAATGGGGTGGTAGGGATACCAAGGAAGCGCTTGGAGGAGAAGGTGGAAGCTCTGGCCAGCAAAGGAGAGTGGGCAGCATTCATCGACGTATTTGCTCTGCTAGTGTTTGGGACAGTACTATTCTCGAATGTAGATGGGTTGGTGGATCTAGTGACAATCGATGCCTTTCTTGCTTATCACCACAGCAAGGAAAGCTCGGTCATCCCTGTTTGGGCAGATCCATATGATACATTCAACTTGAGATGTGAGAAGAGCAGTGCAAGAATTGTCTATTGTACGCCTGCTCTTTATGTATGGTTGGTATCCCACGTTTTTTATGATGAAGGTAGTTTTGTCTGTCTCCTACAAGGTCATCACATGTGCTCCAAAAAGGGTACAACAAATTAGGAAGAACTCTTGGCAGGCATGATGGGAGCATCCATTAGTTGGTTCCCACGTTTATACATGTTTTAACATGTGCACACCAACTATTTGATGAAATGTTACAATGGCTATTCTATGTGTTATTTTGAAACTTGAATGGGTAATGATCTTTACACATGTTCAGCCATTATTTTAGGTGCATGATCAACTTAGGTTGTTAAATTAAATGCCAAGGTTATGAACTAAGCTTGAAGTTTCAGACATTGCTTTAGATGCAAATACACGAGTCATATGAATGCTTAAGGTTATTTGGATTGAATTGGCCTAATTGTTTGGTTAAACTTGCTGCACTAGGGTGGGTACATTGCACATGAATTGCTATAGAATATCAAATTCTTTTTTTCAAAATAATGCACACTAAGTTGTGATTTTTATTAGTTGTATGGTATCACATACAATTAATAAAAAAACCACACAAAAACTGATTGACTTCTTGGTTGCTATACTTGGATAACTAAAATAATATGGTTATGTATTTCATGCAAAATAATTTTTATGCTAAATGTTAGTTTGATGTGTCTTTGTAGGCGAGGGCTTCAAAGAAGCTTTTTGCTAAAATGGCTAGGAAGGCCACCGCAGGGGAGGGATCTAGTTCAGCCCCACAAGCGGAAATTGAGTTTGATGGACACTATTTATGAAGCGAGGAACATCAGTGCTGTTACAAAGCGATTGATCTTTCCTCAAAGAAAGACGAGTCCAGCTAGCAAAAGGAGAGTACATAGAATTCCAAGTGAAGGCTTCCAAAAGGCATTGGACCCAGCTAACAACGCCCATGGCTAGGTATGACCCTGAGATAGTCATGAAGTTCTACGCAAACGCTTGGCCCACTGAAGAAGAAGTCATGGATAAGCATTCCTGGGTGTGGGGCCAACGGATCCCATATGATGAAGATGCTATCAACCAATTTCTCGGGCATCCGTTGATCTTAGAAGAGGGGTAACGTTGTGAATAAGCTAAAAGAAGAAGCCAAGTCTAGGTTTTGATGAAGAGGCCATAGGTCAGCTACTGTGCTCCTCGGGATGTGATTTTTCACGGAGCGTAGCAGGGAGGCGAGTGTGGATCGTGCGCACTAGCATGACCACTTTGACTCAGATCTAGATGACGCTTCTGCTCAGCAACATCCTTCCAGTGACCATAATTTTGATCTCCCACTACCTAAATGCCAGTTGGTCTACGCTATCATAACCCAAATCAGTGTTCATGTAGCACAGCTTATCTTGGATGTCGTATACCAGTTTGTAAGTATTGCACCTCCGAGACACCCAATGGACCCAGAGAAGTCCAGCAGGGCATTGGGATTTCCAGCATTGATCACATGCCTTTGCCAGTTCTACGGGGTACTGGTCATGCCCACAAAGCTCATCCGGCCTCCCATTAACAGGTCCTTCATTAAGAAGTACTGCATGCCAAGGCAGGCACAATAGCCAAGGCAAGACCAGCAACAGTAGTCGGCAGCAGATGCACCACCACCGCCTCCGCATCAGCCACTGTCCCTAGAGTCCATCTTAGCTCACATGTAGAGGATGGAGCTCCAGATGCACACGTACATGCAGCATTTGGGCTGACCAATAGGTGGCAAACCATAGGGGCCAGGTGTAGTTGAACGATAGCTTCTATTAGTATACACTGCACCAGCAGCGCCAAGACCCCAACCCTTACCCGTGGCCTACTCTTGAACAGTTCAGAGCCACTATCACATGGGCTGGGGACATGCCTAATTTTCAAGGTGGTGCAGGTCCCATAGAGGCCCAAGGAGATGAAGAAAAAGCTAAGGAGGATGGAAATATGGCAAATATGATGGTTTTTTTTCCTTTGAGGAGACTAAGCCTCTCGACCAAGACCTTCTAAATTTGTGAACTTGTCTTTATCTTATTTATCACTTTTAGTACTTTGTTACATTATTGCATTGTTATGATTCTTTGAAACAAAAAGAATCTTAAAAAAACAAAACTTAACTTACGCGTGGTTTTGTTTCTATTTTTGTGCGCTCTTTGATTTTTTATAGTGTAGTCTCAAATTACAACTTTGTCTAGGTTTTAGCCTTTTCCTAAACTAACATGCTTTTTTTCTAAGAAAAAGGGAAACAATCACCAGTATTCTTTGAAAATTTTGCAGACCAAAACACAACAGAAAAGGGTTTATGAAAAAAAAATGTGTGTATCTTGAGGATAAAAATAATGAAGGACTTTCCCGAATACCAAAGCGGACTCGGATGTTTTGCATGGACTTGATAAAAGAACAATTGTTGAAACATTGATTTGATCTGAATGTGGAAACAAACCCTAAACCTTAGTGATTGTGTGACCACAAATTTTATATTGAGTGTCCGCATGGATATGTTCTATGATTGATTTTAGATGAATTTCTAATTGTCATAACATATTATTCATGGAAGTGATCTAGGCATTCCTTCTTTCTAAGCTATTGGCCAAACAACTATCCCGATATACATTATTTTCTGCCATTTGCAAGCCATATGAGCCAGACATTTGATTTTTACCAGAACCCTGACCTAGGATGAAAGTTTCCTACTTTGCCCTAGGATAAGAGAGCAGGGGTATCTTCCAAGGGAGATTGCTATCATCTTTTGGTTAGTCATGGATTTTTTTGAAGGAAGATAAATGTTCATCAAGAAAAAAGAAGAAAGGAAAAGAAAAAAAGAAAGAAAGAAAAAGAAAAAAAAAGAAAAAATCAATAAAAAATGGAGAAGAGCAAAAGGAAAATAGAAAAGAAAAACAAGTTCTTTGGAACAAACAATGTATGAATTATGTACAGAGTTGTTGTGAAGAGTAAAAAGGAAAGGAAACAATAGTAACTTGGTCAAGACATGAGGGGATAGGAAGTGATTGCTCGTTTAAGTTACAAACCAAATCTTTATGCATGCTCTCCTACTCACACCAAAAAGGAAAGACCAGAGCAACCAAAGCCAAAATTTCCTACAAGTTTGACCTTAAAAAGTCCTATTGATCCATGATGATTATGCACATTATCCTTGATTTGATGGGAAATGACTTGCAAAATCAATTTATGACATATCTGTGATTTGGAATTAAGATGAAACACTTGCCTGTGTGGAGCTTTATATACCTTTGTGTGGTTTTCCTCTATTCGGTTGGACCCAGTGTTTCATTTAATACTCCTTTAGAAACAAAACACAAATTTCTTAATCTCATTATTGGTTGTGACAAATTCTATCTGTATGCTTTCATTCCTCCTTTGTCGCATTATTTTTTAAAAGAAACATGTGTTGTTTTGATCGATTTAGGGGGTTTGATTTCTTTACCAAAGAGTGCTCGCATTTTAGTGAAATTTTTCAGGGACTTCAATGTCTTCTGTCTTTTACTTTACAAGACCTCAATGTCTTCAGTCTTTACATTTACAAGACTTCAATGTCTTCTGTCTTTTACATTTCAAAGACTTCAATGTCTTTAGACTTTTATGTTTTTCAAGACTTCAATGTCCTCTGTCTTTTACATTTCAAAGACTTCAATGGTCTTCAATCTTTTATGTTTTTCAAGACTTCAATTTCTTTTGTCTTTTACATTTCAAAGACTTTAATGTCTTCAGTCTTTTACATTTACAAGACTTCAATGTCCTTTATCTTTTACATTTCAAAGACTTCAATTTCTTTAGTCTTTTACGTTTTTCAAGACTTCTATTTCTTTAGTCTTTTACATTTCAAAGACTTCAATGTCTTCAGTCTTTTACATTTACAAGACTTCAATGTCTTCTATCTTTTACATTTCAAAGACTTCAATGTCTTTGATCTTTTACATTTTTCAAGACTTCGATGTCTTCAGTCTTTTACATTTTAAGACTTCAATGTCTTCAGCCTTTACATTTTAAGACTTCAATGTCTTCAGCCTTTACATTCCAAGACTTCAATGTCTTCAGTCTTTACATTTACAATACTTCAATGTCTTCTGTCTTTTACATTTCAAAGACTTCAATGTCTCTAGTCTTTACATTTACAAGACTTCAACATCTTCAGTCTTTTACATTCCCAAAGACTTCAATGTCTCCTATTTTGTTGTGCAAGACTACAACATCTTTTGCTTAATACTTTTTATTCTTCCATGTCGATATTTGTTTGTTCTTTTTTATAGGTTTCACTTCCTTGGTTTTCTCCAGTTGTTGGTCGGATAGCAAGATCGCTTGAATGAAATTAGTGTCCTTATCTTTACTTACCTTTTCATTTTCAATAAAAGATAAGTAAAAAGGGGCAACTGTCAAACCCTAATTTCATTCGGAGACTGTCATTCATTGATGTTTTGATTCTTGCTAGCCAAGTTGTGTTGTTCGACACCAGTTACCGCACAAAATGAAAGATCGTTCAATGTTTTGCTCAAGAATGTGAAAGATATCAAAAAAGGGGGCAAAAGGGTCTTTTCCTTGAGTTTCCTGGACCCTAGCTCACCTAGGCCACCAAACAACTTCAGGGTTAAGGAACCAGCTCACCCAGACGAGCTGGTGACTTTAGGACTAAGCGTTAGCTCGCCTGGGTGAGCTGCAAGTGCCCAAAATTCCTATAAATAGGCGTGTTGGGGGGGCTGAGGAGGGGTTTCAGCAATGATTAGTGAAGGAAATTGAGAGAATTAAGAGAGAAGAAGAGAAAACGAAGCTGAGGCACTACTGAATCGCGACTATGATCAATCTCTACATCGTTCCTTGTTCGGTGTTCTTCATGAGACCATCGGTTAGTTTTGTTTTTAAGATTTGAATATGATCTATGCACCCTTAGGGGTCCCCCTTGGTTTTTTTTTTTTTTGCATATTCATTTCCTCCATCAATCATCGATAAATCTCATTTTTTTTTTGTGAAGTTTAATCTTAACCGATCATTAGCACCGTAAAGTTGTCTTTTAAAGACATTGAAATTTAATAAAACCAAAAATAGAACCAACGCATAACTGAATTTCTTTCAATCAAAGTCACTTGAGATCGTTCAAGGTCCAACGCCTTAAGGAACCTTTTGTTCTTATTAATTAAAAATGAACCTTTCAATAGCATAAAAAAATTTGACCCACAAACATTCTCACTTGTAAAGAACTACGTAGGTCTGAATTCCTCATCTCACCTGAGAATATGTAGGAGAATGGTAAGCCCCCTTGTCGACCCCAAAAAAATATAAAAAGGGAAAATAAATAATATTGAAGTCATGTTTTTGCACACTCGATTAAAGGCTGTTGTCCCTTGTGACGGGCGCGTAGGGTGCTAATACCTTCCTTATGCGTAAACAACTCTCGAACCCTTCTTTTCAAAATTCGCAAACCTCTTTTTGGTTTTTCTAACGTTTTCCTCAAATAAACGTTGGTGGCGACTCCCACACATTCTCCTTTTTGGAAGACACACACTTTTTTGTTTCACATCACCCTCCCGTCAAAGGGTAGGTTGCGACAGCTTGGAGCTATTGTTGCACTTGTGCGGAAGCAAAGCTACCATGATGGTTCACCAAGATGTTTTTGATGATTCCAAAGCTCAAAGAGTTGTTTCAAGATTAAAGAATCAAGCATTCAAGATTTCACTCAAAGATTCAAGAATCAAATGAAGAAATAGAGAAGCATCAAGCCAAGTCAAAGTAGGTAGTAAAAAGTATTTTTCAAAAAAACATCAAATAGCACACTTTTTATTTTAAAAAGGATTTTCCGAAATCTTCTAAGTTACTAGAGTATTTACTCTCTGGTAATCGATTACCATTTGGTAGTAATCGATTACCGGTGACCATGATGGTTTTCAAACTGGTTTCAATGCTTTGCAACGTTCCAAAATGATTTTCAAATAGTGTAATCGATTACACTATATTAGTAATCGATTACAAGTGAAATGGAATGTTGGAATTCAAATCCAATTGTGAAGAGTCACAACTTTTCATAAAATACATTGTGTAATCGATTACACCATTATGGTAATCGATTACCAGTGAATGTTTTTGAAGAAAATGTTAAGAGTTATAACTCTTAACATGGTTTTCTCAAAAGGTATCAAGGTTCTATAAATATAAGACCTTGGCACGCATTATATATAATAACACAGAAAAATGCATATGATTACACAAAACTTTCCACTGCTTTTGTCTTGCAAAACCTTTGCCAAATTCATTCTATGTTTTTGTTCAATCTTTCCTTGAAGAAAGGAAAATTATGCAAAAACAAAAACTGTGTTATCCTTCTGTTTTTCTCTTATTCTTCTTTCCTTCTCCCTCTTGCCAAAAGAATTCAAAGAACTAACCATCTGAGAATTATTTTGATTCCCCAAACAAAAGAATTCAAAGAACTAACCGTCTGAGAATTCTTAGCCTAAACACTGAATTCTAAGATGTAACCGTCTGAGAATTCATTGTAAGAAGCGGTAGCTTCTTGGTTGTAATAGTGAACACAAGGGAGGGTACAACTTTTGTGGTTCACTTCAAGTAGAGGGTACATCTACTTGGTTGTTCAAAGAGAACAAGGGAGGGTACATCCTTTGTGGCTCTTTGCTTGTAAAGGATTTTTACAAGGAAAGGAAATCTCAAGAGGTTGCTTGAGGACTGGATGTAGGCACGGGTCATTGCCGAACCAGTATAAAACTTGTGTTTGCTTTCTTTTTCCCTACGATCTTTACTTTTCCGCTGCACACTTTTTATTTCCGCTTTACTTTTGTCTAAGTTATTGTTTCTATTCTTTACTTTCTCATAACTTAGTAGTAAAACCTAATTGAATCTAGTAACATTAAGAAGGATAAATTTTTAATTAGTCAAGGCACATTCATAATTAATTCAATCCCCCCCCCCTTTCTTAATTATTCCGAGGCCACTTGTTCCAACAAGTGGTATCGGAGCAGGTTTCTTGAGAAAAGTTTCACAACTTCAAGATCAATGGCCTCCTCAAATTTTCTGTTCCCTGAAGGAAACTCCATCCATAGGCCACCTATCTTTAATGGTGATGGTTACCACTACTGGAAAACCCGAATGCAAATCTTTATTGAAGCCATAGATTTAAACATTTGGAAAGCAATAGAAATAGGACCTTATGTACCCACCATAGTAGATGGAAGAACAAGCACAACAACAGAAAAACCTAGAGATAAATTGTCTAAAGAAGATAGAAGAAGAGTCCAATATAATCTTAAAGCCAAAAACATTGTTACTTCTACCCTAGGAATAGATGAATATTTTAGAGTCTCAAACTGTACAAGTGCCAAGGAGATGTGGGACACACTTCAACTCACACATGAGGGCACAACTGATGTTAAGAGATCAAGGATTAATACTTTAACCCATGAATATGAACTTTTTAGGATGAACACCAATGAGAACATCAAAAGCATGCAGAAAAGATTCACACACATAGTTAATCACCTTGCCTCCTTAGGAAAAACCTTTCTTAATGAAGATTTAATTAATAAAGTTTTGAGATGCTTAATTAGGGAATGACAGCCCAAGGTAACTGCCATTTCTGAAAGTAAAGATCTTTCTTCTATGGCTAAATCAAAATGAAGAAACTGACAAGAGGAAACAAAGCATAGCACTAAAAGCCTCCCCATCAAACGAGCAATGGCCTGAGAAGAGTGATAAGAAAAGTCATGAAGAAAGAAATGTTGGACAAGTGGCCTCAGATATCTTAAGAAGGGAGGTTGAATTAAGATATCACAAATTATTTCCCCAATTAAAAATTCTATTTAATTTTCTATTCAAGTTACAAATTCCCTTAATAATGAATTTCTCAAATAATGATTCAAATAGAATAATTTGAATATGAATATAAAACAATAATAAATAAAGGAGTTTAAGGGAAGAGAAAGTGCAAACTCAGATTTATACTGGTTCGGCCACACCCTTGTGCCTACGTCCAGTCCCCAAGCAACCCGCTTGAGAGTTCCACTATCTTGTAAATTCCTTTTACAAGTTCTAAACACACAAGGACAATCCTTCCTTTGTGTTTAGAATTCTTTCACAACAAGAGACCCTCGGTCTCTTAATCCCTTTTCAGAATAAAGAAGAGAAGAAAAAATCTCTCTTGAAAGAGATAGATTGAACAATTTGAGCACTCAAATAATTCCTTATTGAATCACAAGTGTTTTGGCCAAGGAATTTTTAAGAGGATAAAACAATTTTGCTTGTTAAGAGGATAAGACCTTTTTGTTCTTCAAAACTCTTATCAAAATTCGTGTCTCAAGTCACATATATACAAGCCTTTGATGGCCATTTAAGAAACAAATAAAAAGATGTGACTGTTGAGAATGTTTTCTAAAAAACTCCTTTGGTAATCGACTATAGTATGTGTGTAATCGATTACAAGCTTTAAAATTTGAATTAAAACATTCAGAAACTGCTGGTAATCGATTACCATATATGTGTAATCGATTACACAGTGCAAATTTTGAATTCAAATTTTAATAGCTGTTGTAAATCAGTTTTGGCCACTGGTAATCGATTACCAGAGAGTAAATTTGTTGAAAAAAACTTTTTAACTTAAATTTCTTGGCCAAACCTTTTGCTACTTCAATTGTTATTCCCTTCCTATTTAATATACCCTTTCTAAGACTCTAGAGACTGTCTTGATCATCCATCTTGAATATCTTTAATTTCTTTGTCTTGAATAAAACTTTGAGACTCATGTGAAACTTTCGCATCATCAAAACATTCAGCTTGATCCTTTGTCTACAATCTCCCCCTTTTTGATGATGACAATCCCTGAAATCAAGACAAGCTATATACAAGATGATAGCACGTTCACACAACCCTTACTCCCCCTATCTTTTGGCATGTATGCCTAACTTTACTTAATGATAAATTTCTAATTGATTTCTAACCCAAGTTCTCTCCCCCTTTGGCAACATCAAAAAGAACTAAGCAACATAATCAAAATCCAAACAAAGCCAAACAATAAACCAAAATAAATTCATACATTGTCATAAACAACCAAAGCAAAGTCTAGAAATATAATTATAGTGCAAGATTACGATAACTAGAGCAACAAAAAGCCAAATACACGGCAATAAACCAAAGTACCAATAATACTTAATCACTAATAATACTTAGTTATAATACTTAAGCTAAGATGATGATGGAGGCGGTAGTGGTGGATCAAAGCAAGTACGGATGAAGGAGACATCTTCTTCAACTTTGGTGATCCTTGATTCCATGGCATCGAACCGCATGTCGACTTGCAATTCCATGGCATCAAACTTGTCACCAACAAAAGTCTGAAGTCCATCAAACTTGTCCATAAGCCTTCGAAGAAGAGTGGAATTATCTTCAACTGGTAGGTTGCCTTCGTCATCAGCGGGTTGAGTGCCCTTTTTGACCCAAGAGCCATCATGGTCTTTGCGGTAACCAAAAGAAGCAATCACAGTAGCACCAATTAAAAAAGATCTCTTGATTGGAACATAAGGTTCAAAATCAAGAGGAATTTGAAAATGGCGGAAAAAGAGAGTGACAAGATGTGGATATGGCAAAGGTGCATTTAATCGCAATGCCTTATGCATGCGATATCTTACAAGATGTGCCTAGTCAAGTTGACGCCCGGTATGAAAGACCCACATGATAACAAGATCTTCCTCAGAAACCTGTGCAAGATTGGAAGATCGTGGAAGCAAAATCCACACAATCAGATAATGAAGGATGCGGCTTTCAAAAGCCAATGAACCGGCAAGAAGGCGTCCGGTCATATCCGCACGGTTGGTGCAAACCAACTGGCGGGCATCATGTGCAGAGAAATCAAATTTCCAATTGTCATTCAGTGTACCTTCAAATGGTACACCGTCACTGGACAATTGGGTTAAGTCATGGAAAAGGGATTGGTCAATGACCATTTTTATCCCAAAGCCTCAGAAATCAAAGTGTTGTCCTGAATTTCAAGATTACAATAAAAGGCTTTAACCAATTCAGGATAAACAGGCAATTGTAATGACATGAAAGGTATGAGACGTAAATTTTGAAATGCTTGAATGCAATCAAAGGTTTCAGCAGAAAAGAATTCCATATCAATGAACTTAGGGTCGATAATGGAACGAGATGAGAAAAGATTCGAATACTGTTTCTGTTGTTCTTCGGAAGAAAACAATGTGGAAGAGGATAATGAGGGTGGAATTGGTGTTGTGGATGCGCTAGTGGCTCTGGAACGATGAGCTCTTGAAGCCGAAGCGGAGGCGGATGAACCCTTGCGTTTCTTTGACGATTCTGCCATTTGAAGGAGTTTTTGCAGATTTCAATCGGTGAAATCAAAAGAAAAATGAAAAGAAGAAGATTGCAATTTATGGGAGTCGATTTTATGAAGAAATGAGTGAGATAGGAAGGTTTGGAGGTTTGGGAATGGAGGAACGTCGCAAGGAGGAAGGGGCTGCGCAGGGGTTTCTGGAAAATGTGATATTTATAGAGCAGGATGCATGGTAATCGATTACAAGTAATGGTAATCGATTACAGGAGGAGAAAGCCTACTGGTAATCGATTACATGAATACTGTAATCGATTACAGGCCATCTGTTCTAGTGTAATCGATTATAGTATTCATGTAATCGATTACCAGAACAAAAAATAGCCTTTTCCTAAAAGAAAACTTATTTCTAAGTCTAAAAACTTATATTATCTTAAGAGTTAATTATACTAACAAGAAAAGTAAACTAAATTAAACAAAACAAGTGTTATACTCAATCAAAACACAATCAATCAATCGTAAAATTTTACCTATCCAAATCACTAAGGTCTAAAAGTCCTAATTCTCTTCTTATTAAAAAGAATATATCCTTTGGGAGAGGTTTTGTAAAGATATCAGCAAGCTGATTCTTTGTATCAACAAACTCTAGCAAACAATCTCCCTTTAGAACATGGTCTCTTAGAAAATGGTGCCTTATTTCTATATGTTTCATTCTAGAATGTTGTACAGGGTTTTTGGATAGATTAATGGCACTAGTGTTATCACACCTAATAGGTATTCGATCAAGAAGGATACCATAATCAGATAATTGTTGCTTCATCCATAAAATTTGTGCACAACAACTGCCGGCAGAGATATATTCCGCTTCAGCAGTGAATAAAGCAACACTGTTTTGTTTCTTACTATGCCATGAGACAAGAGCAGATCCAATGAATTGACAAGTTCCACTTGTGCTTTTTCTATCAGTTTTAGATCCGGCAAAATCAGAATCAGAATATCCTGTTAAGTTACATGTTGAGTTCTTAGGATACCATAATCCTAAATTTATTGTACCTAATAGATATCTCATGATTCTCTTAACTGCACTCAAATGTGATTGTTTGGGGTTGGATTGAAACCTAGCACACATGCATACACTAAACATAATATCAGGTCTACTAGCAGATAAATAGAGAAGAGATCCGATCATACCTCGATATTGTTTCATGTCTATAGATTGACCAAATTCATCTTTATCTAAGTAACAGCTAGTGCTCATCGGTGTAGCCATGTGTTTTGCACTTTCCATCCCAAATCTTTTGATCAATTCCTTGCAGTACTTGGATTGATTGATGAATATACCTTCTTGAGTTTGCTTGATTTGTAATCCCAGGAAGTACTTTAGTTCTCCCATCATTGACATTTCAAATTCACTTTGCATATCAAAGGAAAACTCCTTGCACAATGAATCATTAGTGGATCCAAAAATTATATCATCAACATATATTTGAACCAACAAAATATCATTATGCTTTCTCTTTATGAATAATGTGGTATCCACTTTTCCTCTAGAAAATTCTTTTTCTATGAGAAAATTACTTAAACGTTTATACCACGCCCTAGGGGTTTGTTTCAAACCATAAAAAGCCTTTTGTAATTTATAAACCTGATTTGGTTTATCCGGGATTTCAAAACCTGGGGGTTGTTCAACATATACTTCTTCTTCAATTAAACCATTTAGAAAAGCACTTTTAACATCCATTTGATAGAGCTTAAAATTCATTATGGATGCATATGCTAAGAGCATTCTAATGGCTTCTAATCTTGCAACTGGAGCATATGTTTCTTCATAGTCTATTCCCTCTTCTTGATTATACCCTTTTGCTACTAACCTAGCCTTATTTCTAATAATTATGCCATGTTCATCTAATTTATTCCTAAAAACCCATTTTGTTCCTATGACAGGATAATTTTCAGGTTTTTCTACTAGTTTCCACACATTGTTTCTTTCAAATTGATTCAGTTCTTCTTGCATGGCAATGATCCAGTTATCATCTACTATGGCTTCTTTTATATTTTTAGGTTCAATCATAGATACAAAAGCCATATTATTGCATAAATCTTTAAGAGAATGTCTAGTTGTTACCCCTTTTGATATATCACCAATAATGTTGTCGAGGGGATGATCTCTTGAGGCTTTCCATTCTCTTGGAAGTTCATTATTTGCTCTAACTTCATTATCTTGAGAATCCTCATTGCTTCCTTCATCTTTTTCTTTAGAGTCATTTCCATGAATATGTGTATCTTCTAAGGAATCTGAAATATCATCTAAAAAATCCTTCCTTGGAAGAATGGCATTAGACTCATCAAAGGAAACATGTATAAACTCTTAAATTGTCATTGTTCTTTTATTATATATTCTATAAGCTTTACTATGCAGAGAATATCCAAGCAAAATACCTTCATCTGACTTAGCATCAAATTTTCCTAAATTATCTTTTCCATTCTTCAATACAAAACATTTACAACCAAAGATATGAAGATGTGAGATGTTTGGTTTTCTGCCATTGAACAATTCATATGGAGTTTTCTTTAAAATGGGTCTTATTAAAGCCCTATTTAAAATGTAGCATGCAGTGTTAACGGCTTCAGCCCAAAAGTATTTTGGAAGAGGAGTATCATTTAATAAAGTTCTAGCAATCTCTTCCAAAGATCTATTTTTCCTTTCAACAACACCATTTTGTTGAGGGGTTCTTGGTGCAGAAAAGTTATGCTCAATCCCATGCTTATCACAAAATAATTCAAATTCTTTATTTTCAAACTCACCCCCATGATCACTCCTAATAGATATAATCTTGAGATTTTTCTTATTTTGAATGATTTTTGCAAGTTTTCTAAATGCTTGAAATGCATCATTCTTATGAGTGATAAAAAGAGTCCATGTGTATCTAGAATAATCATCAACTATAACAAGAGCATAGTAACTTCCTCCAAAACTCATGATTCTTGAAGGACCAAACAAATCCATATGTAGTAATTGTAAGGGTTGAGTAGTTGAAACAATGTTTTTAGATTTGAAAGAAACTCTAGTTTGTTTTCCCTTTTGACAAGCATCACATAGCCTATCTTTTTCAAATCTTAGTTTTGGCAAACCAACAACTAAATCTTTTGATATTAATTTATTTAAGTGTTCCATGTTTATATGTGCAATCCGTTTATGCCATAACCATGGATCATCATCTTTACTAAGAAAACATTGATTATTATCTAGTTTTTGACTTAAGTCTATCATGTAAACATTGTTAACTCTAAACCCTATATGCTTTATATTCGTATCATGTTTATGTTCAATGACACACTTTTGAGAATCAAATAATACCAGATAGCCTTTGTCACATAATTGACTCACACTAAGTAGACTATGTTTAAGACCTTCAACAAGTAGAACATTTTCAATGGAGGTTGAAGAATGTGTACCTATTTTTCCAACTCCAAGAACTCTACCTTTGTTGTTGTCACCATAAGTTACATGTCCGCTTTTCTTGGGAGAGATATGTGTGAATTTTGATTCGTCTCCCGTCATATGTTTTGAGCATCCGCTATCTATGTACCACTTTTTCCTCAAGGGTTCCTACAAAATCAAGGTTGTAACTTAGGTACCCTAACTTTATTGGGTCCTTGAGTGTTAGTATGAATAACAGATCCTTTTGGGACCCAAATCATTTTAATATTGTTACAATTTCTTCTAAAATAGCATGTAGATGTGCCATGCCCTTTTCTTCCACAGTAAAAACATGTGATAAAACTAGAATTATATTTTTGTGTGGAAGTAGAAAAGTTTTTATGAAATTTTTGTTGTTTTTCAAATTTATATCCTAGTTCAGCCTTATTGGAGGCATGTCTTTGTTTTCCTAATATGACATCTAAATTATTTTTACTATAAGAAAATTTTGCAAGTGATTTTTTCAATTCTTTGATTTTCTTTTTCATACTTTTCACAACAACTACAAGAATCTGACATTTTCTTGTCAGAAATAGTAGAGATATGAACTTTTTCATTTGGTTTAGAAATTGAGACTTCATTTCTAAGATGATCTAATTCCTTGTTTGATTTTGAAATTTCATTTTCTAAATTTGAAATTGTTTTCTTTGAAGATGAAACTAACTTTGCAAGTTTAATTGACTCTTTATGCAGATCAGCAAATGCATCTTGCAATTCATCAAAAGAAATAGATAAATTGTTTGAAGATGTTACCTCTTCATCACTTTCATAACTTTTTGCCATAAGGCAGAGGTTTATTTCTTCATTTTCTGAATCTTCAGAAGATTCCATATCGTTTTCATCCCATGTAATGTATGCTTTCTTCAATTTCTTTTCATTAATATTTTTCTTTTCAGACTTCTCCATCTTTTTCTTGAAGATGGGACAATCAACCCTCAGATGTCCAGGTTGATTACACTCAAAGCATTTTAGAGTAGAGGATGAAGTTTCTGTTCTTCTTTTAGGTTTAAAATTGGGTCGCTTTTGATTTCCTCTGACTCTCAGGAACTTATTGAATCTTTTTACAAAAAGACTAATATCTTCATCATTATCCAAGTCAATTGAATCTTCTTTATCACTGTCTTCTTGGATTGCAGATGAGGCTTTAAGAGCGATTCCCTTCTTCTTCTTATCAGTTTCTTCATGCTGATTTAATCTTAGTAATTCCATTTCATGCTCCTGCAATTTTCCAAATAACGTAGCAAGAGACATACTAGACAAATCTTGAGATTCTGTGATGGCTGTTACCTTTGGTTGCCATTCTCTATTAAGACATCTTAAGACTTTATTTACTAGATCTTCATTTTGAAAAGTTTTTCCTAGAGATGCAAGATGATTAACTATGTGTGTGAACCTCTTTTGCATGTCTTGTATACTTTCATTTACATTCATCCTAAAAAGTTCATATTCACGAGTTAAAGTGTTTATCCTAGATCTTTTAACATCTGTTGTTCCTTCATGTGTTACTTGTAGTGTATCCCACATATCCTTAGCACTTTTACAATTTGAAACCCTAAAGTATTCATCTATTCCTAGGGCAGATGTAATAATATTTTTGGCCTTTAAATTATTTTGTACTAATCTTCTTTCTTCCTTAGTCCAATCTGTTCTAGGTTTTTCTATTGTTGCACTTCCGGCCATTATAGAGGGAACATAAGGTCCTTGTTCTATGGCTTCCCAAATATTTAAATCTATTGCCTCTATAAAGATTTGCATGCGGGTTTTCCAGTAGTGGTAACCTACTCCATTAAAGATGGGAGGTCTATTTATAGAATTTCCCTCGGGAAACAAGTAGTTTGATGAGGCCATAATTCTTGAAGCTTCTAAAATTTATACAAGAATGAAGCTCTGATACCACTTGTTGGACAAGTGGCCTCAAATATCTTAAGAGGGGGGGGGGGGGGTTGAATTAAGATATCACAAATTATTTCCCCAATTAAAAATTCTATTTAACTTTCTATTCAAGTTACAAATTCCCTTAATAATGATTCAAAGAGAACAATTTGAATATGAATATAAAACAATAATAAATAAAGGAGTTTAAGGGAAGAGAAAGTACAAACTCAGATTTATACTGGTTCGGCCACACCCTTGTGCCTACATCCAGTCCCCAAGCAACCCGCTTGAGAGTTTCACTATCTTGTAAATTCCTTTTACAAGTTCTAAACACACAAAGACAATCCTTCCTTTGTGTTTAGAATTCTTTCACAACAAGAGACCCTGGGTCTCTTAATCCCTTTTCAGAATAAAGAAGAAGAGAAGAAGAAATCTCTCTTGAAAGAGATAGATTGAACAATTTGAGCACTCAAATAATTCCTTATTGAATCACAAGTGTTTTGGCCAAGGAATTTTTAAGAGGATAAAACAATTTTGCTTGTTAAGAGGATAAGACCTTTTTGATCTTCAAAACTCTTATCAAAATTTGTGTCTCAAGTCACATATATACAAGCCTTTGATGGCCATTTAAGAAACAGATAAAAAGATGTGACTGTTGAGAATGTTTTCTGAAAAACTCCTTTGGTAATCGATTATAGTATGTGTGTAATCGATTACAAGCTTTAAAATTTGAATTAAAACGTTCAGAAACTGCTGGTAATCGATTACCATATATGTGTAATCGATTACACAGTGCAAATTTTGAATTGAAATTTTAATAGCTGTTGTAAATCAGTTTTGGCCACTGGTAATCGATTACCAGAGAGTAAATTTGTTGAAAAAAACTTTTTAACTTAAATTTCTTGGCCAAACCTTTTGCTACTTCAATTGGAATTCCCTTCCTATTTAATATACCCTTTCTAAGACTCTAGAGACTGTCTTGATCATCCATCTTGAATATCTTTAATTTCTTTGTCTTGAATAAAACTTTGAGACGCATGTGAAACTTTGGCATCATCAAAACATTCAGCTTCATCCTTTGTCTACAAGAAAGACCAAGAAAGATTACATTGCTTGGGATGACAACGACTCATCCGAAGAATCTGAAAAAGGAGGAAATCAACCTTCTAACAAAAGACTATGAGAGTGAAGAGGACATCACTCAAAGGGACTAAAATCAAGATGATAATCTGATTTTCATTTCATTCCAATGATGAAGATCAAACATTCCAATCATGAAAAAGGTATTATCTTATCCAATTACTCAACTTAACTGGTTCAGTTCATTAATTTTAAATTAAATTGTTAACATGATGACAGATGTGTCATTATTTTCTCCTATTTCTTAACCCTTTTTGTCACCATTTTAATTACTTATTAGCCTTAATTGTCAAATTAACTATGCAGTTTTATCATTTGGGCCTACTTGACTAATTTTGTGTTTTAAATTTAATTTCAGGAGAATTATAAGCAATTGGGCTTGGATCTAGAATTGGGCTGAACCGGCTTGGACTTGAAGAGAGCAGACAATTTTATTTTATCCAATTTTACTTTATTTGGGCCAATTTTACTTTATTTCATTCTTGGGTTTGGACTTAAAGCAAAATTGTAAACTTTGGGGCTGAGGACATATATAACAGCACCAGGGTTTAGTAGAAGGAGACTGTTTTTGGAGAGAAAATTTTTTAGGGTTTTGCAATTCCAGTTTTTACTGTTCACGCGCGTTGTTCACATAGAATAGAATTTTGTTTTCTGCTTCTGCCTTTGAATTCGTTTTCGTTTCTGCTGATTAATGGAAGGCTAAGTCTCCAACATTGTTTCTCTTGAGGATCAAGCACAACTCTCTTTGAGTTTTTGTTATTACTATTGAATTCTGATTAGTTTTTCCTCTTCACCAATTGCTCTGTATTTGTTGCTATTAATCCATACATGCTTGATGCTTGATTAATTGTCTCTGTGCTTAATTTACGCTCATGCTTAATGGACATGTGAGAGGGATTAATTGGTATATGTGTTGCTTAATCACATAATGACAGCCTTATGTTAATTTTCGCCTAGTAAATTAATTTAGGGTTGGATTAAGTGGTTGAACTGACTAAGGATAAATTCTCGTAACCTAGGATAAGAGACTTGCTTGTGAATCAAGGGGAAACAACATGTTTTAATTTTGTTGTCATACCCTAATTTCGTCCGGAGATTATTACTTGATGACATGCAATGAATGAAGTCCCGAGACATCTCAGAAATCGAAAGGAAGCAGGCTTGCGTGGTTCGTGAAATTCCGTAATGTGGCGGAAATCGAAAAGAGGTGTTTTTGCGCAATCCGTGAGTTTCCGTAACTTCTTCGAAAGCTAAAAAAAGTAAATACATAATCCGTAAGGATTCGTAACCTTGTGGAAGGAAAATAAGTATCGTTACGAAATTCGTAAAGTTTCGTAACGTTACGGAAAAAGAATTACAAAAAAATAGAAAGGAGGGTGCATTTAGTAAAAAGGTGGGTGCAAATAGCAATCAAGCCCACTTGGGCCCTCCAGAAGATTCCTCCAGAAGGCTGTTGCTTCTGGAGGAAGCAACCCTGCTCGCCTGGGCGAGCTGGGCGGCAAGCTTCTCCCCTATTTTGCTATAAATAGGGGAAGATGTGAAGAAGAAAAGGGTTCAGCCCCTTAGGCACTTCTTTCTCTTTCGAATTTGCTAAGGAAAATTATTTCCGTGAAGATAATCCAAGCCGAGGCGCTTCCGTAACGTTTCCGTGAGTAACTACGCGAAGATTCTCGACCGTTCTTCAAAGATTCATCGTTCGTTCTTCGTTTTCTTCAGTCTTCAACGGGTAAGTACCTCAAACCAAGCTTTTCAATTCACTCTATGTACCCGTGGTGGTCCACATTTTGTTTCATGTATTTTTATTCTCGTTTTCATTTACTTTTTATACCCCCTTTTGACGTGCTTAAGCCATTTACTTAAGTCATTTCTCGCTTAATCTAAAAATAAAATAAATTTCCACCGATCGTTTGAATTGTATCATCCGGTAATTTTGGTTAAAATGAATTATGACCGTTCGGTCGTGCCATAACCACGTTGGAAATAAAAAAAAGAGGTAAAATAATAATATAATAATAAAAAAATACCTTTTAGTAAAGTAAAGCGAAAAATCAATCGGACGTTTTCTCTTTGGAATTTCTCATTCTTAATTGAATTGACTAATAACTAAAGTGAAACTAAGGCTAAAATCAACTCGCCTAGTCAAGCTCGTCCACAAAAAATAGGGTTTTGAAAGTTTATCATTTCAGTTTCTTACCAAGTAAAATGGATCATTTTTAAGGTCCAACGTCTAAAAATGATCACCTTTCAAGTAAAAAGAATCACTTGATTCACGCATAAGAAAGAACTACATAGGTCTGATTTCCTCTCCAAATGAGGGTACGTAGGAGCAAAAGCCCCGCTTTTGTCGACGTCAAAAAATAAAAAGAAATAAAAGTTAAGATAACACAAATTCCACAATTCTAAAAATAGACTGTTGTCCTTCGAGACAAACATGAGAGGTGCTAATACCTTCCTCAAGCGTAAATACAACTCCCGAACTTAGAATTTTCATTTTGACCGGTTTCCTTCGGTTTTTCCGACGTTTTCCACAAATAAACGTTGGTGGCGACTCTGCGCATCTTTCCTCCTTTGGAAAGCGCACCCGTGAGCCTCACCCTCGCTCGCCCGCAAAAGGGCACGTTGCGACAGTTGGCGACTCCACTGGGGACCATTTTTGTGAGTTAGGCCTATTTTAAGGAATTATGGATTTGTGAAACTTCGTGTGTGCATTTTTTGAACTGTGTAAAATGTAAATAACTGTTGTCTATTTCGCATTCTTTACACTGCGTTCTAAGCACCCACGGGTTTGAGTAAAAAAGGGGCCCTATACCCGGGTTCATGGGAATTTAAGGAGTGGAGGTGAATCTATCATCATGCTAGGTCTCCGACTTGCTTGATAATAGTGAAACCTCGTCTAGAGCTTTCTCTCTTTATAATGTGTTGTCGCTGGTATTCCATACCACCACAATATTATTATCTTGAGTGATGATACCTCTAGAAAACAGCCGTGTGAGTTATGAATTGTTGGGGAGTAGTTATTAGAGACCCCTAGATATTGTCCTATAGGTTTCCAAATAGGGGCGAAGAGCAAACACGCTCCGTGCCATTCGTTCTCATGCATTTTTTGGTAAATAGTACTAGTTTATAGTTTTGCTAGTGATGTTTGGTTTCTTTAGAGTAATACGTAACCTTTTTAATACTACGTTGAGGCGCCATCATGCCCAAAACGTAGCATTAAAGTTGGATCTTTTGGTCTCGTATATGTAAATTACCCCTTTGTTGTGTTTTCTCCCCGTGTTATGCTTTTGCGCGTCTACATCATGTCGTCATGCATGTAGCCTAAAGGTCATGTACGCCTTTGTTGTATGATTATTTGAGGATATTGCCATGCTATGTAAATCCCCCTGTTGCGCTTTTGCGCATCTGCATCATGCTGTCACACATGCATTGTATGTGGGTCTCGTCTGTTGTCGTGGAAAGTCGGAAGATCCATATCGTCTTCTTAACTGCACACATGGGGCACTACGCCGCCAAATGCGCAAGTAAGGAGAGATGATTTTCCGAGCTCTCGTGTCCGTAAATGCATTCATATCATGCACCGCATAAACATCTCTTCAGCATCATAATGAACATATCGTTCCTGCATTTGTCCGTTATCACATTCCCATTTTGCATGAGTCATTGCATCATCATGCATATGCGTTCAACATACTTTTTGTTCTACATGTTTGCTCATACATGATCCTTGTATTTTCCTCTACAAAACAAAAACAAAAACAAAAAAAGGGAAGCGCGAAAATTCACGCTGCATTCTTAGTTGCATGTGTTAGGTACCATGAGCCAACCATGTTGGGATCATAAACCCATTTCTAAAAAAAAAAACACAAACAACAAAACAAAATGATTGAGCATGGTACCTAATGCGTGGTTAATTAAGAAAGGATGTCTCTTCGGGCATCTCAATCTCATAATTACATTTTCCATGCATAGCATGCGTATTCTCGAGTCTTTCATCCCTATGAAATGTTGTTGAAGTATTGGCGATCCAAATTGCCATTCTCTGGGTTATGGGGTTGAACCAAGCTCGTGCTTTTACGAAAAGGTTCATCGAGTCAAGTTGAAGTATGGAAGTAACCATCTTGCAAAAAATTGGGGCAAAAGATGGATCGTGTTACATCGCTCCTTCGTCTACTGCCAAACACATTTAGGGTTGTCGATGTCCCTGTTACTTCCAGTTTCACCTTGACGGAGATGTCATGGACCATGTTGAAAATCTAAATTGATTCAACCCTATATCCTGTGTAAAAATTCGCAATACTTCAATTGTGCATCATTCGCATACATCCATGTTGTTCATTGGTTGCATTGCTCATTGCATTCTTTCCTTGAAAAGAAAAAGAGAACCTAATCATTGTTATAAAAAAGAAAAAAAACATGTTTTACGGTGCCCTTACCGAACCCGTGCTAGAGCTAGAGTAATGGGTAAAGAGGAGGAGGTACAAGAGTAGATGGAGGCCGACATGGAGGCCATGAAAGAGCAAATGGCCGCAATGATGGAGGCCACGATGAGCGTGAAGAAGATAATGGAGGCCAATGCAGTTGCAATTGCCGCTACCAGCGTTGTTGCTAAGGTGAACCCGACGTCCCCATCCGGCATCAACCAAATGAATCATCCAACCTCAGATATGGTAGGCAAAGATTTGGGAAGTACGGGCGGCCCCCATGATGTGCAAATTCAAAACGAGCACGCCTTCCCGCCATATGGTTTGCCTCTCAACTATACGCCACCCAATGTGGCGTACACTCCCAATAAGAATGTCAACAACTCCACTCCTATACCCATTGAGAGCCAAAAACCCCAAATTGATCATGCACATGTCTCTTAAACCGTGGGGGAGACACATGAAATTCCCCATCACAATCTAGCCGACTTTGAGCCTTGGCTCAGATATGCCACTGAAGAGCAAGCAGTTGGTGGTATACCCCTTGAAAACACTTCGGAAGGCCCTCAGTATCACCCCCAGCTACACCTCTTGCATTCCACAACAAGTAAAAATCCTCGTGCTATGGCAGAAATGGAAAAGTTGGATCATTTAGAGGAAAGGCTCAGGGCCATTGAAGGAGGTGAAGATTATGCCTTTGCTAACCTAAAAGAGTTGTTCCTAGAACCCAATATCATCACCCCTCCCAAAGTTCAAGGTGCTGGACTTTGACAAGTACAAGGGGATTACTTGCCCCAAGAACCATCTAAAGATGTATTGTCGGAAGATGGGGGCATACGCAAAAGATGAGGAATTTTTGATACATTCCTTCCAAGAAAGTCTTGCTGGGGTAGTTGCTACCTGGTACACTAACTTGGAACCTTCCTGAGTCCATTCCTGGGAGGACCTAATGGTTGCCTTCGTTAGGCAGTGTCGGTATAATGGCTTCGGATAGGATGCAACTACAAAATATGTGCAAAAAAGTGGGCACGAATCTTTCAAAGAATACGCCCAAAGGTGGAGAGACCTGGCAGCTCAAGTGGCACCTCAATGACGGAGAAAAAATGATAATGATAGTAGACTCATTACCAGTATTCTACTATGAAAAGATGGTGGACTACACACCTTCAAGCTTTGATGATATGGTCTTCACTGACGAAAGGATCAAAGTGAGTCTAAAAAGAGACAAATCTGATTATCATACTTTGATAAATGCCAAAAAAACTAGGGCAAGTGAAGAGGATGAGAAGAAGGGAGAAACCTATGTTGTGACTGCAATTCTTATACGACCAAGTTTCCCACCAACCCAACAATGTCATTACTCAGCCAATAACAAACCTTCTCCTTACCCACCGCCCAGTTATCCACAAAGGCCATCCCTAAAATCAACCACAAAGCCTACCTACCGCACTTCCAATGACAAACACCACATTTAGTGTAAACCAAAACACCAACCAAGAAATGAATTTTGCAGCGAGAAAGCCTTAGAATTCACCCCAATTCCAGTGTCCTATGCTGACTTGCTCCCATATCTACTAGATAATTCAATGGTAGCCATAACCCTAGCCAAGGTTCATCAACCTCCATTTCTTCGAGAATACGACTCGAACGCAACGTGTGCTTGTCACGGAGAAGCCCCGGGGCGTTCCATTGAGCATTGTAGGGCTCTGAAGCGTAAGGTGCAAGGTCTAATTGATGCGGACTGGCTGAAATTTGAGGAGAATCGCGTGTAAATACCGACATTGACAAGAGATTCCACACATGGGGCAATTTTGAAAGCTGTTGTTAGATGTCCTTAATGACTCATCATAATTTTCAAGTGCAAGCCATTGGTCTGTTTGCTCAAGCGACCTGTGCTCTTGAGTTTGGACTTCCAAGACCGTTCAATCAGAGATTACTCGTCTTGCACGTTGGTGGGGGTGCCGTAAAACAACGAGTAAAGTTCAAAACAAATAAGTTTCAAAATAAAAAAAAGGGGTTTAAAAAGAAAAGGAAAAAGAAAACATTTGATTGACTGTGTTTTCCTGACGTTCATATGACCTCATTCCGGAAAGTTTGTCTTTTTAGAGAGAAGTAAGTTATCAAGAATAGGATGTTGGACAAATGGCCTCAGTTACCTTAAGAAAAAGAGGGGATTGAATTAAGATACAAAGACTATGCCCTAATTAAACTTTCACTCTCTCTTTTCGGATTAACAATGCACACAGGGACAACCCTTCCCTTGTGTTCAGGAATCCTCTACAACAAGAAATCTCTCTTAAAAGAGATAGCTTGTACAATAAAGATCAATCAAAATTCCTTATTGAATATGCAAGTGGTTGACCAAGGAATCTTTTTGAGAGGATAAAACTTTTTGGGCAATGAAAACTCCCTTTAAGTTCATGTTTCCAAGTCACCTTTGATGGTCATTCATAAAAAATTTGAATAGGTGTGACTCTTGGCAATTATTTTCTGAAAATCCCCTCTGGTAATCAATTACACATTATAAATTTTGAATTCAAATTTCTAGTGACTGTTATAAACATTTTCAGCTGCTGGTAATCGATTATCGGAAAGAAAATCTCAATTTGAAATGATAGAATTCTTTGGTCAAACCTTTTGTTTTTTCAATTTGGAAACTTCTTCCTAAAGATTCTAGAGATCAACTTGATCATATATCTTGATTTTCTTGGATTCTTGTCTTGAGTAAAACTTAGAAGCACTTGATCCTTTAGCATCATCAAGACATCAAAACATCTTGCTTCTACATAGGAGTCATTTGACTTAATCCATCAATTGAAAGATCCTTCAACTATTTCTCGTCCTTGGAAAATTCTTTTTGCAAGAATCAACTGCATCTTTCATTCTTCCTCACTGCAAGGTCATGACGAAAGACAACGATTGTACCTCAAAGCCCTACACTGGGGCAATGAAAGGCCCCATGCATAAACCTCAAACGAACCTAGGGGCAGATTAGAAGCTCTCACCCAATGGGTTCCCAACTACAAGGTCATGACGAAAGATAACAATTGGTACCTCAAAGCCTTACACTGGGGCAATGAGGGGCATCATGCATGAGCCTCAAGTGAACATAGGGGCAGATCAAAAGTTCTCACCCGTCGATGTTTTTAAACAAGGAAAAAAGGGGGGAGACAAACCCTAGAATTTCAATAGATTGATTAAACGTCAAACGACTCCATTGTCGTCACTCCAAAATGGTCAAGTGACTAAATCAAACAGAACATACACTCTGAGGAAGTTCCTGGAGAGATTTACAAGAAGATAGGATGAGGTTGCATGAATTATCACAGTCAATCTGTGTTTTCCAAAAAATTAAATCAAAATCAAAATCACAAAATAGGGAAAGAATGTCATGAACATTGTAAAACTTTCCATTGCATTGCATTGTTTCATATGAGGTCAGCATTACCAAATTTCACAACAAAGGTTGCATGCGTCTGCATCCCTAAATATCATGTTAACTGCATAGATTTCCTACATCTCGTGTCCAATCTTGTTGGATGACCGGCCCCCTCGATGGGCCGATCGCTTGTTTTCTCATAAAGGTGGACCCTTGGGTACTAGTACCTATCACCTTTAGAGGACCATATGTCCTCGCCATCAGAGGACTGCACACCCTCGCCTGCAGAGGGCTGCACGCCCTCGCCTTTAGAGGGCTGCGCGTCCTCATTTTCAGTATGCTCAATACCCACACCTTAGAAGAATATAAGGTCCTTTGCCCTTAGATGCTTAACCGAGACTTGCACTCCCGGTTGCGGGGGGCCACGGTTTCCTTTCAACGGTTCCTGGGCTACCCCCTGATATTGGAGGGCGACCAACTGTGTGAGCATATCCAGAGAGGAAGGCTATCACGCATCAACTATGCATACCGGGGCAAGATTTCACCCGTGCCGCTGCAAAAAGACGAGTGTGGATCATGCGCACCAACATGACCACTTTTACATGGATATGGATGACGTTGCTATTTAGTAACATTCTTCCCGGCGACCACAATGCCAATCTCCCCCTGCAGATGTATCGGTTGGTCTGTGCCGTCATGACATAGGTAAGTATGCACATGGTTCAATTGATTTCTGATGTCATCTATTGTTTGCAGGGATCGCGCCCACAAGACACCCAATGGGCCCGAAGAAGTCCAATAGGGCCCTGGGGTTTCCAGCTCTGGTTACGGGCCTCTGTCAGTCCTACAGGGTGCCTGTTCCCCCAGCGAGGTCATGCCATCGTGACATAGGTAAGATTCAACTGATTTCTGATACCATTTATTTGTTTGCAGGAATCACACCCACAAAGACACCCAGTGGACCCGGAGAAGTCCAACAGGGCCCTGGGGTTTCCAGCTCTGGTTACGGGCCTCTGTAGTCTTACAGGGTGCCCGTTCCCCCCGGCAAGGTCACGTCATCATAGGTAAGTATGCACATTGCTCAACTGATTTCTGATTTCATCTATTGTTTGCAGGGATCGCGCCTACAAGACACCCAGTGGACCCGAAGAAGTCAAACAGGGTCTTGGAGTTGTCAAGCTCTAATTACGGGTCTCTGTCAGTTCTACGGAGTACCTGTCACCTCCAGCAAGGGCATCAGGCCCCCTACTAATCAAGCTTTCATCAAGAAGTACTGCGTCCCCAGGCAGGCGCAGGGCGAAACACCACAGCAGCCTGGGGATGGCCGGCAGCGGGCAACAGACGCACCGCCATCACCTCTAGAGTTCACCTCAGCTCATCCACAAAAAGGTTAGAGCGTTGCTTACGACCCATGGCCGACCAATAGGTGACCAAGTCCAAAGCCATAGATAAGCAAAGTACTAGGTCCATGACCGACAAGCCATCAAGCGTCCAGCTCAAGACGTTAAAGAAGCGCTACTAGGAGGCAACCTAGTACCTTTTAAATCTCTGCTTGTTATTTGATCATTTTTTGTTTCTCAAGTCATAGAAGGACACACCTAGTTGCTCATGATCCTAGGAATTTAAATAAAACAAGCACAAGTTCAGAAGGTAGTCATACCCAACAAAGTATATATATGTATGTTTAGATATGCATGTATGTAGGAAAAATACTTCACAAAATATATATATGTATGTTTAGGTAGCAAGATACCTTGGATATGCATGTATATAGAAAAAATATCTCACAAAACATATATATGTATGTTTAGGTAGCAAGATACCTTGGACACGCATGTATATAGCAAAATACCTCACAAAAATATACGTATGTTTAGGTAGCAAAATACCTCATGAAAAAAAAAAAAAGAGCAAAAAGAGAGTGAGCAAGAAAAGAATAAGAAAGAAGAAAAAAAAATAGAAAATAAAAAATAATAAAGGTTGTCTAGCTAAAAAACAACATGCTTGTGAAAAGAGATAATTTCCAACTTTTCTTTGATAGATTTTACTGATCTTAACCAGTTTTTTGAAAAAAATGTGTGTACACATTTGAAGGGTAAATACTGTGAAAAGTTTTTTCGAACACCCAAAATGGACTCGATTGAATGCACAAATTGATAAAAGAACATGTTTTTGGAAACACTGGGTTGACTTAAATAGGGAAAATGAATCCTGAGCCCTAGTGTCACATGACCATAAACAACTTGATGCTTGAGTGTCCACATAGGTGCATGCATGACCAGTTTTGCATAAAATTTCCTAATCATCATTGTTGCATGTGTATCATGGAAATAATGTAGGACATCCCCTTTATCCCCGAACCGCTGGCCAAACCCTGACATATATCATGACCAGCCATTCTATAAGCCTTGAGCCAAAATCCCAACTTACCATAAACCTTGCCCTCGAAAAAAAAACACAAAGAGAAGGAAAATTCCCAATCCAAGAAAGGGAGAAGACACCAAAAGAAAAGAAAATTCCCAAACCAAGAAAGGGAGAATACACAAAAAAGAAAGAAAATTCCCAATGAAAGAATGGGAGAAAGCAAAGAAAAGAAAGAAAAATTCTCGATCAAGGATCGGAAGAAAAAGAAATATGCAGAAAGGTCTTTGGACCAGACAATATCTGAACAGTACAGAATTGTCACCAAGTAACCAAGAAAAAGGAAACCACGACCCAAAGTGGTCCTCTCTCTTTGATTGCCAACCAAAATCCTGTGCGCTAGCGACTTTCTCGCCACGCACTAAACAAACACAGAAAAGGAAAAGGCAGAAACACTCAAAGCCAAATTTCCCACCAAGAAAAAACAAACCATTCCCAAGAAAAAGTCCAATTGATCCATGATCATGCATGTAATCTTTGATTTGATAGGAAATGATTTTCAAAATCAAGTCATGACATATCTATGGTTCGGAATTAGGATAAAACACTTACCTGTGTGAGATTGATACACTTTGAGTGATTTTCTCCTATCTTTGTTGGACCCAGTGTTTCCTCTAAATGGTCATTTAGAAATGAAATGCTAAACATCCAAAATCTCATTTACGGTTATGAGAAAATTTCATCAGCATACTCTCCTTCCCCGATAGACACATTGTTTTTCATCCAAAAAGCATATGTTGCTCTGATCAGCTGGAAGTTTTGTCTCTTTACTAAAGCATGTTCGCATTTTGGTGAAGAAAACACCGAGACTATTTTTAGTCTCACAATTTTCAAGAACTACGTAGGTCTGAGTTCCTCATCACAAATTGAGGATACGTAGGAGCAAAAGCCCTGCTTTTGTCGACCACCCCACTTTTTGTTACCGTGACCCAAGAGTCCGGGGGCATGCGGAGCCACATGACCGTGGGATCCCCAAATTCGCATGCTATCTTTTGTTTAACTGAGGGACTAACGTTTGTTTCGTTTTGATTGACTTTTGTTTTGTGCATACATGTTGTTTGGACTATTGCGTTAGTACTTATTTCGTTGTTGTCAATAATGTTTGTTGAAATTCCGGAACCTTGTAGAGTTTTTCATTTAGGAATGCCGTCCTAAAAAAATAAAATAAAATGAACCAAAAATCCTAATAAAAAGAAAGAAGCATTGTGAATAAAAGTCATGTTCATAAAGAAAAGAAAAAGGTTTCTATTTATACATGTATGTAAAGAGAAAATGTGTATAGAAGGTTTTTGTGTGTAAATGATGCGTGGAAAGGAATTCTTGTGTGTGTGAGCAACGAGTGTATATGAAGAAACTTTTGTGGGAACCATAAGTGTGGGTTGGGAAAAATGAAAATCTTTGAATATAAATAGGGTTTGTATATAGACCGTGTGACGTAAAAAGAAGAGTTCTAATGCGTGTACAGAAAAAGTTTGTCATGTATAAAATATAGATGTACGAAGAAAGATTTTCCTCATAAAGAACCACAAGTGTATAGTTTTAGTGAACATATTTAAAAATAAAACAAAAAGTAAAAAGAAAGAAAGACCGCAAAGATCGACATGTTGTAGTTAAGAAGTATGAATCATTCGTAAAGAGCAAACGCATCTTCTGGAAACAAGGGACTGATGCTAAGAGTTTATTTTCCGGAATGAACCGAGATAAGGATGGATGAATGCATTGAACTGATGAAAGAACATAATTTGGAAACGTTGGGTTTGTCTGTGTAAATTCCCAACCGTAGTGTCACAATGCCATAAATGGGATGCTTGAGTGCCCCCCTGGCTGTAGCCATGACTAATTTTGCACGTTATTTTCAAATCATCATTGTCACGCGTGCCTTATGGAATAATACGGAAGTTCGGGCCGAGAGCGACACCTTGACACCCAAATTTGTCTCGCCCCAGATATCAAGATTGGGGTTCCCATGATAAAAGATCCCATTGAAACACAACCTCGGACCTTTTTAAACCTTGGCCTGTAAAAAAGGAATCCTCATTCTTTCCCCCGAAGCAAAGGACAGTGAAATCTCCTCAAGGGAGAGCGAATGGAATGCTAAAACCGGATTTCCCAAAGAAAGGGATGGGGAAGGAAAAGTGAAGAGAAAGAGAAGGAAGAAATGGAAAGAAAGAAAAAGAGAAAAATAAAAATAGAGAAAAGAACAAAAGAAAGGAAAGAAGGATTCCCGATCAAAGATCGAAAGGAAGTAAAAAGGGAAAAGAAGCAATTCTCGATCAATGAAAGAAGGAGGATAGAAAGTCTCCAAAAGCCAGATTGCCACTTAGAATCATTCTTGACTGGCAATATCCCACCCCACATGAACAAAGAGGAAAAGACCAAAACACCCAGATTCCTCTCCAAAAACACTGACCTCGAGAAAATCCTATTGGTCCGTGATCGTACGTTTGATTTATGATTCGATAGGAAGTCGCGTGCAAAATAGAGTCCTGGTGCAGTTATGGTTTGGGAATAGGATAAGACACTTGCCTTGTGAGTTTTATACACTATGAGTGATTTATTTTCAGCTTAGCCCGATGTTTCCCCTGCGTGTTCATTTGAAAGCTAGAAGTTGACATCCTACCCTTCATTCTCGGTTACAAGGAAGATTACCCTTGGCACAAGTATATTGTTTCTCTAAGATGTGGTGCTCTCGCGAATGATTTATTTTTCTTTGCAAAAAGCATGTTATCCTTTTAGGTGGAAAAACCCAGTGGACCGTTCGGTCCCGCCAACACCCTTTCCGGAGCCACATGAATGTTATTGCTTAGGGCTGTTCATGTGTTCTCCACTTTTGAGTTTGGAGCTGAGTTTCATGATTGCCTAAGTGCGGACCCTCAAGGCAATCCTCCATTCTCATCCTTTTCCAGAGCCACATGAATGAATTGCGTTGTCATTCATGTGTCCTCCATTTTCGAGTTTGGAGCTATGTTCCATGATTGCCTAAGAGAGGACCCTCAAGGCAATCCTCCTTTCTCATCCTCTTCCGGAGCCACATGAATGAATTGCGTTGTCGTTCATGTGTCCTCCATTTTCGAGTTTGGAGCTGTGTTCCATGATTGCCTAAGAGAGGACCCTCAAGGCAATCCTCCATTCTCATCCTTTTCCGGAGCCACATGAATGAATTGCGTTGTCATTCATGTGTCCTCCATTTACAAGTTTGGAGCTGTGTTCCATGATTGCCTAAGAGAGGACCCTCAAGGCAATCCTCCATTCTCGTCCTTTTTCAGAGCCACATGAATGTTCTTGCTTAGGGTTGTTCATGTGTCCTCCACTTTTGAGTTTGGAGTTGTGTTCCATGATTGCCTAAGAGAGGACCCTCAAGGCAATCCTCCATTCTCATCCTTTTCCAGAGCCACATGAATGTTCTTGCTTAGGGCTGTTCATGTGTCCTCCACTTTCGAGTTTGGAGCTGTGTTCCATGATTGCCTAAGAGAGGACCCTCAAGGCAATTGATCGAGGCCGTACCCGAATCAAATAAACATGAAAATGCAGTAACTAGGAAGTGATCCTAGGTCATTTCCCAACGAGCAGTGACAAGCCAAATGTTCATAATATACTTGCAGTAACAGTAACGATGGGGGGGGGGGGGTTGGTTGTTTGGTAATTAAAGAGCAGAACAAATAAAATGGAATACGAAACTACTAATATTAAAAACGGGTTGTTTCCTCTGATTCAGAAGCCACTCTCTTATCCTGGGTTATGGAGAATTCATCCCTAACAGTCAACCACTTAATCCAACCCTATTTCAATTTACTAAGCGAAAATCAACTTAGGGTTTTCAATACGTGATTAGGCACCACATACACCAGTTAGCCCTTCGTCCATTAAGCATGAACGCAAGTTAGGTTCAGAGGCAATTAATCGAACACGAAGCGTGCACTGATTAATATTCACGAAATTGGGATAACTGGTGAAGGGAAAACTGCCAGGAAACCACATTACAAACGAAACCTCAAAGAGAGTTGGGCTTCGTCCTCAAAAGGAAACAACACCAGAAAATCTAGCCTTCCATGGATTCAAACAGAAAACGCAAATGAAACATGAAGCAGAAACGTAAATGAACAGAAACGTAAATGAAAGTAGAAGAAGAAGCAAGAATGAACTCGTAATTAGAAGCAGAAAACGGAAATTTGCACTAAGAACGAAAACTGTAACAAGGGCACAGAAAAACGTGAAAACCTAAAACCAAAGCTCTGAATAATGAAAATAGCATAGCAGAATAGAATGCCCTGCACGAATCCCAAGGCAGCTATTTAAAAAGAGTCACTCAAAGTCACTGGGCCCTATTACAATACTCTGGCCCAAAACGAAATAAACACTAAACAACATAAAATAAAATTGCAAAATTTCCTAATTAGAAATTAACTAAGGTAAGCGCTGCTTTATTTGCCCTCTTCAAGTCCACAACCAAAATCCGGATTAAGCCCAATGTTTCATTAATTCCTGAAATTAGATTAAAAACATCAAATTAGCTAAATGAGCCCAAATAATAAAACTGCCTAATTAATTGACAATTAAGACCAATCAATAATTAAAATGGTGCAAAAAGGGTT
This sequence comes from Glycine soja, assembly GCF_004193775.1. Classification (NCBI taxonomy): domain Eukaryota; kingdom Viridiplantae; phylum Streptophyta; class Magnoliopsida; order Fabales; family Fabaceae; genus Glycine; species Glycine soja. The sequence goes on along the minus strand of NC_041004.1, from coordinate 18,609,821 downwards.
TAGAAAATAGAAGAAAATGATGGCACATCAGCAATCCTCCATTCTCATCCTGTTCCGGAGCCACATGAATGTTATTGCTTAGGGTTGTTCATGTGTCCTCCACTTTTTGGAGCTGAGTTTCACGATTGCCTAAGTGCGGACCCTCAAGGCAATCCTCCATACTCCACCTTTGTTCGGAGCACCATGAATGTCATTGCCTAGCGTCGTTCATGTGTCTCCATTATCAAGTGCGAAGCTTCTGGTGACTGGGAAGCACGTTATTCTGTTGTTTTCCAGATCGGTTCCTTCGCCAAGTATGTGTATATGTGTATATGTGTATTATGTTCGTTGTTCTTTGTTATTGTTTGTATTTTTTTTGTCCAGAAGAAAAAAGAAGGAGTGGAGACGAGAGTCATCATCACAGAAAGGGCAGGACGGACGAAATCAGTGTCCTATCTTTGCTTTCCTCTTATCTCCGATGAGAGGTAAGTAAAGAGGGGCAACTGTCATACCCTAATTTCATCCGGGGATTATTACTTGATGACATACAATGAATGAAGTCCCGAGACGTCTCAGAATTCGAAAGGAAGCAGGCTTGCGTGGTTCGTGAAATTCCGTAATGTGGCAGAAATCGAAAAGAGGTGTTTTTGCGCAATCCGTGAGTTTCCGTAACTTCTTCGAAAGCTAAAAAAGAGTAAATACATAATCCGTAAGGATTCGTAACCTTGCGGAAGGAAAATAAGTATCGTTACGAAATTCGTAAAGTTTCGTAACGTTACGGAAAAAGAATTACAAAAAAATAGAAAGGGGAGTGCATTTAGTAAAAAGGGGGGTGCAAATAGCAATCAGGCCCACTTGGGCCCTCCAGAAGATTCCTCCAGAAGGCTGTTGCTTCTGGAGGAAGCAACCTTGCTCGCCTGGGCGAGCTGGGCGGCAAGCTTCTCCCCTATTTTGCTATAAATAGGGGAAGAAGTGAAGAAGAAAAGGGTTCAGCCCCTTAGGCACTTCTCTCTCTTTCGAATTTGCTGAGGAAAATTATTTCCGTGAAGAAAATCCAAGCCGAGGCGCTTCCGTAACGTTTCTGTGAGTAATTACGCGAAGATTCTCGACCGTTCTTCAAAGATTCATCGTTCGTTCTTCGTTTTCTTCAGTCTTCAACGGGTAAGTACCTCAAACCAAGCTTTTCAATTCACTCTATGTACCCGTGGTGGTCCACATTTTGTTTCATGTATTTTTATTCTCGTTTTCATTTACTTTTTATACCCCCTTTTGACGTGCTTAAGCCATTTACTTAAGTCATTTCTCGCTTAATCTAAAAATAAAATAAATTTCCACCGATCGTTTGAATTGTATCATCCGGTAATTTTGGTTAAAATGAATTCCGACCGTTCGGTCGTGCCGTAACCACGTTGGAAAACAAAAAAGAGGTAAAATAATAATATAATAATCAAAAAATACCTTTTAGTAAAGTAAAGCGAAAAATCAATCGGACGTTTTCTCTTTGGAATTTCTCATTCTTAATTGAATCGACTAATAACTAAAGTGAAACTAAGGCTAAAATCAACTCGCCTAGTCAAGCTCGTCCACAAAAAATAGGGTTTTGAAAGTTTATCATTTCAGTTCCTTACCAATTAAAATGGATCATTTTTAAGGTCCAACGTCTTAAAATGATCACCTTTCAAGTAAAAAGAATCACTTGATTCACGCATAAGAAAGAACTACGTAGGTCTGATTTCCTCTCCAAAGGAGGGTACGTAGGAGCAAAAGCTCCGCTTTTGTCGACCTCAAAAAATAAAAAGAAATAAAAGTTAAGATAACACAAATTCCACAATTCTAAAAATAGACTGTTGTCCTTCGAGACAAACGTGAGAGGTGCTAATACCTTCCTCAAGCGTAAATACAACTCCCAAACTTAGAATTTTCATTTTGACCGGTTTCCTTCGATTTTTCCGATGTTTTCCACAAATAAACATTGGTGGCGACTCCGCGCATCTTTCCTCCTTTGGAAAGCGCACCCGTGAGCCTCGCCCTCGCTCGCCCGCAAAAGGGCACGTCGCGACATCTGTTATTTCTTTAATTCAAATTACTTGTTGTTTAAATTACAAAAACAAACAACCCCCCCTAATTCGTTACTGTTTCACTATTATCTGTTGTGAATGTTTGGTTGTTCATTGCTCATTGGGAGACGACCTAGGATCACTTCCTAGATACTGCATTTTTAATATTTATTTGATTCGAGTATGGTCTCAATCAAATTTGGCGTCGTTGCCGGGGAGCAGTGGTCCAAAGGTTCATAATAGTGTTTAGTTGTTTTTTAGTATAGCTCTATCGTTTAGGTTGTGAGTGTGTGTTGTTTTGTTTTGCATTTCAGTCGCGTCCCCTGTTTTGCATTCGGTCATTTTGCATTTCAGTCGCATCCCCTATTTAGCGCTTCCCTATTTCAGCTTTGAGTAATGCTGTGAATAGTGATTAGCCACTGAGAACTAGCGATTGATTTTGCAATTTAATTGGCGATTTTTGTTTTGATAGTTAAAGTTGATATTTTTGGCTGATTTTTTGTGTGGTAGTTTCTTTGGATCCACATTTTGTGTGAAAAATAACAGGAGCACTTGTTGTGGTTGAATTTGAGAGAGACAAAAAATTTGGGGACTTGTTTTTAGCAAAACTAAAAACGGCCATAACTTTTACTCCAGGTATCAGAATGACTATTATTATATATGCATTTGGGATAGAAAAAAATTTCGCATATTGTGTCAACCTGCTTTAGCTATTTGGGGTCTCCCAAACTCGAAAAATCAGCCGTTTACTAAGTTTTTTTATTTTTCTAGTATTACTGTCTTATTTTTGTAAACTTTGCTTAGGTAGTTTTCATAGTTAGACTTTGAATTTTTTTTTGAAATTTTTTGTACTATCTTTTCATGATTTTAGGGTGTTGCTCACAAAATTTCAACTCATTTAGATATTGTTTGACTATAGTTGTAGTTTTAACCCTCCCCTGGTGCTTGTTTGAGAAACACATGATTTGCTGCATATAGTGCATGACCAGGGGCAATCCAGGTGATTTAAAACCCTTTGATCCTGAAATAGATAGAACCTTTCATAGATTAGTTAGGCATAGTGTGCATCCTGGTCATTCTGTGCATTTTGACCATTTTGAGCATCCTAAGCATTTTGAGGTGGTGATTCTGAATATTCTGATTTTGAGCATTCGGCTGTTAATTTTCATACTGAGAACATTGCTCAACCTCCCCCTCGTGAGAGGACTCTTAGGGAGATGGTTGCACCTGATTTCACTTATGAAAGCTTGTGCATTCAGTATCCTAATGAGGGTGTTCCATATGTTCTCAAGACTGGACTAATACATTTGCTGCCCAAGTTTCACGGTCTTGCAGGTGAAGATCCTCATAAGCATCTTAAGGAGTTCCTTATTATCTGTTCCACCATGAAGCCCCCTGATGTCCAGGAAGATCATATCTTTCTAAAAGATTTTCCTCATTCTCTGGAGGGAGTGGCAAAAGATTGGTTGTACTACCTTTCTCCCAGATCCATCTCCAACTGGGATGACCTTAAGAGGGTGTTCTTGGAGAAATTCTTCCCTACATCTAGGACCACGACCATCAGAAAAAACATTTCAGGCATCAGGCAACTTAGTGGAGAGAGCTTGTATGAGTACTGGGAAAGATTCAAGAAATTGTGTGCAAGTTGTCCTCACCACTAGATTTCTGAGCAACTCCTTCTGTAATATTTCTATGAGGGACTTAGCAACATGGAGAGGAGTATGATTGATGTTGCTAGTGGTGGAGCCCTTGGTGATATGACTCCTGCTGAGGCTAGGAATTTGATTGAGAAAATGGCTTCCAACTCCCAACAATTCAGTGCAAGAAATGATGCTATTGTCCTTAGAGAAGTCCATAAGGTGGCCACGGATTCATCTTCATCTGTTGAAAATAAAAAGCTTGAGGGAAAACTTGATGCCTTGGTCAACCTAGTAACTCAGCTTGCCATGAATCAGAAATATGCATCTGCACCTGTTGCAAGAGTCTGTGGTCTATGTTCTTCTGTAGATCACCATACAGATCTCTGTCCTTCTTTGCAGCAATCTAGAGTCAATGAGAAACTTGAAGCTTATGCTGCAAACATTTATAATAGACCCCCTCAGCAGCAAAACCAACAACAGCAGAATAATTATGACCTTTCAAGCAATAGATACAATCCAAGTTGGAGGAATCATCCAAATCTGAGATGGGCAAGTCCTCCACAACAACAACAGCCTATCCCTCCCTTCCAGAATGCTGCTGCTCCAAGCAGGCCATATATTCCTCCTCCAATGCAGCAGCAGCAACAACAACAACAACAAAGACAACAAGCAGCTGAGGCCCCTCCTCAACCTTCAGAATATGCAATTTCAGCAAGAGACAAGAGCCTCCATTCAGAGTCTGACAAATCAGATGGGGCAGATGGCTACTCAGTTGAACCAAGCTCAGTCCCAAAATTTTGACAAATTGCCTTCATAAACTGTGCAGAATCTGAAAAATGTGAGTGTCATCACCTTGAGGTCTGGCAAGCAAATTGAAGTGCCTCCACCAGTAGTAGCACCTGCACCTGAACCTGTCAAGCTTCATTCTACACCTGAAAAAGAGGATGAGATAGTTGCACAAAAGAGAAAGCTTCCTGATCATGAGGGAGCTAACAAAAATTTGCATGCAGTTGGACCTTCTTCTAGTAGTTCTGACTTGCAGCAGCCTCTTATCCCTCTTCCATTTCCACCTAGAGCAATTCCAAACAAAAAGATGGAAGAAATGGATAAGGAGATCTTGAAGACCTTCAGGAAAGTAGAGGTGAACATACCTCTGCTAATTGCCATCAAGCAAATTCCAAGATATGCCAAGTTTCTAAAGGAGCTGTGCACCCACAAAAGGAAGCTTAAAGGCAATGGAAGGATTAGCATGGGCAGAAATATGTTTGCATTGATAGGTAAATCTGTTCCTCACATTCCTAAGAAATGTAAGGACCCAGGTACTCTCTGTATACCTTGCATTATTAGGAACAACAAATTTGAGAATGTCATGCTAGATCTAGGAGCATCAGTTAGTGTCATGCCTCTGTCCATTTTCAATTCTTTATCTCTTGGACCTTTGCAATCTACAAATGTGGTGATTCATTTGGAAAATAGAAGTGTTGCTAACCCCGCAGGTTTCATAGAGGATGTGTTGGTTCGGGTTGGTGAACTTAGTTTTCCTGTTGATTTTTATGTTCTTAATATGGAAGAGGGATTTTTCCCATGGTTTAGTTCCAATTATTTTAGGCAGGCCATTTATGAAAATAGCTCGAACCAAGATAGATGTTTATGCTGACACATTGTCTATGGAATTTGGTGATATTGTTGTTCATTTTAACATTCTTGATGCCATGAAACATCCATCTGAGGATCATTCTATTTTTCATGCTGAGATAATTGATCAGATTGTTGATGATTATATGTTTGATTTTGATTCTCTTCATGGTAGGAAACATCCATTTTTATCTGATCTATATACTTGTCATTCCTTATGCATTGAATCTGAATCTGAGTTTGAATTTGATCCTGTATTTGGTTTTTATGCTGAGAGTGAATTTGAATTTGAGTTTGGTGTTGTACCTCTTGATGTAGATTTTTTAGAGTCAGAATGCACTAACCATGTTGCAGGAAGTGGATATACTTCTGACTTGCTTTATGAGGTACAGGTTGAGGAACCTTCTTCTTCTCCTACCCTGGTTCCTCCTACTATTCAGCCACCACCCACACCAGAGTTGAAACCCTTACCAGCAACCATCAAATACGCTTACTTGGAGGACAAGGAAAAATTTCCAGTGATCATCTCTGCCTCCCTTGCTATTGAGCAAGAGGAGAAGTTGTTGCTAGTGCTCAAGAAGCACAAGAAAGCCATTGGATGGACTTTAGCAGACATTCCTAGTATTAGCCCATCTACCTGCATGCATAGGATACTTTTAGAGGATGGAGCTAAGCCAGTGAGGCAGCCACAACGGCGACTCAATCCCGTCATTCTAGATGTGGTGAAAACGGAGGTGACCAAGCTCTTACAAGCTGGAATCATCTACTCCATTTCTAACAGCCAGTGGGTGAGTCCAGTCCAAGTGGTTCCTAAGAAGACAGGCCTCACGGTAATTAAGAATGAAAGGGATGAGCTTATCCCCACAAGAGTGCAGAACAGTTGGGGAGTCTACATTGATTATAAAAGGCTAAACCAGGTAACCCGAAAAGATCATTTTCCCCTGCCATTCATTGATCAAATGCTTGAGCGCTTGACAGGTAAGTCTCATTACTATTTTCTTGATGGTTTTTCTGGTTATTTATAAATTCATATTGCTCCAGAGGATCAAGAAAAGACCACATTCACCTGCCCCTTTGGCACTTTTTCCTATAGGAGGATGCCCTTTGGCCTATGCAACGCCCCTGGTACCTTCCAGCGGTGTATGCTTAACATTTTCAATGACTTTTTAGAGAGTTGCATAGAGGTGTTTATGGATGATTTTACTGTTTATGGATCCTCTTTTGATGCATGTTTGGATAGTCTGGATAGAGTTCTTAATAGATGCATTGAAACTAACCTTGTGCTGAATTTTGCAAAATGTCACTTTATGGTAGAACAAGGTATAGTTTTAGGACATATAATTTCCAGTAGCGGCATAGAGGTAGACCCTGCAAAAATAGTTGTTATTTCCCAATTGCCTTACCCCTCTTGCGTATGAGAGGTTCATTCTTTTCTTGGTCATGCAGGGTTTTATAGGCACTTTATCAAGGATTTTAGAAAAGTGGCGCTTCCACTATCCAATCTACTACAAAAGGAGGTTGAGTTTGATTTTGATGACCGGTGCAAAGAGGCTTTTGATTGCCTCAAGCGTGCGGTGACTACCACCCCTATCATTCAGGCACCTGATTGGACAGCCCCATTTGAGCTGATGTGCGATGCATCCAATTATGCATTGGGGGTTGTCCTTGCTCAAAAGATTGACAAGCTGCCTCAGGTGATCTACTACGCTTCCAGAACTTTGGATGCTGTCCAAGCAAATTATGCTACCACATAGAAGGAACTATTAGCTATAGTTTTTGCTCTTGAGAAATTTCGTTCATATTTGCTTGGTACTCGTGTTATTGTTTATACTGACCATGCAGCTCTGAAGTACCTATTGAAGAAGGCTGAATCAAAGCCTAGATTGATCAGGTGGATGCTTTGGCTCCAAGAGTTTGATTTAGAGATCTATGATCGGAGCGGTGCATAGAACCTCGTGGCTGACCACCTGAGTAGGATTGAGCATGCGTCTGAGGACTCACCCATTCGGGATTATTTTCCGGATAACCATTTGTACATTATGTATAAGATTTCTGATTTCTTCCCCACTCCTTGGTTTGCTAATATTGTGAATTATTTGGTTGCTTTTGTTTTTCCTCCCTTAGCATCTAAAGTTCAAACTAATAAAATTAAGAGGGATACTAAGCATTATATTTGGGATGACCCCTATTTGTGGAAGTTGTGCAGTGACCAGGTTATTAGGAGATGCATTCCAGACCATGAGATCGACTCGGTCCTGCAATTCTGTCATTCTTCCGCACCAAGTGGCCATCTTGGCATACAGAGGACAGCTCGCAAGGTGCTTGACTGCCGTTTCTATTGGCCCACCATCTTCAAGGATGCGTGGAGAATCTGTAGCACTTGTAAGCCTTGTCAAAAAGCAGGCGGCTCACTTTCATGGAGACAACAAATGCCTCAACAACCCATGTTGTTCTGTGAGGTGTTTGATGTCTGGGGTATAGACTTTATGGGGCCTTTCCCTATCTCTTTTGGTTTTGTTTATATTCTCCTTGTTGTTGATTATGTTTCAAAATGGGTGAAGCCAAACCCACCAAAACTAACGATGCTAAGGTTGTTCTGGATTTTGTTAGATCTAATATGTTTTGCAGGTTTGGAGTCCCTAGAGCCATCGTTAGTGATCAAGGCACCCATTTTTGTAATAGATCCATGTATGCCTTGCTCAAAACGTATGGGGTTGTGCACAGAATTTCCATACCTTACCACCCCCAAACTAATGGGCAGGTTGAGATTTCAAACAGGGAGATAAAAAGGATCTTGGAGAAGATTGTGCAGCCGAACATAAAGGATTGGAGCACCAGGCTGGATGATGCTCCTTGGGCGCATATGACTGCCTACAAAGCACCCATAGGAATGTCTCCTTATCGAGTTGTCTTTGGCAAGGCATGCCATCTTCCTATAGAGATAGAGCACAAGGCCTACTGGGTTGTAAAGACCTACAACTTCTCTATTGATCAAGTTGGAGAGGAAAGGAAGTTGCAACTAAGTGAGCTAGATGAGATCCGTTTAGAAGCCTATGAGAATTCCAAATTCTACAAGGAGAAGACCAAGAAGTTCCATGATAGTTTGATAGCTAAGAAGGACTTCGTGGTTGGACAAAAAGTTTTATTGTATAACTCTAGGCTCGGACTCGTGTGGTAAGTTGAGGTCAAAGTGGATTGGTCCTTTTGTGGTGACTAATGTTTTTCCTTATGGTACAGTTGAGATCAAAAGTGAATCCACAAATAAGAGCTTCAAGGTCAATGGGCACCGGCTGAAACCATTCCTCACAAATCCCTCCTTAGTGGATGTAGTGGTGGAGGAAACCTCCTTACTTCACCCTACTTCTCTTCCGCCATGACTTAGGGAGTTTTTTTTTTCTATCTCCTTTTTTTACTTTTATTGCACTTGTCCAAATTTATTGATTGTTTTGATTGCTCTTGATATTATGATTGTGCTACATTGAGGACAATGTGTTGTTTAAGTGCGGGGGGGGGGGGGGGAGATTATTCTTTTTTGTTCTTTATTTGGGGTTTTCTAGGTTAATTTTGTTATTTTGGTTTTATGTTTTGTGTACAACATTGCATGTTTCTCTTTGAATTTTGGGTTATGTACAGTTAATGAGTAATTGTTTTTGAAATAGGAGTTTCTTGGCATTTTGTGAATTGAAATCCTTGTTTTTGTCTACATGTCAAGTTATTTTTGAAAGGTCGAATTGAAAGTGATAGATTTACCCTTGGTGAGATTTTGAGCCATCATAATCTATTTTATTCGGTGTGTTTTGCCCCTTTGATTGCTTGCACAATAGCCTTGGCTTGACTCTTGTTGATACTTCTTGCTTCACATGCATGTTGGGAGATGATTTAGGCATTTTGTTCTAATAAGCCTCTAGCCAAATGAGCCTACCTTGAATTAATTCCTTTGATAACCCTTTGAGCCTATGTTCCCCTTTCTTTGTTTTGAAGCTCATTACAAGCCTTAAGTGAAAAACCATGATCTCACCCTACCCTTAGAGTATGTTTGGATAGAGAATTTTAACTGAGGAAAGTAATTTATCAGAGAATTTGAATTTCTATAATCTAGAATTCATTGTTTGGATGTTTTTTTTTTGAAGAATTTAAAATTTTAGAATTTTAAAATAGAATTTTAAACAACTAAAAATCTGGAATTTCAATTTCCTTCTAAAAGGTGAGAAATTGAAATTCTCTTCTTATAGTCTTCTTCAAGAAAATCTTTTCTTTTTTTTTCATTCATTTTTTGTCACCCTCATAATTTTAACTTTTTTTATCCAAACACAAAATTTTGAAAATAAAAGAATTTCAATTGAAGTATTTGAAATTCTTAGAATTTAAAATTTCTCATAATTTTAAATTCCTCCATCCAAACACACTCTTAAGGAATTTTGGAGCTTTGGAATTGTTTTGGGAATAAGTGTGAGGGGATATGTTTCATTGGATGATATGTTTTTGTTGGCCATGCTTAATGATGTATTTTGGCCATGCTTGATGTATATACATATATTGCCTAATTGTTGCTTTATTTTTCAAATGCTTTCAATGCTACTGTTCACGTTAAAAAAAAAAAACAGAAAAAGAATGAAGTTGAATAAATGAGGTCTTGGCTTGAAGACTTGGATTGGTTTGAGGACTTGGTCGATTTTGTTTTGGGTTTACTTTTTATGCTTAATTCTTAATTTTGGTTTTGGGTTTACTACTTTTACTTAGTTTCCACTTATTCCCCATTGCTCCTTTATTCCTTTGGGTTTTAGCTACTTATCCAATACTTTGCTCTACCTTGTCCTTGGCCCCATTACAACCTTAAAAGACCTTTTGATCCTCATGTGTATGTGTTTGGCAAGTTTGGTTGTCAATTTTAGAGTTTTGCCAAGTCTATGTGGTGTTGGTTTTTCATGGGTGCTTTGAGAGTAAACAGTAGCCTAGACACTTGTGAGATAGAGTGCATATCTTGTGAGGCTTTATCACTTTTCATTCAATTCTTGAGCTGATTGACTATCTTGCCATGTTAGAGGTGCTTGGATTATTTTCATGACTGCCTTGATTCTTTAACTCTTTACATGTTGGATGTTACCTATTCCTTTCATTCCATGAGATTCATTGAGAAATATGTAAATGTTTTTGTGTTTGTTTGTCTCTCTTTAAGGTCTCTTGATTTGTTCCTTGCTTTGCTTTTTGATTTTGCCCAGGAGTGCAAAAGGCTAAGTGTGGGGGGATTTGATGTGTCATTATTTTCTCATATTTCTTAACCCTTTTTGTCACCATTTTAATTACTTATTAGCCTTAATTGTCAAATTAACTATGCAGTTTTATCATTTGAGCCTACTTGACTAATTTTGTGTTTTTAATTTAATTTCAGGACAATTATAAGAAATTGGGCTTGGATCCGAAATTGGGCTGAACCGGCTTGGACTTGAAGAGAGCAGACAATTTTATTTTATCCAATTTTACTTTATTTGGGGATCAAGGACAACTCTCTTTGAGGATCAAGGACAACTCTCTTTGAGGTTTTGTTATTACTATTGAATTCTGATTAGTTTTTCCTCTTCACCAATTGCTTTGTATTCGTTGCTATTAATCCATGCATGCTTGATGCTTGATTAATTGTCTCTGTGCTTAATTTACGTTCATGCATAATGGACATGTGAGTGGGATTAATTGGTATATGTGTTGCTTAATCACATAATGACAGCCTTATGTTAATTTTCGCTTAGTAAATTAATTTAGGGTTGGATTAAGTGGTTGAACTGATTAGGGATAAATTCTCATAACCTATGATAAGAGACTTGCTTGTGAATCAAGGGGAAATAACATGTTTTAATTTTGTTATTTCTTTAATTCAAATTACTTGTTGTTTAAATTACAAAAACAAACAACCCCCCCCCCCCTTATTCGTTACTGTTTCACTATTATCTGTTATGAACGTTTGGTTGATCATTGCTCGTTGGGATACGACATATGATCACTTCCTAGATACTGCATTTTTAATGTTTATTTGATTCGGGTACGGCCTTAATCAATGACTAACATTCTTTTTTTGTTGATTTTTGTTTTGGGATTGTTTTTAAAATGATTGATTGTGTTCTTTCAACTTTCCATGTTTTAAATTACCTTTAACAAATCTAAATGTTTGATGATGCCTATGATCTATATCCTTCAATCCATCTGTGATTCTTGTTTGATATGTTTGAATTACTTGATTGATTGCTCAAAATATTTTTATGCTTTTCAAAATTATTATATTTTATTTCAAATAAAATTATTTCGATATGTTAAAACCTTCTATGTTAATAAAAAATTCATCTTGGTAAGTGTTGATAGTCTATTAGCACTTAGTCTTAGGAAAAAGGTGTCTGGTAATCGATTACCACAAGTAATCGATTATAGATAGTCAAGTTAAGTGTAATCAATTACAAAATTCCTGTAATTGATTATAGAGCGTCTCTGCCTATAAATTCGAATTTTCCAGAAACCGCTGGAACACGATTTCTGTAGCGACGCAACCCCTAAATTCCTAAATTTCAAAACGCGATTTCTCCCTCAATTATTGTCCAAATCAAGTCCCACAAAGCCCAAAATTCATCATTTTTCATTCTCTTTCTTTTCCACCGATCAAAACTTCCAAAAACTCCCTCAAATGGCAGAACCATCGAAGAAGCGAAAGGGTTCTTCGAGTAGAAGCCAACAGAGCTTTGGGTCTCAAGATACTCCAATTCCATCATCCATTTCGTCCTCCACGCTATTCTCATCTGAAGAGCAACGTATCCAGTACATAACTCTCTTCTCTTCTCACTCTATAATAGATCCTAAGTTCATGGACATGGAGTTCTTTTCTAATGAAATGTTTGAGTGTGTTCAAGCATTTCAGAACTCTGATCTCATTCCGTTTGTCTTTAAAAATTCTTGTTTATCCTAAGTTAGTGAAAGTTTTTTATTCAAACTTAGAAATTCAAGAAGGTTCCTTGATTTCTAAGGTATATGGGATTAAGATGGTCATATACCAGTCTTTTTTCTTTGAACTCACCCAGTTATCTAGTGATGGTGTACCGTTTAAAGGTACACTTGATGATGATTGGAAGTTCGATTTTTCTGTTTCTGATGCCCGCCGGTTGGTTTGCATCAACCAAGTGGATATGACCGGAAGGCTTCTTGCCGGCTCATTGACATTTGATTGTCGCATCCTCCACTATCTTATTGTTCACATTTTACTTCCAAGATCTTTAAACCTTGCACGGGTTTTTGAAGAAGATCTCATTATCATGTGGGCATTTCTTACCGATTGTCAAATCGACTGGGCTCACTTAGTCCGTTATCGCATGAATAAGGCATTGCGATCAAACCCTCCCTTACCCTATCCTCATCTTATTTCTCTTTTTCTTCACCATTTCGAGGTACCTCTTGATTTTGAACCTTCTGTTCAAATCAAGAAGTCCTTTTCCATTGGGGCCGCAGTGGTCGCCTCCTTCGGTTATCGCAAAGAGCATGATGGCTCTTAGATAAAGAAGGATGTTCAACCACATGATGCTGAGGGTTGCTCGCCCGCTCGAGAGGATTCTTCTCTTATGCAAAGTGTCATCGATAGGTTTGATAGTCTTCAGACCTATGTTGGAGAGAGATTTGACTCCTTGGAGAGTCAAGTAGACATTCGATTCAGAGAGATGGATTCTATGATCACAAAGATAGAAGGCGACATTACTTACATCAGAGATTGCTTCAACCTTCCACCGCCACCATCCACTTAGATTATTATTATAGTTTATCATATTTTCTATTTCTAAGTAGTGTATTTGGCTATGTTTTGAAACTTCTGTTAGTACTTTATTCTCTAGAATTTTAGAACTCTTTAGTAGCTTTATGTTATGGTTCTACTTGGTTACTTTTGATGACTTATGACTTATTTGATACATATGCTTTTATTATGATTTGTGGATAATTTATTGTCTTGTTTGATTTTTATAAGTTTCTCCTTTTTTTTCTTGTATGAATACATTTCTTGTATGTTTATCCATTTGTGTATGATTTTATGTTACAACGCACTTTGGCCTTTTTGTTGATGCCAAAGGGGGAGAAAAATTTGGGGTTATTTAAATCAAGAATTCATACAATTATTAACTTAACTTAAGATGAAGCTTAAACTCAAAAAGAAAGGGGGAGAATAAAGTGAGTGAACGACTAGAAAATAGCTTGTATGCATCTCTTGATTTCAGGTTTGTCATCATCAAAAAGGAAGATTGTGGAAGCAAAGCTACCATGATGATTCACCAAGGTATTTTTGATGATGCCAAAGCTCAAAAAGTTGTTTCAAGATTAAAGAATCAAGCATTCAAGATTCCACTCAAAGATTTAATAATCAAATGAAGAAATCAAGAAGCATCAAGCCAAGTCAAAGTAGGTAGTAAAAAGTATTTTCAAAAAAACATCAAATAGCACACTTTTTGTTTTAAAAAGGATTTTCTGAAATCTTCTAAGTTACTAGAGTTTTTACTCTCTGGTAATCAATTATCATTTGGTAGTAATCGATTACCAGTGACCAGGATGGTTTTCAAACTAGTTTCAATGCTTTGCAACGTTCCAAAATGATTTTCAAATAGTGTAATTGATTACATTATATTAGTAATCGATTACAAGTGAATCTGAACGTTGGAATTCAAATCCAATTGTGAAGATTCACAACTTTTCATAAAATACATTATGTAATCAATTGCACCATTATGGTAATCGATTACCAGTGAATGTTTTTGAAGAAAATGTCAAGATTTATAACTCTTGGCATGGTTTTCTCAAAAGGTATCAAGGTTCTATAAATATAAGACCTTGGCACACATTATATAAATATTACACAAAACTTTCCACTGCTTTTCTCTTGCAAAACCTTTGCCAAATTCATTCTAAGATTTTGTTCAATCTTTCCTTGAAGAAAGGAAAATTCTGCAAAAGCAAAAATTGTGCTATCCTTCTGTTTTTCTCTTATTCTTCTTTCCTTCTCCCTCTTGCCAAAAGAATTCAAAGAACTAACCATCTGAGAATTCTTTTGATTCCCCAAACAAAGAATTCAAAGAACTAACCGTCTAAGAAATCTTTGCCCAAACACTGAATTCAAAGAACTAACCATCTGAGAATTCTGTTTAAGAAGCAGGTAGCTTCTTGGTTGTAATAGTGAACACAAGGGAGGATACATCCTTTGTGGTTCGCTTCAAGTAGAGGGTACATCTACTTGGTTATTCAAAGAGAACAAGGGAGGGTACATCCTTTGTGGCTCTTTGATTGTAAAGGATTTTTACAAGGAAAGGAAATCTCAAGAGGTTGCTTGAGGATTGGATGTAGGCACGGGTCGTTGTCGAACCAGTATAAAACTTGTGTTTGCTTTCTTCTTCCCTATGCTCCTTACTTTTCCGCTGTGCACTTTTTATTTCCGCTTTACTTTTGTCCAAGTTATTGTTTTTGTTCTTTACTTTTTGATAACTTAGTAGTAAAGCCTAGTTGAATCTAGTAACATTAAGAAGGATAAATTTTTAATTGGTCAAGATACGTTCATAATTAATTCAATCCCCCCCTTCTTAATTATTCCAAGGCCACTTGTTCCAACAACTTGCACCTGTACCTCAGCCTCCACCTATACCTGCATCTTCACCACCACCTTTTAAACCTCCACCACCACCACCATCTCAAGATTGATGAAGATGTTCTTCAATCTTTCTATCTTCAAACCCATTTTTGCTTATGACAAAAGAGGGAGAAATAAGAATTTTGATTATAATGAAAAGAGAACCTTCTATAATAAATGTATTCTTGAAGTATTTGCATATATGTTCTCTTTTTAGTATTATCTGTTATTATTATGCTGCTACATTCACCATATTTTATGCATACCATTTTCTTGCCATGATTGAACTCAAGGGGAGTTTAACTACAATACACTCTTAAAACTTTGTTTATCTTTATAAATAAAAATTTACACTATTTGTCATCATAAAAAAGGGGGAGATTGTTAGGTCTAAATGACCATGCATCTCATCCACTTTAGATTTTGACGCATAACAATAAGTATAAATTATTGATGTTCTAATGATTTTTTGACAAATAGACAGGATCATTATGTTAAAGGAATTAAAAACATTCAATATCATCCACAACTATAAAAAGTATGTTATGTTTTAAACTAGCTTCCAACACAAAATATCCAATGAGCATCCACTCTTATGTAAATTAGTATAACATATCGTCTTAAGATAAACTTGCACTTCCAATCTCAAAAATTGAGTATGATGAAAAAAGAAAGTGCACACGTACTACTTTATTCAAATTTTATTTTTCTCTCTTATTTTTGAATAACTAACATTTGAATTTAAGAAAAGGACAATATAGAAGAAAATAAATGGTTTCCAAGGAATATTCCCTTAAAGTTCACTTTCATTGCTGTCATACCCTAATTTCGTCCGGGGACAATCATTTGCAAACATTTGGATTCTTGTCAACCGAATTGAGTTGCTTAACACCAATTGTCGCGCAACCTGTAAGGTTTTTTGAGGTTTCAGAAAAGAATGTGGAAAATACCCAAAAGGGAGGGTAAAATGGTCATTTGGTGACTTTTTCAGGCCCCTGGCTCGCCTGGGCCACCAGAAAGCTTAGGGATGAAGTAACCAGCTCGCTTGGGTGAGCAAGGTTACTTCTGGAGGAAGCAAGCAGCTCGCTTGGGCGAGCTGCTGTGCAACCTCCTCCCCTCATTTCCTATAAATAGGCGTGAGGGGGTAGAAGAGAAGGGTTCAACTTCTTAGATTGAGAGATTTTCACTGAAATTAGTGAGAAGAAGGAGAAAGAAGAAGAAAAAATAAGGCTGACGTGCTTTCATGACGTGATCATTCTTCATTGTTCTTCATCCGTTCTTCGTTCATTGACCGGTTAGTTTTTATTTTTTGAAGTTGTGAATTTATTCTATGCACCCTTAGGGGTCCACTCTTGCTTTTCGCATCTTCATCTTCATTCTTCTACCATCAGTAATCTTATTTCTTTGTGTAAAGCGAGTTTCAATCGATTAATTGTCCCGTAATCTCATTTTTATCATTGTAAAGTGAGTTTCCACCAATTAATTGTGTTGTAATTTCACTTAATCATTGTTGTCATACCCTAATTTCATCTGGGGACGATCGTTTTCAAACATTTGGATTCTTGCCAGCCAAATTGAGCTGCTTAACTCTAATTGTCGTGCAATCCATAGGGTTTTGTGACGTTTCAGAAGGAAATGTGCAAAATATTCAAAAAAAAAGGGCAAAAGGGTCACTTTTGGAAAATTTTTCAACCCCTGGGCCCACTAGAAAGCTTAGAGATGAAGTAACGAGCTCGATTGGACGAGCTGAACTCGCATGGGCGAGCAAGTTACTTCTAGAGTAAGCAAGCAGCTTGTCTGGGTGAGCTGAGCTCGCCTGGGCAAGCTTCTGTGCAACCTCCACCCCTCTTTTGCTATAAATAAGCGTGAGAAGGCTGAAGTACAAGGTCCCATGAGTTCCTAAGGTCCAAAGAGAAGAAGAAAGAAGAGAAAGGGAGACGAAAGAAGAGAAAACAAGGCCAAAACGCTTCCAAATTGCATATGTGATTGATTCCTACACCGTTCATCGCTCGTTCTTCATTCGTTCTTCGTTCTTCATCTAGTTAGTTTTTATTTTTGAAGCTTTGAATTCATTCTATGCACCCTTAGGGGTCGATCCTTGCTTTGTATGTCTTCATATTCTTTCTTCTACCATCGGTGATCTTTTTCTTTGTTTAAAGCGAGCTTCAACCGATTAATTGTGCCGTAATCTCACTTAATCACTAATTAAATGAATTTCAACCGATCATTTGTGTTGTAATCTCATTTAATCACCAATAAAATAAATTCAACCTATCGTTTTTGTTGTAACCTCGGTAAATTCAAATCGGTCATTTACTTTGCAAGTCCTCTTTTAATGAGTTGGAAAATAACCAAGTGAAACCAAAGCTAAAATCAACTCATAATCAAGCTTTTATCCACAAAACAAATCAAGAGATCATTCAAGGTCCAACGCCTTAACGATTCTCTCCTTTCAAAATATCAAGAGGTTGTTTCAAGGTCCAACGCCTTAATGATTCAGTCCACCTTTCAAACTTGAGAAGATCGTTTCAAGGTCGAACGCCTTAACGACTCTTTCTCCTCTTTTCAAAAATCAAAGATCGTTTCAAAGGTCCAACACCTTAAACGACTTTTGTTCGCCATTTAAATCAATCTTTCAAAAAAGATAAAAACAATTTAACAAACAAACTTTCAGACTTAAAGAACTACGTAGATCTGATTTCTTCACTGCACCTGAGGATGCGTAGGAGTGAGGGAAACACCCTTGTCGACCCCAAAAAGTAAAAAAATATAAAATAAAATAAGGGAAAATAAATAATGTTGAGGTCATGATTTGCACACTAGATTAGAGGCTGTCGTCCCTTGTGACGAGTGCGTGGGGTGCTAATACCTTCCCCGTGCGTGAATGACTCCCAAACCCTCATTTCCAAAATACGTAGACCTTTGACCTTTTCCTTTTGGTTTTTCCGATGTTTTCCTCGAATAAACATTGGTGGCGACTACACGCGTTTTCCTTCAATGGAAGATGCACCCATGGCCCATCCGAGAGGCCTTTTTGCACCCCTGCCAAAGAAGGGCAGGTTGCGACAATTGTAAAAGTAAAATTCAATCGATGGTTTATGTCGAAACCTCGGTTAATCATTGTAAAATAAAGTTTCAACCAGTCATTTACTTTGCAAGTCCTCTTTTAAGGAGTTTGAAAGTAACCAAGTGAAACCAAAGTTAAAATCAACACATAAATCAAGCCTTTTATCGGTTAAAATGAACTACATAAGTCTGAGTTCCTCATCGCAATTGAGGATATGTAGGAGCAAGAGCTACACACATGGAACCTACACCTCGCACACACATTGAGATATTAGGCCCTATACCCGATAGATGACAGTGAAGCCTCATCTAGAATTTTCCTCTTTCAGTGATGCATTGTCGCTGATAGTCCCTATCGCCACAATGTATTACCTAAGAGGATGATATATCTAGGAGCCAGTTGTTGGATTGAGTGGCCTCAAAATAATTAAGAATGGGGGGTTGAATTAATTATTCCTAAACCTTTACTAATTAAAAATTTACTCTTCTAAGGCTTTTACTATGTTGTTAAGTGAATAAAGAATAGAAGAGAAACTTAACCAAAAGTAAAAGCGGAAATTAAAATGCACAGTGGAAATTAAAAGAGTAGGGAAGAAGGAGACAAACACACAAGAGTTTTTATACTGGTTCGGCAACAACCCGTGCCTACATCCAGTCCCCAAGCGACCTGCGGTCCTTGAGATTTCTTTCAACCTTGTAAAAATCCTTTTACAAGCAAAGATCCACAAGGGATGTACCCTCCCTTGTTCTCTTTGAACCTAGTGGATGTACCCTCCACTAGAACTGATCCACAAGAGATGTACCCTCTCTTGTTCTCAGTCAAACCCAAGTAGATGTACCCTCTACTTGTACCACAAAGGATGTACCCTCCAATGTGTTAAGACAAAGATCTCAGGCGGTTAAACCTTTGAAACTTTGTGAATGGGGATACAAAAGAATTCTCAGGCAGTTAGTCCTTTGAAATCTTTTGTATAAGGCAAAGGGAATAATCAAAAGAATTCTCAGACTGTGTCGTTTTGAATTCTTTAACAAGGAAGAAGGGAGACACAAAAGAATTCAGGCGGTTAGTCCTTTGTTCTTTTGGAAAAGGGAGAAGAGAGATACAAAAAGAATTCAGGCGGTTAGTCCTTGGCAAATTCTTTTTGGCAAAGGGAGAAGAGATGAAAAGAATGAATAGCACAAGTTTTCAAGGTTTAGAAAACCAGAAAACTTTGGAAAGCTTTTGGCAAAAGGAAGAAGAAGAAGTTCAAAGAGACTCGGAAATCAATGTGGAAAAATTGCTTGTGTAAAGAATGAATTGGAAAAGATAGATTGCAGAGATTGATTAATTGAATGAATTATGGAATGCAAAACAAAGCCTTGCTTTTATAGACTCTTCATGTCTGGTCAAGAGAACCATTAGAAGAGTTATGACTTTTAGAAAAACTTAAAACCAATTTGAAAAAATCAAAAACTATTTGAAGAGTTACATCTTTTGATTTATTCAGAAACAATCACTGGTAATCGATTACCAAATCAGTGTAATCAATTACACAAAGCTTTTTGTGAAAGAATGTGACTCTTCATATTTGAATTTGAATTTCAACATTCAAGCACACTGGTAATCGATTACCAAAACATTGTAATCGATTACAGCTTTTTGAAATCAATTGGAACGTTGTAAATTCAGTTGATAGCTTTTTGAAAACCATTTTGCTTAGTAATCGATTACAACAATCTGTTAATCAATTACCAGAGAGTAAAAACTCTTTGGTAAACATGTTTTGAGAAAAATCCATGTGCTACTCAGTTTTTGAAAAAACTTTTTCATACTTATCTTGATTAAGTCTTCTCTTGATTCTTGAATCTTGAGTCTTGAATCTTGATCTTGATTCTTGGAAGCTTGAACCTTGAATCTTGATTCTTGATTCTTGAAATCAAATTTCCTCTTGAACCTTGAAGTGTTCTTGATTCAATCTTGAACATCTTAAACATCTTGAACTCATTCTTTGATTATCATGAATTGACCTTTGAGCTTTTTGTCATCATCAAAACATCTTTGAATCAATCTAGATTCATCATGAAGCTTTGCTTCTACACCAATAAGGTTACATGAAACCACCCTTGGGAGTTGCCACTAGAAGGGGACTTTTGAATCCTTTCTATTAGATTCCCAAATTAGGGGCACATAGCTAACTCACTCTGGCTTGTTCCTTGATTGCATCATGCATCTCTTCATGGCATCGTAATGGACATATCATTCTTGCATTTATCATTTGTCATATCCATGCATTGCATTTGCATAAGTCATTGCATTGTCATATGCCTTCATGTAGCATGCTTTTGTTCGAGCATCTCAATCTCATAATTACATTTGCTATGCATATCATGAGTATGCCCTAGTCATTCATCTCTATGATAGGTTGCTGAAGTATTGCCAATCAAAATTTCTTTTCCTTGGATTATGGGGCTGAACCAAGCACGTGTTTTAAGAAAAGGTTCATCAATTCAAGGTCAAGTATGGAAGTAACCAGTATGCAAAAGTTGGGGCAGAAGATGGATCAAGTCACATCGTTTTTTTGTCTACTGCCAACACATAATTGTGCCAATTTACAAAAAAATTGAGGACTATTGATGTCCATGTGTTATTTCCAGTTTCACTTTGACAAGATGCAATGGACCATCTTTTTTTTTATGAAAATCTAAATTGATTCAACCCTATGTTCTGTGTAAAATTCACAATACTTCAACCATGCATCATTCTCATACATCTATGCTTTTCATTGGTTGCATTGCTCATTGCATTCCTTCCTTGAAATTAGAACTGTAATCATTGTTATCATAAGGAAAGAACACGCTTTGCAGTGCCCTTACCAAACGCATGCTAGATTTAGAGTAATTGGTGAAGTAGATGAGGTGCAGGAGCGGATGAAGGCTGGCATAGAGGCCCTAAAGGAGCAAATGGCCACAATGATGGAGGCTATGATGAGCATGAAGAAGATAATGGAGGTCAATGCAGTTGTAGCTGCCGCTACTAGTGTTATTGCTGAGGTGGACCTGACTCTCCCATCTGGCCTCAACCAAATAAATCATCCAACCTTAGATATGGTAGGTCAAGGGAGCAAAGAATTAGGAAGTACCGGCGCCCCCCATTTTGTGCAAGTTCAGAACAAGCATGCCTTCCCGCCATATGGCTTGCCTCCCAACTACACACCACCCAATGTGGCACGCACTCTCGATGAGAATAACTCCACTCCCATACTCATTGAGAGCCAACAACCTCAATCTGATCATGCACATATCTCTCGACCCATGGGGAGACACATGAAGTACCCCACCACAATCTAGCTGACTTTGAGCCTTACCTCGGATACACCACCGAGGGGCAAGCACTTGGTGATGTACCCCTGCCAAGCACTTTCGAAAGCCCTTAGTTTTGCCCACAACCACAACCCTTTCATTTTGCAACGGGAAGAATCCCTCCTGCTATGGCGAAAAAGGGAAAGTTGGATCATATAAAGGAAATGCTCAAGGACATTGAAGGAGGCAGAGATTATGCTTTTGCTAACTTGGCAGAGTTGTACCTAGTGTCTGACATGGTCATTCCTCCGAAGTTCAAGGTGTCGGACTTCGATAGGTACAAGGAGACTAGTTGCCCTAAGAATCACCTGAAGATGTACTGCAGGAAAATGGGAGGATATGTGAGAGATGAAAAGTTATTGATGCATTTCTTCCAAGAAAGTCTTACTGGAGTAGCCGTCACCTGGTATACTAATTTAGAACCTTCCCAAGTCCATTCTTGGAAGGACCTAATGATGGCCTTCATTAGGCAGTATCAATACAATTCTGATATGGATCCGGATAGGACGTAGCTACAGAACATGTGTAAAAAGGGCCATGAATCTTTCAAAGAATATGCCCAATGGTGGAGGGATCTGGCAGCTTAAGTAGTGCCCTCAATGACAGAGAAGGAGATGATAACAATGATAGTAGACACGTTACCAGTGTTTTACTATGAAAAGATGGTGGGTTACACACCTTCAAGCTTTGAGAATTTAGTTTCCATCAGTGAAAGGATCAAAGTGGGTCTGAAAAGAGTCAAATTTGATCATCCTGCTTTGACAAATAAAAAGCCTGGGGCAAAAAGAGAGAATGAGAAGGAGGAAGGAACCCATGTTGTGACTGTTGTCCCCACATGGCCAAATTTCCCACCAGCTCAACAATGTCATTACTCAGCCAATATCAACCCTTCTCATTACCCAGCACCTAATTATCCACAAAGGCCATCCCTAAATCAGCCACAAAGTTTGCCCTTAACACAAGCCAAAACACCAACCAAGGAAGGAATTTTCCAGCAAAAAAGCCTATAGAATTCACCCCAATTACGGTGTCCTATGCTAACTTGCTCCCATATCTACTCGATAATTCAATGGTAGCCATAACCCCAGCCAAGGTTCCTCAACCTCCATTTTTCTGAGGATACGACTCGAATGCAACATGTGCTTATCATGGAGGAGTTCTGGGGCATTCCATTGAGCATTGTATGACCCTGAAGCATAAGGTGCAAAGTCTAATGGATGCGGGCTGGCTAAAATTTGAGGAGGAGAATGGATTGTGAATTCTGACATTGGCAAGCGATACTATGCATGGGGAAATTTGAAGGTTGTTGTTGTTAGATGTCTTCAGTGACTTATTAGGATTTTCAAGTTTATGCCATTATTGTAAACCACAGTTACAATGCTAATAATATGGATAAATTTGATGTCCTTATCTCATTCTCTCACAATTACATCTTTGCTTATTTAACTTCCGTTGGAATGTGAATGTAAACTGATTGTTTGTTTGCTCAAGTGACTTGCGCTCCTGGGTTCGACTTCCAAGTCTGTTCAATCAAAAATCACTCGTTCTACATGTTTGGTGAGGGTGCCATAAACGAAGAGTAAAGTAAAAAGTTCAAAAAAGAAAAACATTTGATTGATTGTGTTTCAAATAAAAAGTGCAGACATTCATGTGACCTCATTTTATCATTCCTATAAGTTTTCTTTTTGAGAGAAAAGTGAGTTATCAAGAACAGGAGTCGTTCGACTTAATCTATCAATTGAAAATCCTTTGAATGTTTCTCCTCCTTGAAAATTCATTTTTGAGAATTTGCACAGTTTCTTTCATTTTTCCTTGCTACAAGGTCATGACAAAAGATAACAATGAATACCTCAGAGCCCTACACTAGAGCAATGAGAGGCACCGTGCATGAGCCTCAAGTGAAGCTAGGGGCAGATCAAAAGTTCATACCCGATAGGTCGAGAACCCGAAAGAGAGGCCTAGGCAAAAATTAGGGTAATAAAAAATAAAAGAAAAACAAAAAAAATCAGGGGTGTGTTATTAAGATTTTGTCCCAAAATCCAAACTCCAAAAGGATCTAGTCAAGATTTGAAATGACACATGGCCATGTTTCAACATCCCAAACACTAGTTTATTCTTTGCTACCCCCTTTCAGCCAAAGCATATTTATTTCTAAAAACAACAAAAAAAAAGCAAAAGAAAAAAAAAAAGAAACCCTGAGTGGGAACCACCACTAAACCGGCAGGAAGAGCAATGCAAAGAACACATGCGTGAAGTTGTGCAAGAATGAAAGAAAATCCGCCAAAGGCGAGTGAAGAAAAGAAAGAGGGACAAAGATCTCCAAATTCTACAAGAAAGGCACAAAAGTGCAACGAAAAATTAATGTACAAGACAAAAGGAATAGGGCTAGAGTTGCTAAAGAAGGCCCTGGGGTTCTCATGAACCTCAGGGTAGATTTCTGAGCCCATGGGCCAAGGTTCGGTCCACTCTTTGTAAATATTAGAATAGGTTTTTCCTTATTTTGGGCCTTGTATTTTGGCCATGCTAGTAGTATAGGGTTTTAGCCTTGTATTTCAAGGAATCTTGAGTAGTCTTTGTAGTAGGGACTTTTTTTATATTTTCATGTATTTTGGCATGGGGGTGAGCTTAGTTACTATAAGGGGTGTAGCTAAGCTCTAGCTTCTCATCTCAAGGAGGTGAGCTTAGCTATTAGAGAGGTGTGTGTAGCTAAGCTCTAGCATCTCTAGGAATCTTCTCAAGGAAGCTTCTCAAGGAGGTGAGCTTAGTTATTAGAGGGGTGTGTGTAGCTAAGCTATAGATTCTCAAGGAAGCTTCTCAAAGAAGTTTCTCAAGGAAGTTTCTCAAGAAAGCTTCTCAAGGAAGCTTCTCAAGGAAGTTTCTCAAGGAATCTACCTAGGCTATAAATAGAAGTATGTGTAACACTTGTGGTAACTTTGATGAATGAAAGTCTTGTGAGACACAACTCAAAGTTCAACTTCTCTCCCTCTTTTACTCCTTCAATTTCGTGCTCCCCCCTCTCTCTTTTTGTCTCTTTTTTCCTCCATTGATCATCCTTTCTAAGCTTCTTATCCAAGGCACATTCTTGGTGATGAAGCTCATTCTTCCAAGGCTTATTCCCTAGTGGTTGGGGCCTCCTCTCACTTCTTCTCCTTTGTCTTCCACTGCACCTCCATGGTGGAAAATCACCATTGAAGGACCTCATTGAAGCTCAAAGATCCAGCCTCCATAGAAGCCCCACAAGCAAGCTTCCATCACAACCCAAGAGTAGAAAAGAACAAAAGTACGAGCAACGCTTTTAAGGTTCTTACTCAATGTAACCCTTAAACACTCTTTAAGCCTCTCTGACCTTTTCTTTCATAGCCATCATACCTCTGACCATGTTACAAGCCCAATAAAGCCCATATGGATCAAGAAATGACCAATTTTCTTTTAAGTTGGGGTTCTGGAATGAAACCCGCGCATGCTTGTGATTGTTGAATATATATATATATATATATATATATATATATATATATATATATATATATATATATAGGAATAGGATCAAACGAACAAGTAGGAAGTAAGAATGATGCAATATGAAAGATGAAGATGCAGTTTTCAAAACAAATATCAAGGGCACACATTTACAGGCTTACAAATTCCAGGTTTTTGCAAAAAAAGAAACTGAAGTGGCGGCAGAGCCGCACAGGATCGATAGAAAGAGGGAGAAGGGAGATGATAGAAAACTTCAAATTTATTGAAATTGGAAGAAGAGCTTACAAAGTTGTTCTTATCAAAGCACCTCTCTCTCAAGACTCCTGAAAATGGCTAAATCAAAAGGTGCCTCACAATATGGCTGAGGACTCCATATATAGCCAAAATTTTCCATAAGACCGGTAGTTTTTGGTAGTTTTAACCGAAACTATTTGACTATTTGTTACAAGACTATTGGTTTTGACCGGTACTTATTTGCTACAGGACAGGTGATACTTATTTGCTATAGGACAGGTAGTATTGTCTAGAACTATTTCAAAATACAAACGGTTATGTGACCGTAATTACAATTAAATTTTAATCTAAACAAATACCAAAACAATCATCTTCGTTCTGGTAAAAAAGGATCTTCTTCTTCTTCAACAGAACTTGTTTCTTCCTTCTTTGAGGATGAACCTTCTTCTTCTTGTTGCAACATTTGCAAAACTTCTTTAAGATTTTTAGTTAGGACTTCTTTTGATTTTGATCCTGCTACAAATGCAGCCAGATGGGACTTTTGGTTCAAAAACACAGAAGTCTCTAGATCAGCTGCTTTGAGAAATTCTGGAAGGGATTGGAACCAAAGTTTCACTTGTTCTGGATCAGCCTTGGACGAATCAAACTGAGTCCACCATTTTATAAATGCATGCCTTTGTAGTGATGGATATTGGTTTGTTTTCTTAATTTTACTATAACAATATTGCCATGAAAAAATTGATGACAGAGCAAAACTGGAAAAATATCTAAGATTTGCTAGAATTCGTGATTCCTGAGAATTGTATTATTTTTTAAATTGAGCAAATCCTTGTTGAACCTGCTCTGGGAAAATCTCCGAAATTGGACCAAAGAAATACCACCATTGTAGGAACCAATTTAGATTATGTTCATTTTGAAATATATTAGCCATGAATGCTTGAATCGGGTGTTTTGGTGCCAAAAAACTTTGGTCCAAGCCTCAACATAATCCCAATAGGTAAAACCTACAGGGTCAAATGGTACTGAAATTTTTTTCCCTTTGTTTAAGTTCGAACCAAAATGTCTTGGTTGAAGAACCTTTAGTATTTGAATTGTTGAGTGGGTGTTCAACGTTTGATCTTTTGGGTCTTTGAAGTGCTTGATAGACACTGAATTTGAGTCTACCAATATCAATTCATAAAAAGTCTTGAACTTCATGATGGTCGTTGGTTTGAAATGAAATCCTGACAGGAATGCCTTGGTTGTTGCCTTGAATGGGTTTTTGTCCCAGAATTCAGGTTCCATCTGCAAAACATTTCAAAAATTATTTTTATAAATATAATTGTTAGTTTGTTTGGTGGGTGGTGTTTGAGTTTTGGCTAGGGGTTGTTTCCCTTTAGAATTGATAGTTGTTTTGGTCATTGATATATTCTAGATCATTGTTTGTAAGTTTGGTTCAGAATCATCGTCAGATTCTGAGGCAATATCTGCCCAAGATTTTTTGATTATTTTTGGGAATTTGGTTAGACCTATTTCTTGAAGGGCCTGAAGTGTTTCGATTGGCCAAGCATAGTCGGCCGATGTTTGTTTGGTGGTTTCCGGTTTGAGGGATTCCTGAGTTGATGACTCAGGTTTAACTGAGATGATTTGGGTCGATGACCCTTCAATTTTGGTTTTCTGGGTGGATGACCCAGCCCGGGTTGGTGACCCAGAAGATATTGAAGATGATTTTTTGGTAGTTGGCTCCAGTAGAGCCAGCTTGAATCCTCTCTCTAAAATTCGACCTCCTCTCAGGGAGGTCCCTGTTGCCTTAGGAGGCATTGCTGCTTTTCTGTAAGAATTCACGGGTAAGATAGTCAGGCAAAGAGTTTGAGGTGCCCTTGATATATTCTATGTCAAAATCAAAGACACTTAAAATTGCTTGCCATCTTGCAAAAATCTGTTTCAAGGCAAGGTTTTTAACATCCTTTTGTAAAATATCCTTGGTTGACTTACAATCAACTCAGATTAAAAAATTTTGATTTAATAAATCTGATTGAAATTTGGAAATGCATAAAACAATTGCTAAAACTTCTTTTTTAACAGTTGAATATTTTAGTTGTGCAGAATTCCAATGTTTTGATGTATATGCAATGACATGCTCTCGGTCATGGATTCTTTGTTTAAGGATACCACCATAACCTATGTCGGATGCATTAGTTTCAACAATTTTGAATGCCTGTGGGATAGGGAGATACAAACATTTTATGGATTGGACTTTAAGTTTGATGTCTTTGACAGTTTGAGTATGGAGGTTAGACCAAGAAGGCGGGTTTTTCTTAAGCCTATCATGCAGTGGTTTGACAATGTTGTTTAAATATGGAACAAATTCTCCTACATAATTCAGACAACCGAGAAATCTTTGTAACTAGGTCTTGTCTAAGATTTGGTTGGGGAATTTACTGGAAAATTCTATTAATCTGTCTATTGAGATGATTGTTCCCTAATATATGTTATGACCAAGGAACCTAATCCGAGTTTGGAAGAGATTGACTTTTGATTTAGAGACCGCTAAACCATTTTGTTTGATGATATGGATGAAAGTTTGAAGATGTTTAAAATGTTGGTCAATATTTTGAGAAAAGATTAAAGCATCATCTATATAGACAATGACAAATTTTGAGTAAGGATTGAAAATATCATTCATAATTTTTTGAAATTTTGTTGGGGCATTTTTCAGTCTGAATGGCATTACATTCCATTCGTATTGCCCGAAAGGTACAGTGAACGTTGTTTTGTACCTATCTGATTCTTGGATCTGGATTTGCCAAAATCCGGATTTTATATCAAATTTGGAGAAATTTTTTGCAGAATTTAATCTATTAAGCAAGTCATTTTTGTTTGGAATAGGATACCTAATCCACTATAAAGCTTGATTTAAAGGTTTGTAATTTATGACTAGGCGAGGTGTACCCCACTCTAGTTCAGACTGTTTGTTGACATAGAAAGCCACACAAGACCATGGGCTTTTGCTTTTCTGATTAAGTCTTTATCAAGCAAATCTTTAATTTCTCTTTGGCAATATTGAAGGAGTTCTTCGTTCATTTGAATAGGTCTGGCTTTTGTGTGAATTTGTTTTTCCCTGAAGTCCTTTTCATAAGGAAGATCAACAATGTGTCTTTTCCTATTTCAAAATGCATGCGGCAAGTCGGAACAAATAGTTGATTCGATATGATGTAATAACGATTGAATTTTCTTCTTTACTTGAGGTTTTTCTAATTGCATTTGAATGTCATTAAAGGATACTTCCTCTCTTAAGAAGTTGATTTGGTTTATTTTGTTTTCTATGAAATTTATGTTTTTGGAGATTGGTTTAGTAGAAAAAATTAAATGTAATTTTTCTTCCTAAATGGTTTGTAGTTATTCCTTTTTTAGATATCTAGATGGGAAATAGGACTCTAATGAAGGGAGTTCCTAGGATTAATTCTTTCTTAAGGTTTTTTTACCAAAAGGAAGTTTGTATTAATCCCAAGACCTTAATTTTCAATGATTGCATTAGATAACTTGTAATTAATCTTTAATTTGGATCCACTTGTTGTACTTAGTTTCTCTGAAGTTTTTTCAAAGAATTTTGTGGGAATTAATCCTTCTAAAATATAGTTTGAATCAGCCCCTGTGTCAAATAGGGCCGTTGTATCTAAAACAAAATCATTAATATTAATTTTAATGTTTATGTAAAAATTTTGGATTTTAATCTTGTTGATTAATCCCATAAATATATCATTTTCCAAATTTTTAGTTTGGTTTTCTTTACTGTTTTTGACACTTTCAGAATCACTATCTTCCTCAAGTTGAGAAAGGATGATTTGGTGAATTTCTTGTTGTTGACGAAGTTCTTTAACTTCTCTTTCTAGATTATTAATTTCTGTTTGGAGATCTTGGATTGTTGTTGGTTTTGCTGAAGTATTTTCTAACCTTTTGAATATGTTAGTAACGTCAAATTTATTATTTGTAATAAAATCTTTTTGTCTGGGTTTATTTTCCAAGGTCTTTTTTAATTTTTCTAGAAAAACTTTCTTTTCTTGGGGATCAGGTATAGAATTGATTCCTTCAAACAAGACATCTTGTTCTCTCGTTAGAGTGTTAATTTGCCCATCATCATCGGTTGATGATAGTTGGTCATCCCGTTGGGTTATGTTGAGATTTTCTTCAGAAAGCATGGAGGATGAAGTTTTTGTTTCTTCCTCCGAAGTTTCTATGAGCAAATTATTTATTTTCTCTTCAATAGCTGGTTCTAGGTTAAGATTTCTTAATTTCTTTTTTAACCTACAATATTTGCTATTGTGGCCTTGTTTTCCACAATTGTAACAGGTTATTTTTTATTTTAATTTTTGTCGGGGATTTTCTATCTCCTTACTTGTTGAAGGTTTGTTCGAGTATCTCCTTTTTGGAAATCTCCTTTTGTGGACTGGTTTATTCTCATGGATTTCTTTCCTAGAGGTTTGTTTTTTCTTTTGTTTTGGACAAGCTGGTAAACCAAATTGCTCGCAGAAAGAACCTAAGTCCCTCTTTGCTTGGGCCTTTTCTTTGGCTAATTGTCTTTGGATTTTGTCATCTTGACAAATTTTTAGGGCTACCTTCTGGACATAAGAGATTAATTGACCATAACTTAAATTCTCATATGGAATGTCTCCATTAGCAAACTAGCTACGGATTTTATCTCTAACCTTATCTCCTAATGATCTTGGAAGAACGGCTAGAAATTTTTCTTTCTAGAAAGGTTGTTGACTATCTCCAACGCCTTAATGATTCTCTCCTTTCAAAAAATCAAGAGGTCGTTTCAAGGTCCAACGCCTTAACGACTCTTTCTCCTCTTTTCAAAAATCAAAAGATCATTTCAAAGGTCCAATGCCATAAACAACTTTTGTTCGCCATTTAAATCAATCTTTCATAAAAGATAAAAACAATTTAACAAACAAACTTTCAGACTTAAAGAACTACATAGGTCTGATTTCTTCACCGCTCCTGAGATACATAGAAGCGAGGGAAACACCATTGTCGACCCCAAAAATTAAAAAAATATAAAATAAACAAAAAATGAAAATAAACAAAAAAAGGGAAAATAAATAATGTGGAGCTCATGATTTGCACACTCGATTAGAGGTTGTCGTCCCTTGTGACGGACGCGTAGAGTGCTAATGCCTTCCCCATGCGTAAATGACTCCCGAACCCTTATTTTCAAAATTCACATACCTTTGACCTTTTCCTTTTGGTTTTTTCGATGTTTTCCTCAAATAAACATTGGTGGAGACTCCACGCGTTTTCCTTCAATGGAAGATGCACCCTTGGCCCATCCGAGTGGCCTTTTTGCGCCCCCGCCGAAGAAGGGCAGGTTCCAACAATTGTAAAAGTAAAATTCAACCAATTGTTTGTGCTGAAACCTCATATAATCATTGTAAAATAAAGTTTCAACTGGTCATTTACTTTGCAAGTCCTCTTTTAATGTGTTTGAAAGTAACCAAGTGAAACCAAAGTTAAAACCAACACATAAATCAAGCTTCTTATCCATAAAAAATCACTTGAATCCATTCAAGGTCCAATGCCTTAACTATCTCCTTTACTTTTAACGGTTAAAATGAACCTTTCAAAAGTCTAAAATCAACTCTACACATAACTTTCTTTCTTTAAAAAACTACGTAGTTCTGAGTTCCTCATCGTAATTGAGGATACGTAGGAGCAAGAGTCACACTCTTGTCGACCCCAAAAAGTAAAAAAAACATAAAAAAGGGAAAACAAACAAATATTGAAGTCATGATTTTACACGTTTGATTAAAGGTTGTTGTCCCTTGTGGCGGACGCGTGGGGTGCTAATACCTTCCCTACACGTAAACAACTCCCAGACCTTTTATTCTTAAAATTCGTAGACCCCCTTTTGGTTTTCCTAACATTTTCCTCAAATAAACGTTGATGGTGACTCTGCGCATTTTCCTTCCTTGGAAGACGCACCCGTGAGTCTCACGTTGCCCTCCCGTACAAGGGTAGGTTGCGAAAACTGGTGACTCCACTGGGAACTGTTTTTAGAGAGTTAAGCCATTTAATCTGTGTGCAATTGTTTGTCATGACTTTCTCTTTTATTTGTCTCCCTTTCTTTCTTTTATGTTCTTGTATTCATGTAACTCTTTTAATGCTTTTTGTATTTGGTGTAGTTGTTTATTTAATACATGCATTGATAAATATTTGTTCATTTGATGCATACACGACACCTACACTTTTTGCACACACGGTGAGTTATAAAGGGCCTTATACCCGAGTCCACGGGAACATAGGAAGTGGAGGTGAATCTGTGGTCATGCTAAGTCTCTGACTTGCTTGATGATAGTGAAACCTCATCTAGAGTTTTTCTCTTTGATGATACGTTATCGCTAGTAGTCCCTACCGCCACAGTGTTTGATATCAAAGGGGATGATACCTCTAGAAACATTTGAAAGTTATGTGTGACCCCCTTGGGAATTATCACTAAATAGAAAACTTTTAGTTCCTCCCATTTGGTTCCTGAAATAGGGGCACGGAGCAGACACGCTACGTGTTGTTTCCTTGATATTGCTATGCATATCTTTATGATGTCATGTTTGTGTGTGTCTTTCCTATGCTTGCTATGATGTTATGTCATGTAGGCATTAATTAATTGTGTTACCATGCTCGTTCTTCTAGTATGTTTTCCTTTTGTGCTATCAACCACGTGCTCTCACTCATGCATATCCATACTGTGTCAACACCTGTACATTGCATTTGTCTCGTCATTTTGTCACGAGAAGTCGGAAGGTTCGCATCACCTTCTTAAATGCATGCATGGGGCACCATGGTAATGACTGCAAATGAACCATGATGCCCAATGCATTGTGAGTAAGAAGAGATGATCTTCTGGGCTCTTGTGTCTATAAAACGCATTTGTATCATGAATAACATAAGCATTCCCTCATGCATTCATCATATTTCCTCCATGATAGGGTGTCGAAGTATTGATCAACGGAGTTTTTCATTCTAGCAAAACATGGGATGTAATCAAACACCCTCTTTTAAGAAAAGGTTCTATCATGTCTAAATCAAAAGCCTAGAAGTTTCCTGTTTGCAAGAGTTAGGACAGCAGATGGATCAACTCCAACGTCAAGCCTTCTGCAAGACATATGGAAAGATTTGGGATTTGGCTATGATAGAAGTGTTTGTTGAAGCCATTGCATCCCTCATTCAATATTATGACCAGCCGCTAAGGTGCTTCACGTTTGGGGATTTTCAGTTAGTACCAACTGTAGAAGAATTTGAAGGGATCTTGGGATGCCCGCTAGGAGGAAGGAAACCATATTTTTTTTCTGGGTTATACCTCTCCATGGCGAGGATAGCCAAAGTGGTCAAAATCTCGATGCAAGAATTGGAGCATGTAAAACAAAACAGAAATAAGGTGGTTGGGATACCAAGGAAGCACTTGGAAGATAAAGCAAAGGCCTTGGCAGATCAAGGAGAATAGGCCTCATTCGTTGATGTTTTAGCTCTATAATTGTTTGAGTCGTCCTCTTTCCAAACGTGGATGGGCTAGTAGATCTAGTAGTGATCGATGCTTTTCTTGCTTATCACCACAACAAAGAAAGTTTGGTCGTTGCTATGTTGGTCAATGCCTATGACACATTGACCGAAGATGCGAGAAGAGTGGAGCAAGGATTGTCTGTGGCACACCCGCTTTGTATGTATGGCTGGTTTCTCACATTTTTCGCCATGAAAGTAGACATGCATGTCCCCTACAAGGTCACCGCATGTGTGCCGAGAAAGGGAAAGCAAATTGGGAGCAGCTCTTGGCTGGTACGGTAGGGGCATCTGTTAATTGGTTCCCCTATTAGAAGGAAGGAGGGGTCGGAGTTTCGTCCTCATGTGAAGGGTTCCCGAACGTCCCCTTGATGGGAACGAGGGGTTGCATCAATTATAATCCTATACTTTCCATAAGACAACTTGGCTACCCAATGAGAGGAGCACCATCGGAATAGAGTAATGCGTCTTTCATCACACGAGGCTTCGGTGACCCCAATTCAAGAATGCCTCAAAGCATTCAAAAGCATGGAATGCGACTCAAAGAAAGTACAAGGAGCTTAGAGGAAGTAGCAATGGGATCATTGGCGGTTATCACAAGTGGCTGAAGGCTCGGACGCAAGAGATAACTTGGCTCCCAAAGCTAGGAGTTTCAAGTGAGGATGAGGCTGAGGTCCCTGAGGAAAGTGAAGAGGTGCAAGCCTTAAAAATGGAACTGGAAAGAACGCAAGTAGTCAAGCAAAAGTTCAAGATGACAGCCATCAGAGTCAGAAAGGAATGTGACGAGTTGAGGGATGTCAACACGGCTACAGCCGCAACATTGGAATGAGAAATAAAGAAGGCCCAAAAAGAGGAATGTGGCTGAAACAAGTTCCAAGGGGCTTTATGGGGTAGCAACAGCGAACTTAAGCTCCAAAGGGCCGAGAGAGACCAGTCAAGAGTCAAAGGTATGATATTAGAGGACAAGTTAAAGGCTAGTCAAAGGTCAAAGAGAAGCTTTTCCAAACAGTTGGGTAGGACAGAAGAGAACATGTGGGCCATCATTGAGCAGTATAAAAAGAAGTTAAGTCTAGCGGCAACCCATGAGCAAAGGCTAGAGGATGAGTAAGCGAAAGTATCTATCCTACAAGTAGAAAGGGAAGTAAGGGAGAGAGTGATAGATTCATCACACAGAGAAGCTATGATGTGGATGGATAGGTTCGCTTTCACTTTGAATGGGAGCCTAGAGCTTCCAAGGCTGCTAGCCAAAGCCAAGGCGATGGGGGACGTGTACTTGACTCCCAAGGAAGTTCATGGGCTCCTCGATAATTGTCAGCATATGATCGATTTGATGGCCCACATAATTAGTAACCGCTAAGGCGTTTGTATTTTCGCTACAATTTTGACAAGATGAACAATTTTGTTCCCTAATGAAAATGAGTTTGGTTCAACCCTATGTCTTTGCTAAAAATTTTGCGCGAGTCCAATACTTCGACAACTTATCTTTATCAATCATTCATGTTTAGTTCTTTGTCGCATTACTCAATGCATTTTGTTCTTTTAGAAGTAAACACCTTAACTAAACACGCTTTAAGACACCCCTATCAAACCCATTCCAAAACTGGAATCATGGTTGAGATAGAAGAGGTGTAAGAGAAAACGAATGTCGATATAGAGGCCTTGAAGGATCAAATGGACTCCATGATGGAGGCCATGTTAAGCATGAAGCGAATGATGGAAAGCAATGTGGCTGCAATTGCTGCCACCAGTGCCGCTGCCAAGGTGGATCCTACCCATCCATCCGCCATAAACCAAGCGAACCAGCCAATCCTGAACATGGCAAATCAAGGAGGAGAAGTGCTAGGCATCACAAGTGGTCCACACATGGGGCATAATAGGAATGCTTACCCCCCCAACTACACACCGCCCAATGTAGTGCCCATACCCAATGAGACCGCTATGTTTTCATTATTTATATATTTGCCCTTTTTAGTCAACAAATCCTTCAAAAATTTTGTATAAAGTGGCATTTGCTACAAGGCTTCTCCAAAGGGAATTGTAATCTCCAACTTCTTGAAAATATCAAGGAAGCGAGCAAAGTATCACTTAATGTCCTTCTTGGATGGCACCAAAGGATATGGCGCCTCCTTACCTGAGTTAGGGATAGCCTCTTTCTTTTTTCTTCTAACCAACTTACTTTTAGTCCTCCGTTCTCTAGCCTCTCTTTTCTCTGCTCCTTCAATCTCTCTCTTTTTATTCTTTTCTTCATTTTCTATTTCCCCATTCTCACTTATTTCTTTTTCTCTCATCTACTCTTCTTCTCTCTCTTGTTTTTCCTCTGCTCCTAACTCTCCTTCACTGTTTTTACTCTCATCACCCACTATCACTCTCCCATGGCTTCTAGGGATCACAGCCTTACACTCCTTCTTTGGATTTTTCTCAGTATTTGCTCCAAAACTTCTTGAGGAATTTCCTACTATCTGTTTAGCCAGTTGTCCCACTTGGATTTCTAGATTTTTAATTGCTGACTTGGTGCTCTTATGATTGGACATTGAAACCTGCATAAATTGAGTCAATGTGTCTTCTAAATTGGTGGGAGGCCGATTAGAAGGAGCTCCCTAGTCTTTGTTGAACTTATTTCCAGGATATGACCTCTAACCCTGACCTTGATTATGGTTGAAGTTTCCTCCCTGCTGATATCCTGAAAAACCACCTACATGAAATGCTTGCCTATTCTAATTACCCATATAGTTAACTTCTTTGGATGAATCATCTTGAGTCATACAACCACTAGATTCATGAGCTCCTCCACATATACTACAACCTCCAATTTGCATAACTGTTGAATGAGTCGGTTGAGCTGCTTGAAACTGTGTTGGCAATTTGCTTCAAGTCTCTATGAGTGATTCAAGTTGTTTAGCTAACAACTTATTTTGCGCCAACAAAGCATCTTCTGATGAAAGTGCCAATAAACTTCTTTTTGTGGGAATGTGCATTCTATCACGCAATATAGCATGGTCACTGGCTGCCATGTTCTCAATCAGTTCCATTGCTTCCTCAGGAGTCTTCAATTTAATCTTCCCTCTAGCTGAAGCATCCAATAATTGCTTAGATTGGGGCCGCAAACCATCAATGAATATATTAAGCTGAATAGGCTCAATGAATCAATGAGTTGGAGTTTTTCGGAGTAAACCACGGAAACGCTCCAAAGCTTCACTCAAGGATTCATCAGGGAACTGATGGAATAAAGAAATTGCTACCTTTCCTTCAGCTATCTTCAATTCAGGGAAATATTTCTTCAGAAATTTCTCCACCACTTCTTCCCAAGTCTTCAAATTATTTCCTTTAAATGATTGCAGCCACCTCTTGGCCTCACCAGCTAGAGAGAATGAAAATAGATTCAGTCTAGTAACATCTTCCGTAGCTCCTGTTATCTTAATAGTATTGCATATCTCAATGTACACGGCTAAGTGAGCATAAGGGTCCTCATTTGGCAAACCATGGAAAAGATTTCCTTGAATAAGCTGAATCAAGGAATGTGGATATGAAATATTTGTAGCTTGAACTTCTGGCCGCACTATACCAGTGAAAACCTGCGGCACAATGGAGCTAGAATAATCTTCAAGAGTCACCCTCGGTGGTTGATCGTCTGCCATTATGTTAGCTTCAGATGCACCAACTTTGGTTTCTCTCAAATCAGTGGGAAATGATGAAGAAGATTCAGATGACAGAATTCTCTCGCTACTGAGGTTAGCTGTCCTTTCCTATAGCTCTCTTCTTTTCTTTACTATGTTTTTCCTTCTACAAGTAGCTTCAATCTCCAAATCCAATGGAGCTAAGTCCCCTGGTAGAGTTTTACCTCGCATACAAGAATCAAGCTATTACAGAGAAGTTAACCAAGACAAGAGATTAAATCAATTTAAAAATATTGATAATAGGAAAAAAAATCAATGAATAAAGAATAAATTCTTCCAAAATGTAATATACAATCCAAGTAAAAAGAAATTCCCCGGCAACGGCGCCAAAAACTTGTTAACTTGATTGGCAAGTATACGAATTTGCACAAGTAGTAATTAAAACAGTAAGTCCGAGTATTGTGTCCACAAGGAATTTGTTGTACTTCGATGTTGTATATTCAGTTTGTAAGCATTTTCAATTTCAGTAAAATAAAGCAGAGCAACTGATGGAAGCTTGCTTGTGGGGCTTCTATGGAGGCTGGATCTTTGAGCTTCAATGAGGTCCTTTAATGGTGATTTTCCACCATGGAGATGCAGCGGAAGACAAAGGAGAAGAGGAGAGAGGAGGCGCCATCCACTAGGGAATAAGCCTTGGAAGAAGGAGCTTCACCACCAAGATGAGCCTTGGATAAGAAGCTTGGAGAGGATGCTTCAATGGAGGAAAAGAAAGAGGGAGAGAAAGAGAGAGGGGGGAGCACGAAATTGAAGGAAGAAAAAGGGAGAGAAGTTGAACTTTGTGTTGTGTCTCACAAGACTCTCATTCATCAAAGTTACAACAAGTGTTACACATGCTACTATTTATAGACTAGGTAGCTTCCTTAAGAAGCTTTCTTGAGAAAACTTCCTTGAGAAGCTTCTTTGAGAAAACCTCCTTGAGAAGCTAGAGCTTAGCTACACACACCCCTCTCATAACTAAGCTCACCTCCTTGAGAAACTTCCTTAAGAAGATTCCTAAAGAAGCTAGAGCTTAGCTACACATACCTCTCTAATAGCTAAGCTCACCTTCTTGAGATGAGAAGCTAGAGCTTAGCTTAGCTATACACACCCTATAATAGCTAAGCTCACCCCCGTGACAAAAAACATGAAAATACAAAAAAAAGTCCTTAATACAAAGACTACTCAAAATGCCCCGAAATACAAGGCTAAAACCCTATACTACTAGAATGGCCAAAATACAAGGCCCAGACGAAGGAAAAACCTATTCTAATATTTACAAAGATAAGCGGGCTCATACTTAGCCCATGGGCTCGAAATCTACCCTAAGGCTCATGAGAACCCTAGGGCCTTCCCTTGGATCTCTAGCCCAATCTACTTGGAGTCTTCTACCCAATGCCCTTACGGAGTAGGATTGCATCAGCAACTCATTCATGTTTTGAATTCTTTAATTAATGTTTCTAAACTTAAACGCATAACAAAACAAACGCAAAACTATAAAACAGAACAAATGTCATGATAAAAACGTCGAGCAGTATTCTACTGAACTTTTTCTTGCCGTAACTAAATTGGTTTTTCTCTATTCAATATTACTCTAATGTTCATGCACCGTTAATTTACTCAAACCGTAATTCCTCACATGAAAGAGCCTAACCCTCTTAGTTTTATTCTTGATTCCTCAACAAACTCATTCTAAGAGAGCTGCACTACGTACAAGATGCACATTCACTAGATTACTGCACTATATTCCTTGAAATGTAGACTTCTAGCTGCTCTACCAAGTTCTAAGGACTTTAAGCATTTTCCAATACTCAAACCCTAAAAAAGCATATAAATGGATGATCAAGCCACAAATATGTAAAATAAACACATATAGAAGCAGAGAACACTAGAAATAACATTAAATAGACAATTAGAAGTTTTACATTAAGAGTGCTCAGTAGAAAAACTCCCCAACAATGAAGTGTTTAGCCCTCAAGCTTAATACAAAGATGAAATGATGTTGGAATGAAAGAAAATGGTGAAAGTATAAAGAAAATATCTTATCTTCAGCCTTGGTGCCTTCTTCCTTCTTTCTCACGCTGGTTGTCTCCTTACTTCCCCTATTCTCAGTGTTTTTAAAGGATTTGGGGCTTCTCATCTTATGAAGCCACGCTCAGTGAGCATGTCTCACTGGGCAAGAGTAAGTGGTTGTACGCTAAGAGGGCTTGGATGCGCTAAGCGCAAGAAAAGATAATGTCCTCGCTAGACGGGCTGGCTGCGCGCCAAGCATGCTGCTCTCTGGCTCAACATTCTCTAGGGTTTTGTTCTCGCTTAGCGAGCAAGCTTCCTCGCTAAGCGGATAAGCCTCGCTTAGCCAATCTAGCTTGCTAAGCGAGCCCTTCAGTGGCATTTCAACATCTTCTTTTCTTTAGGCTAAAAACCTAATTAAATCCAACATTACTCAACAAAAAATGGAGTTTCCACTATATAAATTCACATAAGAATAAATTATTTACAAATCACACAAAGGAAACCATAAATTAGAGGTACATTGCTACTTTTTCACCTATTTTTAATGCAGTTAAAACTCATGAATAGAAATTAACAATAATCCTCCCCCAGAAATGTGCATGACCAAACCATATTTCCTTTTAAGTTATCTTATACCAGAGCCAAGTAACCTGAAAGCATGGATAGATGTGTATTTGCATCCTTTGATTGATGAGCTTCAACATTGTGAAGTAATGGTGTTTTGACTTATGACAACTCCATGAAAGAAAAATTTGTGATCAAGGCAACCTTGATATGGACAATTATGATTTTAACATATGGTATTTTATTAGGGTGGTGTACCCAAGGAAAAATTTGTGATCAAGGCAACCTTGTATGAATGATATTAAATTGTTTTACTAGGATTGTGGTAGAAAAAACTCCTGGTTTGATTGTCATCGTCAGTTCTTGCCTTCTAAGCGTGTGTTTAGAAGAAGTTAAAAGGGATTTACAAAAAACACATTAGAGAAGGATGAATTGCCTCATATGTTTACTAGGAAACAAATACGAGAATCCATTCGCAACTTTCCAATGGTGTAGAGTTTGTAAATTTTCAAAGTATGGAGTTAAGCACAATTAGACTAGATGAAGCATTTTTTTGGGAGCTTCCTTATTAGAAAGATAATCTACTAAGGCACAACATGGATGTCGTGCACATTGAGAAGCATTGTTTTCAGAATGTGTTTTTAATAAAGTCATGAATGTAAAAAAGGAAAATAAGGATGATGAAAGAGCAAGAATGGATATGGGTGTCATTTACCAACGTGGTGACTTAGTAATGGTTCCACTAAAGAATGGAAAGATGGCTAAACCTAAGGCAATTTTTTGCTTAACCTCTAGAGAAGCAAAATTAGTTTTCCAATGGATTAAAGAACTTAAGATGCCAGATGGATATGCTTCAAACATGGCTATATGTGCAAATGTTGATACTAGGATGATGCATAGAATGAAAAGTCATGATTTTCATGTATTTATAGAATGTTTACTTCCTCTTGCATTTAGTTCATTGTCTGATCATGTGTGGAAACCACTTACAAAGCTATCATAGTTTTTCAATGATTTATGTAGCAATACATTACGATTAGATGATTTGCTTAGGTTAGAGCAAAACACCCCAATCGTTCTTTGTAAACTAGAAATGATCTTTGCACCAAGATTTTTTTTATTCGATGGAACATCTTCCAACTAACCTACCATATGAAGCAAGACTTGGTGAATTGATACAATACCGTTGGATGTATCCATTTGAAAGGTAATATATATATATATATATATATATATATATATATATATATATGAATTGGTATATATGTATAATAATTTTTTTTGTTTCCATAATTATTAACTACTGTCGCAACCTACCCTTCGGTATTCAAGGCGCTTCCCTTGCTCAATTGTGATAAGGAAATCAGACCTACGTAGTTCTTTGAGAACCAAACGTTGGTTAAAAAGTTTTTATCCCTTTTTTGCAAGATATATTTTTATTGAATGAAAGGTCATTTAAGACGTTGGACCATTAAACAATCTTTCGATTCTTTTGAAAGGAGAGAAAACATTAAGGCATTGGGCCATTAATGATCTCTTATTATTTTTTGAAAGAGGTAATAAAGCTACATGTTGATTTTAGGCCTTTAGAAATCTACGTTTAATCAATAACAGCGGA
The DNA here is from genome assembly GCF_004193775.1 of Glycine soja. NCBI lineage: Eukaryota > Viridiplantae > Streptophyta > Magnoliopsida > Fabales > Fabaceae > Glycine > Glycine soja. The sequence goes on along the minus strand of NC_041004.1, from coordinate 18,569,382 downwards.
AAAGACCATTTCAAGGCATTGGACCTTTAAAAATGGCTTTTTTAGGTAATGACAAAAGTTTGATTTATGAATTGATTTTAGCCTTAGTTTCACTTTGGTTATTAGTCAATTTGATTAAGAAAGAAAAATCCCAAAGAAAAATGTCTGATTGATTTTTTTGATTATTTTACTAAAAGATATTTTTTTGGTTATTATATTATTATTTTGCCTCTTTTTTTTTTAAACGTGGTTACGGCATGACCGAACGGTCGGATTTCATTTTAACAGAAATTAAAAGATGTTACAATTTGAATGATCGGTGAAAATTTATTTTATTTTTGATTAGGCGAGAAAATGACTTAAATAAATGACTAAAACACGTCAAAAGGGGGTATGGAAAGTAAACGAAATGAAAATAAAAGCACGTGAAACAAATGAGGACCACTAAGGATACATATAATGAATTGAAAAATTCGATTTCGGGAACTTACCGGTTGAAGACCGAAGAACGAACGAAGAACGGTTGAAAATCTTCGCGAAATCACCCATGAAAATGTCTCGGAAGCGTTACGGAAGCGCCTCGGCTTGGATTTTTTTCACAGAAACGATTTTTCTCACTAATTTTAAGTGATTCTCAGATACCAGGAGGGTTGAACATTTTTGTTCTTCCCTCCTCCCCGTATTTATAGGAAAATGAGGGAGGAGCTTGCCACCCAGCTCGTCCAGTTGAGCAAGGTTGCTTCCTCCAGAAGGCACCGCCTTCTGGAGAACTTCCTGGAAGGCCTAAGTGGGCCTGGTTGCTATTTACACCCCCTTGTTTACTAAATACACCCCTTGCCTTTTTTTGTTGATTCTTTTTCCATAACATTACGGAACTTTACGAATTTCGTAACGATACTTGTTTTCTTTCTGTAATGTCACAGAACCTTACGGATTACGTAATCATCCCTTTTTTGACTTTCGGGATGTTACAGAACTTTACGGATTTCGCATTAACACTTCCTTTTGACTTCCGGCATGTCACGGACCTTCACGGATTGCCTAACGATGAGTGCCAAGTGCCTTGAAGTGGTCAAACGAGGGTCGCATCCCAACAAACGGATGGTCCCCGGACGAAATTAGGGTATGACAGTTGCCCCTCTTTACTTGTCTTTTATTGGAGATAAAAGGGAAGTAAAGATAAGACATTAATTTCGTTCGAGCGAAACACCATTTGGCCGGTCAATCTCCCTGCCAGCGGAACCTGCAAAAATTTTGAAAGTTATCAGTACCGACACATCATCCTGATACTATCGAATTCGTTCCTCTTGGTCGACAAAAGGCGCGGATGACCATAATTTGCCTCCACGCGCTTATCGGACTTGATTGTTTCTGGATAGTGAAAAAAGGTGCGGGATCAAATGGTTCCCCGCATGCCATCGGGCCCGCCACCTCTGGATGACAAAAGGTAAAGAAGTGCGGGACCAAATGGTTCCCGCATGTCATCGGGCACCCCGCCTCTGGATGACAAAAGGTGAAAAAGTGCGGGACAAAGTGGTTCCCGCATGTCATCGGGCCCGCCGCCTCTGGATGACAAAAGGTGAAAAAGTGCGGGACCAAATGGTTCCCGCATGTCATCGGGTCCGCCGCCTCTGGATGACAAAAGGTGAAAAAGTGCAGGACCAAATGGTTCCCGCATGTCATCGGGCCCGCCGCCTCTGGATGACAAAAGGTGAAAAAGTGCGGGACCAAATGGTTCCTCGCATGTCATCGAGCCCGCCGCCTCTAGATGACCAAAGGTGAAAAAGTGCGAGACCAAATGGTTTCTGCATGTCATCGGGCCCGCCGCCTCTGGATAACAAAAGGGTAAAAAGTGCGGGACCAAATGGTTCCCGCATGTCATCGGGCCCGCCGCCTCTGGATGACAACAGGTGAAAAAGTGCGAGACCAAATGGTTCCCGCATGTCATCGGGCCCACCGCCTCTGGATGACAACAGGTGAAAAAGTGTGGGACCAAATGGTTCCCCGCATGTCATCGGGCCCGCCGCCTCTGGATGACAAAAGACGCAGAATGACCATAATTTGTCTCTGCGTGCATCGGACATGACTGTGTCTGAATGGCAAAAGGTGAGCGGAATGACCATAATTTGTCTCCGCATGTCATCGGGCTTGCCACCTCTGGATGACAAAAGACGCATAATGACCATAATTTGACTCTGCGTGCCATCGGACATGACTGTGTCTGAATGGCAAAAGGTGAGCGGAATGACCATAATTTGTCTCCGCATGTCATCAGGCCCGCCGCCTCTGGATGACAAAAGACGCAGAATGACCATAATTTGTCTCTGTGTGCCATCAGACACAACTGTGTCTAAATGGCAAAAACTGAGCGGAATGACCATAATTTGTCTTCGCATGTCACAGGACCTCAAGGTCAGTATGACAGAGATTGTGGGGCGGCCAACAAAAACGAGGCTCTTGCTCCTACGTATCCTCAATGAGGAACTCAGACCTACGTAGTTCTGGATATCTTGTGAGACTAAAAATAGTCTCGGTGTTTTCTTCACTAAAATGCGAACATGCTTTAGTAAAGAGACAAAACTTCCAACTAATCAGAGCAACAAATGCTTTTTGGATGAAAAACAATGTGTCTACCGGGGAAGGAGAGTATGCTGATGAAATTTTCTCATAACCATAAATAAGATTTTGGATGTTAACATTTCGTTTCTAAATGACCATTTAGAGGAAACACTGGGTTCAACAAAAATAGAAGAAAATCACTCAAAGTGTATCGATCTCACACAGGTAAGTGTTTCGTCCTAATTCCAAACCATAGATATGTCATGACTTGATTTTGCAAATCATTTCCTATCAAATCAAAGATTACATGTGTGATCATGGATCAATAGGACTTTTTCTTGGGAATGGTTTGTTTCTTGTGGGAAATTTGGCTTTGAGTGCTCTTGGCCTTTTCCTTTTCTGTTTTTGTTTAGTGTGAGGTGAACAAGTCACCGACGCACAAGATTTTGGATGGCAATCAAAGGGAGAGGACCACTTTAGATCATGATTTCCTTTCTTTTTTGTTTACTTGGTGTCATACCCTAATTTCGTCCGGGGACCTTTGCTTGATGACATGCGACCTTTGTTTGGTCCTTGTAAGGTGCTTGGCACCCATCATTAGGCAATTTGTGAAATTCCGAGACATGCCGAAAAACAAAAGAAAATATTGATGCACAATCCGTAAGGTTCCGTGACACACCGGAAATCAAATGGAAGCATCGTTGCATAATTAGTGAGGTTCCGTAACATTCCGTAAGTCAAAAAGGGGATGATTATGTAATCCGCAAGGTTCCGTAACATTACGGAAAGAAAACAAGTATCGTTACGAAATTCGTAAGTTTCCGTAACTTTACGAAAAAAGAATCACCAAAAAAAGCAGAGGGGGTGTACTTAGTAAAAATTGGGGTGCGAATAGCAACCAGGCCCACTTGGGCCCTCCAGAAGATTCCTCCAGAAGGCTGTTACTTCTGGAGGAAGCAACCTGGCTCGCCTGGGCGAGCTGGGCGGCAACCATCTCCCCTATTTTGCTATAAATAGGGGAGGAAGTGAAGAAGAAAAGGGTTCAGCCCCTTAGGCACTTCTCTCTCTTTCGAATTTGCTTGGAAAAATTGTTTCCGTGAAGAAAATCTAAGCCGAGGCGCTTCCGAAACGTTTCCGTAACGTTTTCCGTGAGGAACTTCGCAAAGGTTTTGACCGTTCTTCGACGTTCTTCATTCGTTCTTCATCGTTCTTCGATCTTCAACGGGTAAGTACCTCGAACCAAGCTTTTCGATTCATTCTATGTACCCGTGGTGGTCCACATTGTGTTTTGTGTATTTCTATTCTCGTTTCATTTACTTTTTATACCCCCTCTTGACGTGCTTAAGCCATTTTACTTAAGTCATTTCTCGCTTAACTTAAAAATAAAATAAATTTCCACCGAACGTTTGAATGGTACTATCCGTTAACTTCGGTTAAAATGAATTCCGACCATTCGGTCGTGCCGTAACCACGTTGGAAATCAAAAAGAGATAAAATAATAATATAATAACCAAAAAAATATTTTTTAGTAAAGTAAAGCGAAAAATCAATCGAACGTTTTCTCTTTGGGATTTCTCATTCTTAATCGAATTGACTAATAACTAAGGTGAAACTAAGGCTAAAATCAACTCGCCTAGTCAAGCTCGTCCATAAAAATAGGTTTTTGAAAGTTTATCACTTCAATTTCTTATTAAGTAAAATGGGTCATTTTTAAGGTCCAACGCCTTAAAATGATCACCTTTCAAGTAAAAAGAATCACTTGATTCACGCATAAGAAAGAACTACGTAGGTCTGATTTTCTCATCCCAATTGAGGAATACGTAGGAGCAAAGGGAAACACCCTTGTCGACCACAAAAAGAGAAAAAAATATAAAAAGGGTATAAAGGATATAAGGACATAAAAGGGAACGTAAAAATCAAAGTCATGTTTGCACATTCGATTAAAGGCTGTCGTCCCTTGTGACGGACGTGTGGGGTGCTAATACCTTCCCCGCGCGTAAATACAACTCCCGAGCCTTTCACTTAAAAGTTCGTAGATCGCGTCTTTTCCGGTTTTTCCGACGTTTTCCTCAAATAAACGTTGGTGGCGACTCCGCGCGTATTCCTTTCGTGGAACACGCATCCCGCGAGTCACGCGTCGCCCTCCCGCCGAAGGGTAGGTTGCGACAGTTGGCGACTCCACTGGGGACTGTTTTTAGAGAGTTAGGCCATTTAATCTTGTGCAATATTTTACCATGACTTATCCCTTTGTTGGTTTCCCTTCATTATGTTCTTGTGTATATAAACTCTTTATTGCTTTTAGTGCGTTTTAAAATGTATGCATGAGGTAAATATTTATTCATTTGATGCACACAAACACCAACACTATTTGCACACACTGTGAGTGAAAAAGGGCCCTATACCCGGGTTCATGGGAACATAAGGAGCGGAGGTGAATCTGTGATCATGCTAGGTCTCCGACTTGCTTGATTACAGTGAACCCTCATCTAGAGCTTTTCTCTTTGAAAACTTATTGTTGCTAGTAGTCCCTACTGCTGCAATATGTTCTTCGAAGAGAATGATACCTCTACAAACTATCAAAAGAGATATGACTACCTTGGGGGTTATCACTAAAAGCCTAGTTAGCTCTCTCCCTTATAGGTCCCTTAAATAGGGGCACGGAGCAAACACGCTGCGTGCCATTTTTCACACTGCCATGCATAAGTATCATATACCCTTTTGCTTATATTTGTTTGTGAATATTGTCGTACTATGTACATCCCTGTGTTGTGCCTTTCGCATATGCATCATGCGTGGGTTTCGTCTTTGATCCCCTCACTTTAGCAAACCGACGGAGGGTCCGTGTCGCCTTCTTAAAAACATACGTTGGGTGCCATGCTGCCCAAACGTTGTATCCAAGAAGGAAACAATTTCTCGGGCTCCCGTATTCGTAAATTGCATCTGTGTCATATGCATTTCTTCATGTATTCATCCATTCCACCCATGATAAATGTTGGAGTTTTGATTCGCACTAGATTTTATTTCACTTTAGTAAAACATGGGATCAAGTCAAAAGCCTTCGCTTAAAAAGAGGTTCTATCAAGTCAAAATCAAGAGCTTAGAGGTCACTAGTTTACGAGAGTTGGGGCAATTAATGGGTCAACTTCAACGGCAAGCCTTCCGCAAAGCCTATGGTAAGATTTGGGACCTAGCTAGGGTAGAAGTCTCCATGGAACCGATTGCATCCCTTTCCCAGTATTATGGCCAGCCCCTAAGGTGCTTCACATTTGAGGACTTCCAGCTAGTGCCGACTGTGAAACAGTTTGAAGAAATCCGGGGATGCCCACTGGGAGGAAGGAAGCCATATCTTTTCTCTGGGTTCTATCCCTCCACGACAAGAGTTGCCAAGGTAGTGAAAATCTCAGCACAAGAGTTGGAACGTGTAAAGAAAAACAGAAATGGAGTAGTCGGAGTACCAAGGAAGTGTTTGGAGGAAAGGGAAAAGGCCTTGGCAAAATCAAGGCGAATGAGCTTCTTTTTTTGACATCTTGGCGCTTTTGATCTTTGGAGGTGTCCTCTTTCCAAATATGGAAGGGTTAGTGGACCTAGCAGCGATTGACGCTTTCCTCGCCTTTCATCATGGCAAGGAAAGCCCGGTCGTCGCCATTTTGGCCATGTATGACACGTTCGACCGGGGATGTGAAAAGAGCAGCGCAAGAATTGTTTGTTGTGCACTGGCTCTCTATGTGCAGCTGGTTTTGCACCTTTTTCTCCAAGAAGGTAGGCCCGTCTATCCGCTACAAGGTCACCGCTCGTGCGTCGAAAAAAGAAAGACGAATTGGGACCAACTCTTGGCTAGCATAGAGGGGCGTCTATTAATTGGTTCCCTCACTAGAAGGAAGGAAGAATCAGGATTCTATCTTCATGCGAAGGATGTCCAAATGTTCCCTTGATGGGAACAAGGGGTTGTATTAATTATAATCCCGTCCTTGCCATAAGACAGCTTGGCTACCCCATGAGAGGAGTGCCATCAGACGAAAGCATCACGCCTTTCATCGCACGGGGTTTCAGTGACCACAACGCGAGGGTACTCCAAGGAGTTCGCAAGGCATGGGATGCGGCGTGAAGAAAGGACAGAGAGCTTAGGGGAAGCAGTAATGGGATCATCGGCGGCTATCATAAGTGGCTGAGAGTCCGGACACAAGGATTGGATTGGCTCCCAAATCTAAAGACTGTGAGAGACAATGAGGTTAAAGCTTCGGAAGAAAGTGATGAGGTACAAGCCCTAAAGGCAAAGCTTGAAAGAGCCCGGGTAGTCAAAGAGAAGTTCAAGTCCATAGCCATCAAAGTCTGAAGAGAGTATGATGAACTAATGGACGTCAATATGGCCACCGATGAAGCCTTGGAATGAGAAACCAAGAAGGCCCGAAAGGAAGAACACGACCAAAACAAGTTTTGAGGGGCTTTATAGGGCAGCAATAGTGAGCTCAAACTCCGAAGAGGTGAAAGGAATCATCACGGGTCAAAGGCATGATCTGGAAGGAAGAGCTAAAGGCTTGCCTTAAGTCGAAAAGAAATTTGTCCCAACAGTTAAAGTGAGACTGAAGGGAATATATGGGCCATCATCGATAAGTGCAAAGAGAAGCTAAAGATATCAGCAGAAAGGGAAGCAAGGGAAAGGGTAATTGATTCATTGCACCAAGAGGCAACAATGTGGACGGACCGATTTGCTCTTACTTTGAACAGGAGTCAAGAACTTCCCCGATTGCTAGCCAAGGCCAAAGCAGTGGCGGACACCTACTCCGCCCTCGAGGAGATCCACGGACTTCTCAGCTATTGTCAGCATATGATAGACTTAATGGACCATATGATTGGAAACCGCTAGAAAGTTTGTATTGTCGCTCAGATCTTGACTAGTTATAACTTTTTGAATAAGATGAGTTTATCCCATGTTTCTACTCCAAAAATCAGTGCGAATCAAGTCACTCCCGCATTTTATCTCTAGCATGCATTGTATGTTGGTCTCGTCCTTTGTCACGGGAAGCCGGAAGGTCCATATCACCTTCTTAATTGTACACATGGGGCACTGCGCCCCCAAATGCGCAAGTAAGAAGAGATAATTTTCCGGGCTCTCGTGTCCGTAAAATGCATTCATATCATGCACCGCATAAACATCTCTTCAGCATCATAATGAACATATCGTTCCTGCATTTGTCCGTTATCACATTCCCATTTTGCATGAGTCATTGCATCATCATATGCGTTCAACATACTTTTTGTTTGCTCATACATGATCCTTGTATTTTCCTTTACAAAACAAAAACAAAAAAAAAGGGAAGTACGAAAATTCACGCTGCATTCTTAGTTGCATATATTCGGTACCATGAGCCAACCATGTTGGGATCATAAACCCATTTCACTTAAAAACAAAATGATTGAACATGGTACCTAATGCATGGTTAACTAAGAAAGGATGTTTCTTCGGGCATCTCAATCTCATAATTACATTTTCCATGCATAGCATGCGTATTCTCGAGTCTTTCATCCCTATGAAATGTTGTTGAAGTATTGGCAATCAAAATTGCCATTCCCTGGGATATGGGGTTGAACCAAGCTCCCGCTTTTACGAAAAGGTTCATCGAGTCAAGTTGAAGCATGGAAGTGACCATCTTGCAAAAATTGGGGCAAAAGATGGATCGTGTTACATCGTTGCTTCGTCTACTGCCAAACACGTTTAGGATTGTTGATATCCTTGTTGCTTCCAACTTCACCTTGACAAAGATGTCATGGACCATGTTGAAAATTTAAATTGATTCAACCCCATGTCCTGCGTAAAAATTCGCAATACTTCAACTATGCATCATTTGCATACATTCATACTTTTCATTGGTTGCATTGCTCATTACATTCTTTCCTTGAAAAAAAAAAGAGAACTTAATCATTGTTATAAAAAAGAAAAAAAACATGCTTTACGGCGCCCTCACCGAACTTGTGCTAGAGCTAGAGTAATGGGTAAAGTAGAGGAGATACAAGAAAAGATGAAGGACGACATGGAGGCCATTAAAGAGAAAATGGCCACAATGATGGAGGCCATGATGAGCGCCAATGCGGTTGCAATTGCCGCTACCAGCGTTGTTGCTAAGGTGAACCCGACGTCCCCATCCGGCATCAACCAAATGAATCATCCAACCTCAGATATGGTAGGCAAAGATTTGGGAAGTACGGGCGGCCCCCATGATGTGCAAATTCAAAATGAGCACGCCTTCCCGCCATATGGCTTGCCTCTCAACTATACGCCACCCAATGTGGCGTACACTCCCAATAAGAATGTCAATAACTCTACTCCTATACCCTTTGAGAGCCAGCAACCCCAAACTGATCATGCACATGTCTCTTAAACCGTGGGGGAGACACATGAAATTGCCCATCACAATCTAGCCGACTTCGAGCCTTGGCTCGGACATGCCACTGAAGGGCAAGCAGTTGGTGGTATACCCCTTGAAAACACTTCGGAAGGCCCTCAGTATCACCCCCAGCTACACCTCTTGCATTCCACAACAAGTAAAAACCCTCGTGCTATGGCAGAAATGGAAAAGTTAGATCATTTAGAGGAAAGGCTCAGGGCCATTGAAGGAGGTGAAGATTATTCCTTTGCTAACCTAGAAGAGTTGTTCCCAATACCCAATATCATCACCCCTCCCAAGTTCAAGGTGCTGGACTTTGACAAATACAAGGGGACTACTTGCCCCAAGAACCATCTAAAGATGTATTATCGGAAGATGGGGGCATGCGCAAAAGATGAGGAACTGCTAATACATTCCTTCCAAGAAAATCTTACTAGGGTAGCTGTTACCTGGTACACTAACCTGGAACCTTCTCGAGTCCACTCTTGGAAGGACCTAATGGTTGCCTTCATTAGACAGTATCAGTACAATTTTGATATGGTTCCGGATAGGATGCAACTACAGAACATGTGCAAAAAGGGAGACGATAATCGTGATGGTAGACACATTATCGGTACTCTACTATGAAAAGATGGTGGGCTACGCACCCTCAAAGCTTTGCAGATTTGGTCTTCGCCAGTGAAAGGATCAATGTGGGTTCGAAAAGAGGCAAATTTGATCATCCTACTAGGACGACTGAGAAAACTGGGGCAAATGAAGAGGGTGAGAAAGAAGGAGAAACCCATGCTGTGACTGTCATTCCTATACGGCCAAGTTTCCCACCAAACCCAACAATGTCATTACTCGGTCAATAACAAACCTCCTCCTTATACACCACCCAGTTATCCACAAAGGCCATCCCTAAATCAACCACAAAGCCTGTCTATCGCACTTCCAATGACGAAGACCACCTTTAGCACAAACCAAAAAACACCAACAAAAAGGAATTTTGCAGCAAAAAGCCTGTAGGGTTCACCCCAAATTCCGTTGTCATATGCTAAACTTGATCCCATATCCACTCGATAATTCAATGGTAGCCATAACCCCAACCAAGGTTCCTCAACCTCCATTTTTCTGAGGATACGACTTGAACACAACGTGTGCTTATCATGGAGGAGCCCCGGGGCATTCCATTGAGCATTGTATGACCCCGAAGCATAAAGTGTGAAGTCTAATTGATACGGGCTGGCTGAAATTTGAGGAGAATCGCTTGTTGAATCCTAACATTGACAAGCAACACCATACATGGGGCAATTTTGGAAGCTGTTGTTATGACTCATCAGGATTTTCAAGTTTATGCCATTATTGTAAACCACAGTTACAATGTTAAATGAAATGGATAAAGTTGATATCTTTGTCCCTCATCCTCTCACAAACGCATGTTTGCTTATTCAACTTTCACTGGAATGTGGGTGCAAGCCATTGGTCTGTTTGCTCAAGCGACCTGCGCTCCTGAGTGTTGACTTCTAAGACTGTTCAATCAGAGATGACTCGTCTTACACGTTGGTGGGGGTGCCGTAAAACAACGAGTAAAGTTCAAAACAAATAAGTTTCAAAATAAAAAATAAGTTTCAAAATAAAAAATAAAAAGGCATTTGATTGATTGTGTTTTCAAGTAAAAATATAGACGTTCATGTGACTTTATTTTATCATTCCAGAAAGTTTGTCTTCTTAGAGAAGCGAGTTGTCAAGAATAGGATGTTGGACAAATGGCCTCAATTACCTTAAGAAAAATGGGGGTTGAATTAAGATGCAAAGACTATTCCCCAATTGAACTATCACTCTTTCTTTTTGGATTAACAATGCACCCTTAACATGAATTACTCAAAAGAGAATTCAAAATAAACTTCTTTAAAGCAAAAGATAAATAGCAATAAATAAAAGAAGTTTAAGGGAAGAGAGGAATGCAAACTTGATTTATACTGGTTTGGCCACTTCCCGTCCAGTCCTCAAGCAACCCACTTGAGATTTTCCACTCTCTTTGTAAAACTCCTTTTACAAAGTCTGAACTACACAAGGATAACCCTTCCCTTGTGTTCAGGAATCCTCTACAACAAGAGACTCTCGGTCTCTTAATCCCTTTTCAGAAGTAAGAAGAAGAGAAGAAGAAATCTCTCTTGAAAGAGATAGATTGTACAATGAAGACCAATCAAAATTCCTTATTGAATATGCAAGTGGTTGACCAAGGAATCTTTTTGAGAGGATAAGACATTTCAGTTCAGAAAAACTCTTAATCTTTTGAGAGGATAAAACTTTGTGGGCAATGAAAACTCTCTTTAAATTCGTGCTTCCAAGCCACCTTTGATGACCATTAATAAACCATTTGAATAGATGTGACTCTTGGAAATTATTTTCCGAAAATCCCCTCTGGTAATCGATTACAAGACTTGTGTAAACGATTACAGGTTTTAAAAATTTGAATTAAAACATTTTCAACTGCTGGTAATCGATTACCAGAGAGCAAATCTCAATTTGAAATGATAGAATTCTTTGGTCAAACCTTTTGTTTTTCAATTTGGAAACTTCTTCCTAAGATTCTAGAGATCAACTTGATCATATATCTTGATTTCTTGTCTCGAATAAAACTTAGAAGCACTTGATCCTTCGGCATCATCAAAACATCAAAATATCTTGCTTCTACATAGGAGTCATTTGACTTAATCCATCAATTGAAAAAAAATCCTTCAACTATTTCTCGTCCTTGGAAAATTCTTTTTGCAAAAATCAATTGCTTCTTTCATTCTCCCTTGCTACAAGGTTGTGAAAACAAGACAACGATGGTTACCTCATAGCCCTACACTGGGGCAATGAGGGGCATCGTGCATGAGCCTCAAGTGAACCTACGGGCAAATTAGAAGTTCTCCCCCAATAGGTTCCCTCTTACAAGGTCATGATGAAAGACAACAATTGGTACCTCAAAGCCTTACACTGGGGCAATGAGGGGCACCGTGCATGAGCCTCAAGTGAACATAGGGGCCGATCAAAAGTTCTCACCCATCGATGTTTTCAACAAAAAAAAAAAGGGATAAACCCTAGGATTTCAATGGATTGATTAAACATCAAACGACTCCATTGCCGTCACTCCAAAATGGTCAAATGACTAAATCAAACAGAACACACACTCTGAGGGAGTTCTCGGAGAGATTTGCAAAAGATAGGATAAGGTTGCATGGACTATCACCTCTTTCAAAAGGACAGTCAATTTGTGTTTTCCAAAAAAAATCAAATCAAAATCAAGATCACAAAATAGGGAAAGAATTTCAAGAACATTGTACAACTTTCCATTACATTGCATTGTTTCATATGAAGTCCGCATTTACCAAATTTCACGACAAAGGTTGCATTCATCTGCATCCCTAAAAATTATGTTAACTGCATAGATTTCCTACATCTAATGTCCAAATCTTGTGGATTTAGGATGACCGGCCCTCTCGATGATTCGATCTCTTGCTTTCTCATAAGGGTGAACCCTTGGGTACTAGTACCCTCACCTCCAGAGGACTACATGTCCTCGCCATCAGAGGACTGCATGTCCTCACCTTCGTAGGGCTACACGCCCTCACCTTTAGAGGACTACACGTCCTCGCCAACAGAGGGATGTACGCCCTCACCTTGAGAGGACTACACGCCCTCACCTCCAGAGGACTACACATCCTTGCCTTGAGAGGGCTGCACACCCTCACCTTTAGAGGGCTACGTGTCCTCATTTTCAGTGTGCTCCACATCCGCACCTTAAGAGAATTTAAGGTCCTCTATCCTTAAATGCTTAACCGAGACTTGCACTCCCGGTTAAGGGACCAGTAGTTTCCTTTTAACGGTTCCTGGGCCACCCCCTAATATTGGAGGGCGACCAATTGTGCAAGCACAACCAGAGAGGGAGGCTATCACGCAGCTACTATGCATACCGGGGCAAGATTTCACCTGGGCCGCTGCAAAGGGACGAGTATGGATCATGCGCACCAACATGACCACTCTTACACAGATATAAATGACGTTGTTACTTAGCAACATTCTGCCCAGTGATCGTAATGCCGATCTCCCCCTGCGGAAGTATCAGTTGGTCTGTGACGTCCCAACATAGGTAGGTATGCATTATTTCCAACTAATTTCTAATGCCATCTACTATTTGCAGGGATCGCACCCACAAGACACCCAGTGGACCCGGAAAAGTCCAACAGGGCCCTGGGGTTTCCAGCTCTGGTTACGGGCCTCTATCAGTCCTACAGGGTGCCCGTACCCCCCCCCCCCGGCAAGGTCACGTCATCATAGGTAAGTATGCACATCGCTCAACTGATTTTTGATTTCATCTATTGTTTGCAGGGATCGCGCCTGCAGGACACCCAGTGGACCCGAAGAAGTCCAACAGGGTCTTGGAGTTGTCAAGCTCTAATTACGGGTCTCTGTCAGTTCTACGGAGTACCTGTCACCTCCAGCAAGGGCATCAGGCCCCTTACTAATCGAGCTTTCATCAAGAAGTACTGCGTCTCCAGGCAGGCGCAGGGCGAAACACCACAGCAGCCTGGGGATGGCCGGCAGCGGGCAACAGACGCACCGCCATCACCTCTAGAGTTCACCTCTGCTCATCCACAAAAAGGTTTGAGTATTGCCTACACCACATGGCCGACCAATAGGCGACCAAGTCCAAAGCCAAAGGTAAGCAAAGTACTAGGTCAGTGACCGACAAGTCATAAGGCGTCCAGCTCAAGACGTTAAAGAAGCGCTACTAGGAGGCAACCTAGTACCTTTCGAATCTATACTTGTTATTTGATCACTTTTTATAGTAGGACGCACCTAGTTGCTCATGATCCTGGGAATTTAAATAAAACAAGCGCAAGCTCGGAAGGTAGTCATACCTCACAAAATATATATATGTATGTTTAGGTAGTGAAAATACCTTAGATATGCATGTATGTAAACAAAAAGACACTTCACAAAATATATATATTTATGTTTAGGTAGAAAGATACCTTAGATATGCATGTATGTAAACAAAAAATACTTCACAAAATATATATATGTATGTTTAGGTAGAAAGATACCTTGGATATGCATGTATATAGCAAAAATACCTTACAAAACATATATATGTATGTTTAGGTAGCAAGATACCTTGGATATGCGTGTATATAGCAAAAATACCTCACAAAAATATACACATGTTTAGGTAACAAAATACCTCATGAAAAAAAAGAAAAAAAAACAAAAAAAAACAAACAAGAAAAAGAAATAAACAAATGATAATGATAAAAAAAAAGGAAGAAAAAAAAGAAAAATAAGTTGTCTAGCTGAAAAACCAACATGCTTGTGAAAAGAGATGACTTCCAACTTTTCTTTAAAGAAAAATTCGCTGATCATAGCTAGTTTTTGGAAGAAAAAAAAATGTGTGTACACCTGAAGGGTGAATGCTGTGAAATTTTCCCGAGTACCCAAAATGGACTCGGATGAATGCACAAATTGATAAAAGAACATATTTTGGAAACATTGGGTTGATTTAAAATAGAGGAAATGAATCCTGAGCCCTAGCATCACATGACCATAAAAATTTGACACTTGAGTGTCCACATAGGTGCATGCATGACCAGTTTTGCATAAAATTTCCAAATCATCATTTTTGCATTTGTGTCATGGAAATAATGTGGGGCATCCCTTTTATCCTTGAACAAAACCAAACCCCGCCATGTATCATGCCTAGTCATTCTATAAGTCTTGAGCCAAAATCCTGACTCACCATAAACCTTGACCCAGGGTGAGAATGTCAATCCTTACCCTCGGAAGCAAAAAAGAAGGAAAGGAAATTTCCAATCAAAGAGAAAGAAAAGAAGAGGAAAGGAAATTCCCAATCAAAGAGTGGGAGAAAGAAAAAAGAAAAGAAAGAAAATTCCCAACCAAAGAATGGGAGAAAGTAAAAAAAGGAAGTAAAGAAAGTTCCTGATCAAAGAAACTAGAAGAAATGTGCAGAAAGGTCTTTTTGACCAGACAATATCTGAACAATACAGAATTGTCACCAAATGAACAAGAGGAAGAAAAGGAAACCATGACCTAAAAGTGGTCTTCTCCCTTTGATTACCAACCAAAATCCTGTGCGTCGGTGACTTGCTCGCCCCGCGCAAAACAAAAACAGAAAAGGAAAAGGGCAAAAACACGCAAAAGCCGAAAAAACCCACCAAACGAACCCATTCCCAAGGGAATCCCTATTGATCCATGATCACGCATGTAATTTTTTATTTGATAGGAAATAATTTGCAAAGTCAAGTCATGACATATCTATGGTTCGGAGTTAGGATAAAACACTTACCTGTGCGAGATTGATACACTTTGAGTGGATTTCTTTTATTTTTGTCGAACCCAATGTTTCCTCTAAATGGTCATTTAGAAACGAAATGCTAACATCCAAAATCTCATTTATGGTTATGGGGGATTCCATCAGCGGACTCTCCTTCCCTGGTAGACGAATTGTTTGTCACTCAAAAAAGCATATGCTGCTCTAATCGGTTGGAATATTTGTCTCTTTGCTAAAGCATGTTTGCATTTTAGTGGAGAAAACACCGAGACTTTTTCAAGTCTCAAGTTATCAAGAACTACGTAGGTCCGAGTTCCTCATTGGAGGATACATAGGAGCAAGAGCCTCGCTTTTGTCGACCACACCACCTTTTGTTGTCATGACCCAAGAGCTGGTAGCCCGCGGAGACACCTTACGGTTATCCACACCTCGTCATTCAGTGACCCCAAGTGTGATTGATGAGCAGAGGCCAATGTGGTCATCTGCACCCTTTCCGGAGATGTCAACATCTTTCGGTGGAGACTTTTTCAAGTCTCACAAGTTATCTAGAACTACGTAGGTCTGAGTTCCTCATTGGAGGATACGTAGGAGCAAGAGCCTTGCTTTTGTCGGCCACCCCACAAGATCTATCATACTGACCCTGAGGTCATATGACATGCGGAGACAAAATTTGGTCATTCCGCACCCCTTTGCCATTCAGACACAGTCGTGTCCGATGGCGCGCAGAGACAAAATTTGGTCATTCTGCACCCTTTGTCATCCAGAGGCGGCGGGCCCGATGACATGCGGAGACAAAATTTGGTCATTCCGCACCCCTTTGCCATTCAGACACAGTCGTGTCCGATGGCGCGCAGAGACAAAATTTGGTCATCCTGCACCCTTTGTCATCCAGAGGCGGCGGGCCCGATGACATGGGGAGACAAAATTTGGTCATTCCGCACCCCTTTGCCATTCAGACACAGTCGTGTTCGATGGCGCGCAGAGACAAAATTTGGTCATTCTGCACCCTTTGTCATCCAGAGGCGGCGGGCCCGATGACATGCGGAGACAAAATTTGGTCATTCCGCACCCCTTTGCCATTCAGACACAGTCGTGTCCGATGGCGCGCAGAGACAAAATTTGGTCATTCTGCACCCTTTGTCATCCAGAGGCGGCGGGCCCGATGACATGTGGAGACAAAATTTGGTCATTCCGCACCCCTTTGCCATTCAGACACAGTCGTGTCCGATGGCGCGCAGAGACAAAATTTGGTCATTCTGCACCCTTTGTCATCCAGAGGCGGCGGGCCCGATGACATGTGGAGACAAAATTTGGTCATTCCGCACCCCTTTGCCATTCAGACACAGTCGTGTCCGATGGCGCGCAGAGACAAAATTTGGTCATTCTGCACCCTTTGTCATCCAGAGGCGGCGGGCCTGATGACATGCGGAGACAAAATTTGGTTATTCCGCACCCCTTTGCCATTCAGACACAGTCGTGTCCGATGGCGCGCAGAGACAAAATTTGGTCATTCTGCACCCTTTGTCATCCAGAGGCGGCGGGCCCGATGACATGCGGAGACAAAATTTGGTCATTCCGCATCCCTTTGCCATTCAGACACAGTCGTGTCCGATGGCGCGCAGAGACAAAATTTGGTCATTCTGCCCCCTTTGTCATCCAGAGGCGGCGGGCCCGATGACATGCGGAGATTTACATCATCTTTAGCGCTCACAAGATCTGTCATACTGACTTTTGAGTCACGCTGACGGGCGGGAATACCCGAGTGGTTATCCGTATAAACATTCTTTTGCTATCTGTAAGACAGAACGCTTGATAGCATGCAGAGACTGACATCGTTTTCTGCACCTTTTGTTCCCCCGGGAACAAGTCATTTGCATGCGGAAATTTTATGGTCACTCGCGACTCTCGCGAATCGAGAGGAACGAAATTAGTGTCTTATCTTTACTTTCCTTTTATCTCCAATAAAAGACAAGTAAAGAGGGGCAACTGTCATACCCTAATTTCGTCCGGGGACCTTTGCTTGATGACATGCGACCTTTGTTTGGTCCTTGTAAAGTGTTTGGCACCCATCATTAGGCAATTTGTGAAATTCCGAGACATGCCGAAAAACAAAAGAAAATATTGATGCACAATCCATAAGGTTTCGTGACACACCGGAAATCAAATGGAAGTATCGTTGCATAATTAATGAGGTTTCGTAACATTCCGTAAGTCAAAAAGGGGATGATTATGTAATCCGCAAGGTTACATAACATTACGGAAAGAAAACAAGTATCATTACGAAATTCGTAAGTTTCCGTAACTTTACGAAAAAAGAATCACCAAAAAAGCAGAGGGGGTGTACTTAGTAAAAATGGGGGTGCAAATAGCAACCAGGCCCACTTGGGCCCTCCAGAAGATTCCTCCAGAAGGCTGTTACTTCTAGAGGAAGCAACCTGGCTCGCTTGGGCGAGCTGAGCTCGCCTGGGCGAGCTGGGCGGCAACCATCTCCCCTATTTTGCTATAAATAGGGGAGGAAGTGAAGAAGAAAAGGGTTCAGCCCCTTAGGCACTTCTCTCTCTTTCGAATTTGTTTGGAAAAATTGTTTCCGTGAAGAAAATCTAAGCCGAGGCGCTTCCGAAACGTTTTCGTAACGTTTTCGGTGAGGAACTTCGCAAAGGTTTTGACCGTTCTTCGACGTTCTTCATTCGTTCTTCATCGTTCTTCGATCTTCAATGGGTAAGTACCTCGAACCAAGCTTTTCGATTCATTCTATGTACCCGTGGTGGTCCACATTGTGTTTTGTGTATTTCTATTCTCGTTTCATTTACTTTTTATACCCCCTCTTGACGTGCTTAAGCCATTTTACTTAAGTCATTTCTCGCTTAACTTAAAAATAAAATAAATTTCCACCGAACGTTTGAATTGTAGTATCCGTTAACTTCGGTTAAAATGAATTCCGACCATTCGGTCGTGCCGTAACCACGTTGGAAATCAAAAAGAGATAAAATAATAATATAATAACCAAAAAAATATTTTTTAGTAAAGTAAAGCGAAAAATCAATCGAACGTTTTCTCTTTGGGATTTCTCATTCTTAATCGAATTGACTAATAACTAAGGTGAAACTAAGGCTAAAATCAACTCGCCTAGTCAAGCTCGTCCATAAAAATAGGTTTTTGAAAGTTTATCACTTCAATTTCTTATTAAGTAAAATGGGTCATTTTTAAGGTCCAACGCCTTAAAATGATCACCTTTCAAGTAAAAAGAATCACTTGATTCACGCATAAGAAAGAACTACGTAGGTCTGATTTTCTCATCCCAATTGAGGAATACGTAGGAGCAAAGGGAAACACCCTTGTCGACCACAAAAAGAGAAAAAAATATAAAAAGGTTATAAAGGATATAAGGACATAAAAGGGAATGTAAAAATCAAAGTCATGTTTGCACATTCGATTAAAGGCTGTCGTCCCTTGTGACAGACGTGTGGGGTGCTAATACCTTCCCCGCGCGTAAATACAACTCCCGAGCCTTTCACTTAAAAGTTTGTAGATCGCGTCTTTTCCGGTTTTTCCGACGTTTTCCTCAAATAAACGTTGGTGGCGACTCCGCGCGTATTCCTTTCGTGGAACACGCATCCCGCGAGTCACGCGTCGCCCTCCCGCCGAAGGGTAGGTTGCGACACTTGGTGACAACTCTGTATTGTTCAGATGTTATCTGGTCCAAAGACCTTTTTTCATATTTCTTCTGTTTTTCTTCCAATCCTTGATCGGGAATTTTTTTTCTTTTGTTTTCTTCCGATTTTTGATTGGGAACTTTGTCTTTTCTCTCTCTTTTTTTTTTGTTTTCTTCCGAGAGCAAGGATGGACATTCTCACCCTGGGTCAAGGTTTAAGGTAAGTTGGCATTTCGGCTTAAGGTTTGTAGAGCAGCTGGACATGACATATGTCAGGGTTCGGGTTTGGCCAGCGGTTCGGGGATAAAGGGGATGTCTCACATTATTTCCATGATACACATGCAACAATGATGATTAGGAAATTTTACGCAAAACTGGTCATGCATGCACCTATGTGGACACTCAAGCATCAAGTTTTTATGGTCATGTGATACTAGGGCTCAGGATTCATTTTCTCTATTATAGTCAACCCAGTGTTTCCAAAATATGTTCTTTTATCAATTCGGGCATTCATCCGAGTCCATTTTTGGGCGTTCGGGAAAACTTTCACCACATTCACCCTTCAAGTGTATACACATTTTTTCAAAAACTGGTTATGATCAGTGAATTTTTTCAAAGAAAATTTGGAAGTTATCTCTTTTCACAAGCATGTTGTTTTCTAGCAAGACAACTTTTTATTTTATTATTTTCTTTTTTCCTTCCTTCTTTTTCTTTTCTTACTCGCTCTCTTTCCTTTTCCTCTTTTTTTCTTTTTTAAGTTATTTATCATTTGTTCATTTCCTCTCTCCTTTTTTTTCTCTTTTTCTCTCTGAAAAGGTCGTGCGGACGAGGGCGCACACTACCTACTTACGTCTAACCACAAGGTAAACAAAAAACGCACGAAATGGTAAGTCGCAAAAACGGTGACGAAATAACTGAGAGCCATAACGCCAAAAATTTCTAACAGAAACGAACGATAATAATAGTAATGTTAGTAACCATACGAACAAAAACATAAAATAATAGTGTCAACAGTAATATAGACAATAACAGAAAACGTCAATAGCAAACTAACAGAAAAATGTCAATAAAAAAAAGTGGTGACCTCGGTCACGTGGCTCCGCTTCCTCCCAAGAAACCGAGCAAGTCCGTCATCTCCTCATCCATACGAGCCTCCTCTGCATCATCGGGGGACCCTGCAGGCGCCTCCCCTGCCTGGGCCTCAGGCCAATCTCCGGGCCATTCGACCTCAGCCATAAACTGATCTGGAGTAGGGCATGCAAAAGGAGCGAAACCCTACCCCTGCTGACTGAGGCTGAGCTGGTAGAGACACTCATGTATCTGTGCCTGCCCCTGGTGGTTGGCCACCTGCTGGCGAACCAAGTGTTGTAGATAACGCTCCATGCCTAATGACCCAGCGGGATCAGCCTGATAAGGTGGTGGCGGTGCGTCTGTGGCCTATGGTGCATCACCCTGCGCCTGCCTAGGCGTGCAATACTTGTCAATGAAGGCTCGGGTGATCGGCGGTCGGATCACCTTACTAGGAGTGACGGGAACCCCGAATGACTGTCAGAGGCCCGTGATCAATGCCAGAAACCCCAGGGCCCTGTTAGACTTATCCGGGTCTAGAGGGTGCCTGGTGGGTAGCATACCTGCAAATAAATATATGGCATCAGCAATCAACTGAGCCACATGGACGCTCATCCGTGTCAGGATGGCATACACCAGCTAACACTTCGGCAGAGGAAGGTTGGAGTTATGATCACTAGGCAAGACATTACTGAGCAGCAATGTCATCCATATCTGGGTCAAGGTGGTCATGCTGGTGCGCATGATCCGCACCCGCCTTCCTGTAGCGGTCCAGACAAAATCCTGCCCCAGTGTGCATAATAGCTGGGCAATGGCCTCCTCGTCGAACCCATCGGCCCTGTTCCTCCTCTTACTAAACTCGCACTCCTAGCCTTCCTCTAACACTAGCGGGTCACCCAGGAACTGGCTGAGGGCATCTGCGTCAAAGGGAATCCACTGACCCCTCACCCATGACCGCATGTCTTGCACTCCCTCTTATGTGGGCCAAGCATTAGCATAAAACTCCAGGACTATCTCAGGGTCAAACTTAGCCATGGGAGTCACCAGCGACGTCCAATGTCGGCAAGCTATCTCTTCCTAAAAATATGCGTACTCATCGTCCCTGAGCTGGACGCGTCTCTCTCTATGGAACGACCATCCTTTGATGGCCTCGAAGCGCTGCTGGTGTTCGGCGCTTCTGAAACGGTGGCTATCAAACTCGGGGGCGACACTGGTCCCTTCAGCCGCAACATCCTTCCTAGATCTCTTCGCGGAAAGCTTTTTCGGAGCCATTTCCTGCGAGGACAAACATTTGGAAAGTTAATTTACAAGGAAATACCAATCATTACAAACAAGAGCCAAACAACACTTATATGGTGCGAGTGTCAACATGCACTTTACAAAACAATCATATTGGGGCATGTGCTATTTTATGACACATACCTATATACATGCATTTACACACACACATACATAATTTTTGGTGAAAGGAATTTTATGACACATATCCCCGTATGTTTTTGACAAGCATTTTCATGCTACATCCCACATACGTGCTCATTTCTTTTGAAAGGCTCCTTATGCTACCTACTCACAAATATACATATTTTGAAAGGCATTTTTACGCAATACACATTTTGAAAGGCATTTTTTTGCTATATATTCACACACTTTGCAAGGCATTTTCATGCTATATATTCAACATATATACATACTATTGAAAAGATATTTTTTTGCTATATATTCACACACTTTGCAAGGCATTTTCATGCTATATATTCAACATATATACATACTATTGAAAAGATATTTTTTTGCTATATATTCACACACTTTGCAAGGCATTTTCATGCTATATATTCAACATATATACATACCATTGAAAGGTATTTTTCATGCTACCTAGGTGCAAGGTACTCCTCATG
The DNA here is from genome assembly GCF_004193775.1 of Glycine soja. Taxonomy (NCBI): domain Eukaryota; kingdom Viridiplantae; phylum Streptophyta; class Magnoliopsida; order Fabales; family Fabaceae; genus Glycine; species Glycine soja. The sequence goes on along the minus strand of NC_041004.1, from coordinate 18,547,518 downwards.
AGGCAGAAAATTCAAATTCTAGTCAAAAACCTCACAAACATGTTCTAATATTCATGCATCTTTTACATTCAAAACCAAAAACTTAGATTCCTAGGCGTAAGTCATGCTTTTGGCACTTTAGTCTAGCTTTTACAAAATTTCCCACACACTCACAATGGCAGCCATATGTGCATAATTCGTTCCACAAGCTAAGTTTCACAAAATTATGCGCAAACGCCATTGAGGCATTTCACCAAACACCTGGTGGGCGCATGTTTGGACATGAATAGCAAGGGAATGGGGGCAATGTGGCATGCCCCATTATCTCAGAATGCACCATAGGCCTAGGGCCATCCCTTACAACCCCCTAACTCAAACCAACAAGCATAAAACAAAGCCAAAATTGCTCCATAGATTTGGGCACATTCACACAATTTAAAGCACTAAAAGAAGACTAAGATACACCAATGGAAAGCTAGAAAGCCCAAGAATGAGATACTTACTTTATGGAGTGAGTAGCAACACTAAGAATGGAAGCAAAAGCGAAAAAATGGTGGCCTAGGGGTGAAAATCCATAATTCCCGTGGTGTTGGCGTTTTTTGAGTGAGTGGAGGAGAGTTTTGGGTGGAGAAAAACTCCCCCTCCCTCGTTTTTTATATTTCCAGGTGCAGGGGTGCTCGCCCAGGCGAGCTAACCTGTACTTTTTTTGGGGGGGGGGGGGGAAGGCATAAGTATGGTTCTCTACGGGTCGGTGTTCGCTTACTCGAACCCACTCAGGGTAGATTAGGCATCCAATATTTACTTTAAAGACACAACAGTAATAATTACTGGGAATTTAAAGGATACTAGGCTGCCTCCCAGCGGCGCTTTCCGTTGGTCCAAAGTTGGGCAAGGGACGACGATCTATCGGTCGTGACCCTAGCCTTTACTTGCGTACGTCCCTAAGTACCTGAAAGTAGGAAATGACATCGCGCAGCAAAACTATGGCCGCGTTACCGTTTTACCTTGATTGGTTTCTACCTTCAGCTTCGTCCCAGCATCTGACCACTGCCTAAGACGATTCAGCCCCTGTCATCACAAAATGTGCATGCGTATGCATGTGCATGAGTGTTTTCAAATGCAACAATCTTTTTAGTGAAAGCTGGTCAGGTTTAGTTTTAATTAAGTGCTTGGGGCATCCTATGGACTAAGCGAAAAGGCTAAGGTTATCACAAACTGCACATGGTTTAAAGCACAAAGTGAGCACTGAAGCCTCAATCTCATGTTCTCCTCTTTTAAAAGACTGTGACGAGAAAATTACAGCGGACAGGAATCCCAGGGGGAAACCAAGAAGAACACACAAGAAAAAATAACATGTCGCGATATCCTCAATTGCCCCAGATTCTAAGCGTAGTATCGCCTGACAACATCGGAGTTCACGGGTGAAGGTAGCTCCTCGCCATCCATGTTGGTGAGCACCAGGGCCCCTTTGGAAAAAGCCTTTTTCACAACGAAAGGCCCTTCGTAGTTCGGGGCCCACTTCCCTTGATTATCTTTAATAGCGTGGGACATCTTTTTCAGCATAAGGTCCCCCTCGTGGAACTTGCGCAAGCGCACCTTCTTGTCGAACGCATTCTTCATTCATTGTTGATACAGGCACCCATGGCTCATGGCCGTCAAGCGCTTACCTTCAATAAGGTTGAGTTGGTCGTAGCGTGTTTGAGCCCACTTTGATTCTTCTAAGCCTGATTCTGCTAGTATCCTTTGGGAGAGGACTTCTACCTCAAACGGGAGTACCACTTCCATTCCATGAACCAAGGAGTATGGTGTTGCCCCAGTAGAAGTTCGTACCAAAGTTCGGTATCCATGCAGGGCAAAAGGCAACATCTCATGTCAATCTTTGTATGACACTGTCATCTTCTGAATAATTTTCTTAATATTCTTATTGGCTGCTTCCACGGCTCCATTCATCTTTGTTCGGTAGGGTGTGGAATTGTGATGCTGGATTTTGAAATTCGTGCACATTTCCTGCATCATTTTGTTATTCAGATTGGTGCCATTGTTAGTAATGATCTTCCTAGGGAGTCCATACCGACAAATCAGCTCCCTCTTTATGAATCTGACCACTACACTCCTCGTGACATTGGTGTAGGAAGCCGCTTCGACCCATTTGGTGAAATAATCTATTGCCACTAGAATGAAGCGATGATCGTTCGAAGCCTTGGGTTCGATGGCCCCTATGACGTCTATCCCCCATATGGAAAAAGGCCAAAGGACGGACATGACATTCAGAGGATGTGGCGGAGCATTGACATTGTCTGCTATCGCTTGACATTTATGGCATTTCCTTACATGGATGTAGCAATCACTTTCCATGGTGAGCCAGTAATAACCTGCTCTCAGGATCTTCCTGGCCATAGCATGCCCATTGGCGTGCGTTCCAAACGAACCTTCGTGGACTTCCTCGATCATGTGGTTTGCCTCTTTGGCATCAACGCATCGCAAGAGGGTCATGTCATGGTTTCTTTTATATAGTATGCTCCCGCTCATGAAGAAACCGGCCGCCAATCTCCTCAATGTCCTTTTGTCATTATCGGAAGCGCCCGGTGGGTACTCTTTGCTTTCAACGAATCGCTTGATATTGAAATACCAAGGCTTACCGTCCCGTTCCTCTTCCACCTGACAACAATGCGCGGGTCTGCCACGACACCAGAACTCAATGTATGGTAGGTCCCCATGCGGTGTTAGCTGGAACATGGACACCAAAGTAGCAAGCGCATCCGCCATTTGATTTTCCTCCCGGGGAACATGATGGAAGGATATTTCATTAAAGGAACCAGCCAACTCCTTGATATAGGCTTTGTAGGGAATCAGCTTGTGGTCTCTAGTTTCCCATTCCCCTCTCAGCTGATGAATCACCAGTGCCGAGTCCCCGTATAGTTTGAGCGGTTTGACATTAGAGTCAATTGCTGCCTAGATGGCTAGGGCACATGCTTCATACTCAGCCATATTGTTGGTGCAATCAAACCCCAGCCTGGCTGTGAAAGGTATACATTGATTGTCTAGAGAGATCAATACTGCTCCAATGCCATGGCCTAGAACGTTTGTTGCTCCATCAAACCACACGGTCCACTTGTCCCGGTCCACGTCTAGTTTTTCCTCAAACAAGGCCATGATGTCCTCATCTGGGAATTCGGTATGCATGGGCTGATAGTCGTTGAGAGGCTGCTGAGCCAAATAATCTGCCAAGGCGCTTCCTTTTATCGCCTTTTGGGTGACGCAAACTATATCAAACTCGAATAGCAAGACTTGCCACCAGGCGATCTGTCCTGTGAGAGCAGGCTTCTCAAAGATGTACTTAACCGGGTCCATCTTGGATATCAACCAGGTGGTATGGCTCAGCATGTATTGTCTTAGACGGTGGGACGCCCAGACTAAAGCACAACACGTTCTTTCGAGTAGGGAGTAATTCATTTCACAGGCTGTGAACTTCTTACTCAAGTAGTAGACAGCGCGCTCTCTCTTCCCGGACTCGTCATGTTGCCCCAGCATACATCCAACCGATTCGTCCAAAATCGTCATATACAAGATGAGAGGCCTTCCGGGTATCGGCGGCATAAGCACAGGAGGGTTCATGAGACACTGTTTGATCCTTCCAAATGCCTCTTGACAATCCTCGTTCCAACGGATGGTTTGGTTTTTGCGTAAGAGTTTGAACAATGGCTCACAAATAGCGGTGAGCTGTGATATGAATCTGGCAATATAATTCAAACGTCCCAGGAAACCTCGGACCTGCCTCTCGGTACGGGGTTCCAGCATCTCAAGGATGGCCTTCACCTTTTCGGGGTCCACCTCTATCCCTTTCTGGCTCACGATGAAACCTAGCAATTTCCCTGATTTGACCCCGAAGGTGTACTTAGCGGGGTTTAACCTCAATTGATACCTCCTAAGCCTTTCGAACAACTTCCGCAGGTTGACAAGGTGTTCCTCCTCGGTCTTAGACTTGGCAATTATGTCATCCACATAGACTTTGATTTCTCGGTGCATCATATCATGGAACAAAGCCACCATAGCCCATTGATAAGTTGCCCCGGCATTCTTGAGTCCAAAGGACATCACCTTATAACAGAACATCCCCCACAGGGTGACGAAGGTAGTCTTTCCCATATCCTCCGGCTCCATTTTTATCTGATTGTAACCGGAGAACCCATCCATGAAGGAAAACAAAGCAAAATTGGCCGTATTATCCACGAGGATATTGATGTGCAGCAGAGGAAAATTGTCTTTGGGACTGGCTCGATTCAGGTCCCGATAATCCACACACATTCGCACTTTCCCGTCCTTCTTAGGGACCGGTACAATGTTGGCAACCCATTCTGGGTACCGAGTGACAGCCAAAAAACCAGCGTCAAATTGTTTCTTTACCTCTTCTTTTATTTTCAAGGATGTCTCGAGCTTCATCCTCCTCAGTTTCTGTTTTACCGGGGAACACTCGGGATTTAGAGGTAATCTGTGTTGTACGATATCAGAACTCAAACCGAGCATATCTTGGTACGACCAAGCAAAGATGTCTTGGTAGTCTTTTAGCAAGGCTGTCAATTCTTCACGGATGGGGGCGGTCATACCCGTGCCTATCTTTACTTCCTTTTTCCCATTGCCGGTTCCTAAGTCAACTATTTCCGTCTCTTCTTGATGAGGCCCCATTTCTTGGTCCTCATGGGCGACTATCTTTTCCAACTCCGGGGGAAGTCCTACATCTTCATTCTCTTCATCCCCCATCTGATCTGTTTCTTGCTCGAAATCGATGGTCGGGTCCCAGGTATTAGTACCTTCGAGGGACTCGTCGTCGGATCTGGCGTTTTAAACGTAAAGAAATAAACATGCAAATGGATGAGAATGGATAGAGACGTAGGAACAGATGAAGAAAGATCTTTGTATTATAAACTTAGGAACAAAAGACATAAAGCCTTAACAAAAAGAAACTCTAAAGCCTAGGCCCAACTGTAGAGTTTAAAAGCCACAAAGGGTTACATTATGCTTGTCGCGTAAATGTCTGGGCGCTCCTCCACTCGCCAATTTCCTAGTCGGAAACCAGGAGGGCATGGTCATACCAAATCCAACCCACTCAGAGAATCATCTTCGCATATCGCAATGACTTGGCCTTCGTGTCCTAGACCCGCACTTATAAAGCTCCTACTGATGTGGCGGGGTGGGCCTCCTTTGACTTCTCATCCCAATCGTGAGCCTGGACCTCCGCTCTTCCTTCCTGCAACGCTTTTCCTTATGTCCACTTGTGTGGGTTTATAGCCTAACCCAAACTTCCCACGGTTTCCTCTGGCGCTTATCAGGCTGGTTCTGCCGCCGTTGTCCTTGCCTAAACCCATTATGGGCTCATAACCATTCCCCAACATCACTCGGGCCACCATTACTGCCGTACCGGACAGGCAAGGTTGCCCAGAGAAGGAATCTACAGAGGCAATGCTTACCACCTCAAAAGACTAGAAGGCTGTTTCTAATGACTCCTCCGCGGCTTCCACATATGGCATAGAGGACGAGCAACTCACCAAGATGTCTTCCTCGCCCGATATGATAACCAAATGTCCCTCTACTACGAATTTCAACTTTTGGTGAAGTGTAGAGGGAATGACTCCCGCCGAGTGGATCCACGGACGTCCCAAAAGGCAGCTGTAAGCAGGGTTAATATCCATTATTTGAAAGGTAACCTGACAGGTATGGGGTCCTATCTGTACAGGGAGGTCGATCTCTCCCCTAACCTCTCGGCGGGTGCCGTCGAAGGCACAGACCACCATGGAACTTGGTTCTAGATGGGAAGCATTAAACGGTAATTTCTCCAACGTGCTTTTGGGCATTACGTTTAAACTAGAACTGTTACCAATGAGCACCTTGGCCACGACGTGGTCCATGCATTTGACTGATACATGCAAAGCCCTGTTATGCCCTCTCCCCTCGGCCGGGATTTCTTCTTCGGCGAAGGCGAGATAGTTGTTGGCGGTGATATTATTGACGAATCCTCCAAAGCCTTCTACAGAGATATCTTGGGCCACATGGGCTTCGTTCAAGACCTTTACTAGCAAAGTCCGATGAGGCTCAGAGCTCATGAGTAGTTCCAAAAAAGAGACCCTGGCCGGGGTTTTGTTGAGCTGCTCAATGATCTTGAACTTGCTTTGCTGAATAATGCGGAGAAACTTGCTTGCTTCCTCTAGCGACACTTCCTTCTTGCCACAGCCATCCCTTTTCTCCGGAAGACCATTCACTGGAATATCCTCGTGCGGAGTAAGGGTCGATTTGCCATTTTGTTCTTCCACCACCTTTTCCTTCCCCTTAACGTTTGCGGGTTGTGTCGGCAGGTCGGGGGGTGCAAACACGCGACCGCTGTGGGTCACACCGCTCAGCCCCGTGATATTGGTCACCTTGGCTGACAACGAGCTGATGTCGGTGGCCTCTTCTTTCCTTTCACTTGGAGGTGCATACCTCCACGGGACTGCATGGCTGTTTCGGTATGGGAAAGGAACAGGTTTAGCTACCGAGGGATATCGGGGCTTTTGTGGAGCTGCGTCCTTGGTGAAATATATCACCAAAGGTTTAGGCCTTTCAAAACTTCTCTCATCTGCGGACTGCATACATATATGCTGCTCTTCCCTCCCCTCATCGCCGACTTCCAGTCAGCCTTGATCTATCATCTGTTGCAAAAGGTCCCCCACTGCTAAACATGTTTACATGTTATGTAGCTCGCCGGGATGTAACAAACAAGAATCCTCTTCATGCCCACCGTGGGGAATTACACCCCTCTTTTGTAGTGCCTCATAGATAAACCTCCTAGGGGTTGCCACGTCCTTTAAAGGCTTAGACCTGCGCGGCCTATCCGACTCAATGGCATTAACTGCTCCTCCTCCATGATTGGCAAGCGGGTTTGTTTTTACGTTGGGCCAATCCTCTTGAAACTCAGCCATCTAGCGTCTATCAAATGTTGGACCTTTATTTAAGGGCCAGGCATTTTTCGGTGGAGTGGCCCAGGGTTTTCCCATGGTACGCGCAAGTTGCGTCAGGGTCATACCACTTTGGGAAAGGATGTTGGTAGATCTTCTCGGGAGTTATTACGGCCATTGGTTGGCGATGAGGGACGACAAGAGGTCTTCGTACGTCATTGGGATCGGGGTGAATTTTGGAATCGGCCTCGATGGAAAGTTCCTCATCGCGTTGGAACCGGCACCAAAGTGGGCATTGCTGGCCGAGCGAGTTGTGGTTGGAGCCGAAGCTTGGGGGGCCTCCCTCTAGATGGGAACGGGTGCTAAATTGGAGGAGTTCCCAACGCGAGCTGAGAAGCTCGAATGATGTTGTGCGTACTGATGTGTACCATGAGAGGTCTGCGGGGGCTTGACCCATGCGGGCGCCGAAGAGATGGTATGGGTATCTCCTTCCTTCCTTTTTGCCCCAGTTGCTCTGATTCTCCTAGCATTGGCACTTGTGGAGGAGACGTAATCAAACTTCCCTCTTTTCAACCCTACTTTGATTCTTTCCCCGGCGAATACCAAGTTCGTGAAGCTGGAAGGCATGTAGCCTACCAACTTCTCATAGTAAAACACTGGCAAGGTGTCTACCATCATGGTAATCATCTCCCTTTCGACCATGGGAGGGGCCACTTGTGCTGCCAGGTCTCTCCACCATTGTGCGTACTCTTTAAAGGTCTCACTTTCCTTCTTAACCATGTTCTGTAGCTGAGTGCGATCGGGAGCCATATCGGAATTATACTGATATTTCCTCAGGAAAGCAGTAATCAGGTCCTTCCAGGTACGGATGCGGGAAGCTTCCAGATTAGTGTACCAAATAACTGCGGCTCCAGCCAAGCTATCTTGGAAAAAGTGCATTAACAACTTTTCATCCCTAGAGTGCACCCCCATCTTGCGATAATACATCTTGAGATGGTTCTTAGGACAAGTCGTCCCTTTATACTTTTCGAAATCAGGTACCTTGAATTTTGGGGGGATGACGACATTCGGTACCAAGCAAAGATTCGTCATGTCCGTGAACGGATAGTCACCAAAGCCTTCAACAGCTCTCAATCTCTCCTCGAGGAGATCGAGTTTCCTTCTTTCTTCCGCTGCCGGGGGTGGTCCTTTTGTGGACAAGAATATTGGTTGTGCTGTGAGGTTGTGCTGAGGCAATGTGTTGGGTGCCGACCCCTCGACGGGGATCGAGGGGTAGAAATCAACATCCCCTTGGGCATACTCTCGATGATCTTCATGGACCTCATCGGGCTATCGAGGAGGCTCCCCTTCAAGGATGGGGGAAGAGACATGACCCACGTCATCATGCATGACTGGCGGCGTGTAATTAGGTGGTAATCCATAAGGATAAGCCACCCGGTTGTATCCCAAATGAGGGTTGCTGGTGTGCCCCAGTGTGCTCCTTTCTCGTCCTACCGCATTTGGGGGGGCATAGTGCGCGGTAGCTAGGAGAGTTGGGTCTGCTTCGGCAGCCGAACTAACACCGGCAGCGGTGGCCATGTTTTTCTCCATGAGTTGTCTCATTCCTAACATGGCCTCCATCATGGAAGCCATTTGCTCTTTCAAAGCCGACATGTCGGCTTTCATCTGTTCCTGTGTCTCCTCTTGATCACCCATCGTTCTAGATTTGGATCTGGTGCGATAGGGATGCCTTGGGGCGCGTTTAGTTATGGTGTTTTTCCTAAAAAAACCAAATGTGAGGAGTAAGTACAAAAATGAATGCATGCTAGAGATAAAATGCGGGAGTGATTTGATTTGCACTGATCTTTTGAGTAAAAATATGGGATAAATTTTATTCAGAAAGTTATAACTAGTCAAGATCTGAGTGACAATACAAGCTTCCTAGCGGTTTCTAATTATATGGGCCATTAAATCTATCATATGCTGACAATAGCCGAGAAGTCTATGGATCTCCTCGGGGGCGGAGTAAGTGTCCGCCATCGCTTTGGCCTTGGCTAGCAATCGGGGAAGTTCTTGACTCCCGCTCAAGGTAAGAGAAAATCGGTCCATCCACATTGTTGCCTCTTGATGTAACGAGTCGATCACCATTCCTCTAGCCTCCTTTTCCGCGTACACTTGGGCATACTCGTCCGCCACTTTATGCTCGTGGGTCGTGGCTAGATTTAGCTCTTCTTGGTATTTGCTGACAATAGCTAACATGTTGGTCTCTGTCTCGCATAACCGCTGAGACAGGTTTCTTTTGGACCTTGAGCAAACCTTCAACTCATCTTTCAAGATCAAACTGTCTACTCGTGATTGGTCCCTTTCCTCTCTCCGGAGCTTAAGCTCGTTGTTGCTACCCCACAGAGCCCCTCGGAACTTGTTCCGGTCGTGCTCCTCCCTACGAACCCTCTTGGTCTCTTGTTCCAAGGCTTTGGTGGTTGCTATATTTATATCTCTCAGTTCGGCATTCTCCTTTCGGATCTTCAGAGCTGCTGATTTGAACCTTTCTTTGACTGTTTGGGCTTGCTCGAGTTCTGCCCTAAGGGCCTGCACCTCTTCGTCTTCCTCTGATGCCTCAACTTCCTCCCTTTTAGCGGTTCTCAAACTCGGGAGCCAATCCAAACCTTGCATGTGGGCTTTCAACCACTTACGGTAGCCATCGATGGGCCCATTGTTACTGCCCCTGAGTTCTTTGTCCTTCTTTTGCAATACCTCTCATGCCTTGCAGACCTTCTGATGTGTCTCCATGTTGGTCTTATTGAAACCTCGTGAAATGACAGGCACGAGCTCCTCCTCTAGTGGTGCCTCTCTCATAGGGTAGCCAAGCTGCCTTATAGCAAGAACGGGATTGTAACTGATGCAACCCTTTGTCCCTATCAAGGGAACATTCGGAAATCCTCCACACGAAATAAGAACCCCGGTTCTTCCTTCTTTCCATCGAGGGAACCAGTTGACAAATGCTCCTTCTTTGTTTGCTAAGAGTCGGTCCCAATTTGCCCCTCATTTCTCTGTGCATGAACGGTGGCTTTCTAGCGGGCAAGCATACCTCACCTCTTGGCGAAAAAGGTGTGAAACCAACCATACATAAAGAGCCGAAGTACAGCAAACAATCCTCGTACTGCTCTTCTCACATCTTCGGTCAAAGGAGTCATATAGGTCGGCTAGCATAGCGACAATCGGGCTTTCCTTGTGGTCATGATAGGCGAGAAAAGCGTCGATCGCTGCTAGGTCCACCAACCCATCCACATTTGGAAAGAGGACTCCTCCGAAGATCAACAGTGCGAGAATGTCTATGAACGGGGCCCATTCGTCCCTACCTGCCAAGATTCTTGCTTTTGCCTCCAAATATTTTCTCAGTATTCCAACCACCCCATTTTCGACTTACTTTCTGTGGTCTAATTCCTGCGCCAAGATTTGGACTATCTTAGAAATTCAAGCTAAGGAGGGATAGAACCCTGAGAAGAGGTATGGTCTCCTTCCCCCTAGAGGACATCCTAGGATCTCTTCAAATTCTTCCACCATGGGTGATAGCTGGAAGTCCCCAAAGGTGAAGCATCTCAACGGCTGATCATAATACTGGGCGAGGGAGGCAATGGCCTCTGTGGAGACTTCTGCCATGGCTAGGTCCCAGATTTTACCGTAAGCTTTGCAAAAAGCTTGTCGCTGGAGCTGACCCATCAACTGCCCTAGCTCCTTTAGACTGGTGATTCCTAGGCTCTTGACCTTGACTTGATAGAACCTCTTTTTAAGCGAAGGCGTTTGACTTGATCCCATGTTTTACTAAAGTGAAACAAAATCTAGTGCGAATCAAAATTCTGACATCTATCATGGGTGGAATGGATGAATGCATGAAGAAATGCATATGACACAGATGCAATCTATGAATACGAGAGCCCGGGAAATTGTCTCCTTCTTAGATACAACGTCTTGGGGTAGCACAGTGCCCGACGTATGTATTTAAGAAGGTGACACGGACCCTCTATTGGTTTGCCAAAGAGAAAGGATCAAGACAGAACCCGTGCATGATGCATATGCGAAGGGCACAACACAGGGATGTACATAGCACGACAATATTCACAAACAAATATAAGCAAAAGGGTACATGACACTTATGCATGGCAGTGTGAAAAATGGCACGCAACGTGTCTGCTCCGTGCCCCTATTCAAGGGACCTATATAGGAGGAAGTTAAAAAGGCTTTTAGTGATAATTCCCAAGGTGGTCATATCTCTCTTGATGGTCTCTAGAGGTATCATCCCCTTCGAAGAACATATTGCAGCAGTAGGGACTACTAGCAACAATATGTTATCAAAGAGAAAAACTCTAGATGAGGGTTCACTGTAATCAAGCAAGTCGGAGACCTAGCATGATCACAGATTCACCTTCACTCCTTATGTTCCCACGAACCCGGGTATAGGGCCTTTTTTCAACTCACCGTGTGTGCAAATAGTGTTGGTGTTTGTGTGCATCAAATGAATATATATTTACCTCATGCATACATTTTAAAACACACTAAAAGCATCAAAGAGTTATATATACAAGAACATAAGAAAAATAAAGGGAAACCAACAAAGGAGAAAGTCATGATAAAACATTGCACAAGATTAAATGGCCTAACTCTCTAAAAATAGTCCCTAGTGGAGTCTCCAACTGTCGCAACCTACCCTTCGGCGGGAGGGCGACGTGTGACTCGCGGGATGCATCTTCCAAGAAAGGAATACGCGCGGAGTCGCCTCCAATGTTTATTCGAGGAAAACGTCAGAAAAACCAAAAAAAGACGTGGTCTACGAGCTTTAAGTGAAAGGTTCGGGAGTTGTATTTATGCACGGGGAAGGTATTAGCACCCCACACGTCCGTCGCAAGAGACGGCAGCCTTTAATCAAATGTGCAAATATGACTTCAATTTATGTTATTTTCCCTTTTTTTTACATTCTTATGTTTTTTATGCCTTTTTATATTTTTATCTTTTTGTGGTCGACGAGGGTGTTTCCCTCGCTCCTACGTATTCCTCAATTGTGATAAGGAAATCAAACCTACGTAGTTCTTTGAGAACCAAACGTTGGTTAAAAAGTTTTTATCCCTTTTTTGCAAGATATATTTTTATTGAATGAAAGGTCATTTAAGGCGTTGGACCATTAAACAATCTTTCGATTCTTTTGAAAGGAGAGAAAACATTAAGGCATTGGGCCATTAATGATCTCTTATTATTTTTTGAAAGAGGTAATAAAGCTACATGTTGATTTTAGGCCTTTAGAAATCTACGTTTAATCAATAAAAGCGGAAAAGACCATTTCAGGGCGTTGGACCTTTAAAAATGGCTTTTTTAGGTAATGACAAAAGTTTGATTTATGAATTATTTTAGCCTTAGTTTGACTTTGGTTATTAGTCAATTTGATTAAGAAAGAAAAATCCCAAAGAAAAACGTCCGATTGATTTTTTTGATTATTTTACTAAAAGATTTTTTTTTTGGTTATTATATTATTATTTTACCTCTTTTTTTTTGTTTTAAACGTGGTTACGGCATGACCGAACGGTCGGATTTCATTTTAACAGAAATTAAAAGATGTTACAATAAGAATGATCGGTGAAAATTTATTTTATTTTTTATTAGGCGAGAAAATGACTTAAATAAATGACTAAAGCACGTCAAAAGGGAGTACGGAAAGTAAACGAAATGAAAATAAAAGCACGTGAAACAAATGAGGACCACTAAGGGTACATAGAATGAATTGAAAAGTTCAATTTCGAGAACTTACCTTTTGAATACCGAAGAACGAACGAAGAACGGTTGAAAATCTTCGCGAAATCACCCACGGAAACGTCTCGGAAGCGTTACGGAAGCACCTCGGCTTGGATTTTTTTCACGGAAATAATTTTTCTCACAAATTTTAAGTGATTCTCAGATACCAGGAGGGTTGAACATTTTTGTTCTCCCCTCCTCCCCCTATTTATAGGAAAATGAGGGAGTAGCTTGCCACCCAGCTCACCCAGGCGAGCTAGGTTGCTTCCTCCAGAAGGCACCGCCTTCTGGAGAACTTCCTGGAAGGCCCAAGTGGGCCTGGTTGCTATTTACACCCCCTGTTTACTAAATACACCCCTGCCTTTTTTGTTGATTCTTTTTCCATAACATTATGGAACTTTACGAATTTCGTAACGATACTTGTTTTCTTTCCGTAATGTCACGAAACCTTACGAATTACGTAAACATCCCTTTTTTGACTTCCGGGATGTTACGGAACTTTACGGATTGCGCATTAACACTTCCTTTTGACTTCCGGCATGTCTCGGAACTTCACGGATTGTGCAACAATGCTTTCTTTTGACTTCCGGCATGTCACGAAACTTCACGGATTACCTAACGATGGGTGCCAAGTACCTCAAAGTGGTCAAATGAGGGTCGCATCCCAACAAACGGATGGTCCCCAGACGAAATTAGGGTATGACAACTACCTAATTCTAAATTTTATAGAATCATGGGAGACTTTAAGAAAACTGTGAAAAATAAGGCAAGAGTAGAAGGTTCAATTTGTAGCGCATACTTACAACACAAAACAACATATTTCTGCTCCCATCATTTTAGAAATTTGTCACTAGCACCAAGAAATAATAGAAATGAGGGTCATGGAATGAATGATAGTGTCCAATCAACATTATCAATCTTCAACCAACTTGGATGCCCCAGTGATCAACATGATGTTTATTGGTTGACAAATAAGTAATTTGAATTTGCTCATGTACATGTTCTTATCAACTACAATGAGGTTAAGCCATATCTAGAGTAAGTAATTGTTTGTATATGTATATGTACTAATTAATTAATTTTTATTTACTAAGCACTTAAATGCATATATACATATGTACATTGTATTTTTTCAATATAACTATATCACTGAAGAAGAAGCTCCTTCTCATATACATGATGAATTTTAAAATGGTTTGAGGAATGGGTAAGTCCCTTAACTATATAAAAATTCAATTCATTAAATGATGTATGTGTGATAAGATTGTTGAGGAAATACAATGCGTAGGTTTGTAATCTACTGAATGGGGTGAATGATGCAAAGTTGATGCAAGTTGGCATGAGTACTTTGTCAATGGATACAAATTCCTCATGCAAGCATGGAGTGTGGGTAAAAAAAAAAAAGCATTAATAGTAGTGTGTATGTCAAGGGAGATATCGATGGAGAAGAATTTGATCTCTATGGATTCATTGAAATTTTTTTGAATTGGAATATCATGGTTTGCCTTACAAAGTACCTCTACAATAAAATAATGTGGAAATTAAGATAAGTAGGTGATATGATCCTTTTTATCCATTCATCATTCCATAAAAAGCTAGACAAGCATACTATGTTTCTTATTGAGAAATGGTGACAAGCAAATATGGTTAGTGTGTAGCAATAAAAACAAAACCTTGGGGTCATCTTGAATTTGATGAGGAACAACCTCATTAAAATGATTTAATGTTGCATGTAGAAGAAATAATAGAAGTTGATGTTTTGAATGACCTATGTAATGAAACAAATGATTATGAACAAGTTGATCCCATCCCTAATTATGATGATGATGTTGATATGATGAACATCCAATGGGAGAAAATAATGACTTGGAACTTGGCAATGAGCATGATGTTGATGTTAATGATGACTTTTCTAATGAAGTTGTTTAAAGTCTATTGTGCCTTCTTAGAAACCTATAATTTGATTAGGCTTTCTTATCTTATGGTGTATTTTGTTATTACCTTTATTGCTTTTTTTTTTTACAAAACATATGATTCCAAAGTATGGGTTGTAACATTTATTTTGTTATAATTATTTTTTCGTGAATTTTTATTAGGTTCAATTACTACTAGTTTTAATTTACAAAGCACATGTTTAAATTCATTGTTGTCACATACTCATATTTTTCAAGTATGCAGATGGAACCAATGAATCATAATAAAGAAGTTCGCCCAACCAAGTGCCACTAAGGAAGAAGAAGAAGTTTGTTCTAGGACATAAAGTTACTAAGGTTGCCCAACAAGTAATGAAAGCGTCCTTTAGAGCAACACATCCTATTACATCTCAACAGGATGTACATCATACTATGCAGTATAATATACCCTCTCATGGTAGATAGCAACATATTCCTTCTTTACAATAGGGTGTAACAATGTCAACCTCTACTCCTTTAGAGTCTATTGCACAATTTGGTGCCTTTGTAATGATCCCTACACTAGGTATTAGTTCTACTTGTATAGAATCACAAGGTCAACCATCACACCATTCTAATTGTGTGCCACATGATATAGACCATGATTATGATGATATAGAGAATGAGGAGGAAGAGGTAAGCCATGCACTAATTGACCTAGTTTAATGATTATGTTAGTGGTTTGTTATACTTTTAGTTTATGATTTGTATGGTTTTATGTTTGTGCAGGTTTTGTCCAAGTAGAGTGGCTTCATCAACCATCATATCTGTCATAAAGTCACAATTTAGGGTTGCCTATATTTTTTGGAAAGCAATCCAACAAAAAAAGTTGATAAAATGTTTGAGATGTTCAGGGTAAATTCTTCTATAGTGATCAATATATACATATATAATTAATGCACTTTGATTTATGTTTTTTTATATTTTAGAAACTTGTTGCTTGGAAACCCGAAGATGAATATCAAGTTAAGGAAAATTTCAAATCTAAAGGATCAAAGCATCTATCTCAAATTCTTTTAGAGGTGCGAGGTGATCAGATTCGTCCTCAATGAATAGGTGAGACAATATGGAATGACCTTTTACGACATTGGGATTCTGTGGTTTTTCAGAAGTTCTCCATCCAAGCCAAGAAGAATTATTCATCTGAACAAGGGCGATCTATGCACACAAGGGGATCTATCTCAGCCCTTGATTGGATAGTGCATTTGGTATGTTTTACATTGGTATAAATGCTTCTTTAATTTTTATTGGTATGAATATGAACCCATAAAATTAGTGCATATTGTGTGTTGGTAGCAATGGGTTCATGATAAATGATTTACATAGTCTTCTAGAGTAGTACTTAACCGTAATTTTCAGTGTTGTCAGCAATAGGTTCATGAAAGCATAAGTTGATATGTAAAACCTTGCAACAACCAACCAACTAACTAATTAATTACCTTGTTATTTACCAAATGTGTTGAATATTGAAATTGCCTTGTTCATGAAATCATACTTATATATTTGGTGCATTAAGTGTGTTGAACCATTAAATTTGGTGCATTTTGTGTGCTAAACTAGTGTAGTAAGTGGGTGTATTAATAACTTTTTAAGTGTACTAACCATTTAATTACTTTGATATTTGTATTAATAACTTTTAAGTGTGTTGAACCATTAAATTTGGTGCATTTTGTGTGTGTATATGTGTTGGTGCATTTTAGTAGTGTAATAAGTGTGCTTTTATGATTTTTATATGACATACTTATATATCTAAATATTTTAAAGTTTCATAGGTTTGGAAAACCTCCCCACATTGTGAAGCTGTTCAAAGAGACACGCAGTAGGAAAAAGGACAACACTTGGGTGGATAAGAGATCAAAGAAAAAACCTATGTAAGTTAACATGCAATATAAATTATTTAATTTTTTAGTAAAAAATTAACTGTGACTGATTTTTTTTCATTTAATTAGGGAGACTTTCGAAAGAAATTACAAGAATGCTCTAGTGGTGGGACATAGGCAATTAAACCTACATCAAGAGGAAAATTGTGGGATGATGTTGCTGAAGGCCTTGGGGACGTCTTTATGGGGTAGGAAACGTGTCCTCCCATTATAGGCTTAGTGTGGAATCACTAACACAAGTGAATCGAGCATCTTGTAGGTCATCTAAAACCATTGCTCCAAAGTGAGTGGCTGAGCAAATCTCACTAGCAAATGAAAGAATTGAACAACAAATGAAAGAGCAACAAGAACAACATCAAAAGACACAAGAAAAGATGCTCAACAGCATTAGGGAACTTAATGCATATGTGAGTGACCTTAGCCAGTGTCTTCAATCACATCATCATCACGATTCAGACAATGAGGAATACTTTGATCGTGATGACAAATACCATCACACCTAGTCATTAGAGACATGACACTTATATATAAGATTTTTTGTATTATGACTTAGTACCATACTTATGTGTTTTTTTTTATACTTTATACTTCATAGAAGCACTTTAGTGATTTTTTTATATGACTTAGTAGAAAGTACTTATATGGATTTGTATTATGGCAACTATATTCTACTGTGAAGTACTTATATGAAATATTGGCATGGATTAATTGTTTCTTTAAATAGGTATTGTTTTTATATTATGTTTAAATAGGCATTGTTTTTACAGGTTTTGAAAATTTCATAAAAAAAATTAATTTGAAAAAAAAACATAATTACTAAAGGTTAAACCCACTATATTACAATGAGTTTTTATTGTGCAGAAAACACATTACCAATGGCTAAACCAATTATAATATAGTGGGTTTGGTCAACTATAAAAAAAAAAAAAAAAAACCAATTGTATTACAATGGGTTTAGACTGCTGTAATTTATTACACATGCTAGCCAAGGTCTAGTTTTATTCATCACTTATTGGTGACTAAATCTTGTATATTATCAACGGTGAAATTACTAACAACTAAACTCACTATATTACCCTCAGGTTATAGTGAGCTTAGCCAACTATATTGTAGACAAACTCTTAGTCCATTGTAAGTCATCTATTTACAGTTGGATTTCATTATTACAGTGAGCTTATGTGTGTGTGTGTGTGTATATATATATATATATACATATTATGTGCAAGTATGGGGTACTAAAGTACCCATTAACTTTAACAAGTAACTCCTCACAACATCCCCATTCCCGTTTTATGCAAGGTATTTATCCTACTTATTACAAATATTTTTTGAGTACCATAGGATTTGAGTAGAATTTTCATCCCTATTAGGTTCCTAAAAAATTATAGCGTTGTCATGTTAGTCTATAGAAATAAGAAACAATTTTTATGAAAAGGTTCCTAAAAATACAATTTATCAACCACAACGTGTGTTTGGAATGCTAGTGAGTTAAACTCACCATGATATTTGGAAAACAACAAATAGTTTTTGTGGTGAACTCACCATGATTTTTTACAGTCACTCTCATCATGTTGTCTACCATCAAATCAAACTGAATATTGTAATGCTTCATACATAATAGGCAAGTGAACCGAGTTTAATTATAAAAAGAAACACTATGTATTGAGTTATCGCATCCACAGAGAGTATGTGTAACATAAAGGAAATCATCAAACAATTTTTATACACATTTGTTGCAACGAGTTATCAACTTGCTAGGACAAATGTGTTAAGTTTTAGGTTTTGGGAAAGAAAGATTTCACTATAACAAGTCGTTAGTTTTTTATGGCAAAACTAAATTGTTTTAGGTTTTGAAAGAAGATTCTAAAGCGAAAATGGATTCAAATAGAGAAAAGTGTTTCTAATATCAAAACCATAGAATTCTTTACATGAAACTCGTTTCCAATCAATCTCCTAATTCAATGCAACCAAGATCCAAACTACAATGACTAAACTTAATTCCTTTGTGATTTAAACCTAGATACTCAAAGCTAGATTAGTGAATCCCTAAAAAATTTCTTTTGATCTATTTATTTAACTCTGTTAATATTTCTTGGTAAATGTAAGCAATTTTTACATATTGTAAACCATACGACTGAGACTCAAACTATTATAGTCAATACATCTACTAATGTTTGTTCCCATAATAAGTTTCACCAACAACAGAGGTAATATATAAGTTATTGTATCTACTCGTTTGAAAATAATAGAATTGCAATTTGATATTCCTTTTAGCTAAGATATATTTTTTGTCCCTATAAATATACCAAAGTTCAGATTTTATGCAATTTTCTATCCTCTTAAAATTATAATGTGTTACTTTTTTCCCTAGAGCTAGGCTTGAACTCATTTGAACCTACATGACATTTTTTATGTTATATATTAAAATGCAGTTTATGGAGGTTAAAAATCCTCCACAAATTATAGAAGAAACCAAAAAAAATAATGCAAAAATTGAAACATAATTTGTGGAGGTTAAAAACCACCACAAATTACATAAACAAATATGCAAATATCGAAGCCTCTTCCTAATAACACGGTGTCACTACCATCAAACATCATAACAAACCCAAATAAAGAGACCAAAACAAATCCAAAATTGGAGATTGTTAAAGGTGTTACCACCGCAATGTGTGAATTCTAATAGTGTTGCATTGCCACAACCAACGTTCTAATTTCATCATCACCACTTCATTGTTCTCCAGTAGAGACAAGGTGGCCACCTGGAACAACTTCCTTAGTCATGTCTTCCTCTTCCACATCAAGCTTGTCAAGCTTTGCACTTCATTGTCCTCCCTCACCCCTCTCTCGCCCAAGTGAGCCACCCTCCCTTGTTGCAAATAATTCTTATACACATTTGTTGCAACGAGTTATCAATTTGATGTGGTGAATAGGTTGAGTTTTAGTTTTTTTTTAAGAAGGTTTTGCATTAGTGAGGTGTTAATTCATTATGGAAAAACTAAATTGTTTTTGGTTTTCAAACACAATTTTTTGAGCGAAAATGAAATCAAACATAGAAAAGTGTTGCTAAAATGAAATCCATAGAATTCTTCATATGAAACTCATTCTTAATCAATCTCCTAGTTCAATGCAACAAAAATTCAAATTACAATGAATAATCTTAATTCCTTAGTGATTAATCCTTGAGTTCTAAGCCAAATCCCTAATTCCTTAGGTGATTTAGATCTAAAAACTCAGAGCTAGATCAGTGATTCACTATAAAAGCAAGTATTTGATCCATTCTTAACATCAAAGCCTTACACAATTTCAATTCAAATCTAGGATTTGAACTTGTTTCCAGACAATTCAAATCCCTAAAAGTTAGGTTGATCACTCCTAACATGCATATAAGCATAGAATTGAAATAGCATTACATTAACTATGAGAATTGATCAGAAAATAGAGAATTACATACTTGAATTCTACTTCAATCATTCGGCAGTGAAATTTAGCTCATTTGGATCATGAAGGATCCAAATAGAGCTTTGAGATAGTAACAACGAAGGAAAAAAGAGGGAAGGGAGAAAAGAGAGAGAGAGAGAGAGAGAGAGAGAGTTCAAGATTCTATTTGTAAAATTCACAAATGAACCAAAAGTATATACAAAGGATGTTACATACTCTTTAAATAGAGTGAATATTAAATTATTTTTTTGTGCCTCAGAAGTTTTGGTGCAACAAAATTACATTTATACACTTAGGACTTATGCACTTGATCTTGATGGTTATGAACCTTGTTCGCTGGGGCCAACATATGACTCCTTAGGGTTAGTTTCTCTTAAATTTCAAGATCTTCAACTCTGTAGATTCGTTATGGCAAAGTTCAAGTTTGTTGAGGCAAACCTCTATCAGTTTTAGCTTATCAAGAGTCATGTTTCATTGTAGCGAAAGCACATCTTGTTGTGGAAGATCATGTCAATCAGCATCTCTTCATTCTTTGATGATCAAAATTTGCTCTTTAACATCCAAATTTACACAAAAACATGAAAAGTATCTTTTTAAGTTTCTAAAACCAATTTATAAAATTTATTAACAAAAACGACAATTGTGTACAAAAATTCTAAAGAAGAGCTAGGATAATTGCTCACAAAATAAAGTGTGAAAAACAATTATCAACTAAAATATACCAACATTTTAAACATAACAAATTAACAATAACAATCTAAATTAAAGATCAAAATCTTAACATAACAAATTAACAATACTTGAACATTAGACTTAGGCAAGTTAAGTGGATAGTCCGCAAATAAAGCCTGCTAGGTCTATGGGCTTCACGAGTCGAACTCAAAAACCCAATATTCATATGCGAATTTTTAAAAAAAAGGCTCATTACCTATAAGGTCCACAAGTTTAATGGGTTGGTTCACATATCTATGTTTGTATACCCACCCTTATGTGGAGATGGTAATTAGGGTCTGAAAATACATGTTCCCATAACAACATTTAAAAAAAATACACATACTTGGCCTCATACAAACACAAGTAGCTACATTAATTCTCATCCTGTATGCATTGGGTACCTATATATTCATACCCGCACTTTAATTATGTATAAAATTAATAAATAAATACTATTATAAAAATTAATACAAGTAAATTGAAAAGATATGTCATTAAATATATACAAATCTACACTACTAATTTAGAGCCACAAACAACACAAAATATTGATTTATAAGTGAAAGTCAATATTAAAAGAATTTTTCAAAAAATTCATAAATTTATACATAAAAGTAAACAATAGTTTAATATTCTTAAATATAACATGAAACAAATTTACTACTCTATGTTAGATTGTTATTATTAGTCATAAAATCAGAAAAATATAATTTTTTTTATAAAAGAGTATATGTATAATATAAATTATATACTTAAGTAAAATATATATTTTAATTACTTAATATTTAATATATATGACATATATGTGAGGTGAGGAAGGTTGGATACTATAATACTCACACCATACTCATTCCCGCAAAAAATTGTGGGTAAAATACCCATCTCATCCCTAGTCGCAATAAGCGAATAATTATTGTTTTCATTTGATGATATTTTAGATGATACTAATTAATATTGAAACAACTCTTGCGGCATTGAAATAATTGACGAAGTCAAATAGAGGACTTAAAAAAAGAATTTTAAAAATTTCAAAAATCAAATACAATAAAATTATTTTTGAAGAACTAAAACCTAGAATAATATATATTTGAAGGACCATAATCATATTTAATCATTTTTTATTATCATTATGGGTCCTCTTGGTTTTATTATAAGTGTCATCATCCTAATTTTTTTGGTAAATTTTATCTTAATAAATTAATTTGACATATTTTATCTCCAATAGCACTATTAACTTTAATTTTTAATTTCTTAATGAATTTTATCCTAATAAATTAATTTTTTACCCTTTACTTTTAAAAAATTGCAAACTTTATTGCTGACGAGACATCTTAACTTAATTATATTTTTTACCTTTTAACAAATTTTACTCCCAATTTTTTTCCACTTTTTGACGAATTTTATTTTAAAATATTATGGTGCACCACAATATTTGTTATACGCTGAGATTGGGAAGCTCCATTTCGACTTTCAAGTTTTAAGGAAATGAGAAAAATGGAAGCGATCGAAGTTCATCATCATCATGCATGAAAATGGGTAGGTGGCATATTCTTGAAGTAAATGAAGACCATAGACTACGTGTCTTCATGGTTTTCAATGTAACCAATGCATGTTAGTTAGTGGAAGCATGCATGAACCCTGAGGATAGAGCCTTGCCCCCAGTTCCTCATGAACCTGTGGCTATTTACCACCAACACATCATTTTCACACACACACACACAAACACACACACAGTTTGATTTCGGTATAGGAAAAAGTGAAGCTAGCAAGAACGAAAGGTTGGCTCAGATTGCAATATTTTAAGGCTCAAGAGAATCAAAGACTCCTTGGCATATTTAACTTTTAAGACGGCAAAAAATGTTTCCATTTTCTGCTCTAGCTATCTCAGATAGATAGCCATAAAATTTGTCATGTTAATGTGATGCTTTCTGCATAAAAATTACTTGGATGTTGTGTTTTCTCTTCATTTAAGAATGGAAAAGATTCCAAAGCATGAATGGAAAAGATTTGGTAGAATGAATAGGATGAATGGAAATACAAAATTTGAAGTGAAAAAGGTAAAAATATAGAAATGAAAGATATTTATTAATAAAGAAACATAGAATGAGATAAGGAGAGAGATCAGAAATTAAAAATATTTAATTCAAGAAAATTAGTATGAGATAAGAAAAAAATTAAAAATTCAAGATATTTAATCGAAGAAAAATAGAATGAGATAAGGACGAAGATAGAAAAATGAACGAAAATAAATATGAAATAACATAGGTCCTACCATTTTAAAAGAATATTTTCACTCCTCTTTCATTTTACAAAAAACAAAATTTTTAGTTTCATTTTTTTTCTTCCCCTCGTATATATGGCTTGCAGAGTTTAAGAGGAAGAATTTTTAGTAGCATGATTTTGTAACAATAGTAATAACTTTTAACACATTTTTATTCTATTTTATTAATTTCTAAAATTCAATACTATTTTTAAATTTTATTTATTCAAGATATCATAATTAAATTTACATGTTAAAAAAATAAATAAGTAAACAGATGAATATGATAAAAGAAATTATGACAAAAGCCAATATGGAGGGAGCATTGGGCCACAATCCTGTATTCTATTTCAGTGGGGCAAAGTAATTCAATAGGACACGGGATACATCGAAAAGATACACGAAGTCAGGAAACAACAGTGATGACTTTTGCGGCCCAATCGATGGCCCTGTGGAACTGCAAATGGTTTCGTCTTTCCAAGACAGATATCTGAGAACGTGATCCTGGATATTAAAGCAGACAAAATGTTGGATTGTTGGATATATATAATGTTGAATTTTTGCTCCTCTTGACTTATATTTGGTTTAATTTTTTTTAAAAAAAAAACTAATTCGATTTAATAAAATATTTTAATTAATTTCTAATTTTTGTATTAGTTAAAAAATTTGTTTGAATATTTGATAAATATGCATTTTTAATAATTTTCAGTGCTTTTTAAAATTTTACTTAAAATAATATTTTTAAAATATTAGTTTCTAATTTTTATATTTTCTTTT
This sequence comes from Glycine soja, assembly GCF_004193775.1. Lineage (NCBI taxonomy): Eukaryota > Viridiplantae > Streptophyta > Magnoliopsida > Fabales > Fabaceae > Glycine > Glycine soja. The sequence goes on along the minus strand of NC_041004.1, from coordinate 18,523,829 downwards.
ATTTTTATCCTCAATATATATATTTACTTTTTTTGTTAAATTTTTTAAATAAATCATGATTTTATTATTTTTTGTTATTTTATATTTTTTTGTTATTTTAATAAAAAAATTTATCAATACTTATAATTTAATAAGTCATTTTTCAGTTTATAACTAACTTTTCAACTTTTAGTTAATTTTGTCAAATATAATCTTAATCTTTAAAATTTTAAAAAATTTCTTTTAAATCATTTATTTAACAATGTCAATATTTTTTATTAAATGTAAACAATTTTTACATATTGTAAACCATATGACTCATACTCAACCTATTATAGCCAATGCATCTACTAATGTTTGTTCCCATAATAAGTTCCACCAACAATAGAGATAACATATAAGTTTTTGTATCTACTTGTTTGAAAATAATAAAGATCCTTGAAATTTTTAAAAAAAATTATTTTTAAGCCATTTATTTAAATCCTTTAATATTTCTTATTAAATGTATGCAATTTTAACATATTGTAAATCATATGACCCATATATACTCAACCTATTATAGCCAATGCATCTACTAATGTTTGTTCCCATAGTAAGATCCACCAACAATAGAGATATTATATAAGTTTTTGTATCTACTTGTTTGAAAATAATAGAGATCCTTGAATTTTTTTAAAAATTTCTTTTTAAGTCATTTATTTAACTCCTTTAATATTTCTTATTAAATGTAAGCAATTTTTACATATTGTAAAGACTCATACTATAGCCAATACATCTCCTAATGTTTGTTCCCATAATAAGTTCCACCAACAACATAGATAATATATAAGTTTTTGTATCTACTTGTTTGAAAATAATAGAGATCCTTAAAAATTTTTAAAATTTTCTTTTTAAGCTATTTATTTAACTCCTTTAATATTTCTTATTAAATGTAAGCAATTTTTACATATTGTGAACCATATGATTCATACTCAACCTATTATAGTCAATGGATACTAATGTTTGTCCCCATAATAAGTTCCACCAACAACAAAGATAATATATAAGTTTTTGTATCTACTTGTTTGAAAATAATAGAGTTGTAATTTGATATTTTTTTAAAGCTAAAATATGTTTTTTTGTCCTTATAAATGTACCAAAGTTTGAATTTTATTCCTATAAAAATTATAATGTGACTTTTTGACCTGAAGCTGGACTTGGACTCATCCGAACCAACATGAAATTTTTTAAGTTATATATTAAAATATAATTTCTAGGGGTTAAAAGCCATCCACAAATTGTAGAAGAAAAAAAATGCAAAAATCAAAAACATAATTTATAGAGGTTAAAAGCCACCATAAATTAAAGAATATATGTGTGTGTGTGCCAAGACAAATCCAAACCCAAATCCAAAATTAGAGATTGTTAAAGGTGTACCACGCATCGAGCAAATTTTGATAGTTAGGAAAAGAGGGTTATCATCGCATTGCCTCAACCAATGGTTTTGATTTCATCATTGCCACCTCGTCATTCTCTAGCAGATAAAAGGTGGTGTTGCCTCCTAAAACATCCTTTTTTTTGTCATGTCTTCATCTTCCACATCAAGCTCGTCGAGCTCTACACCTGGCTTCACTACATACAACTTTTATAGACATTCAATGCAGCGAGTTATCAATTTATTGTGCCAAATGGGTTGAGTTACAATTTTTTTGAAAAGAAGGTTTTACGTTAGTGATGTGTCAATTCACTATGGTAAAACTAAACTGTTTTTGGTTTTCAGACATAATTTTTGGAGCAAAAATAAAATCAAACATAGAAAAGAGTTGTTGAGATGAAATCTATAGAATTCCTCATATGAAACTCATTCCTAATCAATCTCTTAGTTTAATGCAACCAAAATTCAAACTACAATGACTAATTATAATTTCTTAGTGATTAATCCTTTAGTTCCAAGACAAATACCTAGTTCCTTATGTGTGATTTAGATCTAAAAATTCAGAGCTAGACCAGTGATTCTATACTATACTTATGTAAGTATTTGATCCATTCCCAACATCAAAGTCTTGCACAATTTCAATTAAGATCTAGGATTTAAACTTGTTTCCAAACAATCAAAATCCCTAAAAATTAGGTTGATTACTCCTAACATGCATCTAAGCATAGAATTGAAATATGACCACATAAACAATGAAAATTGATTAAAAAATATATATTTTATACTTGAATTATATACTTCAATCACTCAACAACTATGAAATTTAGCTCATTTGGACCATGAAGGATCCAAATAGAATCTCAAAAGAGCAACAATGGAATATAGAGGGAAAGGAGAAAAGAGAGAGAGAGAGAGAGAGAGAGAGAGAGAGAGAGAAGTTCAAGATTTTATTTCTAAGAGTTCACAAATTAACCAAAATGTCTTTACAAATTAAGGATATTACAAGCTCTTTAAATAGAGTTGAGATTACATTATCTTTTGTGCCTCAGAGGATTTTGCGAAACTACACCTTTGAACTAAGAATTCTGCACTTGATCTTCATGCCTCTGGACCTTATTCCTTAAGGCGAATAGACAACTCGTTGTAACAAGTTTCTCTTAATTCTAAGCTTTCTAGATTGATTGTGGCAAATCTTCACCATTTTCAACTCATCAAGGGTCCTATTATGTTGTGGCAAAAGCTTATCTTGTGGCAAGATAATCTCTATAGCTCTTCATCATTTAATGATTCAACTCTGCTTTGATAACATCTAAATTTATAGAAAAACATAAAAAATTATCTTTTTTACTTTCTAAAACAAGTGTATACAATTTATTAACAAAAATCACAATTATCAACAAAAATCATAAAGAAAGGCTAAGATATTTGTTTACAAAATAAGGTGTGAAAAACAATTAGCACTTTTGATAAAAAAAAGTAACACATTATAATTTTATGAGGACAAAAATTTTTACAATGGAAAAAATTCAAACTTTGATATATTTTTGAAATGAAAAACATATTTTAACATTCTTTTTATTCTTGCATGATATACTGAAATACTAATTAATGCAAAAAAATAAATACTAATTAATATTGAAACAACTCTTGCATTATTGAAATAATTGACGAAGTCAAATAGAGGACTTAAAAAAGAATTTTGAAAATTTCAAAAACTAAATACAATAAAATTATTTTTGAAGAACTAAAACCTAGATTAATATATATTTGAAGGACCATAATCATATTTAATCATTTTTTTATCATTATGGGTCCTCTTCATTTTATTACAAGTGTCATCATCGTAATTTTTTTGGTAAATTTTATCTTAATAAATTAATTTGACATATTTTATCTCCAATAGCACTTTTAACTTTAATTTTTAATTTCTTAATGAATTTTATCCTAATAAATTAATTTTTACCCTTTACTTTTAAAAAATTGCAAACTTTATTGCTGACGTGACATCTTAACTTAATTATATTTTTTACCTTTTAACAAATTTTACTCCCAATTTTTTTCCACTTTTTGACGAATTTTATTTTAAAATATTATGGTGCACCACAATATTTGTTATACGCTGAGATTGGGAAGCTCCATTTCGACTTTCAAGTTTTAAGGAAATGAGAAAAATGGAAGCGAAGTTCATCATCATCATGCATGAAAATGGGTAGGTGGCATATTCTTGAAGTAAATGAAGACCATAGACTACGTGTCTTCATGGTTTTCAATGTAACCAATGCATGTTAGTTAGTGGAATTGAAGCATGCATGAACCCTGAGGATAGAGCCTTGCCCCCACTTCCTCGTGAACCTGTGGCTATTTACATACCACCAACACATCAATTTCACCTATATATATATGCTTCTAGCAATTTGAGATTCTTGCATGCTTTGGTTAGAGTTTGATTTCGGTATAGGAAAAAGTGAAGCTAGCAAGAACGAAAGGTTGGCTCAGATTGCAATATTTTAAGGCTCAAGAGAATCAAAGACTCCTTGGCATATTTAACTTTTAAGACGGCAAAAAATGTTTCCATTTTCTGCTCAAGCTATCTCAGATAGATAGCCATAAAGTTTGTCAAGTTAATGTGATGTTTTCTGCATAAAAATTACTTGGATGTTGTGTTTTCTCTTCATTTAAGAATGGAAAAGATTCCAAATGCAGGATTTACACGTGTATAAACTCGATCTTTCTATTTTTTTTTTCAGAGCACATTTTGCTCTTTTGTTTTATTTTTCAGTCTTTGAAAAGATTGTCTTTTGATTTTTAGTCACCCATGAGGATCATTGAACAATAATTGACATTAATGCTCCATGAATACAATGAGTATGGTCTTGACATTTTTCTTTTGAAATTCTCAAAATTCATTAGCATGCATCAAATGTTTGAACTTTAGAGTAATTAAATACCAAAACTCTTGTTATTTAGAAATTCCCTCATATTTATTACCTTGCTTTCCTTGTTATTACGAGCCTAAAAAACATGCATTTCAGAAAAGTGTTATCTTTTGATTTTATATTTACTTTAACTGTATATTGAGAATCAAAATGAATTCCCATATAAATTTTGGCGCGCGGGTTCCATATATTTGTGATGAAACTTCTATTCACTAGGTTTTCTGTTCTGTATGTTAAGGTTTTCGGTTTTCCAATGGAAATGAAGAATGAGGATCAGATCACACAACAGGCTCAGAGACCAAAATATGATTGCCTTCTATTTGGTAAGCCTTGTAACCAGAACATTTTTCTAGTACCTAATTGGAAATTTCATATTAATTTGTGCATGCTGCTACAACTACCATTATTTTTCAGATTTAGATGATACTTTGTATCCTCTCAATTCTGGTCTTGCAAATGCAATTGACAAAAATATTAAAGGTAAGGAACTGTGCCACACTTCTGCAGTTGTGCTACAATTTTCTCATTAATGTCTTTATAAATTGCTGTTGAATTTAATTTATTTGACATGAGTGGTATATCATTGATCTTATTAGACTACATGGTCGAGAAGCTTGGCGCAGAACCAAGTAAAACTGGTGAATTGGTCAACCTCCTTTACAGTAACTATGGAACTACTATTGCTGGTCTAAGGGTATCATTTCCTTGTTTTACAGCACTTTCTCTTAAATAAGTTTTAATCATGGTTAAATTCTGAAAATACTAAGAATTTATTTATTGTCTTATATATGTTTCACTTTTTTCCATTCAGGCTATTGGATATGACATTGACTATGAAGAATATTACAGGTACTTTTGCTTCTTTTTCTCCCATCTCTTTCACATGGATAATTAGTGAATTTCTTCAATCGTTGTGTCTATTTTGAAATTGAAATAGTGACATTGACTCTTGAAATTCTGTTGACAGTTTTGTTCATGGGAAATTACCTTATGAGAACTTAAAGCCAGACCCAGTTCTGAGGAATCTGCTGCTGAGTCTCCCCTATAGAAAGCTTGTAAGTTGTTTATAACAAAAAAAAATTAAATTGACTATAAAACTAAAATTTGTAATACTTTCAAGGACCAAAAGCATGCTTAACTCCATATTTTATTATTTGTATGCAAGTTATTTAATCAGGATTATCAGTCTAGTATTAATTCCAAATCATACTCATCGGCTTATTCTCTTTTCTTCCTTTTCTAATTAAATCCTTGTAATTTCAACAATTGTTTTTGTCAATAGATTTTCACAAACTCAGACAAAGTCCATACGATTAAGGCACTTGAAAGACTTGGGTTGGAAGACTGCTTTGAAGGAATGATATGCTTTGAGACCCTTAATCCTATCCAAAAGAGCACTGTTTTTTATTATGAAGCTGACATAAAGTTTGAGGGTTCAAAGAGCATAAATCCAACACCCAAAAATGGTGTAGAATGCTCTGAAATCTTTGACATCATAGAGCATTTTGCTCAACCTGAACCCAGTGCAGTCCTGCCAGAGACACCAATTATCTGCAAACCATCCGAACATGCCATTAAATTGGCCCTCAAGATGGCCAACCTTAACCCACAAAGAACCGTAAGAAAATCAACCTTTCGGCTTTATGATCTAATTGTTTTATTTGGTTTAATATGTTTATTAGTACTTACAAATATGGCAAATTTTAGTTTTAGTTTCTAAAATTTTATTAATTAAAATCTTTATAAATTTTAATAGTTTTGAAAATTACATGAAATGACATATATCTAGATATCTCACATTCTTTTCCATCAATGACCGTTCAGTTGCGATTATCATATGCATGTTATCTTATCGTTAAATAATTATAAAAATTATTTTACGAAAATAAATGTCTTAAATATATTTTTAGTTTCTTAAATTTAAATTTATTTTTGAGTTTAATAATCTTGCACTGACGGTATAAAATAGTTTTACAACATCATTTAATCATAAATCATCATTGATATGATTTTTAAAGTAATTATCATAAAAGTTAATAATTTTATCATATATAATAACTTATGATCGGACGACGATATAAAATTTTTTATATTAAGTGTATAATTTATTTTTTCTTCCTTTTATTAGTTTCTCAATTTTAAAAAAGAAACTTTTTTAGTTAACCCTAACTTATTAATTTTTAGCATTTTAAATGCACAATTAATGGGATTTCTTTTACCACAAGAAGGATTAAAAAGAGTAATATTTTGAAATGGAGGAACTTTGAAAAACAAATTTAAATTAAAGAGAAAAAAAACAATTGTAACCTAAATTTAATGGACAAAACTATATTTAAACCAAAATAAATTTATGAAAACAAAAAAAAAGTTGAAGGTCAAAACCAAACTTCTCTATATTTGTAACCGATGTAGATTCGGTGACAAAATATTATTTTTATACTAATGCTAGAAACTTATTTAAACATTTTCTTTACCTGTTTTGCTTACATTTTGTCATATTCAGTTGTTCTTTGAGGATAGTGTCCGCAACATACAATCTGGAAAACGATTGGGCCTTCACACTGTGTTGGTATGTTATTATTGATATTTTTTTGAAGTAGCTAAAATCTGACTTACTTTAAGAAACCATCACTGGTTGCCTTTAAAGTATGTCTGAACCCACCAAAAACTAATTTGAGCTATGTGCTCATTGATTGCTATATCCAGGTTGGTAGATCCTACAGGGTTAAAGGTGCTGATTATGCCATGGAAAGCATTCACAACCTTAAGGAGGCAGTGCCTGAACTGTGGGAAGCTGACATAAAAGCACAAGTTGCATGCCCGGGAACTGAGAAGCTTGCAGTGGAGACATCAGATATAGCTTGAGACTTCGCAAGAATGCCCCTTTTAGTATCGTTAATAAATTGAAAATCTATGTAGAAATAAAGAAGCAGTCAGCCACAGGGTTTTCCATCTTCAAATGTTTTTTTTTTTAATCTATAGGATCATTGCATTCAATATCAGAGATTTGATAACATTCACAGATCCTATTCAATCAATGAGTTAGATTTCTTCGTTCATTTTCAAATGAGTAGTGGTTGGTTTGGTTGAGTGGAAGGACTGTCTTGCCTTGAGACCAATAATGATATTGCTATAAGCAAACCGTTAATAGTAGACGGGCTTCACATGTTGTAGTTATTGTACTTGATGTTAATGCATGGTTCTTAACAAAATAAAACGTTAGTAACTTATATTTTATTGGTTGCAACGAATGAGATAAATATTTATTTTATATAATTAAAATTTATAATAAATAAATATTTTTAAACATAAAATTTTTATTATTATAATATAAGATTATTTTTTATTATTGATATTTTTTTAAAATATTAAAATTAAATTTAAAAAATAAAGATGAAAATGATAGATTAAAAAAGATAAGAAATAAAAAACTTAAAAATTTCTTAAAAACACTTGCAAAAAATGCTCTCGGCGAATGATTTGTTTATATTGTAATTTAGCAACTTTTTTTTTTTGAAGATTTAAGCATTAAATATGTTTTGAGTTTTTATTTTAATTACATGATATTATTTTATTTTATCTTATTGATTTAATAAAAAAAAATTTATAAACTTTCATGGTCTTGTTCTAAACCAGGTATACTTTTAAAAAATTTTATTTGATAATAATAAAGTGAATATGAATCTTTTATTCACGTAAATTTATTTATCAGTATTTTTATATGATTTAGTTATTTATGTACATGTGAGGGATAGAGAATGTCACACTAATCACTACTCTTGCATGCACACATATAGATAGAGAGAGACTCTTTTATTTGCATGACTTTTTCATAAACTGTTTAGAAAGAAAAGAAAAATAAAACGCAACGCTGTGTATTTTTTGGTAGAAATGTTTAATGCATAAAAAGAAATTACCAAAAAAATGAAATACCCAAAATTTTGTGAAAATATTTGACTGTATTCTTTTTATTCTGACATTATCTTTAGCCTTTAAGTAAATCTATATATTTTACTATTTTAACTTCTTAGTATAGACCTCTCAAAAACTTCTTAGTATAGACAAATTTTAGTAAGAATTCTGATCGTGTAACATTACTGAACTGAAACAAAAAGTCTGAAATCACAGAAGAAACAGGGCATTTCCTTTGATGATATTTAGAATGACCACGTCTCTCAAAACCTTACTCTTTCTTTTTATTACCACCGATATATATATATATATATATATATATATATATATATATATATATATATATATTACTTTTAGCCATTACATTTATGGTTAGTTGGACGCAGCAAAATAAATATTGTACGTAGCAAAATTTATGCAGAGTTCATTAATGTGAAACAAACATCACCAATTCACCACATATATAATTTCTCAATGCAACTTTCTAATTGTTGTATAATGCTGTTTTTCTCTCCTCACAAAATCAGCTTGGCCCTTTCTTTGCTTTCACGAAAGGTTTGCCCCATTTAATTGGCAACGGGAGGAGGCATGCATATCTCATATATATTAGCTTATATATGGTTATATAAATTTTTTGAATTGTGAATTACATTCGAATCCTAGGATTTATTCTTGTTATTAGATGATACATAACCCTACACTCAACTGTTATTAAGTGACTTGGGTGTTTAATTTTACCTTAACTTCAGAATGGACTATGGAGAGATCGTGATGGCCTTAATCAAACTTGAAAGTTCAAACCCTAAGGTGGCACTTGGTTCCCTCGTTTTCTATTTTCATTTTCGGTAAAAAAACAGAAAATAAAACTAAAAAAATATGTTTGTTAAGATTTTAGAAAACATTTTCGGAAACGTCCTTAAAATTGAAAACGAGAAAAAGTTGTTTTCAATGTATGTAATTTTAAGCAAAATGTCTTGCGTTACTTTTTCCTCCTCGAAGCAGCTTCCATCCCTTTCCTTTCCCACAATATCTCCGCTCAATCTATCACCGTTTCCAACAATCTTCTCCTCTTTGCTGCTAGCCTGCTACCACCTGTAACTTTATCTTCAACCCCTTTCCCCAACCAAGGTAGGAAGAGAAACGTCCTAGTTACAGGTGGACGGTGGGGGTATTATGTTCATTATTTTATAATTTTATTTACAAAATGTTTATCAATAAAAATATACATATATTCTTATTATTTTAAATTATAACACAAAATGTTTATGATTTTTAAATCAAAATTAATCAGATTAACTTATTTTCAATATTTTTGTTTTTAGAAAAAATAAAAATAAGAAGTCAAAACAAACATATTTTTTAAATTTTGAAAATTTAAAAATGAAAATTGTTTTAAAAAAATAAAAAATAAAAAATAAAATGAAAATAGAAAACGCCTCATCAAACCAAGCTCCACCTAAACTTTCTCGTGCCGAAAAATTCAATGAAAGAAAAAAAGTGTCATTTTGTATAAAATAAAAGTCTTAACAAATCACATGTACACTGGAAAAGAAGGTTGAAACAATTTATTTAGGTTAACCAGGTTGCATTAAATGCAATATAAAAATTGATTATTTCAGATCAAATCTGTGTGGATTGAGTCAAGTGATAAAGTTAATATTTTTTTTCCTTTGTTTTTGTTTAAAGTTTACTTGATGAGCATCATTAAAACTGGTGTATAATATGAGGGGATTAAATGTTGCGGAGATTTTTACTAATGAATCATGATAAATTTCACAAGTGAACTAATATCACACACTATAATTCAAAATCTTTAGTTTCATGTTTATGATTTTTTTCTTTATTTATATGGTATTTAACTTTTTTATTTTTATTCATTGTAAAATTTTAGTTTACACTTATATTTTAATAATCTCTTCCTCAAGTAAATTTCTTTCACATGATAATTTCTCTTTGAGCGAAAATTATTTTTAATTTAAAGTATCCAATGATGTCCATAAAGTTACTTAACCCTAACTTGACCCAATTCACGTAATCATTTCTCTCAACATGCTCTATACTTGTATTTCAATAGAACCAATATTATCTCGTGTTAAAGTATTTGAAAAAAAATAATATCAAATTTATAAAGTGATGTAGTTTGAGTTTGATTGTTTGAGAAGGAGTACATACATGGTGCTCAAACCAATTAAGATATTTTTTTTATTATATTTGAAAACTGAAATAAATTTCACCACCTAACTCCACCTATGTTTTATAAATTGGTTTTAATGAGGTTGCATGGCTAGCTGAGACAAGACCCGTAATAGCCTCTTAATTAAAACTGGTTTGTCTCATTTAACCTCTTGTACTCAATTATTATGCACATAGATTATAAACTTCGATATAAACTCGAGAAGATATGCTCCACCGAAAAAAGATATCGGGAAAATATAATGTGTTACCACAAGGGCATGGATGAATTTTAATTTAATTAATGATTTTAAGTTTGAGTTTTAGACCTGTATTAAATTTTAGACATGTAATTGTGATAAATATTTTATGGAAAAGTTTTATTGTCAGTAAAAATTTTACTCACATCCCATAAAAGATACGTGTGGTATATACAATAAAAACATATATAATGTGCTACTCGTGTAGACTAGGAAATATGAACATGTATGTAGGAGATACAGAGATATCTGCTGTCGTTAAACCTCTTAAAAGTAATGATGATTGCATGCATTATACAAATCTTCTGATGAGAATTTATCTCTAATAAACTCATTGCTCGAACCACCCTGTTGGGCCAACAGTACTTTGCAGCAGAAAATTCTGAAAACCAACAAAAAGTAGATAATAATAACTACGGTTACACTATGACAGCACATACCAGTGCAAGTGAAGAGATAAGCGTAGTAAAGAACAGCTAGCTGTAGGCCATGTTGCATTTAAAACACAGTAACACCAATAAAAATAATTGAAGCTCTTATCAGTTCTAGCTAGCTGGTGTAGTTCAATTTTGATACTTTGTAACATTATCAGTCAGTTGCAATTCGGCACATTGTTAGAATTGACTGTAAGTAGTAAATTTAAAAGTAAAAACATTGTTTTGTATTACGAGATAATACATGATTGAGAGTGAACATACAACAATAATTGAGCATTATATAAGATTATAATTAAGTCAATTAATTGTGTATAGTTGTATAATAAGCTATATTATAGCTGTTGATTTGGTTTGTACACTAATCTTATTAAGGTTAGATCTTGGTCATGGATTTTAGGGGGGGGGGGGGGGGGGGGGGGGGGGGCTGTTTAATGTTTATTTTCGGATTGGTGTGACTCCTATTCACTATATATAGAAAATAATACTACTTTATATATTCTTAATTATAAATCTCTTTTCAAAAATTTATTTATTCCTTTATATATATATATATATATATATATATATATATATATATATTAATTTTTAAATGCATTGATTATTTTTTCTCCTAAATATTGTTAATTATTATTTTTTAAAAAATTATTTATTCCTTTATATATATATATTTTTAATTTTTAAATGTATTGATTATTTTTTTCTCCTAAACATTGTTAATTATTATTTTAAAAAATTAATGAAAAATAATTAAATAGATAGAAAAATAAAAAGGATAATTTTAAAATAATAGTACAAATAATTAAAATATTTAATTCAATTAACTAAGTTAATCATTTTTCTTAAGAGACATGAATTAATTGAAATTATCTTATAATTAAAAATATAATTAATTTAGTTAATTATATTAAATTTGTCAATTATTTATACTATTATTATAAAATAATCTTTTTCTTATCTTTTTCTTCACTTAATTACTTTTCAATAATGTAGAGAGAATGTTTAAGTACGAATGTATAAAAATAATAATAAATACATCTAAATATTAGATAATAATCTTGAATAAAAGACAAACAAATTTCAAAAAATAAACTTATTAAAAAAGGAGGGGAGTATATAACAAGGATACATAAAGGTTTAAAAAAATGGTTGTTGATTCGTACGGTTCCTTCATATTGTGAAAAATTACCGACAAATACAATTAATTCAGCTTTTTTTATGTTGCACCCAAATTACGATCACAGACAACCCAAAAATTTTGATGTTACACTCAAAAACACCATCGGACCGTTTTATGAAACTTTGATTGAGCATCATTTAAGTCATCACTTAATTCTGCTTTCTTGTTGATGTGTAGATCTAGAATCTTATTTTGGAGATTTAAGTAGTGTGCATGCACTATTCACTGTAGGCCATGTTGAATTTTACACAGTCGCACCGTTAAGTACAATTGAACCTCTGTAAAATTGTACACATAGCTCAATTTTTATGAACGATTTAAAACATTATCACCAGCTACACATTGTTCATTATTACCTAGCTAGAAGAGAAACTTTAAATAATTCGTTCTAAAATTAAAAAAAAATCCAATAACTTCAACAATATTATTTTTTTATCAACAAATATTAATTTTATTAGTTTTATTAGAAATATCAGTTGATAAGATATAAATTTGTGATCTTTCCTTTTATTCTTCTCCAATCATGCCAATCTTATATCTCTACTTTGATAATAGAATTTAATGATCATTATAATAAAAAACACTTTTACACCATTATTCATTATTAATTATAATTCACTTTAATGTGATTTTTAAAGTAGTTATTATAAAAGTTAAAAAATTTATCATATTGGATATAATATAAAATTTTTATAGTGCCAATGAGTGTATAATTTCTTATCTTACAATATTAGTATGCTTGTAAAAAACGTTTTCAGGCATTATTATAATGACACCATTTCTTTTTCTTCTAGTGGTAGCCAAAGCCATAATTTAATTAGCCACAACAAAGATCACAACAATTGTTCGAGAACATTATATAAGCCACCTAACATTCCCGTTCAGAAGCAGGATCACAGTAGGAGATAAGGAGAGCATTCACCATTTTCTTGTGGTTTGGTTTCCTAGAGACACTAAGTACTCCCATGGAACAAAACAACAAAAGCCTTGTTTCTTCTAAATTCTTATGTTTATGTTTGTTGATCACCTTGATCAGCATTATTGTTGCTCCACAAGCGGAAGCAGCACGAGCATTTTTCGTGTTTGGCGATTCGCTTGTAGACAACGGGAACAACAATTTCTTGGCCACCACGGCGCGTGCCGATTCATATCCTTATGGCATTGATTCTGCATCTCATAGAGCCTCTGGTCGTTTCTCCAATGGCCTCAACATGCCTGACCTTATCAGTTGAGTGCTCATGCATGCTATATGTTATTAATTTTGCCGTAGAATTATGTTTTTGATTCCTTCCAAAATTTTCAAAGTTCAATTTTAGTTTCTTTAAAAGTGTTTTTTTTTTTCTTTCATTTTTCTCCCTCCAAAATGTTTATCTTTTGTTCTTCAAAATGCATTTACTTTTGAGGCTCAAAAAGTGTTTTAGATAATACTTTATAGAGGGTGAAAACAATTTAGATAGTAAGTGAGATAAAAAAGTAAACATTTCAAAATTAGAGGGGTTAAAATTGGAAATTTTAGAAGGATCAGAAGCAAATTTAATTCTTGATTTTTTTTGTAACCTCATTTTATAGTTATTTTTAGTTGCTTTCTTCTTAACATTTTGTTTTAATTTATACCTATATGTGAGCATTTTTAATCCGCGGGTATATAGATAAACTGTTTAATCTTTTAAGCCATGCATATAAACCGTGTCATGTATGTAGGTGAGAAAATTGGCTCAGAACCCACATTACCATATTTGAGTCCACAGCTCAATGGTGAAAGGCTGCTTGTTGGTGCAAACTTTGCTTCTGCTGGGATAGGAATTCTCAACGACACTGGAATTCAGTTTGTAAGTCAAAAATAGACTCACGCACACGTACACATATATATTTTAGTAATAATATTACAATGAATTATTGATATTATTCTTTCAAAAATAGACTTAATGTGTGGAAATTTATTAAAAATCATCAATGTTAATGGGTCACACTTATAAATTAAGGGAGAGAATCGTTAAATGAAAATAGAATTCACTAAAATTGGTCATTTTTCAATGAATTTTAAGGAGTGCTAGAAAATAGTGTTTCTAATATTCCTGTAATAATATATTGCTGATTAAAGTTTAATAAGAGAATCAATGTGACCATTAAGCAGTTATCTATCTAACTATCTACATTTTCATTTTCAGATAAACATAATCCGAATTACAGAACAATTGGCATACTTCAAACAGTATCAGCAGAGGGTGAGTGCACTAATTGGAGAAGAGCAGACTCGAAATTTAGTGAACAAAGCATTGGTGCTCATAACCTTAGGTGGCAATGATTTTGTCAACAACTATTATTTGGTTCCTTTCTCTGCCAGATCCCGCGAATATGCTCTTCCAGACTACGTTGTCTTCCTCATTTCGGAGTATCGTAAAATTCTTGCGGTATCCCATCCTTCTACTCTGCTTGTATTTAGGTTAATATTTTTTTATTCATGGAAATTAAACAAGATATCAAAAGATTTACAACCCACAAATATATTTCTTTTATTTATTGCTGAGTAAAATAATGTTACATTTTTATAGGTCATGATCGATACATATCGATACTTTTGAGAGAAAGAGATAGATAAGTATGATGAATGATAATGTAAGAAAAAAAAAAGACGAAAAGAAATGATAGCTAGGTGTTAATAAAATATTTAATATATGAAAAGTTTATATATCATTACTATTTTTTCTTGAACCATAACTGCTGCTACAGCCTGACATGAGTGGGTCATGTAACCATAAAAGGACGTACAATGGCTGAAAAAATGAGGGAAAAAAAAGGAAAATTGCATCTAATAATCAACTTAGAAAAATAAATATGATTGTTTATATCCTCATACAAATTTTTTTCTAATTTTCCTAAACGTTATAAAAAAAATTAAATAAAAAGTTTATATACACATTCAATTTGTTTAAAATATATACACAAAATGAAATATGTTCTTGGCTAGGTAAGAATGATTGGAAAAGAATGTTATACAAGAATTTAAATTTATTCGTACATGTGAAATTTTCTGAAATGGAATAATAAACTCTCAAATATTTCTTTAAGAGGTTACATCAGTTATTATAAAAATCAATCAAGAAAACTTGTGAATATACAATTTTTTTTATTTTTTTTATTAGTAGTGAATATTACTTCATCATATCTTATGAGAGTACTTAGCACTTAGCAGTTAATAAATGTTTCACAATAACAGAATTCAAGAGGACCATAGCAACTCTCTCAAAAAAAACAGACAGCGTATTACTACTATTTTAATTATATGGGAGAAGATCCTCTCATGTATGTTATGATAGGTCATGATTGAGATGTAGACTTTGTAAGTAGCATGTTATGTTGAGATTCATTTGGTAGTTGAAGGCAGCGTGCATTTTGCTGATTGATATTAAAACCCACATGAATTCTGTCACTCAAAATGCGATGTAAGCATTAGTGAGCACAACCATTTTACATATGGATAATTAATGCGTGCCGTCTTCTCTCTCTCTTGGTATTTCGATTTTAGGCATTTATAGTTTATTTACCTATATTAATTAATGTATTTAGTTCCTCTAGCAGCATTTCTCTTAAACTTCTCTCTCTTTTTCTTATTTTGCTATTCTCTCTCCTACCTTAATTTCCATCATAAGGATCCAACAATAAGTCAAGTTTAAAATAATTTTTTTATAGAGGGACTTTTTATACATTAAAAAATAGAGATTATATCAAGTTTTTCACAGATATATATGATCTTTTTTATTAAAAAAATTAATAATATTTTTTTGTTGGTGAAATTTAGGTAATTTTGCTCACCATGTTTTTCTTCTAAAAAAGCATAGAGTAGAAGAGAATTCATGTTGTAAGTAGTGTTTTTGACTCAGATGAAATTTTAAGATACCTTTACATTATAGAATTAATATCCAATTTGAGATTTATTTATATTTAAACTTCTTTATTCTTTCTCAAATATATGTTTAGAAGCTCAAATTTTATCTCTACGAAAAATTTATTAGATAGTTTTAGATCATCACATATCCATATTTTTTACTCATCTCTACAAAACAAGTATTCAAGTTTTATTTATCATGTAAAAAGATATTTGTAAAAATTAATTACTTAAAAAATATTCCTCCATGTGTTGCTAACTAAGCTATATCTCCTGGAATGATTTTTGTTCTGTACTAATATGTTATAACAAACAATTGAAGATTGTTGAGGCATTTTTGTAATAATCAAAATCAATAATGATTGATACAAGTGAGAGAGATTTGTGTCTCTTAATCAAGTAATCCAAGATTCAAATTCTGATTTATGAAATAAATTATATTAAAAAAAGAAACATTTATCTTATATGTGTATTCGTCATTCGAGACAAAAATTTGTTATTACTTAAAAAAAAATGGTATCAATACCATGTATAACAAAGAAAAAAAAGAATCTTACAACAATCAATTAAATATTTTTGTTGTGTGTTGTAACAAGGAAATTAATAAATGCACTTTGGCAGAATCTGTATGAATTGGGGGCACGAAGGGTTCTAGTGACAGGCACGGGACCACTGGGTTGCGTGCCAGCAGAATTGGCTATGCACAGCCAAAACGGAGAATGTGCGACTGAGCTGCAACGAGCCGTTAACCTGTTCAATCCTCAACTCGTCCAACTACTGCACGAACTTAACACTCAAATTGGCTCCGATGTCTTCATTTCCGCAAACGCCTTCACCATGCATTTGGATTTCGTTAGTAACCCACAAGCCTATGGTATGTTATCGATCTATGTCATTAACCTTTGCTTTTGTGTTCTAATATGGTAAATCCTTCCTGTTTCCAATTAGAATTAAATTATGATATGAAACATAAGTTTAGTTTGATAGTAAAAAGGTGAAAGAAGGGAGGAATAAGTTGCATCTTTTTTCTAACAAAAATTAACAAATAAATAACTAATATTTATTGATAAAAAAATTAAATTATGATATATGATTAGTGTCAATATATTTTTTTTAGCAAATTTTGTAATTACAGAGAGAAAGTTTTTTTCTTAATTTAATTTCTTTTGAACCCAAAAATAATTAGTTAATAATGGCATATTTGACACACAAGTTTTTTGAATTTAATTGATATAGATTGACATTGACAATGTAAAAATCTTTTACACTTTTAACTAATCACAAAATTTCATATCTTAAAAAAGTTAAAGTCTTATTTTAACTACTTAAAAGTTATACGTATATACTATAAATTGTGATAGGTTAACAATATAAAAAATAAATTTTACATTTAACGTGTATAATAATTAAACTTTTTTCATTACCAAAAATGCGTGTGAAATGCACCTTGAAAAGAAAACAATATGTTGAGAAACTCTATAATACGAGAAATTAAGAAGAATGAGAGCTTCACACTCTTTAAATTAGAGTTTTTAATTTATACTGTGAGGAAATAATTTAATGAAGGAAGCTTATTTAATAATGTTTATAAGTATAAAAGATAATATTTTCTTTAAATGTGTTCATTACCTTATGATAAATAATTCAGAGTGTGTAATTTGCAACACTGATTAACTGAAAAGTTAATATACAATAATATATATTTAACATGTTGACAGTTAAAAAAAAGGGTTGAAATCGAATGATTCATCTGTTGATTTGAACATATTTCATTTTCTTATCCACATGCAAGTATCAACTTCAGAGAATTTCCTTATTTTATATAAAAAAAACTGCAAAAGTCTGAAAAATAAAATAAAAGGAGAAGATATTTAAGAACGATTGGCTGCATTTATTTACCATACCCAAAATAAACTGTTTTGTAAAAATCAGGTTAAATGGTGTGGGGTATTTGGCTACAGGGGACGGGGACCATGACATATAATGGTTGCTCTGGCCTATGGTCGATAACAATTAACAAGACATATTTAAGAAGCTTGGTGGCTTCCCTCAGTAAATTCTAGTGTGGTCATGCTTGCTGTAAACATTAATATTACCACGTGGGATTCTTGCTTATATGAAAATGAGAAATTCTTTACTTTATTGACTGTATACTCTCTCAATATACTAATTTTTAACCCATGAACTTCGTGATCAATAATGAAAATGTGTTAAAAAAAACTTAAAATATAACTTTGGTTTCTCATTTGATTTTTTTTTCCCTTTGATTATTTAAATTTGAAAAGTTCTCTTAGAATGTATTATTAAATCAAGTTAGTCTTCTTTTATCTAACTGCCTCACTAGTTAAGTTGATGACACATGACAATTAACTAAAATAAACATCATTTGTAAAAAAAGTGACGGAAGAATTTTGGTCTTACATAATATTTTAAGATACCAAAAGGAAAATTTTTTAAATTTAAGAGATCAAGCTAAAACAAACAATTTTAGAAAAAGAATCAAAATAATATTTTAACTAAAACAGAGTGTTAACATTGTTCTTGCTATCATTTCAGTGTGTGTTGAGACACACGTTCGAGACTCAAAAATTTCTCTTTAATAAAAACACAAACTACTAAAATTGTAACTTTTACTTAGATGAGAATCAAGTATTCCTGATGTAAAACCAAATAAAAACCCAATTATGCTTTTCAACTAACTTTTGTTGATTTAATAATTTGAGAAATCGGCGTGAAGCATAATTGCTAAGCAAAGTTCCAATTTGAAAGCATGTATTAACCTTTTTATTCCACACACAGGGTTTGTCACGTCAAAAGTAGCATGCTGTGGTCAAGGAGCATACAATGGAATCGGACTCTGCACTCCAGCTTCAAACTTGTGCCCAAACAGGGATTTATATGCATTTTGGGACCCCTTCCATCCATCAGAGAGAGCAAATAGATTGATCGTGGATAAATTCATGACTGGATCCACCGAATACATGCACCCTATGAACCTTAGTACAATTATTGCTTTAGATTCTACAACCTAATGCACCATTACTGTATGAGTTGTCTTCTTTTCTTGTCTATGCACACCTAGTTCCTACAAGATATTGTATTTTTCTTGAATGTTTAAAACTATGACGTTAATTACTTAAGTATTATTTTTTTTTTTATCGGTGTTCAAATTAACTTGCCAACTTGTTATATGTGCAAATTTTAAAAAATTAATTCGCAGCACGAATGTGTGTTGAATAACAGGACATATATTGTTGTTCTTTTTTTTGGTGATTAAATACCAGAGGATTAAAAACCTCTGGGAGACAAGCACATAGAATCATATCTCAACACAGCAGCAATACAATCTGATCTAACTTCAATTAAGCTCAAAGCTCTCTTAGCCATTACATCTGCAGCTTTATTTGCATCTCTGAGAACATGATTCCATGTGACATAACCTATACGACTATGCACATCTAGAATTTCTGCTACCAGGTTGTGGACTGATGATCACCAACACAACCGCCCTCAAGAAGATCTATGGCCTCCTTAGAATCGGAATCAACTCGAAGAGCTTTCCATTGATGACCCTTTTGACCAATCGGGAATCAGATAAATTCATCTCTAGACACCTTCTCCAATCTTTGCATGTATAGAAAACATTCCTATGTTGGCTTCTAATATAACAATTCCACACCTGCTTACAATCATTACAGTCCCGGAAAAGATGCAAGAGAGCCTCAGCTTCAGCTTGACATGCAGAACACGCATCATTCACACTCATGCCAATTCTCATTCTCTTGGCATTTGTCAAAATACTTTCATGACTAATCTTCCATAAGAACATTCTAATTCTTTCCGGACCTGGCCATCTATGCACCAGCTTAAATAAGTTAATATCAGAAGTCACTTGCAGATCACAAACAACACCATAAGCTGACTTCAAAGTAAAGGAACCATCAGCAGTTCCTTTCCAAGCTATTGTATCCAAACCAGCTTCTGTTCTTGGAGGGTTCATACCTAATATGTTGCGAACAAAGGACACAGGTAAATAATTATGAAAATTATTGTATCATAATAAAACTCAACCGAGGCATTCAACACATCTTCCGGGACATCCCTGGATTCAATATTCAATAAGGAATCACAATTCCTTGTGCAGTACGTTGTCTCTCTAGAATTTCACTTTGGATCCAGCACCCAACACACTAACCGTATTTCTGCAGAACACCTCCCAACTGGCACACATGCCTCTCTAGAAATTGTGTTACGAACCAAGCACGGGAACGGGAACAACCTAGCTTCGAGGGCTAGGAACCTCCATAGAAGAAGAAGGAGAGAGCGAGAGAGAGACTAAGGGAGAACTTGCTTTGATATTTTCTGATATTGAAAGCGCACAATCCATCCACATATATAGTTGCTGTCAAGGGAACAAGGGCCCCACAAGCAAAACAGAAAAGATAACAAAATGGAATATCCTAACAACCATATTCCCTTATTCCACTACCTACATATCTTCTAGAAAGCACGATGCTAGTGTTGTGCACTACCTTCACGTACTATGCCAATTGCATGGGGTCTCTGTTATTCGTAACATTTTCATGCCCTTCAAAAACACCTTGTCGTCAAGGTGTTTTGAGTCTGTCGAGGTCCTCCAGGATCCCAAGGTCTGTATCGGTGAGGGTCCTTTGGGTCAGCCACTGTCCCTAATGCAAAAGCAGTCGATTGGCGCTCACGTGCAACCAAGGTCGATCCATAGGGCACATTGCTCTTCTCCAACAGTGCCATGTCTCTATGTCCCAAAAGCTTGTCATGCGGAGCCGCCTCACGACCATAATGAACAACAATACGTGAGAGGTTGTTGAGGGAAGCCACGACACGGGTGTGGCCGAGCTGGTTGAAGATGGAGGACGACGCGTGGGCCACTTGGTGCTTGCTGTGGGCGGCAAAGTGAAGAACCGGCATGGAAAACAGAACTGGTAAGGGTGCGGCGTGGTTCGGCCTGAGTGCGGGTGGTGGTGGTGTTGGCTTGAGCGGCGGAGGCGGTGGTGTAGTCAGCAACAGAGGCGACGGTGGAGTCAGCGGTGGTTGCGCCGGAAATGGCGGAGGTGGCGGCGGAGTCCGCGACAGAGGTGGGGATGGTGTGGGACTTGGTTGTATGGGTGTAGAGCATGGAGACTGCGGAGGGTAGTGGTGGCCGGGTCGCCGAGGCAGTCGGAGGAGAAGGGCGTCCAGTTGGGAGTCGAGGCGGCGTGTAGCGGCATCAAGTTTGGTCAAGATGGCCTCAAGGCGGTCCTCGGCAGCCATTGAAGCTTCGTTTGGCGACGAGTAGTGTGGGTGGTGGTAGTGGAAGGTGGAAGCTCCGTATGGCGAGTGGTAGCCATGGAAGGCAGCCATGGAAGCTCCATACAGTGAGTGGTAGCCATGGAAGTTGGTATGGCAGCCATGGAAGGAAGCCATGGGCTCTCAATGAAAGCACCAAATGTTACGAACCAAGCACAGGAACGGGAACAACCTAGCTTCGAGGGCTAGGAACCTCCATAGAAGAAGAGGGAGAGAGCGAGAGAGAGACTAAGGGAGAACTTGCTTTGATATTTTCTGATATTGGAAGCGTAGAATCCATCCACATATATAGTTGTTGTCAAGGGAACAAGGGCCCCATAAGCAAAACAAAAAAGATAACATAATGGAATATCCTAACAACCATATTCCTTTACTCCACTACCTACATATCTTCTAGAAAGCACGATGCTAGTGTTGTGCACTACCTTCACGTACTATGCCAGCTGCATGGGGTCTTTATTATTCGTAACAAATTGCTCCCAAGCTTATTCGTCTTAATATTAGGTATCAAATCAGTACGGCAACCATACTTCTCCTGGATAATAGCTGACAAAGGAGGGGGATCTCTATTACAGAATCTCCAATTAGCTCGAAACATAAAAGCCATATTGACATCCCGTGCCTTCCTCAGACATAAACTGCCTTTATCCTTAGGGGAGAAAACAGTATCCCATGCAACTAGGTGAATCTTCTTGCCATTATCTATATCTCCCAAAATAAATCTGCGACAAGCCTTGTCAATATCATCACACACCATTTTTGGAAGCAAAGTTATTTGCATCACATGAAAAGGTAAAGCTTGCAAAACAGATTTCGCAAGGGTCACCCTACCAGCAAAGAAAAGAGTTCTAGCTTTCCACGTACTTAACCGTTGATGGACTTCGTCCATGATAAGTTGGAATGTTCCTCGTGATACCTTTTTATGAAAAATAGGTACCCTAAGGTATTTTCCAAGGTCATCAGTACACTGATTACCCATTTCCTCGCTTGATTACCCATCTCCTCGCTCGATTGATTCCTATGTGACACTCAAACATTTTTAGAGAAATGCATACGAGATTTCTCTAAGCTAATCTTCTGACCAGAACTCTTGCAAAATAAATTTAAAATATTATGAATCAAGTGGACTTATTCTAGAGAAGCTCCCGCAAACAAAAGCAAGTCATCTGCAAAGGTCAAGTGCGATCAGGAACAAAACTAGACTACAACAATATTATCTCCACTTTGTTGATCAGGAACAAAACTAGGTTGACAAGGCTCAATCAAATGAGTCATATACGATCTAATTCTTAAGGAGAGAAGCCTAGTAATAACCTTATACACCACATTACATAAGTTGATAAGTCTAAAGTCTTTCATAAAACTCACATCCTCTTTCTTAGGAATGAGAGTTATAAAAGTCTTATTTACCTCAACAACTGTTTGATGATTTTGAAAAACCCCCTTGCATGAATTTATAGAAGTCCTTTCCAACCACTTTCTAGTTTTTCTGAAAGAACACCGCTTAGAATCCATCAGGGCCAAGAGCCTTGAGACTCCCCATTTGTTTGATGGTCTAATAGATTTCTCTTAGTGATGGAATCCTCCTTAACTCCTCTCTGGCCTCATCCCTTAATTTTGGAAACGCATGAGATGTCACCAAAGGAAGATATATGAAATCCTTTGTATACAAGTCCTTATAGAACTTAGTAGCCATCTCCTCCAACTTCTCGGAATCCACCACCCAATTACCATCACCATCTTTAATCATATCATACCTATTCCTCCTTCGACGGATAATAGTCACACCATGAAAGGACTTGGGGTTGCGATCCCCCAAATGAAGCCATTTAGCCTTAGATTTTGTATACCAATGAACTTCCTCCTTTGCTAGAACCTGCTCATACTCTTTCCAAATACTACTGTATTTCGAATCAAGAAAGGAATCAATCCCAACACCTCTCCTAATATCCAACCTCTCAAGCTCATTTTTCAAATAAGCTTTCCTTTTCCATAAGCACTCAAAAGTCTCCTTATTCCATATCTTTAACTGGTATGAGAAATTATAATATTTCTAGACCAATTAGAAGTTTCATGGACGTGCTCCTATTTCTTCCTAACAAAACCTAGAAAATCTTCATGCATTAATCATGCTGCTTCAAATAAGAAGAGCCTCATATGCTAGTTCTTTTTGGTATGAGAATCTAACCTCAAGAGAAGAGGCATGTGACCAGACTTCATCCATCCAAGATGGACTATCATAGCATCTTGGAACATAAGTCTCCAATCAAGACTAATAAGGCTTTTGTCCAACCTAACACCCATTCTTCCATTCCTCCAAGTTATACTATCACCTTGGTATCCCATGTCTATCAAATTTATGAGACAAAGGAAATCACGGAAATCCTCAGTATCACGATGGCCCTGAGAATTTGCTCATCTTATGCTTTCACTAGGAGTTAGAGTGTTATTAAAATCCCAAATTATAGCCCAACCACCTGACTAATCATTACTAACATCATATAACTCGTCTCATAACAATTATCTCCTTGCAAACTGAGGAGCCCCGAACACAACCGTTAAGACCCACTCTCGAGAATTCCTCCTATTCACTTTCATATGAACAAACAGAGTTAAGTTTCTAAGAACCCCCATAGTCCAATCCTCTCATTTCCATGAACACCAAATACCTTTTGAATGACCATTGGCATCCTGAATAAAAGAACCATGAAGACCAAACATTTTTATGATAGTCATGGCTCTCACCACTAGTATGAATCTCCATAAGAATCACAAAAGAGGATTTATATTGCTTCATCATATCTTTGATCAAAATTCCAAACCCCCTAGAAATTGTTCGTCGACAATTCAAACTTATAACACTCATAAAGAATTAATGGTTTGGTTTGGTAACTCAGTATCCCTTGCAACTTGTATTGTGATTCTATTGTAAATATAGCTTTAGTTAGTTATAATTAGTTGTCAAACTGTTATGACAAATATGCAGTTAATTAGTTACTCTTTTTTCTATTTTTTATTGAATCCTTTGTATATAAACAACCATTTCTTGTAGCACATTCACCAATTAATTCAATTTGTTTTCATTCTTCACTTTGATATCTGAT
Organism: Glycine soja; assembly: GCF_004193775.1. Taxonomy (NCBI): domain Eukaryota; kingdom Viridiplantae; phylum Streptophyta; class Magnoliopsida; order Fabales; family Fabaceae; genus Glycine; species Glycine soja. The sequence continues at coordinate 18,499,227 of NC_041004.1, read as the reverse complement.
ATGGTATTAGAAGTTACTTATTTCGCGTCTATTGCTTCCTCTTGAAGCTTCTTTCCGTGTATTACCTTCTTCTTCATGATTGTTTTCTTCTAAATCGTTTTTTTCCTTCTCTCCTTGGTCATGGCTGCCATTGATGATTCTAACCCCTTAATTCTTCATTCATCTGATAATCCTGGAATTGCTCTAGTTTCACACTCCCTCATAGGTGAAAACTACAATTCTTGGAAGAAAGCAATGTGCATGGCTCTTCACGAGAAAAACAAATATGGGTTTGTCGATGGTTCAATTCCTGAATTTGCTTTGGGTCATTCCACCCATGCTTTGTGGCATCGCAATGATGTCTCATCCTAGCTCCTTAATTCGTTATCAAAGGAGATGCTAGTGAGCATCTTACACTGTTCTTCTGCCAAAGCAATTTGGGATGATCTCAAGGAATGTTTCGAACAACGTAATGGTCCTTTGATTTTTCAGCTTAAGCATGAATTAATCACTCTACAACAAGGGTCGTGTCTTTTTCTTCCTTCTACTCCAAGCTTCGTTCTCTCTGGGAGTCGCTATAAAAAATGAAACCATCACATTGCTGCACCTGTGGAGGAATTAAACCATGGTGCGATTTTGAGCGGCTAGAGTATGCTATGCGGTTCTTGATGGGGCTGAACGAATCTTTCTCTACTATCAGAGGTCAAATTTTTTCCATGGATCCCTTTCCCCCAATTACTAAGGTTTTTGCCTTAATTGTTCAAGAAAAAAAGCAAAAAGAGGTTGGTGCATCCACATCTGGAACTTCTGCTTATGAGGTTTCACATGTTTTTGCATTCAAGAGTTCTTCTGATGCAAGAAATAATTCTAATAATCGCTCCAAAGGCTCTTCCAAGAACCGCCTCTTGTGTGCTCATTGTGGTATGTTAGGTCATACTCAAGATAGTTGTTTCAAGTTGCATGGCTATCCTCCAAATTATAAGAAGAATGGATATTCCTCAGAGGTCAAGAAGCAATCTTTTTCTTCCTCTGAACCATCACACAAGGTTGCTCACCAAGTGTTTGTTGATATGCTTCAACCACAACCCTCTTCTGTTGACTTGGGTTCATAGTTTCAACTTCCTGCTCAACAATATAGCCAAATGATGAATCTTTTACAAAGTCATGCTAAAATGCTTTCATTCCTCAGGGTGTTTCTTCCTCCAGTGGTATGATTCTTTCTACTTCCACTTCCAATTTTCTTCATGATTGTTGGATTTTAGATTCTGGTGCAAGCATTCATATTACTTGCTATGTTCATAATTTTTTATCTTATCAGCTTGTTTTTGATAAAACTGTAACTCTGCCTAATAGTGACATTATACCCATTCTTGCCATTGGTTCAGTTTACTTAACCAACACCTTAGTCTTGCATAATGTTGCTTACATTCCTAAATTAAAATTCAATTTAATTTCAATTAGTGCCCTACTAACTAATCCTAATTTGTCCATTTCTTTTTTCCAAAATGAATTTGATATTCAGGAGAAGCAAGCTTGCAAGAGGATTGGTAGAGGGGATCTCATCCAAGGCCTTTATGTCCTAGACCTCAAGGACACTCATGATTGCAAATTTACTTTTTCTGTTATCAATTCACACATAAATTTCACTCTTTGTAAAAATTCTCATATTTGGCACTCTAGGTTTGGTCATATATCAGACAAAGTTTTCAGTCATTTGAATAATAAAATTGGTTTACAATTCTCTCCTAATTTCTCTTCTTCTAATTGTTCTGTTTGTCCACTTACTAAATTTAGAAGATTATCCTTTCCTAACTCTAACAATTTATTTGATTTACCTTTTGACTTACTCCACTGTGATATATGGGGTCCCTATGCCCACCCTACATATGAAGGGAAGAGATTTTTCATTACATTGGTTGATGAATGCTCAAGATTCACTTGGCTATTTCTACTTAAACACAAATCTGAAGCTTCAATCTATGTGAAACAGTTTTTCACCATGGTTCAGACTCAGTTTGGTGTTTCCATCAAGTGCCTCAGATATGATAATGCTAAAGAGCTTGCTCTCATTGAGTTTTTGGCTTCCATAGGCACTCTTCATCAATTTTCATGTGTTGAGAGACCAGAACAAAATTTAGTAGTTGAAAGGAAGCATCAACATCTGCTCAATGTAGCTAGAGCTTTGTACTTTCAATCTATAGTCCCTATATCATTTTGGGGAGATTGTGTTACCACTGCAACCTTTCTCATCAACAGAACTCTTTCACCACTACTGAAACACAACTCACCCTTCAACATTTTGTTTAAGAAGGGACTAGATTATCATGCCTTGAGGATTTTTGGTTGTTTGGCCTTTGCCTCAACTCTTCCATCATCAAGGAACAAGTTCTCTCCTAGAGCAGTACCTGCAGTATTTGTTTGCTATCCAAAAGGTTATAAGGGATACAAATTGTATAGCTTGGACACTAAGAAGTTTTTTGTGTCTAGAGATGTTGTTTTCCATGAATCAATTTTCCCCTTTCAAACCATTTCACAGAACCAAGTCATTCCTGATTCCTTACTTGATTTAGTTGTCCCCATCCCTCTCATGAATACATTACCTAACCCTGACCAGAATACTAGCCAACCAACACAAACATCGGTGAGCTCTATCTAAGATCCAAGTGATCCACCCTTAGTCCCTAGCCCAAATCAACTTGACCATTTTCCTTCTGTCACTTTAAGAAAGAGTACACGCCACACTAAGCCTCCCTTATACTTGTCTGACTATGTTACACCAAAATCTAAGATTGCATATCCGATCCAGCATCATTGTTCCTTATTGGCTCTTAGCTCCCCTTACAGAGCTCTCATTAACCAGATTTTAGTTGTATATGAACCTCAATTTTATCATCAAGCTGCCCCCTATCCTGAGTGGCGTCAGGCAATGAATGAGGAAATCAAAGCTCTTGAGGCAAATTCCACCTGGACACTTGTTCCCTTACCACCTGATAAGCATTGTATAGGTTGTAGCTGGATGTATAAGGTTAAATATAAAATGGATGGCTCTGTGGATAGATACAAAGCTCATTGGTTGCCAAAGGATATACTCAACAAGATGGAATCGATTTCTCTGATACTTTTTCTCTAGTGGCCAAGCTTACCACTGTGAGAGTTTTTCTCTGTGTTGTTGCTGCTACAAACTGGTGCCTTTCTCTAATTAGATGTTAATAATGTTTTTTTGAATGGATATTTGTTTGAAGAAGTTTATATGGAACTTCCAAAGGTTACAAGTTAGAAAATTCTTCCTTGGTATGCAAATTGAACAAATCATTGTAAGGACTTAGACAAGCTTCTAGACAATGGTTTTGTAAGTTCTCCACTGCCTTTCTTAGTCATGGGTTCCATCAGTCCAAGCATGACTACTCCTTATTCACCATTGGTTCAGGGAATTCCTTAGTCATTCTACTAGTGTATGTAGATGACATCATCCTGTCAGGACCAAATTCTGCCTCTGTGCAAGCTATTCAAACCCAATTGTAATCTATGTTTCAATTGAAGATCCTTGGTACTTTGAAATATTTTCTTGGCTTAGAAATAGCTAAATCCAATAGAGGTATCTCACTCTTCCAGAGAAAATACTCTCTATCTCTTTTGGAAGATACAAGTTTCTTGGCATGCAAACCTTCCAATCTTCTAATGGATCCCAACTTGAAGCACAATCTTGATGATGGAGACTTACTCGCTGATCCCTCAGTGTATAAAAGGTTAATTGGTAGAATGATTTATCTGACCATTTCACGTCCTAATATAACATTTGCTGTGAATCGCTTGATTCAATATATGAAAGAACCAAGAGTTTCTCACCTAAATGTTGTCCATCATCTTCCAAAGTATCTCAAATCTGCTCCAGGACAAGGCTTATTTTTCCCTGCTTAGAACTTTCTCAAACTCACTACCTTTGCTGATGCTGATTGGGCCAACTGTGTTGATACCAAAAGGTCCACTTCTAGCTTTTGTGTGTTTTTAGGGAACAACCTTTTCTCTTGACATTCTAAGAAACAACCAACTGTTTCTAAATCGTCAACTGAGGCTGAATATCGTGCTTTGTATTCTGTTACTAGTGAAGTTGTTTGGTTGAGAAGGTTACTTCTTCACTTTGAAATTGATTTCCCTCTGTGATGTTGTTTTGTGATAATAAATCTGCTATAAGCCTTGCCTCCAACCCTACGCACCACGAACAGTCCAAACACATTGACATAGACCACCATTTCATCAGGGAGTTTGTTCAATCCAGTGCCATCAGACTTGTCCATGTCAAGAGGCAACACCAAGTTACTGATGTCTTTACAAAAGCTCTTTCAGGACCAATTTTTGGTAACTTCATCGCCAAGTTGGGAATGATTAACATCTATTCCCCAACTTGAGGGGGGGGGGGGTATTACAATTTTATTGTAAATATAGCTTTAGTTAGTTATAATTAGCTGTCAAACTGTTATGACAGATATGTAGTTAGTTAGTTACTCTTTTTCTGTTTTTTATTGAATCCTTTGTATATAAACCATTTCTTGTAGAACATTCACCAATTAATTCAATCTATTTTCATTCTTCACTTTGATATCTAATACCTTGAGATCCATACCCCCCAGTTGTGTGAGAATCAAAGTCCCCATCATCTGTAATCATGGCATCCATGGGTGCTTTTGACTTATCTTGAGAAGGAGTAGCACCTTCATATAAATTACTTCTACATGCAGCTTAGGCTATAACATCCTTATCTATCTGAACTTAAACACAAGGAACTATACCTCCTCCACTGTCAGAATTGGGAAAATTCATATTTAGAAGTTAAAGGTTTCGTCATAGTTTCGTTTCTTCTTTTCCTCAACTGGTACTTCTTTCGCACTCACTGTGACTTTTATCACAACACCGACCTGCTCCTTATATTTTATTTTAGGAGTATTATTCTTTTTAAAATTTGCCTTCCCTTCTTTATTAAGTTCTTTTCCTTTTCCTTTTTGTGGATTCTTCCTGCCATATACATTCCAAACCTTGACCTGTTTCTCATTATCTCCTTTGAAATTAGCTTGCACAATTCGAGATGCTAATGTAGGGCCATATTCTTTTTGCTTCCTGATGCAGCCAAAGACTCCTTCATGTGGTTAGTCTTCTTTCTAGAATTAACCTTCATTGTTGCACCTGAATTATCCCCTCCATGGACCCTACACTTTGAATTAAATGTTGCTTCAATGTCAACATAATTTGTGGATTCAAAAACTTGTTTCCCATTATCAGAAATAACATCAAAGCGAGATCCCGAAGTTCTTGAATTTCCAGATTCAGTAGAGATAATAGGAATCTTTCTGTTATTAGTTTTTCTCATAACTACCTTCACAAGCTCCATTTTTTTAATCCCGCATCCCTTCTTTTTCTCCTAAAATTTTGTTGGGCGATCATCCATACTCCATAATGTCTATCATTATCATTAATTCCTTGATTGGACCTAATTGTATCCATTTCAACAGCCTTTGTCACATTGATGTTAGCCCTTTTCCTTCAACTTCTCCAACATGTTCACCATTGTAATCCCTTAACTCATTGCCCATCTAACATCTTGTGTCATCGCCAACACTATTACCAAGTTCGTACAACTCCCTTTTCTAGGACCAACATATCTGCACTGGAAGCAAATGGAATGGAGTCCCTCATATTTCAATTTAGCTTATGACCTCGAACATTAATGTGAGATTCCAACGGTTTTTCCAAGTCTAACTCAACACATTCTTGCGAATTTTCCTCTTGAATGAATTAACATCAACCGATCAATCTTAAGGAATTTTCCCAAGCTTGAGCCAACTCTATTATACACTTCAATTGGAATCCTTTGTATTCTGATCCAAATTGCTACCTTCTTCATTTTATCCACATTCATAAGACAAAACAGCTTCCACCGTTGCACCAACTAGTGATTAGCCAATAAGGTCCCTCAAAGAGAGCAAAGTTGTAGTCCTCTTGACTACTAAAAACCACCTGGTAGTATCCATCATGAAGGTTACTAATCTGAATAGTACCACTTCTTGCCCATTAACGTTGAACCTTTTCTCCAATAATATGGAAGTTCACCTGTCTCCCCCCATACGTTCACAACTAACCTATTTAGTGAAAGAGAAGACCAGTGTAAAAGTGATACATTAGACAAAGGGATGATCGGACCATCCTTCTCGTGAGTTCCAATACTTCTTTCTCCTTAGGAACTTCATTCATCACATCCTTATGCAAATTCATAGCCGTCTCGATAGACATGTCACCCCGTCCCATAGGTTGAAGAAGTTTATCTGCAAAGGACATAGAGGATCCCTTCATATATACCTTTGCACCTTCCTTAATCTTCTTTGTACCTCTATGGAGAAGATCCTCCTCTTGACTTGTTGCCTTTGAAACTCTTATTTCGGAAATCGTAGCAAAGCTCACCATCATAGGACATATATTATTGAGAATGAAAGGAAAAACTATAACGATGTAATTATCACAACTTGTTCAGAATTCAACAACAATTAATTAAAGAAATGAATGGAAAAATATAACACAACGGATAACAAAGTTCAACAACGTGCTTATTGTATAATCACCAAGAGAATAATGATGTACCGCACTGGTCGTATGCCGATCGGCTCAAGACTTCCATCATATAACCTTCTATCTACAGATTTTTGTCCACCCCATAGGTCTCCCATTCATCCTTTAACGGTTGGTTTTTGGACGACCCACCCCCACACCAGTAATGATCACCTTTATAACCTCCATAACATGGTAATGATTACCTAGGGAAAACCATTACAAGATATCCATATTAGTGATTTATAAGGAATTAAGGATGAAAGTAATCATTATGCTAGGCTCAGAAGGGAGATTGTGTATATAAGAACCCTAAGACTGATCTAAGAAGGCAGATTACAATTATCTTAATTGAATGTTCTTGGGCTATGTCTGGTAAACCCTAGGTGAGACTTTGTTACAGGAATAGAGGGATAAATGAAATCTAAACAAAAGGAGAAAAAAATAGAAAAGTAAAAAAATAAATTCAATGGTTGATATTGAAAACCAATAAATCTAACAAACAAAATTTATTTCCCGTAATTAGGTCTCCCACGTCTGTCGTCATCATTGAATGTATTTTGTAGTGCATTTCCCAATTTAATCATCGACATGTATCAAGATATGAAGACTAAAATCTATGTTGTTGATCTTTTACAATATAATAATTTTATTTGGTTCCTTGGCAATAATTAGTGATTAGTTGTTTTACACTTAAAAAGATTGCTTAAAAGTTTTTTACAACTAGGGTGTAAACAAAAGTCAATAAAAATTTAGGCTTGATTTGTGGAAAAAATAGGTGAGACAACTAAAATTTATACTAATCTAACTAAAAATTAGGTTTGATTGATTATAAAAAATTAAAATTTGTGTTTTACTTGTTTAAGTCATTTACAACTTATCATTTTTTATTTTGCGAAAATTTATCTTAAACTTTCTTTTAAATCCATCAATTTTTGTATTTAATAAAAACAATTTAATACTCTATAATAATCTATAAGGATAATTATGTTTTGTCCCTAATTTTTTTTCTTCCAAAATTAACTTTGTCCCAAAACAAAATATTTACCATTTGTGACCTCACTATCACCATTTTTAGACAATTTAATTACATAATAATCACTTTGACAGCCTAATAACATGTCATGTCATCAAAAAATTAATTTGACAGAATAGTTACGAATAATTTGTTTTTGTGAACTATTTTTTTTTAATTTCTAATTTATCCACTCCAATTCATGACATCTAATTAGTTGACCAACAAACTAAATTTAAAAAAATAAGTCACGTGTTATTAATTTATTTTTTTGTCAAATTCCTTAATAATGTAAAAAAAAACATTAAGTTGTAACATTATCAAGGACATTATTAGTTGACAACAGAAACTAAAACTATCAACATAGGAAAATTATAGAAACCCAACTTTCTGTGATATACATTCATATCAACGTAAACTCATGTAGTTGTTGCCTATGCTTATCCATATCTAGTCTCACTGACTGAATTCCAGCCTCTCCATTGAACAAAACATGGAGCACTCAGATACACCTCACATATTAGCTATACCCTTTCCAGCAGAAGGACACATCAAACCCATGTTTAATTTAGCCAAACTTCTTTCCCATAGAGGCCACAGAATCACCTTCATGAACACACATCACAACCACAATCGCCTCCTCCAATTCACAGATTTACCCTCATTCCACACTCAATTTCCCGATTTCCTCTTTGCATCCATCACTGATGGCATACCCTCTGACAATCCTAGAAAAGGTGCCCTACTAAACTACCTTCCAATGCTTATCACTCCTAGCGCCAGATCCTTAGTTGCCAAAGAGTTCCGAGAATTGTTCTCAAGACTTCTCGAGAAAAATGGTGATCGGTGGCAGCAACCATCTTGCATCATAGTTGATGGACTAATGTCAACGATTGTCATGGGAGTTGCACAAGAGTTTAGGATTCCAGTGATTGCTTTCCGAACCTACAGTCCCACTTGCACTTGGGTCACAATCTTCATGAGTAAACTTGCTCAGGAGGGAGCACAACTGCTTCGGAGTAATCAAGGTGAGTAAGGAAGTTTAATTTAAAGCTTAAATATGTTTGAAGGTTCCTTCTCATAAATAATCGAATTTTATTCTAAATTTCTGATAAATTTTTTTGTTTTAATTTGAATATTAGATATATTAAAATTTTTGTTTTGAGTCTCAGTCAAAATTAAATAATAATATTTTACTTTATAAATTGATATTTCAAATATCATTAAAAGTTATTAGTTGTTATGGTACCACGTCATTAGATAACTCACAACAAAAACTTAAAATAACGAAAAAATTTATCAAAAATCCAAAATAAAATTTGATTATTTATCAATAACTTTAAATATATTTAAGCCTTAATTTAATCATCAGTTATAGACATACAAATACACTAATAAAATTACATGACTTCAAACACAAAAAGTTACACATGAATGATAAAAATTAAAAGACACAAGTGTTGTGAAGTTTTAAAAAGGTCGTGAAACTCTTTTAGTGACACAATTTTAAATCTTAGTCGATGTATATACAGTCTATGATTATTATTTAGTCTGAGTTATTACGTTCTAATTAATGACAATTAGATTTGCTAGAACAATACTCTTATCAAGTTTTGACAATTTCACAATTGACTTGAGATGCAAAAAATTTGAAAAGTGCATCCGGAAACATTCCAGGATTAGAGAATTTATTGAGAAACTGTGACTTTCCCTATCCCGGCGGGATGAGGGACTTAATTGTCGAAGAAACCTTAGCCATGACCCAAGCTTCAGCTATTATACTCAATACTTTTGAGCAACTTGAACCCTCCATTATCACTAAGCTTGCTACTATATTTCCCAAAGTGTATTCTATTGGTCCTATTCACACTCTCTGCAAGACCATGATCACAACCAATAGTAATTCATCACCCCACAAAGATGGTCGTTTGAGAAAAGAAGTGATGAGGACATAACCAAGGGCAAGGACCATGAAGCACTTGAAGGTCCCATGACCAGAGGCAGACTTAAACAAGCCCAACACGTCATAGAGACAAGGCTGGTCATTTGTATAGCTGCCATTGATGATGATTGAAGGCCCAAGTGGAGAAAGATGAAGGCCCAGAGGCAGAGGCACTACCAAGACTACTAATTGTTGTTGAAGGCTCAAACTAACTTGAAGGCCCAAGTTAAATAAGTTTTTAGTTATAATTTATTTTTATTGTAATTTTGGCCCAAACTGTTTAGAAGGCCCATGTCTATTTTTATCTTTTTCTTCAGATACACTATAAGTATTTGTTTTTGTTTTCAATAAAAGAAACTTTTGACATTTGATAAAATTTGGTGAGAGTTTCTCTCTGAGTTCCTTGTTGAACCAATCTCAGACTTATCAAGGTAATCCTTGTGGCGTCTACCCTGACTTATCTTCCTTCACCGGAAGTGGCGTCATCCAAACCTCCGTAGCCTGTATCAAACGATCCACTCCTACTCAGGTTCACATCATCTGGTATCAGAGCTTCGGCTCTTGATACAGGTTCTATCCTATCCTATCCTATCCTATCCTATTTTTTTTTCTTCGTAATTTGTCTAGGTTTGTGTTTTTGTCCTTGTTCTGTTATTTGCGTTCTTGTTCTTGTTCTTGTCACGTTCTTGTTCTTGTTTCTTGTGTCTTTCAAACTTTGTGTAAAAAAAAAATAAAATTGTTTGAGTTCTTGTTTCTTGTTCTTGTGCCTATCATATTGTATTCTGTCTTTTGTTCATAACTTTTGTTTCAGCCTATTCGAATTCTGTTTGGGGTAAAAATTGCCTAATTGCTGAATTGCTAAATTGTCAAATTTGCCTAATGATGATTGCCTATTGAACGAATTCTAATAGCTGGACGTCTGAAAAAAAAAACAAAAAAAAAATAGAGAGAAAAAAAAAGAAACGAAAAAAAAAGAAAGAAAGAAAGAGAAAGAAAGAAAGAAAAAAAGGAAACAGTTGCAAAAAAAAAAAAAAAAAAAAGTTGCAAAAATTTTGAAAAAAAAAGTGGGTGTTTGATCTTTGAAAACGAAATTGAGGCATTTAGAGGTGTTTTTTGAAAGAAAATCGTGGAACAAATCCCCTTATCTAGATTCTCCTCTGAATTCTGAGCGTTTTGATATATAGTGGGCCTCAAACGGACAACTGTAGCAAAAGTTATGAGCATTTGAAGTTTACTTGTCCTATTTGTTGTCCTATCTAATATCTTATCTGTTATCCTACCTAATATCTTATCTGTTATCCTATCTAATATCTTATCTGTTATCCTACCTAATATCTTATCTGTTATCCTATCTATAATATCTTATTTGTTATCATATCTGTTACCCAAATTAAAGCTCACCTGTTATCCAAATCCAAATCTAATATATTATTATCCAAATCAAGTCCAAGTTGTTATCCCAAATCAAATCTGTTTGTGATCATTATATTGTCTTTCCTTTTATTTTATATTACCTTGTGTGTCTAATTTGGTCCATCCAGGAACTTAAGAGGAAACACGAGTGGTAAAAGGCAAGAGGGAATACATTACACAAAAGCCTATTGAGAGCATTAAACACGAGTGTACTACCATCTAAGAGACGTGAGTAGAGTGTTGTGAGGTCCTGAAACCTTAATAATTTTTATTGCACATTTTTTTTTTCCTGTTGAATTATGGCTGGAGCAGGTGGTGGTGGTGACGAGTACCATCAGTTGGACGGCGCTCAACGTCTGTTAGTGGATGCGATGAATGCACAGATGCAACGTTTGCTAGACCGTACCACAGAGGAGGTCTATGGACGACTAGAAGCTTTGGAGAACCAAGCCAATCAGAATGCTAGACGAAATATAGATGGGAATAGAGGTAACAATGGCGGTAATGACGGACCGAGGCAGAACCGGGTTGAGGGAGTAAAGCTCAATGTTCCTCCCTTCAAAGGTAGAAGTGATCCAGATGCCTACCTGGACTGGGAAATGAAGACTGAGCACGTATTTGCCTGCAATGACTACACTGATGCGCAGAAAGTCAAGCTAGCAGCAGCTGAATTCTCCGACTATGCCCTTGTTTGGTGGCATAAATACCAAAGAGAAATGTTGAGAGAGGAACGACGAGAGGTAGATACATGGACTGAGATGAAAAGGGTGATGAGAAAAAGGTATGTGCCCACTAGCTATAACAGAACCATGCGACAGAAACTCCAAGGGCTGTCCCAAGGGAATTTAACCGTGGAAGAATATTATAAAGAGATGGAAATGGCGTTAGTGAGGGCCAACATCGAAGAGGACTCCGAAGACACAATGGCTCGTTTCCTGAATGGTCTAAACCCTGAAATCAGAGATGTTGTTGAATTACAGGAGTATGTGGTGTTGGATGACTTGTTACATAGGGCGCTTCGGGTTGAACAGCAAATTAAAAGAAGAAGTGCAACAAGGAGGAACTCACCCAATACTTACAACCAAAACTGGGCCAACAGATCCAAGAAGGAGGGAGGTAATTCGTTCCGACCTGCAGCCACATCCCCGTATGGAAAGTCAGCAACACCCAGTGTAGGTGGAAGCAAACATAACACCTCCACTTCCTCATCCAATACTGGAACCAGAAACATAAAATGTTTCAAGTGCTTAGGCAGAGGACATATTGCTTCTGAATGTCCAACCAGGAGGACCATGATCATGAAGGCTGATGGAGAAATCACTAGTGAGTCTGAAATCAGTGAAGAAGAAGTGGAAGAAGAAGAGTATGAGGAGGAAGCTATGCAGGGTGATATGTTGATGGTGAGAAGGCTGTTGGGAAATCAAATGCAGCCACTGGATGACAATCAAAGAGAAAATATTTTCCACACCAGATGTGTAATTAATGGTAAGCTATGCTCTTTAATTGTTGATGGAGGAAGCTGTACCAATGTTGCAAGTTCCACATTAGTGACCAAACTGAATTTGGAAACTAAGCCCCATCCTAGACCATACAAACTTCAGTGGCTTAGTGAAGATGAAGAGGTAAAAGTGACTCAACAGGTTGAGGTGTGTCTCACCATTGGGCGATATAATGACAAGGTGCTGTGTGATGTGGTCCCAATGGAAGCGACCCATGTGCTGTTAGGAAGACCGTGGCAGTATGATACCAAGGCAGTGCATGATGGCTTCACCAACAAAATCTCTTTCCAGCAAGCTGACAAGAAGATTGTTCTCAAACCGTTATCTCCTCAAGAGGTTTGTGAGGATCAGATAAAAATGAGAGAAAAGAAAAAGAGTGAGACACTTGAGAGGAAGAAGAGTGAGACACTTGAGAAGGAAAAGAGAGGAAAGAAAAAGAGTGAAACACTTGAGAGGGAAAAGAGAGAAAACAAAAAGAGTGAAACACTTGAGGGCAAACAGCTTTATTTAGCAACAAAAAGGGAGGTGAGGAGGGTGCTTTGTGCGAGACAACCCCTCTATTTATTGTTTTCTCAACGTCAGATGTTGCATGCTAACCCAATTGATGAATTTAAATTGCCTTCTAGTATTCAATCTCTTATGCAGGATTTTGATGATGTGTTTCCAGCAAGTGTACCAGATGGTTTGCCACCATTGAGGGGAATTGAGCATCACATTGATCTCATTCCCGGAGCGTCCTTGCCCAATCGGCCAGCTTATAGGAGCAACCCACAAGAAACTAAGGAGATCGAAAGGCAAGTATCTGAACTCCTGAGCAAAGGTTGGGTGAGAGATAGTATGAGTCCGTGCGCTGTACCTGTCATTCTAGTACCCAAGAAGGACGGCTCATGGAGGATGTGTTCTGATTGTAGAGCCATAAACAACATCACCATCAAGTATAGGCACCCAATCCCCAGGTTAGATGATCTTCTTGATGAACTGTATGGTGCATGTGTGTTTTCTAAAATTGATTTGAAAAGTGGCTATAATCAGATTAGAATCAGAGAGGGAGATGAATGGAAAACTGCCTTTAAAACAAAATATGGTTTGTATGAGTGGATGGTTATGCCATTTGGTTTGACTAATGCACCTAGTACTTTCATGAGATTGATGAACCATGTTTTAAGGGAATTTATTGGGAAATTTGTGGTGGTGTACTTTGATGATATTCTTATCTATAGCACTAGTCTTGATTTGCATGTTCAACATTTGCAATCTGTTTTAAGTGTGCTTAGGAAAGAAAAATTGTATGCCAACCTAGAAAAGTGCTCCTTTTGTACTGATCATGTGGTGTTTCTGGGTTTTGTTGTTAGTGCTGAGGGAGTACGGGTGGATGTGGAAAAGGTTAAGGCCATCCAAGAATGGCCAACACCTAAGACCCTGAGTGAGGTGAGGGGATTTCATGGTTTAGCAAGTTTCTATAGGAGATTTGTTAAGGATTTTAGTACATTGGCTGCTCCTCTAACTGAAGTTGTTAAGAAGAATGTGGGTTTCAAATGGGGTAAGAAACAAGAAGAGGCCTTTGCTGCCCTCAAACATAGGTTAACTAATGCACCCATTCTTGCTATGCCTAATTTTGCAAAATCATTTGAAATTGAGTGTGATGCGTCAAATGTGGGCATTGGGGCTGTTTTATTGCAAGAGGGACATCCGATAGCTTATTTTAGTGAAAAGTTAGGAGCCGATGCCCTTAACTATTCAACTTATGATAAGGAATTGTATGCTTTGGTTAGGGCTTTACAAACTTGGCAGCATTACCTATTACCCAAAGAGTTTGTCATCCATAGTGATCACGAGTCCTTAAAATACTTAAAAGGCCAAGGAAAGCTTAATAAGAGGCATGCTAAGTGGGTAGAGTTTTTAGAGCAATTTCCATATGTCATCAAACATAAAAAGGGGAAAGGGAATGTAGTGGCTGATGCACTGTCTAGGAGACATGCTTTACTTGCTATGCTTGAAACTAAACTGTTTGGTCTCGAGTCTTTGAAAGACATGTATGTGCATGATGTGGACTTTGCTGAAATTTTTGCTGCATGTGAAAAGTTTTCTGAAAATGGTTACTATAGGCATAATGGATTCTTGTTTAAAGCAAATAAATTGTGTGTGCCTAAGTGTTCCATTAGAGAGTTGCTTGTGAGTGAATCACATGAGGGGGGGTTGATGGGACACTTTGGGGTTCAAAAGACCCTGGAAATTCTGCAAGAGCATTTCTTTTGGCCTCATATGAGGCGTGATGTGCATAAGTTTTGTGGTCATTGCATTGTGTGTAAACAAGCTAAATCTAAGGTTAAACCTCATGGACTGTATACTCCTTTGCCTGTTCCTGAATATCCTTGGACTGACATATCTATGGACTTTGTTTTGGGGCTGCCCAAAACCAAGAATGGAAAGGATTCTGTGTTTGTTGTTGTTGACAGGTTTTCTAAGATGGCACACTTCATCCCTTGCAAGAAAGTGGATGACGCTTGTCATGTGGCTGATTTGTTTTTCAAAGAAATAGTGCGGCTTCATGGATTACCGAGGAGCATTGTCAGTGATAGGGATGCAAAATTCCTTAGTCACTTTTGGAGGACCTTGTGGGGTAAGATTGGTACTAAATTGTTGTTTTCTACTACTTGTCACCCACAAACTGATGGTCAAACTGAGGTAGTCAATAGGACTTTAGGCACACTGCTTAGGACTGTTTTAAAGAAAAATCTTAAATCTTGGGAAGCCTGTTTGCCTCATGTTGAGTTTGCTTATAATCGGGCTGTCCATAGCACAACTAATTGTTCACCATTTGAGATAGTGTATGGATTTAATCCTTTGACTCCTCTTGATTTGTTGCCTATGCCTAACATTGCTATGTTTAAGCATAAGGATGCACAGGCTAAAGCTGAGTATGTGAAGAAGTTGCATGAGCAAGTGAAGGTTCAAATTGAAAAGAAAAATGCGAGCTATGCAAGGCAAGCCAACAAAAGCAGAAAGAAAGTCGTGCTTGAACCAGGTGATTGGGTTTGGGTACACCTGAGGAAGGAGAGGTTCCCAAAACACAGGAAGTCCAAGCTTCAACCTAGAGGAGACGGACCATTCCAAGTGTTGGAGAAGATCAACGACAATGCCTACAAGATTGACTTGCCTAGTGAGTATAATGTAAGTGCCACTTTCAATGTGTCTGATCTATCTCTTTTTGATGCAGATGGAGGAGCCTTGGATTTGAGGACAAATCCTTTTCAAGAAGGAGGGAGTGATGAGGACATAACCAAGGGCAAGGACCATGAAGCACTTGAAGGTCCCATGACCAGAGGCAGACTTAAACAAGCCCAACACGTCATAGAGACAAGGCTGGTCATTTGTATAGCTGCCATTGATGATGATTGAAGGCCCAAGTGGAGAAAGATGAAGGCCCAGAGGCAGAGGCACTACCAAGACTACTAATTGTTGTTGAAGGCCCAAACTAACTTGAAGGCCCAAGTTAAATAAGTTTTTAGTTATAATTTATTTTTATTGTAATTTTGGCCCAAACTGTTTAGAAGGCCCATGTCTATTTTTATCTTTTTCTTCAGATACACTATTTGTTTTTGTTTTCAATAAAAGAAACTTTTGACATTTGATAAAATTTGGTGAGAGTTTCTCTCTGAGTTCCTTGTTGAACCAATCTCAGACTTATCAAGGTAATCCTTGTGGCGTCTACCCTGACTTATCTTCCTTCACCGGAAGTGGCGTCATCCAAACCTCCGTAGCCTGTATCAAACGATCCACTCCTACTCAGGTTCACATCATCCACTCCTACTCAGGTTCACATCAAGAAGATAGAAGCTGCATAACTTGGCTGGACCACCAAAAAGCAAAGTCAGTTTTGTATGTTAGCTTTGGTACTGTGGTGAAGCTATCACATGAGCAATTAATGGAGTTTTGGCATGGTTTGGTGAACAGTTTGAAGCCTTTCTTGTTGGTACTCCAAAAGGACTTAATAATCCAAAAAAATGTACCTATAGAGCTTGAGATAGGGACTAAAGAAAGGGGTTTTTTGGTAAATTGGCACCTCAAGAAGAGGTTTTGGCCCATCCTGCTGTGGGAGGGTTTTTAACCCATTGTGGATGGAACTCTACATTGGAATCTATTGCCGAAGGAGTGCCTATGCTTTGTTGGCCGTCGATTGCTGATCAAACGGTTAACAGTAGGTGTGTGAGTGAACAGTGGAAGATTGGTCTCAATATGAATGGGTCGTGTGATAGATTCTTTGTAGAAAAGATGGTGAGAGATATAATGGAGAATGAAGATCTCATGAGATTAGCAAATGATGTTGCTAAAAAAGCTCTTCATGGTTAAAAGAGAATGGTTCTTCTTATCATAATTTGGAGAGTTTGATCAAGGACATAAGCTTAATGAAGGTAAGGAACTAGTATAAGAGGTTGAATGTATTTCCTGGTGCATTTCCGAATTTAAACATCTTCATGTATCAAAATTTGTAGACTTAGTTGACTCTATCTATTCATTGAATTCACTTTCATCCATTTTTTTTATAGGCTTGCTCCCTCTTTTTCCAAGAATTAATGCACTTCCCCTAGAGTGTGTTTAGGGCAACGGTAAAAATTAGATTAATTTAGTAATCAATTATATGTATAATCGATTATAATTAGAATTAATTTTTTATAAGTTTGTTGAAAGTGATTATAATCAGAATCAAATTCGTTTGGATGCAAATAAAAAATAAGGTTTTATGTGATAAATTACGAAAAGGGGTATACAATTATTTATTTGTATTAATAATAAATAGGGTTAATCTGGAGATATACAGTTGTAGAGAAGAAGAAATATTGTTGTAAAATAATCAAATAGCTAACCTTTCTTGATGCGAAAATCAGCTTTATATATATGTAGTTGGTCTTTCGTAGTACAATAATTTTTTTATTCGGTTCCTTATTAATTTGCAATTAGTTGTTTTACGTTGATTTACACTTAGAATATCACTTGAAAGTTGTTTCCAACTATTAGTTAGTTGTTTTACACTTAGAATAACATTTGGAAGGTGTTTACAACCGGATGTATAAACGAGATGAACATTAAAAATTTAGACTTAGCTCATAATAAAAATAGATAACTCAAGCTTCATTTGTTTTCATAAACGATCCAAACTTATGGGCCTTATTTTCTTAAAAAAAATAATTAAAGCTTGAGTTCATCTTGTTTAACTTATTTGTAACCTATTGTTGTTTGTTTTGTGAAATTTTCCTTAAGCAGTTTTTAACTTTATTAATTTAGTATTTAATATAATAATTTAATAATAGATAATAATCTATAGGACTAATTATGTTTTTGGTTTTTATACTTTTTTGCAAATTAAACGTTTAGTTTCCAAAGGAAATTTATAACATTTTTTGTCCTATATTTTTCCTCTATGAATTATTTTAGTTTTATTGTCAAATAAAACTTATAAATTAATAACATTAAAATTATATTAACAATCTAATGACTTATCACGTCTTTAACGAGTTTGATGAAACATTCACATGTAATTTATTTTTGAGCAAAATATATTTTTAATTCCCAATTAATCGATGTTTTTATTTTTAAGTCTCTAAACAAAAATTTATTTAATTTTGATTCCCAAATTATTTTTTTCATTTGGTTTTGACTTTTGTCATCAACTATTTTATTTAAATAATGTGATATTTGATCTATCACGGTATTTTTTTTTTCCGGCAGTTGGAATTGCTTTTGCTCAGAGTAAATGACGCATCTTGCTGATCAAATTAAAAACCAAAAATGCAACCAGACCAACAACACCTTACAAGGATTCAAGTTTCGACTAGACTCGGGGGAGACCTCTTTGTGGTTCAATAACTGATCTGCTGCTGGATTATGTGCCAAAAAGTTAGTTTTGTCATTGAAGACATTGATCTGTGTCTCAAGAACCTCATTCATGAGGGCCATTGGAACATAAACGACCTTCACACTCGAGTCCCTCGGAATTTTGTGGAGATGCTGGAGGCAATTGACACTAATATTCATCCAGACATTCGCGATTATTGGATCTAGAGTAGCTCCTCGAATGGTGATTACTCAGCTGCTTCTGGTTACAAGTGGCTATCTAACTCCCTCCCCAGCTCTACAGCTGACCACTATGCATCTTTTAAATGGCTCTAGAAGCTTAAAGTCCCAAGAAAGATTCACATAATGATCTAGTTGATCCTTCATAACTCTTTGCCCACCAATGCAGTGGGATTTAGACGCAACATGGCCAATAATGCTGCATGCCCAACCTACTCCAATCCCATTGAGGATTTTCTCCACTGCCTTCGGGATTGTTATTTTCTCCCAATAATTATTCTTGGCTTAGATCACAACTCTTAGGTACTCATTGCTATCTCTTTGTGGCTACCATTTGGTGGATTTGGAAATGACGTAATAATCATATTTTTGAAACAGACATATGGGGTATCCAACATGTTATTACGAATATACAATACTTTGATGATGATTTAGTATAGCCTTTGTTTCTCTTTTCCATAGAATAAAAAAAAGACCAACAACACCAATATAGCCTATGTGCCAGTGACAATGACTCCACCAATCGGTGTGATCAATGTGTTTTTGGTTCCCGATGACTTCAAAAAAATTGATTCCTGCACTGGGTGGAGGATCTTAGTTATGATATGACATAAGGTATTAGAGACACTGGCTTACTTGAATTCCAGGACAAGAGGCCTCCTGAAAGGGAACAATGAAAGTAAGGAAAATTCTTCTTTGTATTTCGTTCATTCGTTTGGCATTATATATATATATATATATATATATATATATATATATATTAGAGTGCCCATAGCATGTTGGTCCTCTGTCACTACAATGAGAAGAATGTTATGGAAAAAAAGACAAAACTAACAGTTATGCCAGCTCATGATTATCCACTCCAACAAACTTAGATTCTGTTAACAATTTCAGAATCTTCTAACAAACTCTATTTCTAATCCTTGAAACATATTGGTTCCTCTTGGGCCTACTGTAATTGATTTCCTCCTTCCCTTCGTCTGTTAAATTTTCATTGTTGGTAGCCTCGGTGTGGTTAGTCGCACTATCATTGCCATCCCTTGGGAAAATCACCTTGTCCTCAAGGTGAAAAGATTGTGAAAGCTCATCCCACCTTTCCGGAGATAGACCCATCCATTGTACTAGCACCCACTAAATGGGGGGAGAAAAAGCCTGGTCCCATTTAGATTGCAAAATAGTGAGTGGTTGGATCAAGGGATGATGATCATGGAATGTGGGAGGTAAAGCCTCTAGCTAGTCCAAAGGGGGACCTTTGTGTTGTTTAAGTAATGCACAATGAAACACTGGATAGATTTTGGAATGTGAGGGTAATTCTAATTTGTAAGCAACAACCCCAACGCATTCAATGATCTTATATGGCCCATAGTAGTGTTTGGCGTGCTTGGTATATGTAGTACCAAAAATCGATAATTGTCGATAAGGCTGTAGATGAACATAGATCCAATCTCCAACATTGTAAGAGACATCCTTGCGTTGCTTTTCAGCCTGTGTCTTCATAGCAGCCTAAGCCTTAATGAGCTTCATATGAAGAGCCTACAACATAATTTGTCGTTTTGAGAGTAGGTGATCAACAGCCTCAACGGAAGAGGACCTGTCAAACTCTAATTTCATCCGGGGACCATTATTTATCGTCATGCGACCTTCGTTTGACCATTTCAAAATGTTTAATACTCATTGTCGTGAAATCCATAAAGTTACGAGACGTTTTGGAAAGAAAACAGTCAAAAACACAAAAGGGGGGGTGAACTTATCAAATATGGGGGTGTGCTCAAGAAACATCATTTAGGACATTCTAGAAGGGGTGAACTTATCAATTATGGGGTGTGCTCAGGAATCTTCCTCAAGAAACCTCTGGACGGCAAGCACCTCTATTTTGTTAAAAAATGACATCCGGAGCTTCCGTAAAATTTTCGAAAACCTTGGGTTAACATATTTCACTTAATATTGGTGAAAGGGAAGAAAAAAAAATAGGAAAATCAAGTCTAAAATGCTTCCGTAACTTTTCCATAAAGTACAAAAAGGGAGGTGAACTTAGTAATTGGGGTGCGTTCGAAAATCTTTCTCAAGAAACCTCCCTATTTTGGCTATAAATAGGGGAAGGAGGCTGTGTAAATTTATCCCTGACCCCTATGTTATGCATTTCAACTGTTTTGGGTGAAAAAACGTGTTTCCGTGAAGAAAATCCAAGCCGAGGTGCTTCCGTAACGCTTCCGAGACATTTCCGTGAGCAAATCTGTGAAGATTTTACGACGTTCTTCACCGTTCTTCGTCTGTTGTTTGTTCGTTCTTCGTTCTTCAACCGATATGTGTTCGAATTTCGAGACTTTCAATTCATTTCTTGTTTTGTTTGCTTTCATCTTCATCTCGTTCACTTTCGATTTTTTTTCTTCCGCTTTTAACAAGTTTTTTACAGTTTATTTAAGTTGTTATCTAGCCTAATAATTGATAAAATGAATTTCAACCGATCATTTGTGTTGTAATCTCGTTTAATCACTATTAAAATAAAATCCAACCGATCGTTCACGTTGTAACTTCGGTTAAATAAAAAAAAGCAAAATAATAATAAAATAATCAAAATATCTAGAAAAAATAATAATAAAATAATCAAAAAAATCAATCGAACATTTTTCTTTGAAAGTTTTCTTGAATGAATTGACTTATAATCAAAGTGAAACTAAGACTAAAATCAACTCACAAACCAAGTTTTGTTCGCAAAAGTCACTCAAAACCGTTTTAAGGTCCAACGCCTTAAAACGGTCCTCTTTGCTTTTATTGGTTAAAATGGACCATTCAAAGCATAAAATCAACACATAACTTTATTGTTTTTGCAAGAACTACGTAGGTCTAATTTCCTCATCGCAATTGAGGATATGTAGGAGCAAAAGTCTCACTTTTGTTGACCACCCCAAGAGATCATTAATGGTCCAACGCCTTAACGTTTCTCTCCTTTCAAAAACAAGAGATCGTTAATGGTCCAATGCCTTAACGTTTCTCTCCTTTCAAAATCAAAAGATCGTTTAATGGTCCAACACCTTAAATGACCTTTGTTCAATTAAAATCTATCTTACGAAAAAAAATATAAAAACAACTTAATCAACGTTTAGTTCTAAAAGAACTACGTAGGTCTAATTTCCTCATCGCGATTGAGGATACATAGGAGCGAGGGAAACACCCTTGTCGACCACAAAAAGATAAAAAATACAAAAAGACCCATAAAAAGAAAAAAAACAAAAAAGGGAAAATACATAAAAAAACAAAAAAAGGGAAAATATGTAGTTTTGAAGTCATATTTGCACACTTGATTGAATGCTGCCATCCCTTGTGACGGACGTGTGGGGTGCTAATACCTTCCCCGTGCATAAAAACAACTCCCGAACCTTTGACACTTGAAGTTCATAGACAACACGTTTCGGTTTTCCGACGTTTTCCTCGAATAAACGTTGGTGGCGACTCTGCGTGCCTTCCTCCCTTGGAACACGCACCTGTGAGCCTTCGCGTCACCCTCCCGCCGAAGGGTAGGTTGCGACAGTTGGCGACTCTGCTGGGGACTATTTTTTAGAGAGTTAGGCCAATCAATCAGTGTGCAACATCTCATCATGACTTCTTCTTTATTTATGTTCTCCCTTCCCTTTCATCTTTGGTTTTTGTCCATATTTGTACATAACCTTTGCTATGTTGTTGTGTTTGGTGTGTTTGTTCATCAATTACTTTCATAGTTAGAAATACCGTTTTTCTACACACACATGACACCTACACTTCACACACACATTGAGATACTAGGCCCTACACCCGAGTCCATGGGAACATAGGAAGTGGAGGTGAATTTGTGGTCATGTTAAGTCTCTGACTTGCTTGATGATAATGAAACCTCATCTAGAGTTTTTCTCTTCGATGATATATTGTCGCTGGTAGTCCCTACCGCCACAATGTTGATATCAAGGGAATAATATCTCTAGAAACCGTTTAGGGAGATATGACCACCTTGGGAATTATCACTAAAAGTCTTTTAGTTCCTCCCGTTTAGGTCCCTAAAATAGGGGCATGAAGCGAACACATTGTGTGCCTTTTAAACACTGCCATGCATATAACCTAAATGTCATGTACGCCTTTGCTGTATGATTATTTGTGGATATTGCCATGCTGTGTACCCATTTCCTCTCTTGATTACCCATCTCCTCGCTCGGTTGATTCCTGTGCGACACTCAAACATTCTTAGAGAAATACATACGAGATTTCTCCAAGCTAATCTTCTGACCAGAACTCCTGCAAAATAAATTTAAAATATTTTTACTCCAATGAAGCTCCTGCAAACAAAAGCAAGTCATTTGCAAAGGCCAAGTGCGAGATAGGGGATCCATGTCTGGTTAACCGGATGTGCTTCCAAGTACCCTGATTAAGAGACAAGCTAACCAGCTGAAACAGTTTCTCAATATATAAGACAAATAAATACGGTGAGAGAGGGTTTCTTGAATGAATGCCCTTAGAAGGGTTAAACTCATCCCATGCTTCAGCTTTCCACAACACCATCATAGAATTAGATGGTATACAATTTCATATTAGGTCCACAATGCTGGATCAAGTGGCCTCGGAATAATAAAGAAGGGGCGGTTGAATTAATTATTACTAGACCTTTCCTAATTAAAATTTACCCTTCTTAGGCTTTTACTATAATGTTAAGAAAATAAAGAAGCCGTGCCTACATCCAGTCCCAAAGCGACCTGCGGTCCTTGAGATTTCTTTTCAACCTTGTAAATTCCTTTACAAGCAAAGATCCACAAGGGATGTACCCTCCCTTGTTTTCTTTGAACAACCTAGTGGATGTACCCTCCACTAGAACTGATCCACAAGAGATGCACCCTCTCTTGTTCTCAGTCATAACAACCCAAGTAGATGTACCCTTTACTTGTACCACAAAGGATGTACCCTCCAATGTGTTAAGACAAAGTTCTCAGGCGGTTAGTCCTTTGAAACTTTGTGAATGGGGAAACAAAAGAATTCTCAGGCGGTTAGTCCTTTGAAATCTTTTGTTTATGGGAAAGGGAAGAATCAAAAGAATTCTTAGACTGTGTCGTTTTGAATTCTTCGACAAGGGAGAAGGGAGACACAAAAGAATTCAAGCAGTTAGTCCTTCGTTCTTTTGGAAAAGGGAGAAGAGAGACACAAAAAGAATTCAGGCAGTTAGTCCTTGGCGAATTCTTTTTGGCAAAGGGAGAAGAATGAAAAAGATGAATAACACACTTTTGTTTTCAAGGTTTGGAAAACCAGAAAACTTTAGAAAGCTTTTGGCAAAGGAAGAAGAAGAAGAAATTCAAGAGGATGTTCAAAGAGATTCAAAGGATGTAAAATATTGTAATCAATGTATAAAATGCAAGTTAAGGTCTTGCTTTTATAGACTCTTCAAGTTTGGTCAAGAAAACCATTAGAAGAGTTATAACCTTTAGAAAAACTTGAAAACCATTGGAAGAGTTACATCTTTTGATTTTTGTTCAAAACTTATCACTGGTAATCAATTATCAAATCATTGTAATCGATTACACAAAGCATTTTTGTGAAAGGATGTGATTCTTCACATTTGAATTTGAATTTCAACGTTCAAACACACTGGTAATCGATTACACCATTTTGAAATTGATTGGAACGTTGTAAATTCAGTTGAAAGCTTTTTGAAAACAAAACTTGCCACTGGTAATCGATTACGAGAGAGTAAAAACTCTTTGGTAAAAGCTTTTGTGAAAACTTCATGTGCTACTCAATGTTTTGAAAAACCTTTTTGTACTTATCTTGATTGAGCCTTTTCTTGATTCTTGAATCTTGAGTCTTGAATCTTGATCTTGATTATTCTTGATTCTTGATTCTTGAAAACTTGAAACTTGAAACTTCTCTTGAATCTTTCTCTTGATTCTTGAATTGTTCTTGACTTAATCCTGAAATCATTCTCATGGGCTTTTTGTCATCATCTTTGTTATCATCAAAACACCTTGAATCAATCTTGATTCATCATCATGAATCAATCTTGATTCATCATTGTCGCAACCTACCCTTCGGCGGGAGGGCGACACGAGACTCACAAGTGCGTCTTCCAAGAAACAAAAATGTGCGGAGTTGCCATCAACGTTTATTTGAGGAAAACGTCGGAAAAACCGGAAAAGGTGTGGTCTACGAACTTTAAGTGTGAAAGGTTCGGGAGTTGTATTTACACACGGGAAAGGTATTAGCACCCCACGCGTCCGTCACAAGGGACGACAACTTTTAATCAAGTGTGCAAATATGACTTCAATTTGTTTTATTTTCCCCTTTACCTTTTTTATGTCTTTTTATGCCTTTTGTATTTTTTATCTTTTTGTGGTCGACAAGGGTGTTTCTCTCGCTCCTACGTATTCCTTAATTGTGATAAGGAAATCAGACCTACGTAGTTCTTTGAGAACTGAACGTTGGTTAAGTTGTTTTTTTTTACAAGATATATTTTGACTAAACAAAAATCGTTTAAGGCGTTGGACCATTTGAACGACCTTTTGATTCTTTTGAAGGGAGAGAAACATTAAGGCATTGGACCATTAATGATCTCTTGGTTTTTGAAAGTAGTGACAAAGTTACATGTTGACTCTAGGCTTTCGAAAGTCCACGTTTAACCAATAAAAGTAAAGAAGACCGTTTAAGGCGTTGGACCTTAAAACGGCTTTTAGGTGATTTTTATGGACAAAGCTTGATTTGTGAGTTGATTTTAGCCTTAGTTTCACTTTGGTTATTAGTCAATTCAATTAAGAAAAATTCCAAAGAAAAGCGTCCGATTGATTTTTATTTTATTTTATTCAAGATATTTTGATTATTTTATTATTATTTTGCCTCTTTTGGTTTTAAACGCGGTTACGGCGTGAAAGATCGATTGGATTTTATTTAAATAGGGATTAAACAATATTACAACTCAAATGATCGATGAAAATTTATTTTACTACTTGATTAGGTGAGAAAACGACTTAAATAAATGGTTAAAGCACGTCAAAAGGGGTATGGAAAACAAACGAAATGAAAATAAAAGCATGCGAAACAAGTGGGGACCACTAAGGGCACATAGAATGAATTGAAAGGTTCGATTTCGGAAACTTACCGGTTGAAGACCGAAGAACGATGAAGAACGGTGAAGAATCTTCATGAAATCGCTCACGGAAACGTCTCAGAAGCGTTACAGAAGCACCTCGACTTGGATTTTCTTCACGGAAACAATTTTTCTCACTAATTTCAAGAGAATCCTAAATACCAGAAGGGCTGAACGAAATTACTTTGCCCTCTTTCCTCTATTTATAGGGGAAAAGAGGGAGGTGGTTGCTGCCCTGCTCGCCCAGGCGAGCTGGGTTGCTTCCACCAGAAGGCACCACCTTTTATTGGAACACCCTGGAAGGCCCAAGTGGGCCTGGTTGCTATTTGCACCCCCTTTTTACTAAATACACCCTATTTTGCCTTTTTTGCTGATTTTTTTTCGTAATGTTACGGAACTTTATGGATTACGTAACGACACTCATTTTCTTTCCGTAATGTCGCAAAACCTTACGGATTGTGCAATAATCCCTTTTTTGACCTCTGGAATGTTGCGGAACTTTACGGATTGCGTGACAATGCTCTCTTTCAACTTTCGACATGTCGCAGAACTTCACGGATTACCTAACAATGGGTGTTAAGTATCTCGAAGCGGTCAAGCAAAGGTTGCAGGCTATCAAACAATGATCCCCGGACGAAATTAGGGTATGACAGTTTCTCTTCTTTACTTATCCTTTATTGGAGATAAAAGCGAACTAAAGATAAAACACTAATTTCATTTCGAGCGGAACATCATTCGGCCGGTCAATATCCCCACCAGCGGAACCTGTCATTTAGAAAGAAAAGAAAAGGCATCAGAAGCATCAACAAACTTTAGTGTCTTGGAAGCGACAAAGTTGGACAATCACGACACTTCCCTACGCCATTGCACTCGATCGTCCCCGCCCAGCAGAGAAGAATCTCGCGCGTCCTCGGGCTTGAATGTTTCCGGACGACGAGAATAAAACCTGTAAAGATTTTGAAAATAATCAGAACCGAACAACCAACATCATCCTGATACCGTCGAATTCGTTCCCCTCAGTTGATGAAAGGTGCGGATGACCACGAGGTATCTCCGCCTGCTACCTAACTTGTTGTCCCTGGATGACAAAAGGTGCAGAAGACGAAGTTAGTCTCTGCGCGTCAACGGGCTCGTTCGCCCCTAGTTGACGAAAGGTGCAGGTAACCATACGGTAACCCCGAATGTCACCTGACTTCACGGGTCAGGACGAAAAAAGGTGTAGAAGATGATGTTAGTCTTTGCGCGTCAACGGGCTCGTTTGCCCCTTGGTTGACGAAAGGTGCGAGTAACCATAAGGTAACCCCGCATGTCACTTGCCTTCACGGGTCAGGACGACAAAAGGTGCAGAAGACGATGTTAGTCTCTGCTCGCTATCATGCTTTGAGTCTGATAGATAGCGAAAGAATGTTTATACGAATAACCACTTGGGTATTTCCGCCTGCCCCCTAACTTTACGGGTTAGTATTGATAGAAATTTTCTATGCGGAGAAATTACTTGTGTATCTCCGCACGTCACCTGACTTCAGGGTCAGTATGACAGAAATTGTCGGTGCGGAGAAATTACTTGTGTATCTCCGCACGTCACCTGACTTCAGGATCAGTATGATAGACATTGTCTGTGTGAAGAAATTACTTGTGTATCTTCGCACGTCATCTAACTTCAGGGTCAGTATGACAGACAACGCGAAAGACGACATAAATCTCCGCGTGTCAATGGGCTTATTGGCCGCGATTGACAAAAGGTGCAGTAGACGACGTTAGTCTCTTCATGCTATCGTGCTTTGAGTCTTACGGATAGCGAAAAAGTATTTATACGGATAACCACTTGGATATTTTCGCCTACCCCCTAACTTCACGGGTTAGTATTGGCAGAAATTGTCTGTGCAGAGAAATTACTTGTGTATCTCCGCACGTCACCTGACTTCAGGGTCAGCATGACAGAAATTGTGGGGCGGCCGACAAAAGCGAGACTCTTGCTCCTACGTATCCTCAATTTGTGATGAGGAACTCAGACCTACGTAGTTCTTGATAACTGTGAGACTAAAATAGTCTCGGTGTTTTTTCACTAAAATGCGAACATGCTTTAGTAAAGAAACAAAACCTCCAACTGATCAGAGCAACATATGATTTTTTTGATGAAAAACAATGTGTCTATTGGGGAAGGAGAGTATGCTGATGAAATTTTCTCATAACCATAAACGAGATTTTGGATGTTAGCGTTTTGTTTCTAAACGATCATCTAGAGGAAACACTGGGTCCGACAAAAATAAAAGAAAATCACTCAAAGTGTATCAATCTCACACATGTAAGTGTTTCATCCTAATTCCGAACCATAGATAAGTCATGACTTGATTTTGCAAATCATTACCTATCAAATCAAAGATTACATGCGTGATCATGGATTAATAGGACTTTTTCTTGGGAATGGGGTTTTTTGGTGGGAATTTTGGCTTTGAGTGTTTTTGGCCTTTTCCTTTTCTGTTTTTGTTTAGTGTGAGGCGAACAAGTCACCGACGCACAGGATTTTGGTTGGCAATCAAAGGGAGAGGACCACTTTAGGTCGTGGTTTCCTTTCTTTTCTTGTTTACTTGGTGACAATTTTGTATTGTTCAGATATTGTCATATTGTCTGGTTCAAAGACCTTTCTGCATATTTCTTCTGTTTTCTTCCGATCTTTGATCGGGAATTTTCTTTCTTTTTTGCTTTCTCCCACTCTTTGATTGGGAATTTTCTCCTTTTGCTTTCTCCCGATTTTTTGATAGGGAATTTTCTCCTTTTGCTTTGTTTTCTTTTGAGGGCAAGGTTTATGGTGAGTTGGGACTTTGGCTCAAGGCTTGTAGAACGGATGGACATGATATACGTCAGAGCGTTGGTTTGGCCAGCGGTTCAGGGATAAAGGGAATGTCCCACATTATTTCCATGACACACATGCAACAATGATGATTAGGAAATTTTATGCAAAACTGGTCATGCATGCACCCATGTGGACACTCAAGCATCAAGTTTTTATGGTCATTTGACACTAGGGCTCAGGATTCATTTTCCCTATTTAAGTCAACCAAGTGTTTCCAAAACATGTTCTTTTATCAATTCATGCATTCATCCGAGTCTATTTCGGGCGTTCGGGAAAATTTTCACAGCATTCACCCTTCAGGGGTATACACATTTTTTTCAAAAACTGGTTATGATCAGTGAATCTATTTTTCAAAGAAAAGCTGGAAGTTATTTCTCTTCAAAAGAACGTTGGCTTTTCAGCTAGACAATTTATTTTTCTTTTTCTCTTTATTTTCTTTTTTTCTATTAAGTTATTATCATTTTTTTATTTCTTCTTTTTTTTTTTTTCTGAAAAGGTCGTGCAGATGAGGGCACACACTGCCTACTCACGTCAAACCACAAGGTAAACGAAAAAAAACATGCAATGGTAAGTCGCAATAAAAACAGTGACGAAATAACTGAGAGCCATAACGCCAAATTCTAGCAGAAACAGAAACAATAACTGAAAGCAGTAATGTTAATAACAACACAAACAATAACTGAAAGCAGTAATGTTAATAACAACACAAACAATAATTAAAAGTAGTAATGTTAATAACAAAAAGTGCAGCGACCTTGGTTATGTGGCTCTGCCCCCTCCCAAGAAACCGAGCAGGTAAGTCATATCTTCATCCATATGGGACTCATCCGCCTCACCGGGGGATCCTGCAGGCTCCTCCCATGCCTGGGCATCGGGCCAGTCTTTAGGTCATGCGACCTCAGCCCCAAACTGCTCCGGGGTAGGGCATACAAAAGGGGTGAAACCCTACCCCTGCTGACTGAGGCTGAGCCGGTAGAGACACTCATGTATCTGCACCTGCCCACGGTGGTTGGCCGTCTGCTGGCGAACCAAATGCTGTAGATAACGCTCCACGCCCAGTGGCCCAGTTGGATCGGCCTGCCGAGGTGGCGGCGGTGTGCCTGCGGCCTGATGTGCATCACCCTGCACCTGCCTAGGCGTGCAGTACTTCTCGATGAATGCTCAGGTGATCGGCAGTCGGATTACCTTACTGGGAGTGACGGGAACTCCGTAGACTGGCAGAGGCCCGTGATCAGCGCCGGAAACCCCAGGGCCCTGTTGGACTTATCTGGGTCCAGAGAGTGCCTAGTAGGCACCATACCTGCAAACAAATAAATGACATCAGCAATCACCTGGGCCACATGGATGCTCATCCGTGTCAGGATGGCATACACCAACTGGCACTTAGGTAGAGGAAGGTTGAAATTGTGATCGCTAGGCAAGACATTGCTGAGCAGCAGGGTCATCCACGTCTGGGTCAAAGTGGTCATGCTGGTGCACATGATCCGCACCCGCCTCCCTGTAGTGGTCCGGGCGAAATCCTGCCTCGGTATGCACAACATCTGGGCAATGGCTTCCTCATCGAAACCATCGGTCCTGTTCCTCCTCTGGCTGAACTCACACTACTGGCCTTCCTCCAAAACTAGCGGGTCACCTAGGAACTGGCTGAGGGCATCTGCGTCAAAGGGAATCCACTGACCCCTCATCCATGAGCGCATGTCCCGAACTCCCTCCTCCGTGGACCAAGCATTAGCATAGAATTCTAGGACTATCTCGGGGTCAAACTTGGCCGTGGGAGTCACTAGCGGTGTCCAACGTCTGCGAGCTATCTTCTCCTAGAAGTCCATATACTCATCCTCCCTGAGCTGGACACGTCTCTCCCTATGGAATGACCATCCCCTGATGGTCTCGAAGCGCTGCTGGTGCTCGGCACTCCGGAAAACGATGACTATCAAACTCTGGGGTAGCACTGGATCCTTCTCCTGTGGCGTCTCTTCAAGACCTCTTTGTAGAGAGTTTCTTTGGAGCCATTTCCTACTAAACATTTGGGAAGTTAGTTCAAGAAACTTAATCAAATCGAAAGCCAGATCAAGCCAAACAACGTACCCTTTTTCCAACAAAACGTGAATATCCATATGAATTTTGAAAGGAACACTTACGCGTCAACGCGCGAGTTCTCCTAGGATATTCATACGTTTATACCTATCTTTCCCTCGATGAACGACATCCTATGAGATGCACCTACTTTCGTTTGCAAAGAAATTTCTTATGCTACATGTCAAACTATCCATACATATTTTTCAAGGTATTTTGCTACCTACCTACTCCATTTGAATGACATTTTTGCTATATGTTCACAGTTCATTCACATATATGTTCATACACTTGAGAGGCAATTTCATGCTATATATATATTCACACATATTTACATTCATTTGAAGAACAATTTCATGTTGCACATTCATTGAAAAAACAAATTTTGTACTACTCATTCACATTTTGAAAGACAATTTCATGTCATATGTTCCTATTTTGAGAAGCGTTTTCGTGCCATATTTAACATATATGCACATTTGCAAAGCATTTGGTTACCTATTCAACATACACATGTACATGGTGAACGACATTTTCACACAATCTAGGTACAAAGAAATCAACATGGTGCAGCCCAAACCAAGTGTTGGCCTAAAGGCGAAACCTTACCAACATGCTCTCACTTTCATGCCTTCTTGTGTTTAAAAATCAAAGACTTGGGTCCCTAGGCCTAAATCATATTTTGGCATTTACCCTAACCTCCGCAAGCTGTCCACACATCCAAAAATGGTAATCATACATGCACAAACCCAATCTATAAGCAATATTCACAAACTTATGCGCAACTACCATTGAGGCATTTCATCGAGCACTTGGTGGGTGCACTTTTGGGTACCAACAACAAGGGGATAGGGGCAATGTGGCTTGTCCCATTATTTCAGAACACAACCTAGGCCTAAGGCCACCCCCTACAACCCCCCAATTCAATGAATCAAAGCATAAACTTGCCCCAAATTGTCTCACAAAATTGGTCAAATCATGTACAATTTAAAGCATAAAAAAGGCATCAATGGAAAGCTAGAAACCAAAGGATAGTGCACTTACTTGTATGGCGTGGCAAGGACACTAAAATGGAAGCAAAAAGCACAATGGTGGCCTAGGGTCAGAAAAACTAGAATCCCATGAGTGCTTGCGTTCTTAAGTGAGGGGGAGAAGTTGCTTGGGTGAAAACACTCAACGCTTACTCGAAGTCCCTAGGGTAAATTTGGCATTCGGCCATCACCTTAAAGAAACAACAACAATAATAAGTAGGAATTTAAAGGATACTAGGCTGCCTTCCAGTGGCGTTTCTCGCTTGTCCGGAGCTGGATGTGGGACGGCGATCTGTTGATCATGGGCCTAGCCTCCA
The DNA here is from genome assembly GCF_004193775.1 of Glycine soja. Taxonomy (NCBI): domain Eukaryota; kingdom Viridiplantae; phylum Streptophyta; class Magnoliopsida; order Fabales; family Fabaceae; genus Glycine; species Glycine soja. Next base: position 18,467,345 of record NC_041004.1, on the reverse strand, counting down.
CTCGTGCCTGTCACCAAGTACCTGAAAGCAGGAAATGACATTGCGTAGCAAATCGTGGACGCGTTACCGCTTACCTCGGGTTCAGCTTCAATTAAGCGCTCGGGGCATCCTATGGACTGAGCGAAAAGGCTTAGATCATCAATTACTACGCATCTCTTAAAGCACAAAGTGAGGATCGAAACCTCAACCCTATGTTCTTTTAAAAGACTGCGATGAGAAAATTACAGAGGACAGGAATCCCTGGGGGAAACCAAGAAGAACACACAAAAACAAAAATAAAAACATGCAGCGACTTCCTTAATTGCCCTAGATCTTAAGCGTAGTATCGCTTGACAACGTCGGAGTTTACGGGTGAAGGTAGCTCCTCGTCATCCATGTTGGCGAGCACCAGGGCCCCTCCGGAGAAAGCCCTTTTTACAATGAAAGGCCCTTCGTAGTTCGGGGCCCACTTTCCTCTGTTGTCTTTAAGAGCTTGGGAGACTTTCTTCATCACCAAGTCCCCTTCGCTGAACCTGCGTGAGCGTACCTTCTTGTCAAAAGCGTTCTTCACTTGTTTCTGATATAAACGCCTGTGGCTCATGGCGGCCAAACGCTTGCCTTCTATGAGATTAAGCTGATCAAAACGTGCCTGGGCCCACTCTGATTCCTTTAATCGGAACTCCGCCAAGATTATTAATGATGGGACTTCCACCTTAAATGGTAGCACAACCTCCATTCCATATACCAACGAGAACGGTGTTGCCCCAGTTGATGAGCACACTGAGGTTCGATAACCATGTAACGCGAATGGGAGCATCTCGTGCCAATCCTTGTATGACACGATCATCTTCTGGATAATCTTCTTGATATTCTTATTGGCTGCCTCCATTGCTCCGTTCATCTTTGGTCTGTAGGGTGTGGAATTGTGATGTTGGATCTTAAACTCCTTGCACATTTCCCCCATCATCTTGTTATTCAAGTTGGTGCCATTGTCCGTGATGATCTTCCTCGGCAAACCATACCGGCAGATAATCTCCCTTTTAATGAACCTGACCACCACACTCCTGGTGACGCTAGCGTATGACGCGGCTTCGACCCACTTAGTGAAGTAATCGATCGCCACTAGGATGAAACGATGTCCGTTCGCAGCTTTGGGCTCTATGGCCCCAATCACATCTATTCCCCACATGGAAAATGGCCACGGTGCGGCCAAAACATTCAGAGGCAAGGGCGGAGCATTGACATTGTCTGCAAACGTCTGGCATTTGTGACACTTCCTCACATGGAAACAACAATCGCTCTCCATGGTGAGCCAATAGTAACCCGCCCTTAAGATCTTCCTAGTCATGAATGTGCCTGTTAGCATGCGTACCAAAAGAGCCCTCATGGACGCCCCTGCATGCTCTCAGCTTCCTTAGCATTCACGCAGCATAGCAAAACCATGTCATGGTTTCTCTTGTATAGTATGCTTCCGCTCACGAAGAAGTCGGCTGCCAATCTCCTCAACGTCCTCTTGTCGTTGTCGGAAGCCTCTAGTGGGTACTCTTTGCTTTCAACGTATCGCTTGATATCAAAATACCAAGGCTTACCGTCCCGCTCTTCTTCCACCAGACAACAATGTGCGGGTCTTCCACGACACCTGAACTCAATGTACGGTAGGTCTCCGTGCGATGTCAGCTGGAACATGGATGCTAAAGTGACAAGCGCATCCGCCATTTGATTTTCCTCTCGGGGAACGTGATGGAAGAAGATTTCATCAAAGAAACCAGCCAATTCCTTGATATAGGCCTGGTAGGGTATCAGCTTGTGGTCTCTAGTTTCTCATTCCCCTCTCAGCTGGTGAATCACCAGCACTGAGTCTCCGTACACCTTGAGTAGCTTGACGTTGAAGTCAATTGCTGCCTGGACGCCCAGAACGCATGCTTCATATTCAGCCATGTTATTGGTGCAGTCGAACCCCAGCCTGGCTGTGAAAGGTATACATTGATTGTCCGGAGAGACCAAGGCTTCCCCAACGCCATGGCCTAGAACGTTTGACGCTCCATCAAACCACACGATCCACTTGTCCCTATCCTCGTCTAGTTTTTCCTCAAACAAGGCCATGATGTCCTCATCTGGGAACTCGGGATGCATGGGTTTATAGTCGTTGAGAGGCTGCTAAGCCAAATAATCCGCCAAGGCGCTTCCCTTTATCGCCTTTTGGGTGACATAGACTATATCGAACTCGGATAGCAAAACTTGCCACCGGGCGATCCGCCCTGCCAGAGCAGGCATCTCAAAGATGTACTTGATCGGGTCCATTTTGGATATCAGCCAGGTGGTATGGCTCAGCATGTACTGTCTTAGACGATGGGACGCCCAGACTAAAGCGCAACACGTTCTTTCTAGAAGGGAGTAATTCATCTCACAGGCCGTGAACTTTTTACTCAAGTAGTAAACAGCGCGCTCTCTTTTCCCAGACTCGTCATGTTGCCCCAGCATACACCCCATTGACTCGTCCAAAATCGTCATATACAAGATGAGAGGTCTTCCAAGCACCAGCGGCATAAGCTCGGGAGGGTTCATGAGGCACTGTTTGATCCTTCCAAACGCCCCTTGACAGTCCTCGTTCTAGCGGATAGATTGGTTCTTGTGTAAGAGTTTGAACAACGGCTCACAGATAGCGGTGAGCTGTGATATGAATCTGGCAATGTAGTTCAAATGCCCCAGGAAACTTCGGACCTACTTCTTGGTACATGGTTTTGGCATTTCAAGGATGACTTTCATCTTTTCGGGGTCCACCTCTATCCCTTTCTGGCTTACTATGAAACCCAGTAATTTCCCTGACTTGACCCTGAAGGTGCACTTAGCGGGGTTTAACCTCAATCGATACTTCCTAAGCCTTTCGAACAACTTCCGTAAGTTGACAAGGTGTTCCTCCTCAGTTTTAGACTTGGCGATCATGTCGTCTACATAGACCTCGACTTATCTGATGCAATCCTACCCCGCAGGGGCATTCGATAGAAGACTCCAAGTAGATTGGGCCAGAGATCCAAGGGAAGGCCCTAGGGTTCTCATGAGCCTTAGGGTAGATTTCGAGCCCATGGGCTAAGTATAAGCCCGCTTATCTTTGTAAATATTAGAATAGGTTTTTCCTTCGTTTGGGCCTTGTATTTTGGCCATTCTAGTAGTATAGGGTTTTAGCCTTGTATTTCGGGGCATTTTTAGTAGTCTTTGTAGTATGGACTTTTTTTTTGTATTTTGTCATAGGGGTGAGCTTAGCTATTATAGGGGGTGTGTAGCTAAGTTCTAGCTTCTCATCTCAAGGAGGTGAGCTTAGCTATTAGAGAGGTGTGTGTAGCTAAGCTCTAGCTTCTTTAGGAATCTTTTCAAGGAAGCTTCTCAAGGAGGTGAGCTTAGTTATTAGAGGGGTGTGTGTAGCTAAGCTCTAGCTTCTCAAGTAAGTTTTCTCAAAGAAGCTTCTCAAGGAAGTTTTCTCAAGAAATCTTCTCAAGGAAGCTACCTAGTCTATAAATAGAAACATGTGTAACATTTGTTGTAACTTTGATGAATGAGAGTCTTGTGAGACACAACTCAAAGTTCAACTTCTCTCCCTTTTTCTTCCTTCAATTTCGTGCTCCCCCCCTCTCTCTTTCTCTCCCTCTGTCTTTTCCTCCATTGAAGCATCCTCTCCAAGCTTCCTATCCAAGGCTCATCTTGGTGGTGAAGCTCCTTCTTCCATGGCTTATTCATTAATGGATGGCGCCTCCTCTCACCTCTTCTCCTTTGTCTTCCGCTGCATCTCCATGGTGGAAAACCACCATTAAAGGACCTCATTGAAGCTCAAAGATCCAGCCTCCATAGAAGCTCCACAAGCAAGCTTCCATCAAGTGGTAATCAGAGCACAAGAGCTTCAAGTAGGTGCTCCTTAAACCTCCATTAATTTTTTGCTTTACCTTCTCTTCCATTGTTGTTTCTTCATTTTTTCTCCATGTATCTCCTCACATGTCTTGTGCTAAATGTTTTTAACATGATTCTTTATAGTTTGCACCGATTAAACTTGCTATAGAAGTTAGATTTGATTTTCTATGGTTCAAATTTCTTGTTCTTGTTCTTGAACCATGAATTGTGTTGAGTTTAGGTTCCTTTGAGTTTTGTCTTGTTATTTTTTGTGGCTGAAACCTAAACCATAAAATTCTTACAAAAATATTAAAGTAGAAGAAAACCTCAAAAATCTAGAGTGACTTGTTCACCTATTGTAGTTTTGTCATAGAAGTCATGTCTAGTCATGAAACTTGTCACATAAGATTTCTTATGTTGTGCTAAATTTTATTTTCTTGTTTCTTTGTCTAACTCATTTGTTCATGAGTGTATGAAATTCTTTTAGCCTATTATTTGATTTGATTCAAATCTTTCATGTTAATTAGTCCTTAACATGTTCATGCAAAATTCTTAGAGTCTTTGATTGTGAACCTTTTCTTGAACTTTTAGGTTTCCTTATGTTTGTGTCTATTGTGAATTTGAGTTTTGGTTATTGAATTGCTGGCTTAAATGTTGATCCTAAGTGAATATTGAACTCCTAAAACTGTGCTAAACAATCCTAGTGAGTTCAACATACATAGGAAGGTTGAAAGTAAGCCCAACGCAATCAATATACCATGCTTAAAAAAAAATCGCTGGTGCTGGCAGCTTGGACATACAAACTTGTAAAAATTACTGAGAATTGGTTACTTCGAATTTTGAGCTTAAAGTTTTACTGAATTTTCTAGACATCTGGAAAAAAGTTAGAAAAAAAGAAAAAAGTGATTTGGATTAAAGGAAAAAATACGAAAAATCACACAAGTAGGCAGGAAAATCAGTATCCAGAAAAAAAAGGTGAAAGAGAAGTGTGCTTGTTGTTTTGGCTCAAAATTTATTCTATAATTGGTGCCTATGTTATACCAATCTTAGTTCCGAAATTTCAATTGAAAATTACTGTGAAAACAAGTGCCAAAGCTAGAGGTTTGTTGAGTCTTTTTATTTTAGTTTTTTTTAATCTACTCTAGAGCCATTCTAAGTTTCTCTTTGAGTCCTAGCTTGCTTCTATGTCCATTTCATTGCTTTAATTGTTGAGTAATCCTTGAAAACTTGTCTTGTTAAAACTCCACTGGTTTAGCTTTCATTTCATTTTTTTTTTGTCTTTGGTTATTGCTTGTCTCTTTGTTTCCTTGTTTGTGGGTTGCCATATAGGGAATTGGAAGGAGGATTGCTTCTATGTTCTTTCCCTTGAAGAATTCGAGTCAAGAAGAAAGGGGCTAACCACCTTAAGAGTTATTGGACTAAGAAGCACTCCAAATTGAGTGAATCACCAAAGAGAGAACAACCACCAAAATTGAAGACCGTTTTGTAATTTTGTAATTTGCAATTTACTTACCTTTATTGCTTTCAAGTTTTGTAACAAAAAGGCCTTTCATTGGAAGTGTGTTGGGAGCCTCCAATAGGTTACCAAACTTCCATTTGTGTGTAATAATTTTAGGCAATTTTTTTCTTAGGATAGTGAGTGTTTTGTTGGGAACCTTGAATGTGGTCATCCAAACACTCTTAGGATTCGTCTAGTTTACATTTCTTGCTTACTTTCATAGCTTATTTCCTTTACCTTCCATTGTCAAACCGCCTAGATAGCTTTCCTTTTACCAATTAGTTTTTTTTACCTTATCTTTCACACCTCTTTTAGTGTTTAGTTTGGCTAGTTTCAACCATAGTTTCTTTTACCTTTTCTTTTCAAACCTCCAACAAGAAAGAACCACAACTTAGGAACCAACATGAGTCATCATTCATCTAGTGTTAATGGCGAGGGTACTAGTCATAAAGACCCTTTATCTAGAATCTTAGATGAGTTGAGTTCCCTCAAGGTATGGAAAGAAAAACAAGAGAGAAATGAAAAAGGAAAAAAAAGAGTGGAAGAAATAAGTCAAGATGAAAGAAAGAAAATAAGAGAGGAAGTGTCGCAACCTACCCTTCGGCGGGAGGGCGACGCATGACTCGCGGGATGCGTGTTCCACGAAAGGAATACGCACGGAGTCGCCACCAACGTTTATTTGAGGAAAACGTCGGAAAAACCGGAAAAGACATGATCTACGAACTTTTAAGTGAAAGGTTCAGGAGTTGTATTTACGCACGGGGAAGGTATTAGCACCCCACACGTCCGTCCCAAGGGACGACAGCCTTTAATCGAATGTGCAAACATGACTTTGATTTTTTATGTTCCCTTTTTATGTCTTTATATCCTTTACCTTTTTTATATTTTCCTCTTTTTGTGGTCGACAAGGGTGTTTCCCTTTGCTCCTACGTATTCCTCAATTGCGATGAGGAAATCAGACCTACGTAGTTCTTTCCTTATCAAGTGATTCTTTTTTTACTTTAAGAGGTGATCATTTTAAGGCGTTGGACCTTGAAAATGATCCATTTTACTTAGTGAGAAATTGAAATGACAAACTTCAAAAACCTATTTTTGTGGACGAGCTTGACTAGGCGAGTTGATTTTAGCCTTAGTTTCACTTTAGTTATTAGTCAATTCGATTAAGAATGAGAAATCCCAAAGAGAAAACGTCCGATTGATTTTCCGCTTTATTTTACTAAAAAAAGATGTTTTTTGATTATTATATTATTTTTTACCTCTTTTTTATTTCCAACGTGGTTACGGCATGACCGAACGGTCGGAATTTATTTTAACCGAAGTTAACGGATAATACAATTCAAACGATCAGTGGAAATTTATTTTATTTTTAAGTTAAGCGAGAAATGACTTAAGTAAAATGGCTTAAGCACGTCAAAAGGGGGTATAAAAAGTAAATGAAATGAGAATAAAAATACACGAAACACAATGTGGACCACCATGGGTACATAGAATGAATCGAAAAGCTTGGTTCAAGGTACTTACCCGTTGAAGATCGAAGAACGATGAAGAACGAATGAAGAACGTCGAAGAACGGTCGAAAACCTTCGCGAAATTCTTCACGGAAAACGTTACGGAAACGTTTCGGAAGCGCCTCGGCTTAGATTTTCTTCACGGAAACAATTTTTCCAAGCAAATTCGAAAGAGAGAGAAGTGCCTAAGGGGCTGAACCCTTTTCTTCTTCACTTCCTCCCCTATTTATAGCAAAATAGGGGAGATGCTTGCCGCCCAACTCGCCCAGGCGAGCCAGGTTGCTTCCTCCAGAAGCAACAGCCTTCTGGAGGAATATTCTGGAGGGCCCAAGTGGGCCTGGGTGCTATTTGCACCCCCATTTTTACTAAGTACACCCTCCTCTGCTTTTTTTTGGTGATTCTTTTTTTCGTAAAGTTACGGAAACTTACGAATTTCGTAACGATTCTTGTTTTCTTTCCGTAATGTTACGGAACCTTGCGGATTACATAATCATCCCCTTTTTGACTTACGAAATGTTACGGAACCTCACTTAATTAAGCAACGATGCTTCCATTTGATTTCCGGTGTGTCACGGAAACTTACGGATTGTGCATCAATATTTTTTGGTTTTCCGGCATGTCCTGGAATTTCACAAATTGCCTAATGATGGGTGCCAAGCACCTCACAAGGACCAAAGAAAAGTCGCATGTCATCAAGCACCCCGGACGAAATTAGGGTATGGCAGGAAGAAAGAAGAAAAATAATGAAAGAAATGAAAAGAGAAAAACATTCCTCCTATAGTAGTCATAACTCTTGCAAGAGCCTAAGTGAAGAACTTCGTGACTATTATGAAGGAAGGCATAGGTCACATCTTAGACCTCACTCCCATAGAAGAGAAAAGGAAAGAAAGCCTCAAGAGGCTAACATTAACCTCCCATACTTCCATGGGAAGGACAATGTAGAGGCTAACTTAGATTGGGAAATAAGGGTAGAGCAACAACTTAAAAAGAAGTCTACTTCAAAATCTTATGGCTCTCACTCTTATGCAAAGAAAGACCAAGGTCAAGGCATCTTAGGGGTGACACCTTCTAAGCCCAAAGATGATAAGGGGAAGACAATAGAAAAGCAAGCCCCTAAGGCTAGTATGCAAGAGAAAACTAGCTCTACAAATTGCTTTAAATGTCTTGGAAGAGGACACATTACTTCTCAATGCCCCACCACAAAAACCAGGATTATGAGGGGCCAAGACATTTATAGTAGCCAAGATGAGGCTACTACTTCACCTTCCTCTAGTGAAAGTGAAGAAGCAAAAGGGGGAAAATCTAGTGAAGAAATCTACCCCCAAGAAGAAGGACAACCTTTAATGGTTAAGGAGGAGTGTAAGGAGGTAAGTGTCTCCTCCAAGAGGTTAGTTAAGAAGGAAAGTCATTTTGAAATAAAGACAAACATTAAAGAAACTTTCCCTCTTAGACAACCTCCACATTTTCTCTTTTGTAAAAAGACACTTGCTAGCATTGCCACACCTCTTGGGCTTGAGTTTATTCCTCAAGTAAAGAAGTTGTTGGATGAGGGTTTGGTTCGCAAGAGCTTAAATCCTTGTGCTTTGTTGGTGCCCAAAATAGGTATTATTAGGCACCAAGTCCCTAAAATAGGTGGTATGATGAATGTTTTTAGTGGTGCAACCCTCTTTTGTAAAATCACTCGTACACCTAACATCTTCATGATGTGTGAACATAGGGACCCATTAGGTAGGTTTGTTCTTATTTTTAGTTTCAATACAAACTTAGGTACTCATATGGGACACCTTAGGTTTGTCATACTTTTTGGTAAGAATAATCAATATGAAAATACAAAAAAAGGTATGTTTTATTGCGTTACTTTTCTTAATTTTTCAAATAGTGATCAAAGGGTTCCCATGAACCCTAAGAGAATAAAGGTCATTCCTGAGTGGCCCACTCCACCAAGTATAAGAAAAATTTGGGGCTTCCATGACTTAACAAACGTTTACAAAAGGTTTGTCCCATATTTTTCTATACTTGTAGCACCACTCATTGAGTTGGTGAGAAACCATGTTCCTTCATGGGAAGATGCCCAAGAAATGGGTTTTCAGACCTTACCTTACTTCAACATACCAAACACCACTAATAGATATGTTTTTGTTCTTTTTACAGGTGTTGAGGGAAGGAGCCCAGAGTATGAAGAACCTAGGGATTTGAGGTCAAATCCTTTCCCTCCTCTGTTGGCCAAGCATTGGCATAAAATTCGAGGACTATTTCTGGATCGAACTTGGCCATGGGAGTAACCAGTGATGTCCACCACCGGCGCCCTATCTCCTCCTGGAAATCAGTATACTCGTCATCTCTGAGCTGGACGCGTCGCTCCCGGAGAAACGACCATCCCTTGATGGCCTCGAAGCGCTGCTGGTGTACTGCGTTCCTAAAGCGGTGACTGTCATACTCAGGAGCGGTACTAGTTCCTTCGGCCGCCTTATCCTTCCTGGACCTCTTTGAGGCAAGCTTCCTCGGGGCCATTTCCTGTGAAGGCAAACATTTGGAAAGTTAGTTTTACCAAGGAATGCTACTCTTAAAACAAAAATGGCATACAACCTCCTCCAATAAATACACGCATGTATGTAAATTTAGAGCAAGCTTATGCGCATACTTCTTTACGAACGTTCACTTGCACAAGACATTCTCATAACTTAGAAAAATGCACCCATGTACAATCAAGGCACCTTCGTTACCTAGATTATTTATATGTACTTCCAAGGTGTATTTGTTACCTACATCTCATGCACTTCCTTGGCTAAATTTACATACATGCGTACTCACAGCATTTGGGGTACCAAAAATTGCACATGTGCACATTCCGGTATTTCTAATACTTATGCATATACAAACTTTGTGATGAATCTTGGCTATCTACACAATAAGGTGCTACATTTCATGCTTTATTCAAGTGTTTTTGCTACCTAAAGCCCATGCAAATTCAAGTATATTTTCTTTTGCTGACTAAAATTGTATTCAAATTAAAAGGTATTCTTGTAAGGTATTTTCTTTACATAACATGCAACATATTTATATATTTTTTTTGTGAGACATTTTGACTACCAAAAATTACATGTACATACATCCAAGTATTTTGCTACCACACCCAAAGTGTAAATTGCCAAAGGTATTTTGCTACCTATTCTAAACCTACACGTTTATGATGAGCAAAATTCCTAAACATCTAGGCGTAGGGAAATTATTGTAGCATGGCCCATAGCTGATTGCTGGCCAAAAAGGGTAACTTTACCCAATATGCACCTCCTTTTGTGTTCTTTTTGCATAAAATTTTAGTTCCTAGGCCTAGGATATATGTGGGGCAATTACTCTAGCCTTTTTCGGGAATGAATGCATGCCCCAAAAAATAGAAAATATGTGCAAACCAAAATGCCCCATGGGTTGTTTCCTTACAAAAGTCACGCGCTAATGCCATTGAGGCATTTCACCGAACACTTGGTGGGCACGCATTTAGGCATTAATAGCAAGAGAACGGGGACAATGTGGCATGTCCCATTGCTTCAAAATGCATTATAGGCCTAGGGCCATCCCATACAAACCCCCAATCCATCCCAATCAAGCAAGAAAACAAACCAAAATTGCCCCACATATTTGAGCACATTCCCACACTTTAGAGCAAAAAAAGGAGATCAAAATACACCCATGAAAAGCTAGAAAGCTTAGGGATGGAACACTTACTTGTTGGTGATGAACAAAAGTGCAAAACGGAATCAAAAAATGTGAAAAATGATGACCCTAGGGCTACAAACTCGTCAATCCCGTGGGTATGGCTTTTTGAAAGGGGGGAAAAGAAGTTTTTGAATGCAAAAACGTCCCCCCTTTCATCATTCTTATAATTTGGTGCAGGGGTGGCTCGCCCAGGCGAGCTAACCTGCATTTTTTTTTTTGAGGGGAACATTAACCATGTCCCCTCCTTTCTCATGGATTAGCGTCTTGCCTAACTTGAACTTACTTAGGTTATAATTAGGCGTTGATTACTTATTTTTACTTTTTAAAACAAACAAATAGTAAAAGAAAACTGCGAATACAAAGGATACGGGGCTGCCTTGCAGCGACGTTCTCTGCTTGTCTTGCGCAGAGAAAAGGCAACGATCAGTCGATCGTGACCCTATCCCCACTTGCATCCATTCCTAAGTACCTGCAAGTAATAAACAACCAGGTATGGCCAACCTTGACCACGTCGTTGTCTTACCTTGATTGGTTTCTGCTGTCCATGTTTTGTCCTCACCCCAGAAGGTAGCTCAAGACGATCCTGCCCCCGTTTTACCACAACAATATGCATGCGTATGCGTATGCATGAATGTTTTCAAAGGCAGTAAATTTAGTGAAAGTTGGTTTAGGTCCAATTTTAATTAAGCGCTTGGGGCATCCCATGAACTGAGCGGAAGGGCTCAGGTGATCACAAATCAACGCAAGGTTTGAAACCAACGTGAGGACTAAGGCCTCGAATCCACATTCATTTCTTTGAAAAGATTGTAACGAGAGATACAGCAGACAGGAAATCCCCGGGGGGAATCCAGAAAACGCATAAAGATAAAGAACATGCAGCGTCATCCTTAATTGCCCCAGATTCTAAGCATAATATCGCTTGACGACATCAGAATTCACGGGTGAAGGTAACTCTTCACCATCCATGTTGGTAAGCACCAGGGCTCCTCCGGAGAAAGCCTTCTTCACAACAAAAGGCCCTTCGTAGTTCGGGGCCCATTTCCCTCGATTGTCCTTGACAGCACGGGACATTTTCTTTAGCACAAGGTCTCCCTCATGGAACTTGCGCAAACGTACTTTCTTGTCGAATGCACTCTTCATTCTTTGCTGGTACAAACGCCCATGACTCATGGCTGTTAAGCGCTTACCCTCAATGAGGTTGAGCTGGTCATAGCGCGTTTGAGCCCACTCTGATTCCTTTAATCCGGATTCTGCCAAGATCCTTAATGACGGGACTTCTACCTCAAACGGTAACACAGCCTCCATCCCATATACCAATGAGAACGGCGTTGCCCCAGTTGACGTTCGCACTGAAGTTCGGTAACCGTGTAATGCGAATGGGAGCATTTCGTGCCAATCCTTGTATGACACGGTCATCTTTTGGATAATATTTTTGATATTCTTATTGGCCGCTTCCACGGCTCCATTCATCTTTGGCCGGTAGGGTGTGGAATTGTGATGCTGGATTTTAAACTCCTCGCACATTTCCCCCATCATCTTGTTATTCAGGTTGGTGCCGTTGTCCGTGATAATCTTCCTTGGCAAACTATATCGGCAGATGATCTCTTTCTTAATGAACTTGACTACCACACCCCTCGTGACGTTGGTATAGGAAGCTGCCTCGACCCACTTGGTAAAATAATCTATCGCTACGAGGATGAAGCGATGACCATTCGAGGCCTTGGGCTCAATGGCCTCGATGACATCTATTCCCCACATGGAGAAAGGCCAAGGGGCGGACATGACATTCAAAGGATGTGGTGGGGCATTGACATTATCTGCAAATGCTTGACATTTGTGGCATTTCCTTACATGGACACAACAATCACTTTCCATGGTAAGCCAGTAATAACCTGCTCTTAGGATCTTCCTGGCCATAGCATGCCCGTTGGCATGCGTTCCAAACGAGCCCTCATGGACTTCCTTGATCATGTGATTTGCCTCCCTGGCATCCACACACCGCAGGAGTGTCATGTCGTGATTTCTCTTATACAGTATGCTTCTGCTCATGAAGAAACCGGCTGCCAACCTTCTCAATGTCCTCTTATCATTGTTGGCAATCTCTGGCAGGTATTCTTTGCTTACGACATATCGCTTGATGTCGAAATACCAAGGCTTTCCGTCCCGTTCCTCTTCTACTTGGCAACAATGCGCGGGTTTGCCACGACACCAAAATTCAATGTAGGGTAGATCCCCGTGCGGCGTTAGCTGGAACATAGACGCCAAAGTAGCAAGTGCATCCGCCATTTGATTTTCCTCGCGGGGAACATGATGGAAGGAGATCTCATCGAAGGTTTTAGCCAATTCCTTGATATAGGCTTTGTAGGGTATCAGCTTGGGATCTCTAGTTTCCCATTCCCCTCTCAGCTGATGGATTACCAATGCCGAGTCGCCGTACACCTTGAGTAGTTTGACATTGGAGTCAATCGCTGCCTGGACGGCTAGGGCACATGCTTCATATTCGGCCATGTTGTTGGTGTAGTCGAATCCTAGCCTAGCTGTGAAGGGTACACATTGATTGTCCGGAGAGACCAATACTGCCCCAACGCCATGGCCTAGAATGTTTGACGCTCCGTCAAACCATACAGTCCATTTGTCCTGATCTTCGTCCAATTTTTCCTCAAACAAGGCCATGATGTCCTCATCCGGGAATTCAGGATGCATGGGCTGATAGTCGTTAAGAGGTTGTTGAGCCAAATAATCTGCTAAGGCGCTTCCTTTTATCGCCTTTTGGGTGACGTAGACTATATCAAACTCGGATAGCAGGACTTGCCACCGGGCGATTCGTCCCGTGAGAGCTGGCTTTTCAAAGATATACTTAACCGGGTCCATCTTGGATATCAACCAGGTAGTATGGCTCAGCATGTACTGCCTTAGGCGATGGGATGCCCATACTAAAGCATAACACATTCTTTCGAGCAAGGAGTAATTCATCTCACAGGTCGTGAACTTCTTACTTAGGTAGTAAACAGCGCGCTCTTTCTTCCCGGATTTGTCATGTTGCCCCAGCATACACCCTATTGACTCGTCCAAGATTGTCATGTACAAAATGAGAGGACTTCCAGGTACTGGTGGCATAAGCACGGGAGGATTCATAAGGCACTTCTTGATCCTTCCAAAAGCTTCTTGGCAATCCTCATTCCAGCGATCAGTTTGGTTTTTGCGTAAGAGTTTGAACAACGACTCACAAATGGCGGTGAGCTGCGATATGAATCTGGCAATATATTCAAGCGTCCCAGGAAGCCTCGGACTTGTCTCTCAGTACGGGGTTCTGGCATCTCAAGGATAGCCTTTACCTTTTCGGGGTCTACCTCTATCCCTTTCTGGCTTACAATAAAACCAAGTAATTTCCCTGATTTTACCCCAAAAGTACACTTAGCGGGGTTCAACCTTAATTGATATTTCTTAAGCCTTTCGAACAACTTCCGCAGGTTGACAAGGTGTTCTTCCTCGGATTTAGATTTAGCAATTATGTCGTCCAGGTAGACCTCGATTTCTTGATGCATCATATCATGGAACAAAGCTACCATGGCCCGTTGATAAGTTGCCCCGGCATTCTTGAGTCCAAAGGACATCACCTTGTAACAGAACGTCCCCCACAGGGTGACGAAAGTAGTCTTTTCCATATCCTCAGGCGCCATCTTTATCTGATTGTAACCGGAGAAACCGTCCATGAAGGAAAATAAAGCGAAATTGGCCGTGTTATCTACGAGGATATCGATGTGTGGTAAAGGAAAATTGTCCTTGGGACTGGCCTGATTCAGATCCCGATAATCCACACACATTCGTACTTTCCCATCTTTCTTAGGGACTGGTACAATGTTGGCAACCCATTCTGGATACCGAGCGACGGCCAGAAATCCAGCGTCAAATTGCTTCTTCACTTCTTCTTTTATCTTTAAGGATGTTTCGGGCTTCATCCTTCTTAGTTTCTGCTTTACCGGGGAACACTCAGGATTTAGAGGTAATCGGTGTTGTACAATATCAGAACTCAAACCGGGCATATCTTGGTATGACCAAGCAAAGATGTCTTGGTAGTCTTTTAGCAGGATTATTAATTCCTCACGGATAGGTGCGGTAATACCTGTACCTATCTTTACTTCCCTTTTTCCACTGCCAATTCCTAAGTCTACCAGCTCTGTTTCTTCTTGATGAGGTCCCATTTCTTGGTCCTCATGGGCGACCATTCTTTCTAATTCTGGGGGAAGTCCTACATCCTCGTTTCCTTCATCTTTCGTTTGACTCATTTCTTGCTCGAAGTCGATAGGCGGGTCCTAGGTATTAGTACCTTCGGGGGACTCGTCATCGGATCTGCCGTTTCAGAAAAAGAAGTAAACATGCAAATGAATGAGAATGGGTAGAGACGTAGGAACAGATGAAGAAAGATCCTTGTATTATAAATTCAAAAACAAAAGACACAAAGCCTTAACAAAAGGAAAAACTCTAAAGCCTAGGCCCAACTATAGAGCTTTTAAAACCGTAAAGGTTTACATTATGCTCGTTGCGTAAATGCCGGGGCGTTCCTCCACTCGCCAATTTCCCAGCTGGAAATCAGGAGGGCATGGTCGTACCAAATCCAATGTACTCGGAACATCATCTTCGCATATCGCGACCACTTGACCTTTGTCTCCCAGACCCGCGCTTATAAAGCTTCTACTTATGTGGCAGGGCGGGCTTCCTTCACTTTCTTGTCTCCAACGCGAGCTTTGACCACTGCTCTTCCTTCCCGCGATGCTTCTGTTCATATCCGCCTGAGTGGGCTTATAGCCTAAACCATACTTCCCACGATTTCCTTTGGCGTTTATCAGGCTAGTTATGCCGCCATTGTCTTTGCCTAAACCCATTCCGGGTTCGTAACCGTTCCCCAACATAACTCGGGCCATCATTACTGCTGCATCGGACAGACAAGGCTGCCCAGAGAAGGAGTCCACGGAGGAAATGCTGACCACCTCAAAAGACTGGAAAGCGGTTTCTAACGATTCTTCTGCGGCTTCTACATAAGGCATAGAGGATGGGCAGCTCACCAAGATGTCTTCCTCGCCTGACACGATGACCAAATGCCCCTCCACTACGAATTTCAACTTTTGGTGGAGTGTAGAGGGCACAACTACCACTGAGTGGATCCACGGGCGCCCCAACAGACAGCTGTAGGGGGGGTTAATATCCATTATTTGGAAGGTGACTTGACAGGTGTGAGGGCCTATTTGTACTGGGAGATCGATCTCTCCCCTAACCTCTCGGCGAGTGCCGTCGAAGGCACGAACCACCATTGAACTCGGTTTTAAGTGGGAAGCATTAAATGGTAATTTCTCCAAAGTGCTCTTAGGCATCACGTTTAAACTGGAACCATTATCGATGAGCACCTTGGCTACGATATGGTCCATACACTTGATTGATACGTGTAAAGCCTTATTATGCCCTCTCCCCTCGGCGGGGATTTCTTCTTCGGCGAAGGCAAGATAGTTGTTGGCAGTGATATTGTTGACCAGCCCTCCGAAACCATCTACCGAGATATCTTGGGCCACATGGGCCTCGTTCAGAACTTTTACTAGCAGAGCCCGATGAGGCTCGGAGCTCATAAGTAACTCCAACAGCGAGACCCTGGCCGGGGTTTTGTTGAGCTGTTCGATAACCTTGAATTCGCTCTGCTGAATTATACGGAGGAACTCGCTGGCTTCCTCTAGCGACACCTCCTTTTTACCATCCTTTTTCTCCGGGAGGCCCTTTGCCGGAATATCTTTATTCGGAGCGTGGGGTGCTTCGCCATCTTGTTCCTCCACCACTTTTCCTTTTCCCTTGACGTCCGCGGGTTGGACTGGTAGGTCCGGAGGCGCGAACACACGACCACTACGGGTCACACCACTCAGTCCTGTGATATTTGTTACTTTAGCTGACAACGAGCTGACGTCGGTGGCTTCTTCTTCCTTCTCCCTTGGAGGTGTATATCTCCATGGTACTGCGTGGCTACTTTGGTATGGGAAAGGAACCGGTTTAGCTGCTAAGGGGTGTCCGGGCTTTTGCGAAGCTGCGCTTTTAGTGAAGTATATCACCAAGGGTTTAGGCTTCGCAACACTGCTCCCATCCGTGGACTGCATGCATATATGCTGCTCTTCTTTTCCTTCACTGCCGACTTCCAGTCGACCTTGATCTATCATCCGCTGTAACAATTCCTCTACTCCCAAACACGTCTCCATGTCATGCAGCTCGCCGGAATGCAGCAGACAGGAATCCTCCTTACACCCACCATGGGGAATCACACCTCCCTTTTGTAGGGCCTCAAAGATAAACCTCCTAGGGGTTGCCACATCCCTTAAAGGTTTAGACTCGCGCGGTCCATCGGACTCAATGGCATTAATTGCTCCCCCTCCATGATTGGCGATTTGGTTGGTTCTCACATTGGGTCGATCCTCTTGGAAGGTCAACCATCCAGCATCCATCAAATGTTGGACCTTGTATTTAAGGGCCAAGCATTTTTCAACGGAATGTCCTGGGACACCCCCATGGTACTTGCAAGTTGCATTAGGGTCATACCACTTTGGGAAAGGGGGTTGGAGGACCCTTCCGGGAGTTACCACGGCCAAATGATTGGCGATGAGGGATGGCAAGAGGTCTTCGTACGTCATTGGGAGTGGGGTGAATTCTTGAAATGGCCTCGGAGGGAAGTTCCTTGTCGTGTTGGAATTACCGGTCGAGCGAGTCGTGTTCGGAGTTGGAACTTGGGGAGCTTCCCTCTGGGTGGGTGCCTTAGGCTGCACGGGTGTTGAGCTAGAGGCATTCCCGGTATGAGCCGAGAAGCTCGGGTGATGTTGCGCGTACTGATGGGTACCATGAGGCGTTTGCTGGGGTTTGACCCACGCGGGTGTTGAAGAGACGGCATGGGCATCTCCTTCCTTCCTTTTTGCCCCTGTTGCCCCGATTCTCTTGGCATTCGCACTCGTGGAGGAAACGTAATCAAACTTTCCTCTTTTCAATCCTACCTCGATTCTTTCTCCGACGAATACTAGATCCGCAAAGCTGGACGGCATGTAACCTACTAGCTTCTCATAGTAGAACACTGGTAGAGTGTCTACCATCATGGTGATCATCTCTCTCTCAACCATGGGAGGAGCTACTTGTGCCGCCAAATCTCTCCACCGCTGTGCATATTCTTTAAAGGTTTCACCCTCTTTCTTGAACATATTCTGCAGTTGAGTGCGGTCGGGAGCCATATCAGAATTGTACTGATATTGCCTTAGGAAGGCAGTAATCAGATCCTTCCAAGTACGGATACGAGAAGCTTCCAAATTAGTGTACCACACTACCGCAGCTCCGGCCAAGCTATCTTGAAAGAAGTGTATCAATAGCTTCTCATCCTTAGAGTGGGCGCCCATCTTACGGCAGTACATCTTGAGATGGTTTTTGGGACAAGTCGTCCCTTTATACTTGTCGAAGTCCGGTACTTTGAACTTCGGGGGAATAACAACATCGGGTACTAAGCAAAGATCCGTCATGTCTGCGAACGGATAATCCCCAAATCCTTCCACGGCCCTCAATCTTTCCTCAAGGAGATCGAGCTTCCTCCTTTCTTCAGTTGCCGGGGACGGTTCTTCCGTGGATAAGACTATTGGTTGTGTTGCGATGTTGGGCTGAGGCAACGTGCTGGGTGCCGGCCCTTCGGGGATCGGGGGATAGAACTCGACATCCCTTCGGGCATAGTCTTGAGGGTCTTTGTGGACTTCTTCGGGCTGTTGAGGGGGCTCCCTTTCAAGGACGGGAGAAGCAATATGGCCCGCATCGTCTTGCAAGACGGGTGGTGAGTAGTTGGGCAGCAATCCATAAGGGTAAGCCGCTCGGTTGTATCCCAGGTGAGGGCTGTCATCGTGCCCCAGTGTGTCCCTTCCCCGTCCTACTATGTTTGAGGGAGGATGGTGCGCAATTGCCAAGAGAGTCGGGTCTGCTTCGGCAGCCGAACTGACAGCGGCAGCGGTGGCCGCGTTCTTCTCCATGAGCTGCCTCATACTTAACATGGCCTCCATCATGGAGGCCATTTGTTCTTTTAGAGCCGACATGTCGGCTTTCATCTGTTCCTGTGTCTCCTCTTGATCACCCATCGTTCTAGATTTGGATCTGGTGCGATAGGGATGCCTTGTGGCGCGTTTAGTTATGGTGTTTTTCCCTAAAAAAACCAAACGTGAGGAGTGGGTAAAGAAAGAAAGAAAATGCATGCTAGAGATGAAATGTAGGAGTGATTTGATTTGCACAAGCTTTTTGGAGTAGAAACATGGGACCAACTCATTTTATTTCAAAAGAAAGTCGTATCTAGTCAAGGTCTGAGAGACCATACAAGTTTCCTAACGATTTCTAATTATGTGGGCCATTAAGTCTATCATATGCTGACAATAGCCGAGAAGCCCATGAATCTCTTCGGGGGCGGAGTAGGTGTCCGCCATCGCCTTGGCCTTGGCTAACAAGCGGGGAAGTTCTTGACTCCCGTTCAAGGTAAGAGTAAACCGATCCATCCACATGGTTGCCTCTTGGTGTAAAGAGTCGATCACCCTTCCTCTAGCCTCTTTTTCTGCGTATACTTGAGCATACTCGTCCGCGATCCTATGCTCGTGGGCCATGGCTAGACCTAACTCTTCTTGGTACTTGGCGATGATAGCTAGCATGTTGGTCTCTGTCTCGCATAAACGCTGAGACAAGCTTCTTTTGGACCTTGAACAAGCAACTAACTCCTCTTTCAGAACCATGCTATGTACTCGCGACTGGTCCCTCTCTTCCCTTCGCAACTTGAGTTCACTATTGCTACCCCATAGAGCTCCGCGAAATTTATTCCGGCCATACTCTTCCTTGCGAGCCCTCTTGGTCTCTTGTTCAAGGGCTCTCGCGGTAATTGCATTCTCTTCCCGTAACCCGGCACACTCCTTCCGAATGTGTGTAGCGGCCAACTTGAACTTCTCCTTGGCAAGTTTCGCCTTTCCTAACTCGCTTTTGAGAGCTTGGACTTCTTCGTCCTCTTCCGGTGCTTCAAAACTCTCTTCGCTGATGACTTTTAACTTGGCGAGCCAATCTAAACCTCGTATGTAAACTTTCAGCCATTCGTGGTACCCACCAATGATGCCATTGCGAATGCCCCTAAGCTCTTGATCTTTACTTAACGGGGTTTCCCATGCCTTATGGATTCTTTGTATAGCCTTGAAATTTTGTGCGCCGAAATCCCTTACACTCAAAGGAGACATGCTTTCTTCCGTCGGTGCTCCCCTCATGGGGTACCCTAGTTGTCTTATAGTGAGCACGGGATTGTAGTTAATACAACCCCTCGTTCCTACCAGCGGAATGTTTGGGTATCCTCCACATGAGAAAAGGACTCCTTCTTTTCCTTCCTTCCATCGGGGGAACCAACTGATTGTTCTACCTCCTATCCCAGCCAAAAGCTGGTCCCAATCTATTCTCCTCTTTTCAGTACACGAGCGATGGCTCAGGAGCGGACATGGATGCCTTGTGTCTTGTTGGAACAAGTGCGAAACCAACCAAACACAGAGGGCGGGCAAGCCAACAGATGATCCGTGCGCTACTCTTTTCGCACCTTCGGTCAAATGTGTCAAATAGATCTGCCAAGACAGCTACCACCGAACTTTCCTTGCTATGGTGGTATGCAAGGAAAGCGTCGATTGCTGCTAGGTCCACCAAACCATCCACGTTTGGAAAGAGGACGACCCCAAAAATTAGCAAAGCTAACACATCCATAAAACGGGACCCAATCTCCTTGATTGGCCATGCCCCTCGCCTTGTCTTCTAGGTACCCCGTGGTAGGCCCGCTATGCCATTCCGAGTCTTACCATCCATATGTGCAGCATCACCTGAGTTTCTCAACTCGCGCTGGGGACTCCTCCAACTCAGCACCCGTACAACCTAGGGATCCCGTGCCCATCCAGAGGGAGGCCCCCCAAGCTCCGGCTCCAACCCCGACTCGCCCAGCCGACAATGCCCACTTTGGCACCGGTTCCAACCCAATAAGGAACTTTTCCCCGAGGCCAACTCAAGAATTCACCCCGATCCCACTGACATACGAAGACCTCTTGCCATCCCTGTCGCCAACCAGATGGCTTTGATATCTCCCGGAAGGATCACCAACCTCCTTTTCTAAAGTGGTATAACCCTAACGCAACCTGCTCATACCATGGGAGAACCCCGGGCCACTCAACCGAACAGTGCATGGCTTTCAAACGCAAGGTCCAAAGTTTGATAGAAGCCGGATGGCTGACGTTTCAAGAGGACCGGCCCAACGTAAAGACAAACCTGCTTGCAAATCATGGAGGGGGAGCTGTTAATGCCGTCGAGTCGGGTAGGCCGCGCAGGTCCAAACCTCTAAAGGACGTGACGACCCCCAGAAGGTTTATCTACAGGGCCCTACAAAAGGGGGGCGTAATTCCCCGCAGGGGCATGAGAAAGATTCCTGTTTGATGCATCCCGGCGCGCCACATAACATGGAAGCATGTTTAGAAGTAGGAGACCTGTTGCAACAAATGATAGACCAAGGCCGGCTAGGAGTCAGCGATGAGGGGGTGAAGAGCAGCACATATGCATGAAATCCGTAGATGAGGAAGGTCTTAGAAAGCCTAAACCTTTGGTGATACATTTCACCAGGGACGCAGCTCCCCAAACTCCCCGACATCCCTCAGTAGTTAGACCTATTCCATTTCCATACAAAAACAACCATGCAGTTCCGTGGAGGTACGCGCCTCCAAGCGAAAGGAAGGAAGGAGCCACCGACATCAGCTTGCTGTCGGCCAAACTAACCAATATCACAGGGCTGAGCAGCATGACTCGCAGCGGTCGCGTATTCGCACCCCCTGACCTGCCAACACAGCCCGCAAACGCTAAAGGGAAGGCAAGGATGACGGCAGGACAAAATGTCAAAGTAATCCCCACTCCGGATGAGAATGTTACAATGAAAGGTCTTTCTGAGGGAAGGGATGGCTGTGACAAGGAAGAGGTATCGCTCGAGGAGGCCGGCGAGTTCCTCCGCATTATTCAACAAAGCGAGTTCAAAGTCATTGAGCAACTCAACAAAACCCCGGCTAGAGTCTCTCTTTTGGAATAGTCTTGAGCTCTGAGCCTCATCGAGCTTTGCTAGTAAGAGTCTTGAATGAAGCTCATGTACCAAAGACATCTTCGTAGAAGGCTTTGGGGGACTCATCAATAACATCACAGCCAACAACTACCTCGCCTTCGCTGAAGAGGAAATCCATGCCGAGGGGAGAGGACATAACAGGGCTTTGCATGTGTCAGTCAAATGCATGGACCACGTCATGCCAAAGTACTCATCGATAATGGCTCCAGTTTGAATGTGATGCCCAAAAGCACGTTGGAAAAATTTCCGTTTAACGCTTCCCATCTAAGGCCAAGTTTCATGGTGGTCCGTGCCTTCGACGGCAGTCGTCGAGAGGTGAGGGGAGAGATCGACCTCCCCGTACAGATGGGGCCTCATACCTGCCAGGTTACGTTCCAAGTGATGGATATTAACCCAACTTACAGCTGTCTTTTGGGGCGCCCGTGGATCCATTCAGTGGGATTCGTTCCCTCTACACTCCACCAAAAGCTGAAGTTCGTAGTGAAGGGGCATTTGGTCATAGTATCGGGTGAGGAAGATGTCTTGGTAAGTTGCCCTTCCTCTATGCCATATGTGGAAGCCGCGGATGAGTCGTTGGAAACGGCTTTCCAATCTTTTGAGGTAGTAAGCATTGCCTTCATAGATTCCCTCTCTAGACAGCCTTGCTGCCTGATACGACAATGATGGTGGCCCGAGTGATGTTGGGGTACAGCTACGTGCCCGGAATGGGTTTGGGCAAGACAACGGCGGCAGGACCAGCCTGGTAAGCACCAGAGGAAACCGCAGGAAGTTTGGGTTAGGCTATAAACCTACACAAGCTGACATAAGGAAAAGTATCTCGGAATGGAAGAACAAAGGCCAAAGCCCGCGGTTGGGACAACAAGTCGGAGGGGCCCCCCTGCCACATCAGTAGAAGCTCTATAAGTGCGGGTTTAAGACACAAAAGCCAAGTCGCCACGATATGCGAGAATGATCCCCGAGGAGATCGGATTTGGTACGGCCATGTCTCCTCTTGTTTCCAACTAGGAAATTGGCGAGTGGAGGAGCGCCCAGACATTTACGCAACAAGCATAAGGTAACCTTTTGTAGCTTTAAAACTCTACGGTTGGGCCTAGGCTTTAGAGTTTCCTTTTGTTAAGGCATTATGTCTTTGTTCTTGAATTTATAATATAAAGATCTTTCTTCATCTGTTCCTACGCCTCTACCCATTCTCATTCATTTGCATGTTTATTTCTTTACGCTTAAAACGCCAGATCCGACGACGAGTCTCTTGAAGGTACTTATACCCGGGACCCGGCCGTCAATTTTGAGCAAAAAGAGGGTCGGATGGAGAGTGAAGAGGACGAGGATGTGGGCTTCCCCAGAGCTGGAGAGGATAATCGCTCAGGAGGATCGGGAGATGAGGCCTCATCAAAGAGAGACAGAACTCGTAGACTTAGGAACCGGCAGTGGGAAAAAGGAAGTAAAGATAGGCACGGGTATGACCGCACCCGTCCGTAAAGAATTAATGGTCATGCTAAAAAACTACCAAGACATCTTTGCCTAGTTGTACCAAGATATGCCTGATTTGAGTTCTGACATCGTATAACACAGATTACCTCTAAATCCTGAGTGTTCCCCGGTAGAACAAAAGTTGAGGAGGATGAAGCCCGAGACATCCTTAAAAATAAAAGAGGAGGTAAAGAAACAATTTGACGTTGGCTTTCTGGCTGTCGCTTGATACCCGAAATGGGTTGCCAACATTGTACCAGTCCCTAAGAAGGATGGGAAGGTACGAATGTGCGTGGATTATCGGGATCTAAATCGAGCCAGTCCCAAAGACAATTTCCCTCTGCCGCACATCGATATCCTCGTGGATAATACGGCCAATTTTGCTCTGTTTTCCTTCATGGACGGGTTCTCCTGCTACAATCAGATAAAAATGGCGCCAGAGGATATGGAAAAGACTACCTTCGTCACCCTGTGGGGACGTTCTGTTATAAAGTGATGTCCTTTGGACTCAAGAACGTCGGGCAACCTATCAGTGGGCATGGTGGCTTTGTTCCATGACATGATGCACCGATAATGATGGAAGCTTGCTTGTGGAGCTTCTATGGAGGCTGGATCTTTGAGCTTCAATGAGGCCCTTTAATGGTGGTTTTCCACCATAGAGATGCAACGGAAGACAAAGGAGAAGAGGTGAGAGGAGGCGCCATCCATTAAGGAATAAGCCATGGAAGAAGGAGCTTCACCACCAAGATGAGCCTTGGATAGGAAGCTTGGAGAGGATGCTTCAATGGAGGCAAAAAAAGAGGGAGAGAAAGAAAGAGGGGGAGCATGAAATTGAAGGAAGAAAAAGGGAGAGAAGTTGAACTTTGAGTTGTGTCTCACAAGACTCTCATTCATCAAAGTTACAACAAGTGTTACACATGTTTCTATTTATAGACTAGGTAGCTTCCTTGAGAAGATTTCTTGAGAAAACTTCCTTGAGAAGCTTCTTTGAGAAAACTTACTTGAGAAGCTAGAGCTTAGCTAACACACACCTCTAATAACTAAGCTCACCTCCTTGAGAAGCTTCCTTGAAAAGATTCCTAAATAAGCTAGAGCTTAGCTACACACACCTCTCTAATAGCTAAGCTCACCTCCTTGAGATGAGAAGCTAGAACTTAGTTGCACACCCCCTATAATAGCTAAGCTCACCCCATGACAAAATACATGAAAATACAAAAAAAATTCCATACTACAAAGACTACTAAAAATGCCCCGAAATACAAGGCTAAAACCCTATACTACTAGAATGGCCAAAATACAAGGCCCAAACGAAGGAAAAACCTATTCTAATATTTACAAAGATAAGCGGGCTTATACTTAGCCCATGGGCTCGAAATCTACCCTAAGGCTCATGAGAACCCTAGGGCCTTCCCTTGGATCTCTGGCCCAATCTACTTGGAGTTCTTCTCCAATGCCCCTGCGGGTTAGGATTGCATCATTCCCTCCACCTTGGAAAGGATTTGACCTCAAATCCCTAGGTTCTTCATACTCTGGGCTCCTTCCCTCAACACCTGTAAAAAGAACAAAAACATATCTATTAGTGGTGTTTGGTATGTTGAAGTAAGGTAAGGTCTGAAAACCCATTTCTTGGGCATCTTCCCATGAAGGAACATGGTTTCTCACCAACTCAATGAGTGGTGCTACAAGTATAGAAAAATATGGGACAAACTTTTGTAAACGTTTGTTAAGTCATGGAAGCCCCAAATTTTTCTTATACTTGGTGGAGTGGGCCACTCAGGAATGACCTTTATTCTCTTAGGGTTCATGGGAACCCTTTGATCACTATTTGAAAAATTAAGAAAATTAACGCAATAAAACATACCTTTTTTGTTATTTTCATATTGATTATTCTTACCAAAAAGTATGAAACCCTAAGGTGTCCCATATGAGTACCTAAGTTTGTATTGAAACTAAAAATAAGAACAAACCTACCTAATGGGTCCCTATGTTCACACATCATGAAGATGTTAGGTGTACAAGTGATTTTACAAAAGAGGGTTGCACCACTAAAAACATTCATCATACCACCTATTTTAGGGACTTGGTGCCTAATAATACCTATTTTGGGCACCAACAAAGCACAAGGATTTAAGCTCTTGCGAACCAAACCCTCATCCAACAACTTCTTACTTGAGGAATAAACTCAAGCCCAAGAGGTGTGGCAATGCTAGCAAGTGTCTTTTTACAAAAGAGAAAATGTGGAGGTTGTCTAAGAGGGAAAGTTTCTTTAATGTTTGTCTTTATTTCAAAATGACTTTCCTTCTTAACTAACCTCTTGGAGGAGACACTTACCTCCTTACACTCCTCCTTAAACATTAAAGGTTGTCCTTCTTCTTGGGGGTAGATTTCTTCACTAGATTTTCCCCCTTTTGCTTCTTCACTTTCACTAGAGGAAGGTGAAGTAGTAGCCTCATCTTGGCTACTATAAATGTCTTGGCCCCTCATAATCCTGGTTTTTGTGGTGGGGCATTGAGAAGTAATGTGTCCTCTTCCAAGACATTTAAAGAAATTTGTAGAGCTAGTTTTCTCTTGCATACTAGCCTTAGGGGCTTGCTTTTCTATTGTCTCCCTTATCATCTTTGGGCTTAGAAGGTGTCACCCCTAAGATGCTTGACCTTGGTCTTCTTTGCATAAGAGTGAGAGCCATAAGATTTTGAAGTAGACTTCTTTTTAAGTTGTTGCTCTACCCTTATTTCCCAATCTAAGTTAGCCTCTACATTGTCCTTCCCATGGAAGTATGGGAGGTTAATGTTAGCTCTTGAGGCTTTCTTTCCTTTTCTCTTCTATGGGAGTGAGGTCTAAGATGTGACCTATGCCTTCCTTCATAATAGTCACGAAGTTCTTCACTTAGGCTATTGCAAGAGTTATGACTACTATAGGAGGAATGTTTTTCTCTTTTCATTTCTTTCATTATTTTTCTTCTTTCTTCCTGTCATACCCTAATTTCGTCCGGAGACCTTTGCTTGATGACATGCAACTTTTCTTTGGTCCTTGTGAGGTGCTTGGCACCCATCATTAGGCAATTTGTGAAATTCCAGGACATGCCGGAAAACCAAAAAATATTGATGCACAATCCGTAAGTTTCCGTGACACACCGGAAATCAAATGGAAGCATCGTTGCTTAATTAAGTGAGGTTCCGTAACATTCCGTAAGTCAAAAAGGGGATGATTATGTAATCCGCAAGGTTTCGTAACATTACAGAAAGAAAACAAGTATCGTTACGAAATTCGTAAGTTTCCGTAACTTTATGAAAAAAATAATCACAAAAAAAAAGCAGAGGAGGGTGTACTTAGTAAAAATGGGGGTGCAAATAGCACCTAGACCCACTTGGGCCTCCAAGAATATTCCTCCAGAAGGCTGTTGCTTCTGGAGGAAGCAACCTGGCTCGCCTGGGCGAGCTGGGTGGCAAGCATCTCCCTTATTTTGCTATAAATAGGGGAGGAAGTGAAGAAGAAAAGGGTTCAGCCCCTTAGGCACTTCTCTCTCTTTCGAATTTGCTTGGAAAAATTGTTTCCGTGAAGAAAATCTAAGCCGAGGCGCTTCCGAACGTTTCCGTAACGTTTTCCGTGAAGAATTTCGCGAAGGTTTTCGACCGTTCTTCGACGTTCTTCATTTGTTCTTCGATCTTCAACGGGTAAGTACCTTGAACCAAGCTTTTCGATTCATTCTATGTACCCATGGTGGTCCACATTGTGTTTCGTGTATTTTTATTCTCATTTCATTTACTTGTTATACCCCCTTTTGACGTGCTTAAGCCATTTTACTTAAGTCATTTCTCGCTTAACTTAAAAATAAATAAATTTCCACCGATCGTTTGAATTGTATTATCCGTTAACTTCGGTAAAAATAAATTCCGACCGTTCGGTCGTGCCGTAACCACGTTGGAAATAAAAAAGAGGTAAAAAAATAATATAATAATCAAAAACATCTTTTTTTAGTAAAATAAAGCGGAAAATCAATCGGACGTTTTCTCTTTGGGATTTCTCATTCTTAATCGAATTGACTAATAACTAAAGTGAAACTAAGGCTAAAATCAACTCGCCTAGTCAAGCTCGTCCACAAAAATAGGTTTGGAAGTTTGTCATTTCAATTTCTCACTAAGTAAAATGGATCATTTTCAAGGTCCAACGCCTTAAAATGATCACCTCTTAAAGTAAAAAAAGAATCACTTGATAGGGAAAGAACTACGTAGGTCTGATTTCCTCATCGCAATTGAGGAATACGTAGGAGCAAAGGGAAACACCCTTGTCGACCACAAAAAGAGGAAAATATAAAAAAGGTAAAGGATATAAAGACATAAAAAAACATAAAAAATCAAAGTCATGTTTGCACATTCGATTAAAGGCTGCCGTCCCTTGGGACGGACGTGTGGGGTGCTAATACCTTCCCCGTGCGTAAATACAACTCCCAAACCTTTCACTTAAAAGTTCGTAGATCGTGTCTTTTCCGGTTTTTCCGACGTTTTCCTCAAATAAACGTTGGTGGCGACTCCGCGCGTATTCCTTTCATGGAACATCGCATCCGCGAGTCATGCGTCGCCCTCCGCCGAAGGGTAGGTTGCGACAGTTGGCACTGTTTTTAGAGAGTTAGGCCATTTAAACCTTGTGCAATGTTTTACCGTGACTTACCCCTTTGTTGGTTTCCCTTCATTATGATCTTGTGTATATAAACTCTTTGTTACTTTTAGTGCGTTTAAAAATGTATGCATGAAGTAAATATTTATTCATTTGATGCACACAAACACCAACACTATTTGCACACATTGTGAGTGAAAAAGGGCCCTATACCCGGGTTCGTGGGAACATAAGGAGTGGAGGTGAATCTGTGATCATGCTAGGTCTCCGACTTGCTTGATTACAGTGAACCTCATCTAGAGCTTTTCTCTTTGAAAACTTATTGTTGCTAGTAGTCCCTACTGCTGCAATATGTTTTTCGAAGGGGATGATACCTCTAGAAACCATCAAGAGAGATATGACTACCTTGGGGATTATTGCTAAAAGCCTAGTTAGTTCTCTCCCTTAAGGTCCCTTAATATGGGGCACGAAGCAAACACGCTGCGTGCCATTTTTCACACTGCTGCATAAGTATCATATACCCTTTTGCATATGTTCAGTGAATATTGTCATACTATGTACATTCCCGTATTGCGTCTTTTGCATATGCATCGCATATGGGTTCTGTCTTGATCCCCTCTGTAAACAAACCAACGGAGGGTCCGTGTCGCCTTCTTAAAAACGTATGTTGGGGCGCTTTGCTACCCCTAGATGTTGTATCTAAGAAGGAGACAATTCCTCGGGCCCCCGCATTCCTAGATTGCATCTGTGTCATATGATTCCATCATGCATTCATCCATCCCACCCATGAGATATCGGAGTTTTGATTTGCACCAGCTTTTGTCTCACTTTAGTAAGCATGGGAACAAATCAAACCGGCAAGAGGTTCTACCAAGTCAAGGTTAAAAGCCTAGATACCACCAGCATCAAGGAATTAGGGCGGCTGATGAAACCTCTCCAAATGCAAGCCTTCCGCAAGACTTACGGAAAGATCTTAGAGTTGACCATAGCAGAGGTGTCCATAGAAGCCATTGCATCACTCACCCAATACCACGACCAGCCTTTGAGGTGCTTCACATTCGGAGACTTCCAATTAGTACCAACCATTGAAGAATTTGAGGAAATTCTAGGATGTCCTCTCGGGGGAAGAAAACCATATCTTTCATCCGGGTGTCTCCCTCTTTGAGCAGAATTGCAACTGTGGTCAAGGACTCAGCAAGAGGTTTGGACCGCATAAAAC